>NC_092138.1:66677852-67328685 GCF_043159975.1 Macaca nemestrina
GTCGTTTTTGTTCTTGTTGTTTTTAATTCTCTTTCTTATAGAGTATTAAGAGTTAGCACCAAGTGATTCAGTAAAAGATGCCAACAGCTGTCACAAATATATAATAACAATGAAGTCTTCTTAAAGCAGTTACTATTAAATTGTTTTCCATCTTACTACCAAAGTTCAAAATGTTGTTTTAAAAGGTGTACTTGGTGAGTTTTGTTGATTTTGGCCACTGCTGTTCATTTATCAGTTTAACTGAGTTATGGCTCTTTATCACATCTTAGTGCCCAAAACTTCTAACCTGAAAAGAAAAAGAGAGAGAAAACTTTGTTACTGGCTTTCTGACAATGGCAGGGAGTGTGTTAAACCAGTGTAAAATTCAATTAAACTGTCTAGCCAGGTTTTTGAAGCTGAAATGCAGACCCTTTCTGTTAAGCTTCTTATTTTCCTGTGACCGACACCGGTGGATGCTGGGTTATGCCAAAACCAACAGGCTGTAAAGTACCTTGTTTCATGCTCCCAGCTGATCAATATTTTTATTTTCCAGGCTTGCACAGAAATCTGGAGGCAGTATCACCTAACAGTGAGTAGAAACACCTTTTTTATTTTCCCCAAGACCTAGCCTATTTACCCTTCTCTGAACTGCTGACCATAAAATATAGACAAGCATCTTCTGCTGGAAGATAATAAACATCTGAAGAGTTTTTGTACTGAGAAAGCAATAATATACTTTTTCTCTTTTCCACTGCCCCCTACCCTATCTTCCTGTTCTTAAAAGAATTTGATTTTTTTATTACTCACATCATTTAATAATTACATCATGGTATCTCTTAGTCTTCCAGACTGTATTCATTAAACTAAAGGGTAAAAGTATACTGGGAGCCTTAAAGAATAATAATCCAGTGTCTTTAAATGTTGTATTATCCACAGTCCACAAGCATTCAGTCCACAGTATCTTCATTTGCCTTTACTGAAACAGTTACTCATCTTTTTCAATGAACCTAGAAAAAGCTTAGTGTATATTTCATATAGAATAATTCAACTGTCATATCCTTAAGCCCTTCTTGACTTATTCAAAATGTATAAATATCTGCTTAATACCATTCAAATGATTCAATTCCTGGTTTCCTTTTATTATGATTTTAGGCTAAGTAGAAGCAGAAAATATAGTTTGCTAGAGAATCTAATTGACTGGTGCTCAATATTATGAATTTAGTTTACTTTTAATGTTGTTCAGCTTAAATCATTTCAATAATTCACCATAGCCTTACTACTCACTTCTTTTACTGTATTAAATATGTTGTGCAAAGCAACAGACCATTATTCTTTTAGTCATTACAGTTATATAACATAATATATATTAATTAAAAGTTGTTAAACATTGTTTCTTAAGGTTTAGCTTATTTCAAAGTTTTGTTTACACAAAGACAGCTTGTAAAAATACAAAGGGCAAAGTTCTTTCAAAACATGACTTTCTTCTTATCATTCTCTTTAGGGAAATAAAAGTAAACCAACAAGTAGACTCAAACTACCTGTCTGTCTGTTACAGGCCCAAGAGGCCATAAATTATATAAGGTGGTTTGTTTTCACACTTTGTGATTACCATTTAATTTATTTAAAGATTTTCAGTAGAAAGCTGTAACTCCTCAAGTATTCCTCAAATCTCAAATTAGGATTTGTTAACATGTTCTACCCAAAAATATATACATACCCATGTATGTTACACATATATGTTACAGATGTAATTCATCTGAATACATTAAGTTTGTGCTTATATAGCAGTTTTTTATCCTAACATAGTGAAATCCTTACAGCCTAAACTTAATTAGAATCTAATTATATGTGTTACACTTTTCGAGATCACAGAGCTACTCTTTGTAACCGTATAAAGTTATATCCTTGTAGATTTGACATTGCATTTATTTCAGCTTTTCCCTTAATTTAAACAATTCCAATCTTGAAGTATAGGAAGTATGATTTTAAAGCTGCTCTTTTGATTATTTACACCTGTGTTCTTTTATATACCTGTAGTTAAAGGGTAAAAATTTGTTTCAATATAACAGATATTTGATGGTTTGCTTAATATTTTAGCTGTTCAGAAACATAAATTTTAAAAAGAATCATTAGGAAAAAATAAATGAAAACAAAATAAATTTACTTTTTAAGGAATTACAATATATTCTATTTATAGGTATAACAAATTCAATTTGAAAACTTTGTTCCAATCTGGAATCCTGGTTAATTTTTAAAAAATAATATTGAAGTTGCCATCACAGTTTATAAATTATCAAGTTGAAATTAATAATGAGTTTACTATGCAAGTATAAATATAAAACTAACGTGTTTATGAAGTTGTGCATATGTCAGTGTCTCTAAAATAAAATAGTTAAGTATTTAAATTATCAGTATATGGACAATATCCAAATGTATGCAATGAAGGAATATTCAACCTTGAATAAAAACAAGATGCATGGTGATTTTAGTCATCTTCAGCTCTTTTACTAGGCGATGGACTGCCATCTATTGACTCCTAGTAGCCCTCACACATGAATGTTGAGTCAGTCAGCGCAATGACCAAGTAATGAAGCCTTGGTTAGAATTATTACTACTTATTCATTTCAACCAGTCTGCTTAAAACTCTGGACCTTTCTGCACTTAAGCATTGATTAATTATTTTTTCTAACCAAAATTGTCAGATTTCTTATCCCAAATGATGGGAAATGTAATTAGTATCCAGTTTGGAAATGTTTATATTTGGGAGCTTTACAGTTGCTTTTATGTGCCTCCCAACTAGAAGATCATTTATAGAGCAACTTAAATTTTAATAGTAAATTAATGTTCACCCAGGAATCATTTTCTTTAAAAATCAAAAAAGTCTGTAGGTTAAATAGAATATTGTTTCTCAAACATATAAGAAATGTGGTGTAGTTGATTGTTACTAGTGGACTTCTGAAATATTCCAAATAAAAAATTCCTTAAAACACTTTCAGAACTAAGAAGAAAGTTATAGAAGTGTTCACTATTTTCAACAACTTCAAGAAAAATAAAATGAAATATCTTCAACAACCTGTATATGAATATAATAGCTTTTTAATCAGCTAGACTTGACTACATTAATAAAAGCTAAAGACCGTCATTCTAAAGGGTGCATGCTAATAAAACTAAAAAGACTACATACACACAAACATCCATATTCTAACAACCATCTGATGACACCATCTTTTTATGTTTTAATGATTCTAAAATTATATAATTTAATGTCTTTATCAATTTGGAGACCATAAAAAAAGAAAAAATATTGTTTTTATTTAACAATTACATAATTTCCTCAAATAGTTAATATTTTTACCTCCTTCAAAAATGTTCAGAATGTTTTTAAATGTTTAATAATATAACTTCTTGTATTTTCATTTCTGCTACATTATCAGATTTTTGTAGAGGCTGACTTTTAATGTTCTTTTTCATCTTTCAAATAACTAATTCTAGATAAAAATTTTCCCTCTTTAACTATTCAAGAAAGAATGTCCCTTCCCCCACCCCCTGTCATTTCTACTCTCATTTATATTAAAAATCCTGGGCCAATATGGCCACCAACAGAGTTTTACAACCAACAGAATTTTTAACTAGTAGAGGCTATGATTTGACATGAGTTGGACATTTGGTTAATCTTGTTTTTAATCTACTTTAAAAAGTAACCAGAGTTTGCTATTTGAGGGCTGTATGTGTTAAGAACCGAAAAGCACAATGCATCTTTTATGTTTAATTTTGCATTTGATTTCTTTGTGTGCATTGTTAAAATGTATTTCAAACCCTACTGCCTTTTATTTCAACTGAAGATTTAAGCAGGAAGCAAATGTAACTGCTTTAGAAGAATTAAGCCTTGTTTTTTTATATATAATATTTTGAATGCCTAGAATTTACACTTCAAAAAATAGAATATTTGTTATCTGGGAAATGGAGAAGAGTAGAGAAGTGAGTGTGCTTGCCTTCCTTTCTGGCCTAGTAAAGGCTTACGGCCACAGTGTGTCAGAGTATATCTTATAAACCATAAGTAACAATATTACATTTCATTTTGCCACTTAGTTTTCTGTCCTTACCTGGAAATACCCATTTAGAAATGTATTTTTTGTGTTTTCACAGTTTGGAGTTTTATACTGAGTGAGAATGTTATTCTCTAAAGCATTCTATGCCATACTACGTAGTGGGTACCCCTAAATGTCAACAGATTTGGGTTTAACTCTAGAACTATGTTTTACAGTCCAGAAGGAATAAGAGCGTGGTTTTGGTTCTGAGACTGTATCTATGCAAAAGCCTTTATCCTGAGATTGTGATGTAAGATAGGATAGATAATTTTCTAATTGCCTAATGCTAATATGGAATGTTTTTCTTTTAAAATAACTTAAAATGTGAAATGAAGAGATTCAAAAAGTCAGCCAGAATCTTTTCTTTTCCAGGTTAATTGGATATATGTTGGGATTCCTAAATATGTTTCTGAGAGGTCCTTGGCTACATAAGCAGATCTGTAAAAACCATAATAACCCCATGCACACAGTAGATATCAAGTGATAGGTCTGTTTTTCTCTGTGTGCGCTTTGGTGTGTTTAAGATAATAGAACTGGTTACATATTGTTGTCTTATAAAATGCTAAATAACCCCAAAATTAGATTTTGGAGTTATCTAAGCACCATTTTTACTGGTACCATTTTTGAGGCCTAACACATAGCTTTTCATAAGCTAATACATTATAAGTTCATTTTGGAAGCTTTTGTTTTGGTAGTTCAACTCACTTTGCCCGCTTCCTCAAGAACCAGAAATACTCTTGTGTAAATTATAGTTTTTTTTTCCTCTGTATCTGGTATTGCTGTTTTAATGTTTTGATTGACCAGGTGTTGCTATTGAGACATTACATCTCTGTCAAATTGTCAGAGGTTTAGTTTTCATTTAAAATGCCCTTAATACTAAATACTACTGAGGTGAACGTGATTGTGCTCTGATCATTCAGAAGGCACATGACTCTTTTGTAGTGCTTCAGGGCCATCTTTCCATTATAGTACTACAAAATAAATCAGACTGGTTTATCTTTTGAGTTTCTTGGTGTCTGAATAACAAGATTTTTTTTTTTTAATAAGCATCGATAACTTGTAATAGTCCATCTCTGATAACAGAGATAGAAAATACATTTGGAGAATGACTAAAATTTTTAAAGATATTTCAAATACAAAATTTATATGAATAGTTTTATGTTATTTAAATACTTGTCTTGTTCTTAAATAAATTGCTGTTAAAATTATCCTAATAATTTTTACTTCAATCTTCTCATATTTTGAGTTTAGTAGGAACGATAAATTACTACATTTACAGAGTAAGTCAACTGATTTTTTTTTAATCTTTATTTCACTGGCATGTGGAACCACATTTTCCCAGAACTTATCATTGGAAAATGTAATTTCAAAGCAAATGAAACCTGGAATTATCAATCTCAATAAATGAGATTCTTTTAAAAATAAATACAATTTGCTAAATCATCAAAAAGCAATTTTCTAAAGCTACTGTAAAGGAAAGGGGGAAAATGAACTTTGTGAATTATAAATGCATATGTTATTTTTCCTCACATAACATTTCCACAGATACTTAGAAATTGTATGTTTGCATATTTATTTTTGAATGGAGATAGAATAAGATGATTTAGATTTAGGTGTAATTTATATTTATTGGAGCACTTGAGAGAACCTTAGTATTTTCTTCTTTACAAAGAAATACTGAAGTGTTCACTCCTTCAATTCTGAAGTTTGAAGTTACTTGATTTTCAGTATTTTAATGCAAATACTAATTTGGTTTAAATGGGAAATCAATATGGCATATTTTGCAGTTTTTTCCTTGCATTAATATATTTAGATAATATCAAGTACTTTATGATGGTAATCCTAATGTAGATTTAAGTGTTTCAGATAATGAAGCAATGAGAAGTATGCAGCCTTCACACAATTTAAGAAAGATTTATCATAAATGTTTTGGCATAGAAGCAGCTGTGCTTTTGCCATCTTCTAAATATCTTTAATGACCTACTCATTAGTCATCATGAATTTGGCTCATATTTTTAGATATTAGATGTTGTTCAATAATCAAATAATTGAATCTGAAGTTCTGCTATAAATAGTGACTTCCTTTCTTTATTTGACGGAAAAAGTCCCTGTGCTTTTTAATCCTGCCCCTAGTGGCTAGGGACAAAGACCAGTATGTTTAGGACTTAAATATTTCTCATATGGACTTAAAGTTGTACTTCTGTTTTAAAAATGTAAAGAAGTACTTTTTGTGGTCATCTGTTTTCTTATCTGTTAACAAATGTTTATCCTGAGGATGACAAATGGAGCATCACGTTTGGACTTTTTTTTTTTATTACCCTTTCCTCTCTTCCTCGTGTGTTCGGCATTACTTAAAAAGGAATTATAGTTAGTCATTATAGGGGCAGTTTATTCTTGATTATTAAATACTGTGGTAATTAAATTTCATTTCTAAGTGCTACTTATTTTAACATAACACACTTCAAAAATCCTTTTTAAAACCCACAGTATTCATATAATCTCAAAGAAAACTACATTTCTTTCTTTAAAAAAATTAATGGAACACTTCATGAATTTGCGTGTCATCCTTGCTCAGGGGCAAAGCTACATTTCTTTTTACTTGTAACTCTGCACTTTGAAAGAGTGACCCTATTACAACAAAAATGAATATAAATATAAACAAATAGTCTTAGATTTTCCAAAATTAATAGTTTATCATTGTACAGTAACTATATAATAAATTATAGTTTTAAAATCTTAAGTGTTGAGCGATGCCAATTCTTTGTCATGTTACGTACACACACAGAGTGTAGAAGTATTATGTAGATAACTTTAGCATATTCAAGTGATTATTTCGCATATGTGCTTTGAACAGGTGTTTCATGCCATTTATTAATTATATTCCAAGTGATCATACTTGCCATAGTCTTTTCTGGACATTTCAGTGCAACAGTAAATGTAGATAAAATATACTAGACCAATGATATTTGTATTAGACATTCATTTTGGTAGTCATGCATGTGAGTAACATGGTAGATTACCGTAATTCCTAAAGGTCTTAAGTATTTAGGAATCAATTAGTTACAATCATGATCAACCATAACCTTTAAGGGTTTGGATCAATCATTTGAATAATCTGCAGGAAAAGACTCCTAAAAAGATTCCTTGACTTGTTAACATGAACAGTCTCTCTGAAATAGTGTTATATTTTATGTTATGATATAAGTTGTGGTGATAAAGTTTAAGGTTTCAAAAGCACAGTCTTTTCAGTGACTAAAAGTTAATGAATTATTGTTAAAAATCAGTCAGATTTTAGACTTAAAATTTATTAGTCATTTGATCCCTATATATCAGAAATTCAAGGGAGTTATGTGTGGGGTTTTTTTGGTACATTTATAAGTATTTTCTTCCAGCTATTTTGAGGTGGGTGCAATGGTCCTCCAAGACCAACAGCTCTGGTGTTTAAGAAATACCGAAAACAAATGAAGAAATATGTTACCTCTTTAGAAAGCATTTAACAAAAAAAATGTTTAATGTCTTTGGGATTAAATTAGAACTTCACCTTAATTGGTACACCAGTACATAGATAGCTCACATTTCAAAACAAGAATTATTTAAAGTGAGTGTTTAGAAATTTGTATTAGCTTTGTAAAAGGAATGCACATGTGTGTATCAACTGGTAATAAAGCTACTAGATAATTTTCATTCATTTTTCAATAATCATGTAGAACTGAATCAATTTGATAAATTATAAGATCATCTTTACAATTTTGTAATGCATCCATTTTACATAAATATGTTCCTTTATATTGATTTGTGGATTACCTCACATGCTTACTCAGTTAGGAGAACTAAGTTTTGGGTTGTGTCTTAACTTTGTTTATACAATATCAATTTTGTTTTCTTGGCTCTCTCACATTTCCTTTGTTTACAGTTGTACATTTCCTCCCTGTTTTTACCAAAGTCCTTAGAAAACCGTGCTATACAATTGGGCCAGAAGGGCAAGCAAATTTCTGAGGAAATTACTAGGTAGCATTTTTTTTTTAATCATAGTAGAGAAAAGAATGCCAGCTTTGGGACTGGACTGTGGTTCAGAGTCTGAGTCTTTCCTCATATACTAAATGTGCAAACATAGTTAAAATATTTAACTTCTAAAGTCCTCAATTTCTTCATCTGAAAAATGGGGATAATGCCTTGTAGGATTTTTGTAAGTATATGATGAGATGATAAATGTAAAGTACAATACCTGACAGATAGAGCATGTTAAACACTATGCAAGCTGTACTATGGCAAACCCAAAGGCATCTTAGACCTGTAGAGGTGGCCTCTGGACTGACGTCCCAAACTCAGATTATTATAATGCCTTCTGCCCAACCTTAGGAGATTCCTAAGGACCTCTTTACTCTGTCTCCTAAGAATGTTTCCTTCTTATGTTTATTGAAGTGAATCTTTTGTTGACAAAATTGTTTCCTCAGTTTTCATTTTCTAATAATTTATACTTGTCTTATTCTTTTCCATTTAGGCTACTTCCTTTCCTAATGAAAATGACTGTATAAAATATGTATCAGAAAAATGCAATATCACTTTGAAAATATATATTAATAAATGTATGATTCTTAAGTGATAACTTCAGTGCCATCTGAATATAGTTCTCTATCATAAGCAAATAAATTATATAAATATTTGCTCTCTATACAAATGATGAGAATAATATGAAATTGAAAAATTCACCCAAACATAAACATACCCCAATTAGAATACTTTCTGCTAGGAGTAGAGGGCTTATGTTAATCAGATAAGAAATGAAACAAAATAGCATATCAGTTTTTTGCACTTCAGGTAAAACTACTTTATGCCTTCACATGATTAGTGCCAAAAACCAGCCTGATTTCCTAGCAAAATGTAGTGATATAAGAGCTGGGTCAGTTCTGCAGACTTCCAACTGTATTCTCAGATAGATCCAGTGAAAAAGGCAACTCAAACTTAAGCACTTTATCAGTACATGCAATTTGTATTCTTTCAAAGAGCATTCCTATTTCATGTTTGCTCCTTGTTTTAAGACAAGCAGAGGCTAAGATGGAACATATTGTAAAAGCAAAAGAACATTACTTCCCCCTTCTAACAGGTCCTTGCAGCTGTGGAATTCCCTGCCTTTGTGACTGATGGTTAAGAGTATTACAGTGGAATAAGCAGAGTTGGGATGGCAGGTGGTGGGAGGGCCATATGTTGTAAGTCATGTGGAGTTATGGTAAAAATGAAAATCTTGGGGTTTATTTGGATCCCCCGTGTATTAGCTAATAAACATAATAGAGCTATGATTCTATTATTCTATAATTTTTTGTTGAGGTTCATGTACAATCACATGCAAAATATAGAAGCAGATTTGAATATGTTAAGCATTTCGTATGGTTGGAAGACGTGTATTAGTGTGATTCCTATGCTTTATAGTCTAACCCAATAAACATTCAGATAAAATGTCCATAGATTTACACATTTATGTGTTCTTTTCTGTCCCTTCACCCTACATCCTGTCTCCATGCCTTCATCCCTCCATCCTGCATCAAAGCTTGTGGTCCTTCTCCATCCACGTACTAAATGGTTTCTTTGTAAACGAAGCCATTTGTCCATCATTGTTTGGGGTCCAAACAGTGGTAAGATACCCTGTCACCGATCCCGCATGCTATGAATGGCAGCTCCTCTCCGGACAATTGGCGGAGGGGCCGAGAAATATTCCTGAGAGGATTATTTAACCTTTCAATTTAGAGGGCACAAAGCCTGGCTGATTAATGAACTTTCTGATGGGTGCCGATAAGCGGATCTATTTCTTTATTTCCCCTAAAAGTGATTCCTTCTTCTGTCCATATTACTATAATCTTAAACATAAAATGTGGCAAATAGATTAAAAAACAGCACTAAAGAGTTTATCTGGCTGGCAAACTGAAGGAGCTAAATTAAAATTGGTAATGACAGCAGTGGCTCAGCCTCATATATGGTTTTTAAATGCACTGTGTATTTTGAAGAGACTTATTCTCCAGCTCGCCTGGTAATGACTGCTTTTGGTGCACAGTCTGGGGCTGGCTTCTGTTATCCCCACCCCATCCCACCCACCCACCCCCCCAAAAAAAATGAGTTGTGTTATCTGGATGGCTGCAGACACATATGCATCCCCCTTTCTCACTGCATGGGCAGACAAGGTCGATAGCATTACAAGGTATTTGTGGCAGTGCTTGTTTCAGTTTTCAGAGCTGCCAGTTTCCAGGCGGATTTGAATTACAAAAGAAGAAGCTGGCATGAAAATTGAAAGGTTTTATCGGCTGGTCTGAAGCCTCATAGCACATTGCTTATTTATGCAGTCCATTTGCACCAGGAAATATAAAAAGGAAATACATTTTTAAAATAAGGCCATAAAGACTCAGATATGTTTAAGATGGCAAATAAAATATAGATACCTATAATATCTTTCCAGGAAACGATTTTCACTTAATGTTGCACATTACTTCAGAAGAGCATTTATGTTGCTGTCATAAATTTGTGCGTTTGTGTCACTATGTAGGTAGTCTCTGGGGATTAAGAAGGAAGCCTTTGCTAACTTACTTTAAAATTAAAATAGACAGAGGGATAGCTCTGCAGTTTGAGAGCTACATTGGAAATATTTAAATAGGGTGGTATATTAAACTTAAACTAACATTTTTGCATTCCATGTAAAATTAGCTATGGCCCAATGAATAAATGCTACTACCTTTAGAGAAAATTGGGATGCTTTTTAAGCCACAAAGATTTGGAGCATTCAGGAAGTGAATTACTCTGATCCTTACTGTGTTGCATATGTTCATTGTTCTCTGCTTACTGAGGCTTTCTTTTTGTTGGTGGGGTTGTTTTGACAGGGAGTGTCCCATTTACAAAAAGAAAGGTTATAAATTAAAAAGCTTAATAGCTCATTTTTATAAAACTCATGCTTGTTTTTAGTCTTCAAATATATCATATTTTAGATTTTGCATAGTGGTTAATGTTGTGAAGATATAACCCTTTCACTATTGGAAGTTATACCAACATTTTATATCTATTTACATTACTTTAATGTAGTTTCGATTTACTGAAAAAGATATAATTATGTAATTCCTTGCACTCTTGACTACATAAAATGAAGACATAAGTATACAAACATAAAGTAGTGCAAGGCCTTGAATGATTGATCATCCGCAACCTTTCAACCCATTGGTTTATAAAATTTCAGTGTATCCGAAAGAGAAGTAGGGAGGAAGTTACAGAGATACAGGAAATATCAAATAACTAAAGCAACACACATTATTCTGCAGTTCAAATGAACACTCTTTAAGAATCTTTTTTCCAGTAAGGCAAATTACTCTCAGGTAAACCATGAGAGATGCATTTTTTTTTACTATTTTTATTTTCACTATTTTCACCAGTGTCTGGTACCTTTCTCATGTTTTCATGACCTGGACTAATTACTTCATGTAGTTGTTTTTTTTTTGTTTTTTTTTTTAAGCAGAGAAAATATCAAAAGCATACATGTCTGCTGCATGCTAATGATGGGCTGTACATTTTTTCATGAATTTTCATAAGGATTTTTTCTACGTAGCATGTGTGGCTTAATGATGTAATCACCCGATAGACTAGAAAATGCTCCAAAGGAGGCGTTCCGGTCTGTTGTGTACATAATACATGTTTCAAAAATCTGCCTAATTAAGGAATTACCCAATGGATTGGGAGTCTTTTGGGTACATGACATAGTTTTTTAACACATAAAAATATTATGTATATATGATATACATGGTACTTTTAATGCCATTTTTAACATGTGAGGAAAATTAGTAACAATGTCCACTAGAATACAGGGAATTCTGTTTTTTCACTAAGAAAAAATAAAAGCTTTAAAAACTTCATAGAGGAAACACTATTTTAAAATAATTCTAAAGCCATTAGCTTGGAGAAAATTCCTCCTAGTATTCCTGAAAGGGAAGTTAATACTGTGAATATTTGCCAGAACAGTATACAAATGGAAGACTTTGTCCAAAACCACAGTTGAAGTAGGCCTAGAGTTCAGGTCCTAGGTGTGAGGATCCACTCAGAAAAACACCTTAAAGGGAGGAAAGGGAACAGTTTTTGGCTTTTTTGTAATACAGCATCATCTTTGTTGTCTCACAGCCTCTGCTTTGGTTCAGTTCATTATAAAACAGTGTGCCTAACTTTTAGGTTTCTTTATTTGATTCCTTTAGGCCCCAGATATTCCAGACCCACTCCTACCCCTTGGATATATACTAATTACAATTCTGTTGGTGTTCATATTTTAAACAATCCCAAAGGAAAGGGAAAGTATACATTCTTCTTTCCCTGACTACTCTTTATAAAATGAAATAAAAATTTAGAAAAGTATGTCTGATTTCTAGAGTAGCTAGTAGAAAGCAGTATCTTGGCTGGGTGCGTTGGCTTACGCCTGTGATCCCAGTGCTTTGGGAGGCCGAGATAGGTGTATCACTTGAGGTTGACCAACCTGGCCAACATGGTGAAATCCCATCTCTATTAAAAATACAAAAATTAGCCAGGCGTGGTGGCAGGTGCTTATAGTCCCAGCTACTCAGGAGGCTGAGGCAGGAGAATCGCTTGAACCCAGGAGGTGGAGGTTGCAGTGAGCCAAGATCACACCACTGCACTCCACCCTAGGCGACAGGGTAAGATTCTGTCTCGAAAAGAAAAGAAAAGAAAATCAGTATCTTGAAATAGAAAGGTATATTTTAAATTTAAACTTTTGTTCTACTCAAATTCCAAAATGATGCTATTACGTCACCTCAACTAATAGACTTTGAATATGATGACAAGCTTTTGGTTTGGGGTAACATTTTCTTGAGAAGTCCTATTTGATTACTTGGGTTAGGTTTTTTAGATACATGACTATTGGGATAAAGCTTGTCCTATTAGTGGGTTTATAGAAAGAATAAATTGATTTGGAAATATGAGAGAATAAGGTTGTTCTCAAACATGAAAATCATACTGATTGAAGAGATGCTTATGCACATGTGATTTAGTCAGTAAGATTGGAGCCAAGCTCTACTTTTCTCAGTGTTACATTTGGTTATGAATGCATTTACCTCAGGTATTTAATATATTTGCTTTTTAATATATGTTCATATAGCAAACTGGATTAATAAATAGAAACACATAGTGTAGTCTTTAAGCATATGTGTGATTATAAAAATAAATCCATTTTGCATTCACAGAATAGAAAATACCCTTTAATTAGTGAAATTGATTACATATCCTATATAGTAATGAGCTTCAGCTAGATGCAAGCCCTCATTGGATCAAAGTCAGTTTAGATAAGGGCAGCTGAAGGTCACAGAGGGAGATGCCCAGCAGGTTCATTTGCATAAAAAATTACTGTTAGAAATAGGACACTGAGGCAGCTCTAGCTCTTGGCCTTTGTCATGGAGATTCCTAGTAGTGAAGGGAGTAAGGCCAGTGTCCCAGATAATGATTAACTGTTTTAATGGCATTCATTCATTCATTCCACACTAACTACTCATGCAGAAAAAAGGGTTATGTAAAATGACATTAGAAGAAAATCATTTGTAATCGTTGCATCGGGCTGCACTTTGAGGAGACATTAGGAGTAAATCCGTGGCGTGGTAGGCTTATGCTTTATCTTCTGATATTTACTGAGTTTACTGGTGCATGAAAAGCTTTCAGCAAGAATAGCAGATGGGATGGACCTTTCATAGGTAATGCTATCTACCAGGTTATTACTTCTATATATTGATAGTAAAGTAATCTCCAAGATATCACCCTACAAATATAGATTATTTAAATGTCTGTAACAAAAAATAAAAAATAAAAAGAAGAAATACAAAAGACCTGCTTTTATAAGTAGTTAATTTGGTATCCATTGGGTCAAAGTCTTCAGATAAATTTTTTGACTTTAAAAAGTTCACAAAAACTACATTCATTGCCTTGCATTTAACTTTTTGTCAGCAGTACAGGCATGTATGACAGAACCCTGAACTTAGAGCTAATCAGTTGACACATTCTGCTTTAAATTGGACCTTTACTGTTAATTAAAAATAAAGACATGCTCCAAGGCATAAGTATTGAGTCACAAATTTCTAATTCTAACACTTTAAATAGCTTAGAGATTTTTGTTAGATCATAGTATGAAAACTTGTCCACTGGAAACCACTATTGAGTTTTCAGTACTATATTCTAATACAGAAATGTTCTCTAATTAGGTAAGATCTAGGCTGATTTCATTCCTATTAAGCCCTAGTACATGATAGTTTATTAAAATGAGAGTATGTAGATAGCGTTTGTCATGTCATTTACTAATTAATTATTATGAAACAGTTTAGAATTTCATAGCACAATATACTGTTGCTATTTTTATTAGTAATAATGGAAGTTTTTAACTAGTGACATTATTCAGATGAATGAACATCCACATGTTTACATTTCTTTCAGGGGTTAAATTTGAGATTCCTTTAAAATAAGAAGTATCAACATGAAACATGCTTTCAAAATCTCGATTAAGAAGGATCTCTTTGTTCCTGGTACTATAAGACTGAGTTCCTATTCACTTTGCATTGCTAATTCTTTCCTGATTTTGTCAGAGTATATACCACATTCTCAGTGTGAAGAAGGGGAGACAATAAGGAAGCTGTATTATTAATTTATTCAAGCTTTTTAATATATTTAAGCATGATTTTATAGGTTTTCCCTTAGTGACATAAAAAATTAATAGTTTCCCAAAGTGTGCAAATTTTTATTAACAATAGCTAAATTGTATTGGATGCTTACTATAGGCCATGTGCTTTACTTATGCATTACCTCATTATTCATTCATTAATATTTACTGAACTACTCCTATATGCCTGGCCCTATTCCAGGAGCTGAAGTACAGCAGTGAACAAAACCAGACAAAAATCCCTGCCCTCACAGAACTTACTTTCTCCTAGCCTGGGGGTGGAGTTGGGAGTGGATAGGTAGTAAAATTATAGTATATCAGATATGATAAGTGCCATGGGGAGTTTTGTTTGTTTGGTTGGTTGGTCTTTTTAAAATAAAATTGCAGTGCAGCAGGATAGGGAGTACAGATTGGAGGGAGCTAGCCATTTTAAATAGGTCAGGAAGGCCCTACTGAGAAGATGACATTTGAGCCAAGGCTTGAAGGAAGTGAAGGAGCGCACCATGTTAAATCTGGGAGAAGAGTGATCCAGGCAGATCAAGTAGCTTGTGCAAAGTGCTGAGGTGGAAGTTTGTCTGGGATATTCAGAGAACAGTGAAAAGGCTAGCATGACAGGCTTGCTGTGAGGGAAAGTAGTAGGAGATGAGGTTAGAGAGGTGGGAAGATGAAAATTACAGGCCATTGTAAAGTTCTTGGCTTTTACTCTGAGATGAGAAACTTTAATTAGAGTTTTGAGCTGAAAAGTGATATGTTCTGATTTGCATGCTATAAGGATCATCTTATGTTTAGAGTAGGCTGTAGAGGGCAGGGATAGAAGCAAAGAGACCAGTTATGATGTTCTTGTAGTCATCCAAACGAGAGTTGAGTAATTGAACCAGGACAGTACTGGTAGAGTGGAAAGAGGCAAATGTATTTGCAGAGCCAACAAGCTTTGCTGATGGGCTGGGTATGAGGTATAAGCAAGAGACGAGTTAAGGTTGTTCATTTTTGGCCTAAGCAACTGGAAGGATAAAGTTGCCGATGAGATGGGAAAGATTTTGGGAGGAACATATTTGGAGTGGGGGAAGAACAGAATTTGATTTTAACTAACTAAATTTGAGGTGCTGGTTAGACTTTCTAGTAGAGATACTTGAGTGTAGAGTTAACAGAGATCAAGGCTGAAGATAGAATTTTAGAATGGCAAGGGTAAAAGTTAATGTAAATCTATACTGTTAGATGAGAGCAGATTAAATAGAGAAGAAAAGCAGTCTAAGGACTGAACCCTGGGGCACTGCAGTGTAATTGGACAGAGAGATGGATAGAAACCAACAAAGGAGACTGCAGAAGAAATAGCCGATGAAGTGGAAGAAAACTAGGAGAGCATGTTGTCTGGGAAGCTGAATGAAGAGTCTGTATCAAGAGGAAGTGGTCACCTGGTCAGGTTTTACTGATAGGTTGTTATGTAAGATGAGTAAGTTTCATTTATGCCTCACAGCAGTGTTAATGAGGGAGCACTCTTACTATTATTCCCATTTTACAGATGAGTAAAATGAAGGAACGACCATGTAAATAACTTGACTAAGGTCATATAGCTAGTAAATAGTGGAGCCCACATTAGAACATAATCCCAAAATGCATTGATAACTAAATTTTATCAGAGCATCTGGGTCTTAGGAAGAGTTTGCCAGTTTTGCCCTTGAGTGCCCCCAGTCCTTAAAATCCTTTTCTTCATGCTTTTTCTTTGAATAAGCCAAATATATATCTTTGTATTATGTGTGTGTGCATATATAGTACATACGCATATCCACACACTTGTATATGCCTGTACTGTCTTTGTGAACACAAGAATCTGGTAATAGTAGTTGCTGTTGAGGAAAGAGGAACTGAGTGAGAACAGAAGTGGGAGACAGACTTCTTACCATATCTCTTAGTGTCTTTTGAATTGTATGCCATGTGCATGTTATTGGTTGTAAAATATTTAATTCTTTAAAATCTAAATAACTCATTTAGGATTCATTCTATAGCAGCAAGACATATGATTTGTTCTTTCAGGCTGTGGCCTAACAGCATCTTAGAAGAAATTGTGCTGATGCAGTTTTTTAGTAGAAAATATGTATTTGATGCACACTTAATTCCATTTTGTAGGCCTCAGCCTCCCTAGTGCTTTCGTCTTTTAAAATCTTTACTAAATTTGCTCTTCTGTCTATTATCTCCGTATTCCTCACGGTGTCTATTACAATGTGTTGTACAAAGTAGGAACTCAGTAACCTTTGAATTAAAAATTCCTACTAAGGGATAAATACATGAGAACTACCTGTTATTTCCTCAAATTTAGGCAATAAAATAAATTCAGAAAAATTCCATGAAACTTTTTCTCGTGTCCTCAATTAGTAGTAGAGATTTTCAGTGTTTGTATCTACTTTTGCCACCTTTATTGTTGCATAACTTATTTCCACTCTCTTTTGAAGTCTTTAATACCTACTCATTCACCACCTGTTTGTTTATTGAGCACTTCCTATGTTCTAGGTCATGGGTCAGCAAACTTTTTCTATAAAGAGCCAGGTAGTAAATATTTTAGCCTGGCAGGCCATATGGTCTCTGTTATAACTCTATCCTTATAGCGTGAAATCAACCATAGAAAATTTGTAAACTAATGTGTGTGCCTGTGTTCCAATAAATATTTATAAACACTACAATTTGAATTTCACATAATTTTCATGTGTTGCAAACTATTCTGTGGTGATTATTATTATTTTAGCCATTAAAAAATGTAAAACCAGCTGGACACAGTGGTTCACTTCTATAATCCTAGTGCTTTTGGAGGCCAATGCAGGAAGATTGCTTGAGTCCAGGAGTTCGAGACCAGCCTCAGCAGCATAGCAAGACCCCCATCTCCTAAAAAAATTAAATTAAAAGATAAGTTATGTCTTATATTTGCACAAACAAACATAAATAGAAAAAATTGTGAACATAGACCTTTTCAGAAAGCATTTATTATTTGGGGAGTAGATGATCCTTTTTATCATCACAATCCCTGCTGACAGCTACCAACTAGTTATTGATTGCCTACCATTAGCTTCAAACCCATCATGGGCATCCCATGCCACTTAAAACAAATCTGATATTCTTCATCCTGATTTATAAAGCCCTAAGTGATCTAGTCCCTCCCTGTCCTCTAGAACCTCCTCTTTCACTCTTCCTTCACCTACTCCACTTCCAAATTCACCGGTATTTTTTTCAAATCCTCATATATGGTAAGTTTGTTCCTACCTTAGGGCTTTGTACTACTCGTTCCCCATGCCGTACGCCAAGAGTGGTGTTTCCCCAGGCATCACATACCTGGATTTTCTTGTTATAAGAAAGGACCATCCTGGTTGAGGCTTCCCCAAAAAAGTCAATCTAAGTCAACACTAGTGATTCTCATTCACATAACTATTTTAATTGTTTGCATACTATTTTTCGCTAATATTTTGTATGTTTGTATATTATTGACTCTGTTTATCTTCCACCACTAGAGAGGTGAGCAATGATTTTTATCTTGCTCACTTCTCAGTTACCTGATTTTAGAACAATGTCTGGCATGTATTAGGCACTCAGTAATTATTTTTTGAACAAATTAATGAAGGAATGCATGCATACACTCATGCCATGGGCCCAGCACTCTGGTAAATCTCACTGATGGAGGCATCCTTCGACTTGTATTCTGCTCTACTTGTCCCCTTCCCTTCTTGGATACACAACCTCATTTCTGGGAAAAGTCATCTATGTTCTGTTCTTCAGCAGCTTTCTATTTATAATAAATCCATTACAATCTGGCTTGTACCTCTACCCCTCAAAAGAAACTACTCACAATAGTTTCTCTATTTGCCAACAACTTCCTGTTTACTAAGTCCAGTGGATATCATAGTCTTCATCTTGTATAACCCATCAGTAGCTTTTAATGGTTTCTTCCTTGAAACATCCATTCTACCTTCACATCTATGACACCATCTCTTTTGTTTTTATTTCTCTTAAGCCATGTATGCTTGTGGCTGCAATTTGATGTCACATCAAATAATATATAGCTATCTTTGTGGGTGGAAAATCATTTCTGCTTAATAATTTCATGTCTTCACAGTGTTCTATGTGAAGAAATTTGTGAACCACTGCAATAAGTGATACACGGCTTATATGCATACCTGTTAAAACTCTGTTTAGGCCAGGCGCGGTGGCTTACGCCTGTAATCCCAGCATTTTGGGAGGCTGAGGTAGGTGGATCACTTGAGGTCAGGAGCTCAAGACCAGCCTGGCCAACATGGCAAAAACCCATCTCTACTAAAAATACAAAAATTAGCCAGGTGTACTGGCATGTGCCCATAATCCCAGCTACTCTGAAGGCTGGGGCAGGAGAATCACTTGAACCCAGGAGGGTGAGGTTGCAGTACGCCAAGATCGTGCCACTGTGCTGCAGCCTGAATGACAGAGCATGACTCCATCTCAAAAAAAAAAAAAAAAAAAAAAAAACTCTGTTTAATGACTTTTAGCTAGTCTTAATTTATGAACCCCATTTTTAATTGCAGAATATAAAACCCTTGTTATTTTTATTATATCCCAGTTGATAATACCTGAGGTTGTAAATTCCATTTTGTGTAGCTTTCATTTATTGTTTTCAGTAGAAAAGATTGTTGCGGTTATTGTTTTGCTACAGTTTCTCATTTTAGGGAATAAGAGCTGAAAGTAAAGTTGTTTGAAGTAGTTTTTTTTGTTTTGGTTTAGTTTGGTTTGGGTTTGGGTTTTGTTTTTGTTTTTTGCAATGGAGTTTCGCTCTTGTTGCCCAGGCTAGAGTGCAATGGCACAATCTCGGCTCACTGCAACCTCCGCCTCCCGGGTTCAAGCGATTCTTCTGCCTCAGCCTCCCGAGTAGCTGGGATTACAGGCATGTGCCACCACGCCGGGCTAATTTTTTTTTATTTTTATTAGAGATGGAGTTTCTCCATGTTGCTCAGGCTGGTCTCAAACTCCCGACCTCAGATGATCCACTCACCTTGGCCTCCCAAAGTGCTGGGATTATAGGCATGAGCCACCGTGCCCGACCTGAAGAATATTTTTATAACCTATCTATTATTTTCCTATATCAAGGAAATAAAACCTTTACAAACCACCTGTTTGCAACATTAAAAACAAAATTAGGGGGCCTGGGCATGTTGGCTCACGCCTGTAATCCCAGTACTTTGGGATGCCAAGGCAAGCAATTCACTTGAGCCCAGGAGTTTGAGACCAGCCTAGGCAACATGGCAAATCCCCATCTCTACTAAAAATACAAAAATTAGCTGGGCGTGGTGGCATGCACCTATGGTCCCAGCTACTCAGGAGGCTGAAACCCAAGGATTGCTCGAGCCCAGGAGGTGGAGTTGCAGTGAGCTGAGATTGTGCTGCTGCACTCCAGGCTGAGCGACAGAGCAAGGCGCTGTCTCAAAGAAAAAACAAAATTCGGGCTGGCCGTGGTGGCTAATGCCTGCAGTCTCAGCACTTTAGGAGGCCAAGGTGAAAGGATCCCTTGACCCCAGGAGTTCCAGACCAGCCTGGGCAACATAGCGAGACCCTGTCTCTACCAAAAATTTAAAATATATATATATAAAAATTAAAGTAGCCAGGCATAGTGGTGCACCCCTGTGGTCTCAGCTACCTGGGAGCCTGAACTGGGAGAATCGCTTGAGCCTGGGAGGTCGAGGCTGCAGTGAGCCATGATTGTGCCTCTGTACTCCAGCTTGGGCAACAGAGTCCAAAAAAAAAAACCAATTAGTTGGCAGACTAGCACTCTTTGTTAAGGACTCTCAATAAACAACCTAAGAAATAAAGTGATCCACATTTAAGCCGATCCTTAACTTTTCTTCCAGTCTCCCCAAAGCATGGGGGTATGCAGGGACTAGGTTTTTCTCCTCCTGTTTACAGCACCACCTCCTCAGAGGTCTGTGTCCATCATCTCCTTTCCTCCTTTGGTTTCAACTTCTCCATCTCCACTGTCTTTCCCCGATGTTCAAGTCTTTCCCATTCTATAAACAGACTCCACCAAATCCCCTTCCTGGGTACTGCTTCATCTTATTCTGCCCCTTGATGCTTCTCAATATATAACTTCTCTCTCCTACAACTTCCATTCAATTTTTTAAAACATTTTTTATTCTGAAATAATAGGTTGGTGCAAAGGAGGTTCTTGCTATTAAATGGCAGAAACCGCCATTACAGTTACCTTTGCACCAATCTAATATACATACTGAAAAGTATGTAAAATACATGTGCAAAAGAATAAATTAGTTATGTAGTACACACACAAGTTAACTATTGCCATGTTGAAGTAACAGAAAATTGCAGCTATGCTAAAATCCTGTGTGCTGTTTCTGCTCACTGGAAGTAACCTGGCTTTAAAGAAAAAAAAAATTCCGGGTTAAGTTCACAGATCCTGGCTTTTATGAGTAATGATTTCTTTGCTCTTTTTTATCATTTTACCACCTTTGTATGCATCACTTTACTGTTCATCCTGCTGCCTTTTACTCTTTCTACAATATCTCAGAATTTTCACAGTAAGGTTATCTGAGCAGTTGCCACTTTGAATGGGTGTTTCTCAGTCCTAATCTCACTAGGCCTCTCTGCTATATTTGACATTATAGATCAGTTCATCCTTCTTAAAACAACTCTCTAAGGTCTGTTACTATATTCTCTTATGTCTCTGCATCCTTTAACCTTCCCTTCTATGTCCATTTCACAGGCTCCTCTGCCCGCCCCTTAAGCATTGATGTCTTCAGGTTCCTTCCTCAGCCCACAGCCACTCTTACACTCTCCATGGTGATCCTGTCCACTCTAGTGATTTCAGCCTTCACTCTTATGCTGATTACTTTCAGATCTACTCTCCAGCTCAGACTCCTCTGTCTCTACATAGAAACTGCCTCCTGGAGATCCCCACCTGGATACTCCATATCCAAGACTGTCTTCATCAACTTTCCCTCTAAACTTGCTCCTCTGTCTTTTTCTACTTTTTCTGAATCAGTCATTGCTCACCCAAGTTCAAAATATGGAGGCATCCTGATTTTTCCTTTCCCTCGTTCCCCACATCTTTTCAATGACCAAGCGACACTAGTTTTCTTTCTTTCTTTCTTTCTTTCTTTCTTTCTTTCTTTCTTTCTTTCTTTCTTTCTTTCTTTCTTTCTCTCTTTCTTTCTTTCTTTCTTTCTTTTTCTTTCCTTCTTTCTTTCTCTTTCCTTCTTTCTTTTTTTCTTTCTTTCTTTCTTTTCCTTTTTTGACATGAATTCTTGCTTTGTCACTCAGGCTGGAGTGCATTGGTACGATATTGGTTCATTGCAACTTCCGACTCCCAGGTTCAAGTGATTCTCCTGCCTCAGCCTCTGGAGTAGCTAGGACTACAGGTGCATACCACCATGCCCAGCTAATTTTTGTATTTTTAGTAGAGACAGGGTTTCACCATGCTGGCCAGTCTGGTCTTGAACTCCTGACCTCGTGATCCGCCCACCTCAGCCTCCCAAAGTGCTAGGATTACAGGTGTGAGCCACCGTGCCTGGCCCAAACTACAACTCTAACTGTCCTAACTTCGACACTTAAAACTGGGTAAAGCTCCTGCTCCTTTACTTGACTTACAAGGCCCTCCATTCTTGTGCCCTGCTTTCTCCAGCCTTGTCTTCCATTTACACCTGGCTATGTATGTCATATTTTGGCAGCATGTATGCTCTTTTTTAGTTCTATGTCATTGTTCATTCTGCTCCCTCTGCCTAAGATTCTCCATTTGATTTACACCTCATTTGAGAGTAAATGTAAGTTTTACACCTTCAGGGAAACTTTCTCTGACCCCTCTTTAACCCCATCCGCTGGTGGGGGAGTCCCCCCTCACCACTCCATTAATGCCTTGTACATACTACTGTCACTGTATTGACATTGTTTTGTAATTATGTGTATGCCTCTCATGTTCTACTGGCCCATTATACTGTGTTGAATACTGAACACAGTACTTGGCACAATGCCGAATGGAATGAGGAGGGAGGAAGGAGAGGAAAGCACACATTGACATTAAGAGTAAAAGAATTGTTCTTACCATGTTATATACTTTAATGTATGGAATTGCCTGAATACAGGTCTCCATACCAAATTCTAAGAAACTTCTAAGGAATCCCTTACCTATAAAGTCTTTTGGAAAGAATGAGGTTTTAATTTTCTTCTAACATCAACAAACTCTCACAAATATTCATGTTACAGACCAAACCTGGACCACCCAAAAAGCCGAAGACCCCTTCAAGACCGTCAGCCTTAGCATATTGCTATCACTGCGCGCAAAAAGGCCATTATGGACACGTAAGTTTGAATGACATTTGGACATAAAGCATTCTGTTGTCAGGGAGTGTTCTCTGAAAGACGAACTCAAAAAGAATGTAACTCTAACTACTTACTTTTTAATAAACATTAAAGTAAGACTTAATATATTTTCAACTGATTTATCCCTTTCCTCCCTGCTAGAGTAATAAGCTATCAGAGCGTATTCCTCTAATTATCTTACATGTACATGAACAAGTTGAGATAAAACTAATAGAGCTGATAAAATCAATCAGACAAATATGATAGTCAACAGTATGATAGCAGTTCTCTTGATTTCTTATAAACACAATTGTTTTGACACAGCCATAGCATGATTTTAGATTTTCTTTTTTTCTTTTTCTTTTTTTTGTTTTTTTGAGACAGAGTCTTGCTGTTTCCCAGGCTGGAGTGCCGTGGTGCAATCTCTGCTCACTGCCACCTCCTCCCAGGTTCAAGCCTCAGCCTCCCAAGTAGCTGGGATTACAGACACCTGCCACCACGTCCAGCTAATTTTGTATTTTTAGTAGAGATGGGTTTTTACCATATTGGTCAGGCTGGTCTTGAACTCTTGACCTCAGGTGATCCACCTGCCTTGTCCTCCCAAAGTGCTGGGATTACAGGCGTGAGCCACCACGCCCGACTGATTTTAGATTTTCATTGTGTTTTTTTTGTTGTTGTTGTTTTTTGTTTTTTGTTTGAGACGGAGTTTTGCTCTTGTTGCCCAAGCTGGAGTGCAATGGTGTGATCTCAGCTCACTGTAACTTCCATCTCCTAGGTTCAAGCAATTCTTCTGCCTCAGCCTACCGAGTGGCTGGGATTATAGGTGTACGCCACCATACCCAGCTAATTTTTTATATATTTTTTAGTAGAAATGAGGTTTTACCATGTTAGCCAAGCTGGTCTCAAACTCCTGGCCTCAGATGATCCACCCGCCTCGGCCTCCCAAACTGTTGGGATTACAGGTGTGAACCACCGTGCCTGGCCTGATTTTAGATTTTCTACTTAGTTCTCCAGTTTTCCCTGGTACAATGTTCAGTTAAGTCTACATCCCATACATGTAAACCCTGGCATTCAGTGGTGAAAAAACAGATGCTGCATCATTGACTTGCCCACCTACCCCACAGATGCCCAGATTCCCTATCCAGCCAACATATTCCCTAACCCCAACTGAAAAGGCCAAACTGTGTGTGTTCTAGATGCTGAAACGCCAAAGCAGAAGAAGCTTCTCGTTGAGAACTTGGCATGAGGCCACTAGGCAAATGCCACATTAAGTATGAAACAGCAGCAGCTCGTTTCAGAAAAAGGATGTAATAAGAATAGGCTCAGAGCCCATACTTCTAGGAATCTTGAAGCAGTGGAGGAAAGGCAGTGGCACAGAAAGTAGAAAATTCTTAGAAAGGAATGTATTATTCCCAGTCTCCAGGTAGGCTTCTAGTAGCCTAGAAACCAAGATAAACTAATATCAAACCAGATCTGGTATCAGGAAGCAAAAAGCATGCAGAGTGTTGGGAATCCCCAAAATGAGAAGTATGAGCAATGGGATAGGGTGGGTGGTATTGCAGGTTACCACTTGAATTCCAACTATGACACATCACTGATGTGGATCTTGGGAACTGGAGCCCTACATTGTAGGGCAACTGGAGAAGAAAAGTACTGAACAGAATCCATAAACAGATAAATTTTATCTTCCATATTGGGGCAGCAGCACCTGTGGGGATGAGACATAGCTTATGAAAGCCAGGATGAGCTCTGAGCCTCAGTTCCAGTTTTGCTCTGCTACGGACTCAACCATGTGACATAAACAACCCACTTTTTCTCTTTGGTCCCATTTCTTTATCTCCAAAGCAGAGAAGTTGTACAGGAAATCTCTCAGCACGAAGTAGAGAAGACTTTTTTTGAGACAGGGTTCTGAGTGCAGGGGGCATATCTCAGCTCACTGCAGCTTTGACCTCCCAGGCTCAAGTGATCCTCCCACCTCAGCCTCTCCAGTAGCTGGGATTACAGGCACACACCACTGTGCCCAGCTAATTTTGTTTATTTTTTGTAGAGACAAGGTCTCACTATGATGCCCAGGCTGGTCTCAAACTCCTGGCCTCAGAGCAATCCTCCCTCCTTGGCCTCCCAACGTGTTGAGATTACAGAAGTGAGGTACCATACCCAGCCAAGAAGACTTCTTTTACAGAATTATCATCTCTAGATCTTTTACTGCTCTGTCCATTCCTCATTACTAAACATTCAGATGTTGTCGACACCTTTAGGGAACATATTCACATAAGCTTTCCATTACCGCACAAATCACATAGATGTACAATTTATGCTTGCTTACCTCTTTAAAGCAGAGGGGTATAATTTTAGCATTTATGTTTGTTCAATTAAAGAAAAACAATTATAGTTGGATGCTTACTAGTCACTTCTGTTAAGGCAGATAGGAAATATATTAAAAGCATGTGGAATTTATCCCTAAAATCTAGATTTAGATAATTTTTAATTTGCAATAAAGCAAATTTGGCAGCCTCATGACTGCCATAGATGAGGAACTCTAGATTATTTACACTAATGAAGAAGATCATTGGTGTGGCTAATCCAGAATAGTAGATAAATTATATAGCCAACTATCAATTGTCTGTGCTAATGGAGGGGACCAGCGATGTGGATAATCAAAATATAATTTACATTTAGCTTTGGAAAACATTTGTAGTATGATATAGCTCTATGTAGTCACATCAGTCTAGACCATATAAGACCTAAATGGGGAATTATGCAGGTGGTTAAAGATGTTTGTGGACCTCTTCCCTTTCAATGTCCAGAAATCCAGCCTTACAGATATTATTATTGAATGCATTCCTCATGTGAAAGACTAGATCTAAGGTGAATATGACATTGCCCTTCCCTAATTTCACTCGCTCTCTAGCTGGGGGAAGCAAGGACAACAGTAGTCACTATACAAAGATTACTCCAGGAGAGTGTGAAAGGGGGAACAGGGACTGGGAGAGTTAAAGATTCTGCTGAAATGAATATTAGTTGAGTGTATCAGGACCTCTGTTACCTTTGCATAATCACAATTTGCTTTTTTTTTTTTTTTTTTTTTGAGACAGAGTTTCGCCATTGTTGCCCAGGCTGGAGTGCAGTGGTGCAATGTTGGCTCCCTGCAGCCTCCACCTCCCGGGTTCAAGCTATTCTCCTACTTCAACCTCCCAAGTAGCTGGGATTACAGGCATGTGCCACCACGCCTGGCTAATTTTTTTTTTTTTTTTGTATTTTTAGTAGAGATGGAATTTCACCATGTTGGCCAGGCTGGTCTCGAACTCTTGACCTCAGGTGATCCACCTGCCTCCGCCTCCCAAAGTGCTGGGATTACAGGCGTAAGCCACCATGCCCAGCCAAAAGCATTTCTTTATATTACCATGTAAGTTTGTCATATAATCTCCAGGACTCTCCCCACAATAACAACAACAAAAAAAACTGAATAATCCAGATAGTCACAACAGATAAATCTGAAGATAGCAGAAGGATGGAAATGATAAAGATTAGAACCAAACTTACTGAAATAGAAAAATGAACAGCATCAACAAAACCAAAAGCTGATTATTTGAAAACTATTTTTTTCAAAACAACAGAAACTTCTGGGAAAACTACTAAAAGAAAAAGAAAAGGTACTAATAAACAATGAGTGGAAAGTGTAAGTAACTTAAGATACTATATAATTTTTTTTTTTTTTTTTTTTTTTTGAGACGGAGTCTCGCTCTGTCGCCCAGGCTGGAGTGCAGTGGTGCGATCTCGGCTCACTGTAAGCTCCGCCTCCCGGGTTCCCGCCATTCTCCTGCCTCAGCCTCCCGAGTAGCTGGGACTACAGGCGCCCGCCACCTCACCCGGCTAGTTTTTTGTATTTTTAGTAGAGACGGGGTTTCACCGTGTTAGCCAGGATGGTCTCGATCTCCTGACCTCATGATCCACCCGCCTCGGCCTCCCAAAGTGCTGGGATTACAGGCTTGAGCCACCGCGCCCGGCCATAAATGTTTTTATGTACTTCATAAAGTTAAATCTGAAAATGCAACTAACTCCAAAATATACATGTAAATTTACCAAACTGACTCAAGAAGAACAAATCAACTGAACCAATACCATTAAAGAAATTGCATAAGGCCAGGCACTATGGCTCACACCTGTAATCTTAGCACTTTGGGAGGCCAAGTTGGAAGGACCTCTTGAGGCTGCCAGTTTGAGACTGGGTAACATAATGTGAGACTTTGCCTCTACAAAAAACAATAAAAATTATGAAGTCTGAAGCTTAAAACTTATATCATTGTTCACTGGAATATTCGTCAGTAAGAGTGTAAAAACACATGAGAATGGCCGACTTCAACTTGATGACAGTGGTAACTTCTGGAAAGGGAAGGAGATGAGCGCAAAATGGGAAGGACTTACACAGAGGATTTCAGTTATATCAGTAATATTTTATTCTTGGGGGAAAAACAAGGCAACTAAGGTAAAATGTTATGGTTTTATATAAGGATGAATATAGGTTTTTAATTATTTTTTATACTTAAGTGTGTGTTTGGAGTGATTTATAATTTTTTAACTACAAATTAAGTACCTAAATGTTTGGCTGCTAGCTTGGCTGGTTCAGACTTGGCTCAATTTTATGTGGATTTTTCACTTACTCTTTAATATATATTCTAATTGTTTTTCATTACTTAGCTAAGAAACAACATTTTAAAGTAACTTTTAGGCAAGATGGCAGAGGCAGAAAGGGGAAAGTTCCAAAAGAAAAGATTTCAAACATGCTGAATGGATATGTGTCACAGATCATGATAAACAAAAGCCTGCTATGTGGTGAGTGGTTCAGGCCAAAGACTGTGGATTTGGGAAATACTAGCTATGTGGAGGCCAGAGTCATGAGAGTAGGAAGCTGTCCTGGGAAAATGAGTAAGAGTAGGGATTTCAACTTGGGTGGGGGAAGCAAGAAGAGAAACTTCTTTTGGGTGTCTCACAATGACCTAGGAACAGTTTTAAACTAGGCATAACCTACCACCAACCTACCCCCCAGCATAAGAATCACTACCCCTATAAGCAGTGAATGTTGAGTTAAAATAAGCTTCCTTTTGGAAGTGATGGACAAGCAAAGGAGTAATACTAACATGAAGCCAAATAACATAAACCCACCAACAGAGGGGCAAGGTTGCTACCTCAGACTGTGAAAGGAGTTAGGCAGAGAAGGCTGAAAAAAGATATGAAGGGTTTCATAGGTAAAGAAGTAAGGGAAGAAAACTCAAGCTTGAAAGAATATCATAACACAGTGTGGTTTAGGGCTGGGTGACCCTCCCAAGCACCCCAGCAAGGACCATGTCCTACTGCCACCACATGAGGTACCAGTGATATGGGGCTCATTCTAATTAACATCCTACAGACTCTTGCAAAAAGGTTTTTGAACAGTGTGACCATGTGACATCATAATTTTAAATACAATTTGTAGGAATGTCCAGAAAGAG
This sequence comes from Macaca nemestrina, assembly GCF_043159975.1. Classification (NCBI taxonomy): domain Eukaryota; kingdom Metazoa; phylum Chordata; class Mammalia; order Primates; family Cercopithecidae; genus Macaca; species Macaca nemestrina. The sequence continues at coordinate 66,706,394 of NC_092138.1, forward strand.
AAGTGTATGACCCATCTCCAGTATCGCCATTCATCTGCTACTATGATGACAAATATGAAATTCAGGAGAGAGAGAAGAGACTAAAACAAAAAATAAAAGGTATGTTGCTAGACTTCTTGTTAGATCACGTTTGCAGTAGTTTCTAAATTTCTGTGTTTGTACTGTCTTTGCCTGCTTTGGGGGTCGTTGGTTAGCATAGAAAGTATTTTTAATAATTACCAAAGAAACTGGAACTTTCTTGATCTCCAAAAACCAAACACCCACTTCAGAAATAATCCCATGTTGCAGTCTCATCACAATAATTTTTTTTACAGTGATCATTTTAGGAAATGTCCAGAAAATATTGCTATCCATCTGTGTAGGCAGTTTTTGAAGGCTCCTTTGAGATTTTTTTCTGTTTGACAAGTAATTTTCTTTTTCCATTTGTATTTCTCCAGTATTTTTTATGGAAGGAAAGGCTTTCCTGCTAACTTGTTCCTGGAGCTTCCCTGAAAAAGTCATTTCTTATAGGCCACTACTGCAAGCAGAGCTCCAAGTTCACAACCACCTCTATGGTTTCTGTATTTACTGTTTCACACATGGTTCTTTATCACCAAATTAATATCTTATCATTTAAGTTTTCTCTACCTCTGTTATTTCTTGTTACTCCAAGGTGGTTTTCCAAGTTATCTTTCTTGCTTTAAAAACAAAACAGTTTTGTATTTTTTAGTTTGTTCTATACCTATTTTCTGACTCTTTTGGCCTTTTTCTTTTTTGGACTCTTAGTTCAAGACTTTTCCAAAATGAAGGTACTAATTCTGAGGAAAGTAGAGGAATTACTCTCCCAGCTCCTGCATATTTTACATATTTAAGATAAAATGTATGTCATCTACAGCTATCCCTGGATATTGGTTCCAGGAACCTCCTCATTTACCAAAATCTGCACATACTTATGTCCCGTAGTTGACTCTGCAGAACCTGAGTATAGGAAAAAGTAGCCGTTCATATACACAAGTTTCTAATCTGTGGAATGGTGTATTTTCAGTCCTCATTTGGTTGAAAAAATCCACATTTAAGTGGACCCATATAGTTCAAACTCATTGCGCAAGGGTCAACTGTATGTAGAAGTTATAGTAGTTGTAGATTATGATTAGGCAACCAGATTAGAAAGGGATTAAAAAGAATTGCATGAAAATGTCATCTCTAGATTAAAGGATTATGTGTGCTTTCTGTTTTTTTATGTTCTTTATACTTTTCTGTTTTTTCTAAGTTTTCTATAATGAGCAGTTATGACTTTTATAATCAGAGAAAAACAATTTTGCTTTTTTGTTTTAGCTAGTCCTATCGACATCTGTAGCCTGAATCCACTTTGAGGTGTTCACTATGATCCATTGAAATGTTTATAATAAATGTCTATGCTATAAGTTTTTATTGGCCACTTTTTTAATCTTTAAAGATTCTGTTGACTTGCTAGTTTTCATCTCTCACTGTAACCTCATCTCCCACCTACCCGTATCAGAATCACTACCCTCAGAGACACGTATTAAGTGTGTCAAGCCCTGACAAAACATAACATCAGCTTTATCACTAAAACCTCTAAGATACTTGCACACACGTGCACTCGCACACACTCCTCAAAGCCAGTGATCTCTACCCTGGAGGAATAGTCTCTTGGGCAGTTTGACATCCACCTAAAAGTACTGTGGCCAGGCCTTATCTTTAGAGGGTAATTGAAATGTCATATGAGACCATCAAAAGGCTGTTTTATAAATCTTGCTTTGCCTTATTTTCAAAGGCTGAGTCTTCATCATTGGGGAAACTTGTATTCGTCAGACATGACTTTTCTTCACAAAGCCATGACGATTACTGTTCTTACTGGTCCTCGTCTCCATTGCTTAACCTTGTTAAACTGTTGAAAAGGATAATTAACTATCACTGGATTTGTGAATGTGTTTCATTTTTAGCAATCAGAAATTTAGAAATTTAATTTTTAGTGAGTGATGTCATATTGTTAACATGTTTAAATGTCTTAACTTCCCTGTCTGTTAAGTTATTTACACTTAGGAAAGCTCAGCATGGACTGTTTAGCTGCTGAATATGCAAAAATACTTTTATATTTTTCAGTACTCAAGAAAAATGGGGTTATCCCAGAGCCATCCAAGCTACCTTATCTAAAAGCAGCAAATGAGAACCCCCACCATGATATAAGGAAGGGCCGTGCCTCATGGAAAAGCAACAGGTGGCCTCAAGAAAATAAAGAAACACAAAAAGAGATGAAGAACAAGAATAGAAACTGGGAGAAGCACAGGAGGGCTGACAGACATCGTGAAGTGGATGAGGATTTTCCCAGGGGTCCCAAACCCTACTCTCCTACTGGCAGTTTTAAAACCCAGAAGCCTTCTAAGTTCTTTCACCGTTCATCGCATTACCATATGTCAAGAGAAGACAAGTCTCCCAAGGAGGGCAAGAGGGGCAAGCAGAAGAAAAAGGAGAGGTGCTTGGAAGATGATGACAATGATAACTTATTTCTCATTAAGCAGAGGAAAAAAAAGTCTTAAGCTGTCAGGCAGCCTCTGATGTGGCTTTTCATTGTTCATTTGGCCTTTGTGTCTATAACCTTCTGGCATTGTGTTTATTATCTATGATTAAATAAAGTGAGTTTTTGGTTTTGTTTTTTTAATTTCAGCCATTCCTAGAGTTACTGAACATCCATGGAGATCTCAATTCTCTGTGTCCAACAGGATATTAGGTAAGAAAGTACAAAGATAAACCTGGACTTATCCTATTCCAATATGTCATCTTTACTCAGAATCCTAGGGATAGGTAGAAGAATTCATCTGTTCAAGAAAGCTTTTTAAAAATACTTTGGAAAAAAAAAACCGCATCAAAGGTAATTCATCCTCAACATGAGTATGAAATTAAATCCTTGCAGGAAGAGAAATTAACACTAAGAAAAAGTCATCAACATTTTTCAACTTTTTTTTTTTTTTACATTGGCAAGGACAATAACTATAAATCTATATCCAGATTTTCTTGCCGCTGAAGCTGTTGTCAGAATCTTCCTTTGGACAAAACATCACTAGCTGACTATAAAAACAAAAGTGTCATCATTGAAGCCCTGAAGAGGCAGGGAATTGAGCTTCAGCAAAATGCAGGTAAAGAATCTATCCAACATAAATGTCAGAAGACAAATTTCCTAAACAAGTGAAAGAGACATCAAAAATTTTAAAATAATCACAATGAAATCATTTTTTACCACTTTTACAGCAGTGTTTCAAGCGTACTGTCACTCAGATCTGTAGAGATGAATATTACTCAAAAAATTGTTTTGTTCTCTTGCATTTTTTTGAACTACCACAAAGCTATACAGATTTTTTTGTACTTGTGGATCTTTTGTACTTCTCATAGCCTAATGTCAGAATAAGAAAAATAAAATATCTGAAAGAGAGTAAATACCTGTGTTTATTATGTAAAAAGACAATGAGAGTTTGAGTGACAAAGAGCATAGTTAGGTTTGTTTTGTTTGTTTATTTGTTTGTTGTACAGACAAGGTCTCACTGTGTTGTCCAGACTGGTCTCCTGAGCTCAAGTGATCCTCTTTCCTTGGCCTCCCAAAGTGCTGGGATTACAGGCATGAGCCATCACTCCCGGCCTCGGCATAGTTGTGTTGGGCAGGTGGATAAAGTTATAAAATCCCTATAGACTGGAGTCAAAAATGCCATTTTTGCCCAAGTGCAAGCTCTCTGCCAGAATAAAATGGTATGAAATCAATTAAATAGGACAGTTTTATAATGTCAGGTTCTTAAATTTGTATTTTACTCTTTGGGAAGTATGCAGATTCCTGTATTTCTGGCAGAATCATCTCTCATCTTTCTGAGAGGAAGGAAGAATTCTGTCCTCTCAAATCAGCGTTAGTGCAAATTATATGATCAGAGAGTTTAATCTACCACTTTCCTTGTTGCTGTGTAGATTTCAGCTAACTTTATTTTATGTTGGTGCATAGCTTCCTAATAGCTAGAGTTGTTTTCACCCTAAAGTAAGCAACCAGGGTTTTTTAACAACTTGCTCAAAGTGGCAGCCATAAAAAAAGGTTTTATAAAAGTGGAAAACCTTGAGATAATTGGCATTATTCTCCAGTAGGACTTGAGGCAAACTTGGCTTATTACTCATATGGTATAACAAGTGCCCCTTCTGATCCAAAGTCATCTCCTTTCAGGGCAGAAATAGGATTACTATTTTAGGTTCTTGCATATATAGCAGATTGTTTGGAGAAGGAGAGAAAGGAAGCACTTTTTTTTTTCTGTTTGTCTCTGCACATTGTCTTATTTTTTCCCAAAACTTATAGACAAACATTTTGTTCTAGGGTATAATTTACCCATTGGGTCCATGCATTTACATGCAGATAGGAAAGGATGCTGAGCTACTTCACCTGTGGGCATGATGATGCAGTCTTCATTTCCTGGTAAGAGAAGAACAGAAACATGGAGGAGCCTCTGCTTCATTTCCTCTCCATTTCCCTTGCCCCCAGCCCTTGCACCAAATGTTCAGTTAAGGTGAGTCAGCCAGTCAGTTTATTAACATATAGACTCTTCATACAATAATGGGAAGTTTAAAATATGTATAGATTCAACCATTAATCAAATAAGACTTTACATGGATAAGTACAAGAGAAGAAAAGCAAATGTCCAAAACAGTAAAGATCTGTATAGTTGGTAGGATTGAGAAGATTCTAAACATCTTACCTCTGGCCCAACTTTGACTTGAAGCAGCTTGAGTGGCTTCTATCTTGGGTTCTACCTTGGTTTGTGTTTGGTGTTCTCAGAGTAGAGCAGGGAAACCAGTCTCCCATTTTCTCCGTGGAAAGCCTTGCTTTCATGGACCTTGCTGTTTGCAGTACTTATTAGTGGCTCTTTATTTTTCTGTTATACAAAGATTATGTAATCATTTTAAGGGGGGAAAATGTTAAAGACAAATCATATGTGATTCTTTCACTCAAAAATGTAGTTAAAATTATTAGTGTCTATTTCTTCAGACTTTTTTCTATACCTATATATACATTGTTTTGTAACCTGTTTTTTCACTTACATTGGGAACAAATACATGTCTGCATTTTTGCATGAATTTCTATTTTATGGCTGTGCCATGATGTAATCAGCTCCCTGTTGAACATTTTGTTTCTAATTTTTATTATTTTTGAAAAATTCTTCTACATAATATCTTCTCCATTTATTCAATTGTGGTAATATGTAATCTAGGGTCAGAGAGCTTACATATATTTCATGAAAGTTTTAATACATGATGCCAAATTATATTCCCAAGTCAGATTCTTCCCCAATCATTTATATGTCCCTGGCAGTTTGTGAGTATTCATCTCCCCCTTCCCACAATCACATGGAATATTGCCATTCCCTTTTCTCTTTGCCACTCTGATGGGCAGCAAAGAAACATTATTCATTAGTGCTGCAGTGAAAAGATTGATGTGGATATGTTTGTGTAAGGAGAGACAGGATTAGCAATATAGGGAAAATCTGTTTTTAAAAGATGTGAAGAGAAGCTTCTCATAGAAAACAACTGAAAATTCTTCTGCCAACAAAACATTACATACAAAATAAGGGAGGCTTTCATTTATTTATAGCCATCCTGATCCCCTGGTCTTATCATGCTTTGCTTTCACAACAAAAGGAGGATGCTGCTGGCATCTAGTGAGTAGAAGCCAGAGATGTTGCTAAATATCCTCCAATGCACAGACTAGCTTCCCACAATTAATCTGGTCCAAAATGTCAATAGTGCTGGGGTTGAGAAACCCTAGTTGAAACCCCAACCTGTTTCTCAAAAGGAATTGTGTTCACTCGGGAGAGGGTTCATGTTGCCTTCCCACATCTAACAGGATGTGCCCTTGTCTTACAAGGCTTTCCATTTCATCATATTGCCAGTGTTTGCGAGATTGGTTGGACATGGCCATTCATGTGAAATAAGGAACACTGGTTCCATGGCATGAAGGTCTACAGTCTGGACCACTTTGTGGAGGATCCGGGCCACTGGAGACTCAGCCAGCTGAGGGAAATTAATAGTTTAGGAATCGTGGAAACAAATGCTAGAGTGCCAGGCTATGGCATGAGCCCTGGCAAGATAAACTGTGAACTGAACTGTGGTGTGAGAACAAAAGGATTCAGCTAGTGAGAGGAGGAAAGAGTTGGAGAGTAATCTGATGGGACATTTAATTGGGTCAGAATGTCATTAGGCTGTAGGATCCCTCACCAGGATCCAAATCCAACATAGTCCCTTAGATCTTACAGTTGGACTTTGCATTTCAAAGAAGCACCAATATTTTGGTGATTTATTACACAGTGCCGTGCAGTAAATCACAGGATGAAGCTGACTGGTGTGTGATTTGAGCCAAAAGTTTTTCTGTTCATTTAATGTATGTTACTTTTTTGTTTGTTTGTTTGAGATGGAGTCTCACTCTGTCACCCAGGCTGGAGTGCAATGGCATGGTCTCAGCTCACTGCAACTTCTACCTCCCAGGTTCAAGCAGTTCTTCTGCCTCAGCCTCCCAAGTAACTGGGACTACAGGTGCATGCCACTACACCCGGCCAATTTTTGTATTTTTAGTAGAGTGGGGGTTTCACTAGGTTGGCCAGGCTGGTCTCGAACTCCTGACCTCGTGATCCGCCCACCTCGGCCTCCTAAAGTGCTGGGGATTACAGGTGTGAGCCACCGTGCCCGGCCTAAGTTACTTCTTAAAATGATTTCCTGGGAAATTATTCCACGAAAACCCAGTAAAGGAATGGGAAGGAGTGAGACAGGGAAAAGAAGAGAAGGAAGCCACGCTGGATGCTTATCAAGTCACATCCCATAGAGAGGAACTTTCAAACTCACAGAGAATGCTAGAAAGAGTGTAGGCCACACCTCAGAGTTGCCCTAGTAAGGGGCAATGGAGCTGTAGTGTGTGTATCTTTTTTTTTTTATTTTATTTTTAGTTAGTCATTGTTTAAGCCAGATAAATTGGGTTAGGCAGCCCCCTGACAGAGGGTTGGAGATAGGAATGAAACACCAGTGTCATTTGCTAAAGCCATAATCTCAGAGCAGTTCTTCCTACAAAAAGGTACTTGGGGCTGAGCACAGTGGCTCACGCCTGTAATCACAACATTTTGGGAGGCTGAAGCAGGAGAATACTTGAGCTCAAGAGTTGGACACCAACCTGGCAACACAGCAAGATCTCATTGCTACTAAAAGTAAAAAAAAAAAAAAAAAAAGATTGGCCAGGCACGGTGGCTCACCCCTGTAATTCCAGCATTTTGGGAGGCCAAGATGGAAAGATTTGCTTTAGTCCAGGAGTTTGAGACTAGCCTGTGCAAATTAGTGAGATCTTGTCTCTCCAAAAACTAAAATTAGCTGGGTGTGGTGGCACACACCTGTAGTCCCAGCTACTTGGGAGCTGGGACCACAGGCGTGTGCCACCACACCCGGCTAATTTTTTGTATTTTCAGTAGAGACAGGGTTTCACCATGTTGGCCAGGCTGGTCTCAAACTCCTGGGCTCAAGCAGTTCTCCCGCCTTTGTCTCCCAAAGTGCTGGGATTACAGGCATAAGTCACCGCTCCCTGACTAAAATATTTTTGATCTGCAGTTGGTTGAATCCATGGATGTAGAACCCTAGGATGCCAAAGACCAACTGTATGTTTATTATCTTGTGATCATTTTGCAGGTATGTACATATGACAAAGTCTACTTTCACATAGGTAATCTATTGGAAACATTTAATATTTTTTCACTGAACTGGGACTGTTCTTATTAAACTAGGTGAGGTAGGCTCGGTAGTCCATAGACCATCTTCAGTTTTACTTCCTGCTTTGTCCATGTGGGGCCAAGAAGAAGACTTGATCATAAGGCAAGTATCCACCTGCAGGGGCCTTGCAGGGAGAGGTCACTGACCTCTTAAGCCTGTGAGTAGGACCTTTATCTAAGAGGCATGCTGGTGATAACTACATGTACAACATTTGGAAACTACTGTCTACAGGCTGAAGTCTAACTTCTGGCCTAAAATTCAAAGCCTTTCATGCTTCATCTTCTGCAGTTCTTCGGCTCTTCTTTCTCCTCTATCCCCTTCACCCTTCCAGTCCCACCATGTGAATGACTAATTCCTGAATAGGTCATGCTTCTCCTCCATGCCTTTACTTATGCTATTGCCTCTACCCAAAATATCCTCTTCCAGTTTTATGTCCACTCCCAGACAATATTAATCCTTCCCTCTTTGGTGTTTCTATTCAGCTATTCAGCAAACACAGGCTACGGACTTTCTTTGCATCAGGTAGTATTCTTGCTTGAGAAATCTCAAGCCTCAAGGGCTAACAAGCAAGAGACAAACACGAAAACCAGTATTTTGTCTTACAGCTGAGGAGTGCAGTGAGAGATATGGGTATGATGGTAACACCAAAGAAGCATGATTGGTCCTGCTAGAGAGAGGGGAGACTGGGCAGGACCTCTCAGAGGGTCATTATAACAGAAGAAAAGTGTTGCAGCTTAACAAAAAGGGGAAGAGCCCCTCTAGGAGAGTGAACTATGTGTTTGAAGCGTGGAGCTGTGAAACGGCAAGGATGCACTCTGTATTCGTTTCTGGAGCTACTCTCCCAAAATACCACGAAGTGGTAGCCTGAAACAACAGAAATTTGTTCTCTTACAGTTCTGGAGGCTAGAAGTTCAAAATCAAGGTGTCAACAGAGTTGGTTTCTTCTTGATGTGCTGAGATAATTACTTCCATGCCTCTCCTACCTTTTGGTGGGCCTGGGCAATCCTTGGCTTGTATAACTCCAGTCTCTGCCTCTGTCTTCACATAGGGTTCTCTTCTGTGTCTCCCTGTGTCTTGGCGTTCTGGCCCACACTAAAATTATCTAAGGGCAATTTTTTCCCAAGATCCTTAATTACTCTCTGAAGACCGAATTTCCAAATAAGGTCACATTCACAGGTACCAGGGATTAAGATTTGGACATATCTTTTGGAGGAACATTATTCAACCCACTCCCACCCCAAGAACTATAAGAATTGCTTTGCCTAGTTGCACTTTTGTTTTTATTCCAAGCTTTTATTGGGGGATGCGGTCTTCCATATGTTCTTTTTTTTTTCTCTGTTCGACTTTCCATTCTGATTTATACCTTCCTCAAGACTTTTTTAACTTAATGATAATTTCTTATCTTACGTATATCCTTATACTTCAGTTTGTGAAATGTGTGTTGGGTAAAAGCATGAACTGGAAAGCACCTATCAGATTTAGTGGCAGACCTTTGCCAGAGGAGTCCCAGGATAGCAGTGAGCCAAGAAACTAGATTGCAGTGCATTGAGGAGGGAATGAGCAACTACGAAGAGGAGAGTGTGTCTGTCTCTTTAAACCCTTGCCTGTGAAAGGCTGACAGTACAGAACACTAGCTGGAGTGAGGCTGACATTGACAGGAAGCTGCCGAAAGAGAGAGGGATGCTGGAGAACTAAAGAAAACTCAACACAGCACTCACATCAAGGAAGTGGGAAGGGATGGATCCAGAGGGACAAGTCAGTGGAGACAGGTGAGCAGGCTGAGGAGATGGTATCGTCCACCTTGATGGAGAAGCTTTTTCCAAGAACAATGGAATAGGTGTGTGGAGCATAGGGAGACATGGAAGGACCCCCAGAGGGAATAGAAAAGGAGAGCCTCTTGGCCACTAGGATGGTGTTAGGGAGCCAGGGGAGGTTGGAGTCTTTCTGGAAGTGCCCTGTGGCTGCCCAAGTGAGGGGAGACAATAAGTACACATGTGAAGAAAGGATTTCCTGTGGGAAAACCAGAATCATGTCCTTCCTGCCCAGAGTTACATGCTTCAAGGAGTTCAGTCCTGCACACACTAGTGAATAATCCTTATAAATGTCCACATATGCCTCCCAAGTATAGCTCAGTCTTACATAGAACAGTGTACTAGTCTTACATAGAACAGTATTACTAATCAGATGCTCTCATAAGGAATCATGCCATTTTGAGAGGGGCCCGAAGCTCTGACAACTTGAGACCCCCTATCTGGGCCATAGCTTTCTCATTATAAAGTTGGAAGTGGTAGGATTAACCTAGATGGATTCTCATTACCTCCCAACTCTGGTATTCTGTGATTCTAATGGTAGTTGGTAGCCCTTGGTATCACTCAAGAATAATCCTTGATGGGCAGTGTGTAGCACTGCCTCCCTGTGGGCACCCCTCAATCTAACAGCCACGCAGCAAGTCCACAGCCTCCCCAGCTATGCCACATTGTATCCAGGTAAACAAGGTGAGCCCTTGCTGTAAGCATCACCCTGGTTGCCTTCTCGTGACCCAGCCTCTGAGAATCTCCTTGCTCTGTGCATAGCCCTCTTCACCCATCTCTCCAGCTCTTCGTGTTGGGCTCAGCCTTTCTTCTGGTAGTCTTCTGATTCCATGTGGCCCCATGAGCCACTGTCTCCCCAACCAGTCATGTAGATGTGGCTTGTGCACAGTCTAGAGACTTTATATAAGCACGCCATGATGGTTGGTTGTGATCATTTTTAGGTATCATGTTCTTGATAATGAACATATCCCTCAATTTGATACTGTTTTGATGGGAAAATCAGTTTTATCCCCTTACCGTTCCTTTGTGAGCATGCACCTAGCCTTAAGTGCTTAGAAATGGCTGCTCTGGCCAGGCGCAGTTGCTCAGGCCTGTAATCCCAACGCTTTGGGAGGCCAAGGCAGGAGGATCACTTGAACCCAGGAGTTCAAGACCAGCCTGGGCAACACAGACCTTGTCTCTATTAAAAAAAATAAAAAAGAATTTTAAAAAAAATTAAATAAGAAATAAGGCCAGGCACGGTGGCTCATGCCTGTGATCCCAACACTGGGAGGCTGACGTGGGAGGATTGCTTGAGCTCAAGAATTTGAGACCAGCCTGGGCAACATGATAACACCCCATTGCTACAAAAAAATTTAAAAATTTGACAGGTGTGGTGGTGCACACCTATATTCCCAACTACTTGGGAGGCCAAGATGGGAGGATTGCCTGAGCCCCTGCAGTAAGCTATGATTGCACCACTGCACTCCAGCCTGGGTGACAGTGAGACCTGGTCTCAAAAAAACAAAACAAAACTATTCTGTGGCAACCTCCTGGAGACGAGTCTGTTTTTAGTTTCCACACCATTAATAGTTTAATCTCTTAAGTCACAAGTAAGGGAAGGGAGTCACATAAGACAGCAAAAGCCCGCGGTTCCCAGCAAAAGCCAGAGGCAAATGAGAACCCACGAAGAACCCAGAGTTCACACCACAACCTGTGTGCTGGTCAGGGTGACCCATGCTGGATCTCCACAGGACCTGGGGCCATTCAGCTAACTCAGTAAACACTTGTTGAGCATCTGACCTGAGCCAGGTCCTGTGCTGACATCTAGGACTTCCTACCCTTAAGGAACTCTGGCTTTTTCTCTAGTGGGTGAGACAGATGGAAACCCTTTCAGTTCCACTACAGATATTTATGGAATACCTGTTATGTGCCAGGCACTGCCTGAACTCAAGGTACAGTGGTGAATTAGACAGGTGTTATCTATGCCCTCCTGGGGCTTCTAAGCCTTCAGAGAAGATAGACACTGTACAGGTGAGTTAAGTGCTCCAAAGAGTATGGCTCCTGGTGTGTAAGGGCTCAGATATGTGTTGATAGAAAGGATAAAGGCCATGTCATCTTTATTCTTTCTCACAGGGCCCAGCATGGGGCCAAACACAGTTAGGTTTAAGTAAATGGATTTAACTCACTGGTCCCCAGCACTGTCCTCTGAATGATGTTACCAAAAATGGGGACAACCAAAACTATCTGGACAACTTAGTCAACTGGACTGGGAGATTGCACTTCCAAATGGAAAGGTTTGCAGTGGCTCCTTTGGAAAGGTGGCTTCAAGGGTGGAGAGGAGGGAAGTGAATGTGGGGCTCGCATTATAGGCTTTGGGGGTTACAGAGCTTGCTGGTGTTGCTTGCCTTTATGCTCTGTCAAATCTCAGGCAGATGAAACAAGATGTAAGCTTTCTAAATTATCAATAGAGGGCCTGTCATTCAAATGGAAGATAAGAGCAAAGAAAATAGAAGTCCACCAAAATAATGCCAGAGAAAAACAACCCTGGCCTTTCAAAAAACCACAGATACACTTTCTTAGAGAAGTTTAGACCAGGTACAGTGGCTCACACCTGTTACCCCAGCACTTTGGGAGGCCAAGGCAGGTGGAACACTTGAGCCCAGGAGTTTCAGACCAGCCTGGCCAACATGTCTCTACCAAAAAAAAAAAAAAGCCCATTGTAGTGGCACACACCTGTAGTCTTAGTCACTCAGGCTGAGGCAGGAGGATCGTTTGAGCTCGGGAGGCAGAGGTTGCAGTGAGCCAGGATCACGCCACTAACTGCAGCCTGGGCACCAAAGTAAAAACCTGCCTCAAAAAAAAAAAAAAAAAAAAAAGAGGTTTAGTCCAGGAGGCCTAGTTGTGTTTTGAATCAAAATTCACTGCTTTAGAAAGAAACTGCATGGGTTTCAGTGTTGTCATCTGTCATAATCTCTCAGACTTGTTTCCTACTCTCAGAGAGCTTCCATTTTAAGATAGGAAAGAGAAGCCCTGAAACAGATGAGTATAACTTAAGTTACAAAGAGGCCTTCATGTGGGACTGTGTGTGGAGAGAGGTCACTTCTAGTGTCACTGGTGTTGAAGACCCAGGAAAACTTCACAGAGGAGATGGCATTGGAATTAGCTCTTGAAGCATGAAGAAGACTTTAATAATTAGGATAAGAGGAAATGCATCTCAGGAGGAATACAAGTAGAGGCAACAGCCTGGATGTAGGATAACCTAGGACACTTAAGTAAGAAGGTCTAGTATAATTTCCCTTGACTCTAGTTCACATGAGGGTAATAGAGGGAGGTAAATGAACAAGATCACTGAAGGCTCCGAATTTCAAGCTAAAGAGTGTGGTTTCATTTTCCTCATCTATAAAATGAAGATAATATCTCTGTCTCTTGCAAGAATTAAAGTGAGGCCAGGCACAGTGCATAGCCCTCTTCACCCATCTCTCCAGCTCTTGGGGTTGGGCTCAACCCTTCTTCTGGTAGTCTTCTGATTCCAGATAATGGCTATGATTCCGGCACTTTGAGATGCTAAGGTGGGAGAAGTACCTGAGCCAGGAGTTTGAGACTAGCCTGGGCAACATGGCAAGACCCCAATCTCTACAAAAATTCTAAAACTTAGCTGGGATTGCTGGCTTGCACCTGTGGTCCTAGCTGCTTAGGAGGCTGAGGTGGTAGGATCACTTGAGCCCAGGAGAACAAGGCTGTGGTGAGCTGTGATTACACCACTGTGCTCCAGCCTGGGCAACAGAACAAGACCATCTCAAAAAAAAAAAAAAAAAAAAAAAGTTCTGCATTAGATGTGTGTGTATATATATATTAGATATGTATACATTAGTCATTAACTACTTGCATAATGCTTTATAAAAAGCAGCTGACACAATGCCAGTGGTGGCAGCAGAGAACCATCAAGGATTTTGACTAGGGGAGATGAGTCACTTGCGTGGAGATGTGTTTTAGATTAACACAGCACTGCACAAATTAGCACTTTTCTAATAGTCCTCATAAATTGCTTTTCTTTCCAAGGAATTAAAAGATACGAACAGACATGGTAGGTGGTTACATCAGTCAGGGTTCTCTCGAGAAACAGAACTAATAGTAGAGATTTATTCAAACTTTCCCAGTTGTGTAGGCTAGCCAGTCTAAGATCTGTAGGGCAGGCTAGCAAGCTGGCAGCTCAGGCAGGATTTCTGTCTGCTAGTCTTAAGGCAGAATTCCTTCTTTGGGAAACTTCAGCTTTTGCCCCTAAGGCCTTCATCTGATTGAATGAGGCCCACCCAGATTCTCAAGTCAGTCTCCTTTATTTCAAGTCAGCTGATAAATCACATCTACAAAATACCTTCCCAGCATCATCTAGACTATCATTTGACCAAACAACTGGGCATCATAGCCTAGCCAAGTTGACATATAGAATTAGACATCACAATGATCTTTATCTCGAATATGGAAATTGAGACACAGACTGGCAAACTGACACAGAAGCTGACCAAATTAGAATTCCTAGAACCTGGTACCAGGCCTACCAGGTAACTCTTGTGCATTATAGTTTTATATTATCTATTCCTACTTTTTACATAAAATTTACCGTAGACATAACCAGACTGAATATCTATGGGTAGATTGTGCCAAATGCTGATGCAAACCACTCTGTTTTGGGGAGGAGAGAGGACCGACGTCAGGTCAGACCCACAGGTAGAGACACAGACTTTGGCTTGGTGTGAAGAAACACTTCCAGACTGGAGTTTCCACCAGTGGGACAGGCTGTCTGGGACACACACAGCTCTTGGTCTCCGGAGGTGAGCAACAAAAAGCTGAGCCACTTAACATGGTACTGTGAAGGAGATCCAAACATCCGGCCAGCATGGCCCAGGGGCTGAGAAGAGCCTGCCTCCGAGCTTGTATGAATTCCAATAACCCCAGATACTAGAAATGTCCCTCACAATTAACTGCATCCTTCAGAAAAGTCCTTGCTCCTCTCTCCACCTCTACCCCACCACCAGGAAGCCTTCAGAGATTGGAGCAGAATGGGGAACCTCCCTGAGCTAGAAGCCATCTGCAGGCTCCACTCACTCTTCCTCCACCAGTGCCCTCTTGTCTGCCAGCCTCCCCTGGTTAATCTTTCTGGGAGGAGAGCTTGTCAAAGTCGCCTCCACCTCAGCCTCCTTTCACAACCCTGCCTCATCTTCCACACCAAGTCTCAGGGGGCCTGCAGGACCCACCATCATCCTGGAGAAGTCATGGGTCACCAGCCACCTGTCTCCTCTGCCTGCACCCAACTAACCATCGCTTCCTGCTGATTTGCATTGACAACCTTCCTGCACTTGGCTGCTCAGGGGAGTTTTCTGGTTTTATCTCCTCGACTAACTTAGGCCTCCCGGGTCACTCTGGATTTCCCATTGCAGACTTGGCTATGGAAGCCTGCCTGTATGCTCCAGGGGGTTCTTGTCTTTTCACGAGCCCTCCCTTCCCATCAGCAAGCCAGGCTGTGCACACAGCAACGTCTTGCAAAAGAGTCTCAGCCATGGCAGGATTTTTGAAGTTCTGGTGCGTGTTAGAGCTGCAAAGGGCCAAAGGACTGTCTAGTCCACTCTAGCCCACCCGACTTCACCTCCTCTCCTCCTCACTTCACAGATGGGGAATTGAGGCAAGAACTGAGAAAAGGCTTGATGTGGTCATACATCAAGTCAGAATAATGGCCATACCTAGACCTTGGTGCCCCCTCAACCCTCTCACCCTCTCTGCCACACTTTGTCAACGGAAAACAATTTGCAAACTTCAAGTTAGGAGGGAGTGAAAAATGTGTTTAAATATTGAGCTTCAATAGCCTTATTCCTTCCAGGCACCTTCTGCAGCTATTTGCAAGACTCTCTGGGCATAGCATGAGCTGGGCTGTGGCATGGGAGTGAGGGGCTGGACTGAGAAGAGGCCTCCCTCCTGGGCCAGGAAGCTGACTCCCATCCCCTCCTTTAGTGTGGTGGACTGAGCACCTCTGAAATAGCATCTCCCACAGAGTTATGAGGGACCAGGGAGCAAATGAACTCTGAGATGCAGGAACCAGACCTGAGGACAGGAGAAAACTGGGAAGGGAGCAGGGAGCAGTAGCAGAGCAAATAGAAAAGATGCCTGAAGGAAGCAAGTTCCCAGGCCACCAGGGGCCAAGCCCCCAGCACGTGCTATAGATTATCTTGGGGTTCCCAGGAGAAAGAAACTCTCAAGATCAGAAAGTCACTGTTGTCTTGGAGGACTTTAAGAGATAATCAAGTCTAGAATACTCTTGGTACTTATGGGGAAACTGAGGCCTGGAGAGAACCTCACATCCCATACTGAGTTGGGGGCAGAGCCAGGACTAGTGCCCAGGCCCGACCCCAGTGTGAGACTCTTTCCACAAGGTGGGGAACCAGGGCGTGGGAGCAGGGTTTGGAGGAGACCTGAAGGAGGGGACATCTATGGTTGGGTGTTGAACTTTTTGGAGCCCTAGAGGCCAGTGAGGCAGAAACACCACAGAGGAAAGCTGGGGTTTCTCTGTGACAACAGACTCTTGCGGTACTATGAAGAAACTGGTGTGGTTGTGATGAGGAAAGAAAGGCTGTGAAAGTGAAATTTCCAATTTGTGAGAGGAGGAAACTGCAAATGTGTTCTCCATCCCATGCAAATTATGTGTGGCCTTTTGTCCTGCACCTGCAGCGGCTCACAACATACACAACACTAGAGATCAGACGGGGCTCAGAGTCCTTCAGAGTCTGAACCGCGTCTTCCAGCTCCAAACACAGCAGGAGCACAGGGGCAGAGAAAGTCTCCCTCCAGCTGTGGGGGTGTCCTGAGATGCCTGAGCTGCACCTATAGGATGTCTACCCTCCCAAGGGGCTACTGGAAATGCCCTCCTTCTACTGTTTCCCCAAACCCCATCAGAAATTCCACGGGGAAACTCCCTTCCACGGGAAACTCCCTTCCCTTCTGCTGCAGGTATCATCACTGTGTCTCTCAGCTCTGCCCCCCAGCCTCTGAGTACCACCTTATCCTGGCCCTTAGCTACTGGCTTGTAATTGTCTCTTTACATTCTCAGCCTCCCACAGAAGCCTGGGAGCTCCTTGAGGGCAGGATCTGCTTCATCTCTGTATCCCAAAAGCCCAGCGTTTTGCTTGGCACCCATTAGAGGCCAGGAAGGGCAAACCTTCTGTCAAATCCCGGGGGAGATGTTGCTAATCAGTCCTGAACACCAATCCCTTGGAGACTCAGGCTTCTCAATGTGGGTAGGCCCTGCCTGTGGGTAGGCCAGGACCTGCTCTCCCAAAGGGGCGCTCCAGAAACGTGTGACTCAGTTCAGCTGGAGGCTCCTGGTCCCTCAGAGGTTTGGTGCCAGCCCTCTGGTGTGTGATTTCTGAGATACCAAGGCTTACTTCCTCATGACGCCCACATGCTGCCTCAGCTTCACCCCTGAGACAGTTCAGGCAGGAAGCACAGAACTCCTCTCAGTTCTGTACTCATACACACTCGATATTCACACTCATACACACGCAAGTATGTACATGTACACATTGCACACTTGCACCACCCATGCTGCCACATACACAACACATGCACATGCTTGCTCACACTTGCACACACAAATACACTCCCAACAAATGTTTTATGGGATTCAGGAGTTTCAGTGAAGATTTAGGGGCTACAAGGACAGGTTACATGACACTGGGCATAGCTTCCCACTGTCCTTGCAGCTCCGCCTACCCACTCTCTCTGTCTTCTCCCCGTCAATTCCCTCCATTGTTCCAGCACTGCCCCACCTCAGTCCCAAACTCTCATCCCTCTGTTTTATAGAGCCGTTCTACTGTCTGCTCTGGAGGTGGGGACTATCCATACCTGTGCCTGCAGATCCCGAACAAGGGAGTGTTTCCCAAAGAGGCATTTGAATCACTTGTTTCTCCATCTTGCTTAATATCATTATGAACAAATGAATGACTGTAACAGAAGAATGTCTTGTCACAGCTCTCCATTTCCCACTCTAAGCTAACACAATTCTGGCCAGACATAATGGCTCATGACTGTAATCCCAGCACTGTGGAAGGCTGAGGTGGAAGGATTGTTTGAGCCCAGAAGTTCAAGACCAGCCTGGGCAACAGAGTGAAACCCCCATCTCAGTTTTTTTAAATGAAACAAAAAAAGGAATAAACTAACACAATTTAGTGACAAATCACGTGTTTTAGGGCCTACTCAATGCCTGGCACTGTGCCAGACACTGCAGATACACACAGTAGCTCCCCCAAGAAAGCACCACAGTGCCTAATAGCAAAACCACACACATAAACAGTAGGCTGGGCACAGTGGTTCACGTCTGTAATCCCAGCACTTTGAGAGGCCAAGGCGGGAGGATCACTTGAGCCCAGGAGTTGGAGACCAGCCCAGGCAACACAGACCCCATCTATTAAAAAAAAAAAAAAGAAAGCCAGGCGTGGTGGCTCATACCTGTAGTCCCAGCTACTCAAGAGGCTGAGGTGGGAGGATCTCTTGAGCCTGGAAGGTCGAGGCTGCAGTGAGCCATACTCAATGCCACTGCACTCCAGCCTGAGTGACAGAGTGAGACCTTGTCTCAGAAAACAAAACGAATAGTGACATGTGGAGGGCGTGACTGAGGCCATCCTGGAGGCAGATAAACAGCTTTTCTGCTGTGATATGAAGGACAGTCAACTTTCCAGGTGAGCAAGATTGGGAAGATTATCTCAGGCAGGATGAGCAGTGTGCGCAGGGACAGAGGAGTGCCTCACCTATTCTTGAACTTCATATAAATGGAATCATCTAATGGGTACTCTTGTCTCTGACTTCCTTAGCTCAGTGAGTCTGTAAGATTCACCCATGGGAAGAATATTCTAAAGCTTTGTTTCAAACATTGAGAATTGGGGCGCTAACTTGGAGGAGCCCAAACTCAACACAATAGTTTCCTAATCACCCCACCACAGAAGCAGGGCTCTCATGAAAATTAGTTTTTATCCTCTTCTTGTAAAAGCTTCCACAGAACCTAAGCCTCAAGGAGCACAATGTATAGCAAGCTCCCCCGCCACCCCCACTGAGCAGCAAGAGTCTCACTCTAGTCCACAACTTAAGACATTCTATTAAATCCAGGGTGGATTTTCTATGCCCAGTGGTTTTCCATTTTGTCTTTTAATTTTTACTTAAGGACTTAATTTTAACAAAAGAGCCAAATTACCACCAAGCTTTAAAATGAACTTGTTTAAAGGAGTTAAAAACAGGCTTTGGAATATGAAGCTTTAATGAACGTTGGAAGATGGTAATTAAACAGCCCCTGTGCCCTGTCTCATGCTTTACAAAAGCCAAAAGAAACAGAGAGATCAAAGACTGGAGGTGTTCACTTCGGAACCACTGGAACCACCTGAGGAGATTTTTTTTTTTTTTTTTTTTTTTTTTTTCTGAGACGGAATCTGTCTCTGTCACCCAAGTTGGAGTACACTGGCGTGATCTCGGCTCACTGCAAGCTCCGCCTCCCAGGTTCATGCCATTCTCCTGCCTCAGCCCCCCAAGTAGCTGGGACTACAGGTGCCTGCCACCACGCCTGGCTCATTTTTTGTATTTTTAGTGGAGATGGGGTTTCACCATGTTAGCCAGGATGGTCTTGATCTCCTGACCTCATGATCTGCCTACCTCGACCTCAGTGCTGGGATTACAGGCGTGAGCCACCGTGCCCGGCCCACCTGAGGAGATTTAAAGTCTCCCGTGCCCAGCCTGCACCCCCAGACAAATGGCATCGGAATCTGTTGGGTGGGGACTCAGACACCACAATTATCTCTTAAGCACTCACGTGATTCCAATGTGCATCCAAGGTTAAGAATCTCTAGATTGATTGACAGTGAAGTGATGAGAAACTGATAAATGAACACAGGGGTGAAGCAGAAAGAGAGAGGTCTTCACACCAAAATACAGCTCAGCTTTAGAAGGAACTGAGAGGACTGCACCCAAGCCTGGTGACACCAGGGGACATTTCCAACCTCTGAGGAAGGGGTTCTGTTATGGGCTAAATTATGTTCCCCCAAAATTCATATGTTGAAGTACTAAATCCCAGAACCTCAGAATGGGACTGTATTTGTAGCTGGCCCTATAGAGGGGTGATTAAGTTACAGTGAGGTCACTATGGAGAGCCTCAGTCCAATCTGACAGGTGTTCTTAATACGTAAGAAGAGGAGACCGGAACACACAAAGAGACCCAGGGGTGCACAGGGACCACATGAAGAGGCGGCAAGAGGGCAGCCACCTGCAAGCCAAGGAGGAGACCTCAGCAGAACCCAACCCTGCTTTGGTCTTAGCCATCTGTGGATGATGTCACTCAGTCAGTGTTATTTTGGTGTGGCAGCCCTTGCAAACCAATGCAACCTTCATTTCAGCACTTTGGTCTTATGTCTAAAGAGTCTTCTCACAAGGTTATTTCTTCAGCCACTTCTAGGACTCTTTCCTAACAACTAATGAGGATCCCCTTAAATACTGATCCACTAAGATATTCACAGAATATTCCTGATAATTATGGATAATGGAAATGTTTGACAATGGGAGAATGGAGAAGTAAATGATAGCAGTCAGTTCAATAGAGCATGAAGAAGCCATTAAGTTATCAAGATTTTTTTAGCCTCTTCGCTTGTCTTCTAATAAGTTTTTTTTTTTTTTTTTTTGAGACAGTCTCACTCCCGTCATCCAGGCTGGAGTGCAGTGGTACAATCTCGGCTCACTGCAACCTCTGTCTTCTGGTTCAAGTGATTCTCGTGCCTCAGCTGGGATTATAGGCATGTGCCACCATGCCCAGCTAATTTTTTTTTTTTTTTTTTTTTAGTAGACGGAGTTTCACCATGTTGGCCAGGCTGGTCTTGAACCCCTGACCTCAAGTGATCCACCCACCTCGGCCTTCCAAAGTGCTGGGATTACAGGCATGAGCCACTGTGCCCGGCTGACTTAAAAAATATCAATAGAAGGCCTGGCACGGTGGCTCACGCCTATAATCCCAGCACTTTGGGAGACTGAGGTGGGTGGATCACTTGAGGTCAGGAGTTCGAGACCAGCCTGACCAACATGGTGAAACCTCATCTCTATTAAAAACACAAAAATTAGCCAGGCGTGGTAACAGATGCCTGTAATCCCAGATACTCAGGAGGCTGAGGTGGGAGAATCGCTTGAACTCAGGAGGTGGAGGTTTCAGTGAGCCGAGATCACACCACTGCACTCCAGCCTGGGCAACAGAATGAGGCTTCGTCTCAAAAAAAAAAAAAAGATTTTTAAAGTTGCACTTTCAGCATGATCTCTCACCTATGCAAAAATGCTTGAAAACGCCCTTCAATAAGCGGATGGGTAAGTAAGTTCTGATGTATTCACAAAACAGAATCCCACACCACCTGCAACAACATAGAGGAATCTCGCAAACATTGAGCTGCAGGGAGAAGAAGTCAGACACAAAAGATTCCATTTCCCTAAAATTCAAAACAGCCAAAACTAATCTGTGCTGTTAGTAGTCAAGATAGCAATTCCCTTGGGGAGACCAGAACAGGGTACAAGGGAACCTTCTGGGGTGCTGAAAATGTTCTATATCTTCATCTAGGAGATCAAGACCCTCGTCCTGAGACCTCCTAACCCCATAACAGGACACTGAGTATGTGTCTACTTTCTTTACTCCCAATGTCTATGTTACCTATAGGTAGTCCCGCCTCCCCAACACATATGGGACAACCACCGAGAGTCTTTAGCTTCACAGTTTGTGCCTTGATCTACCCATCTGTATTCTAAACCCATACAAGCATGTATAAATATAGAAAAATGTATTGCGTTGTAACCGTACTTTATGTAGGTTATTGTCAGTTTTAAGTGTTTTAAAATGCAATGTAAAAGAGCTGGGAGTTAATATGTACACAGATGGCCATGGCATTCAGCTGGGGCTGGTACAGGGTCTGTGGGACTGGTTAGGGGTGGGGCAGGTGGTTGAGTTCTGACTTGGGTTGGAAGAGTGGAATCTGGGCAGGCTTCCCCTAAGGAAGTGGCTCTTAGATGAAAGCAGAATGAATGGGGGGGGGGGGAAAGCATCTCAAACAAGCTTGTTCAAAGGCTATAGGCAGGCCAGTGGAGGAGTCATCCAGGCAGAGAGCACTGGTCTGGGTCAGAGCTTGGTTGTGGTGGGAGAGGAGATGGATAGGACAGAGACAGGGACACCCAACTGCAGATGAAGTTGTCTGATTCCAGGAATGATCCCAGCATGGCTGACCAAGGGTGGCCTGTGCTGTTGATGATCTCAAAGGTGGGTCAGGTAGCCATGCCAGCTTGGGGCACAAGGGAGAAGATATGATGTACCACAGTCTAGATGATGTGGTTGAGGTCCCAAGTCACTGTACATGAGAATATGGATGGGTAAACCAAGGCACAAGCTGGAGGGCTCAAGACTCTGTGGATCTGTGTGTGTGTGTGTGTGTGTGTGTGTGCGCGCGCGCGCGTGTGTGTATGTAGGATAGAAGGTAAAATACATAGGTAGGTAGACACAGTGTACTGGGATAGGGTGAGGGGATATCAGGACAAGGCCATGAGTTGAGGCTTGGAACCTAGGGCAGCTTAGGGGTTCTTAGCTGATCTGGTTTCCCCTTGGGTTTTGTTTCGTTTTGTTTTGTGAGTGCATGTGTTTAGAAATGGGGTCTTAAGGCTGGGCGCGGTGGCTCATGCCTGTAATCCCAGCACTTTGGGAGGCTGAGGTGGGTGGATCACCTGAGGTCAGGAGTTCAAGACCAGCCTGCCCAACATGGCAAAACCCCGTCTGTACTAAGAACACAAAAAAGTAACCAGGCATGGTGGCAGGTGCCTGTAATCCCAGCTACTCTGGAGCCTGAGACAGGAGAGTTGCTTGAACCCAGGAGGCAGAGGTTGCAGCGAGCTGAGATCATGCCACTACACTTCAGCCTGGGCGATAAGAGTGAAACTCTGTCTCAAAAAAATTAAAAAAGAAAGAAATGGGGTCTTGCTATGTTGCCCAGGCTGGCCTTGAGCTCCTGGGCTCAAGCAATCTTCCCACCTCAGCCTCCCGAGTAGCTGGGACTGGAGTGTGTTTTTTGCTTTTAAATAAGATCAGATTGGAAAGAATTCTTGGTGACTCTTTTCCTTATTTCATGATTTGTTTTGTAATGGCCTTTTCTTGCCCTCCCACCCTCACCTCATTTTACAAAGGGCAACACTGAGACCCAGAGAAGGGAAGAGAGTCATACGCGAAGGGAATGTGGCTACATCTCCATAGACCAAGCATGGAAGGGTTTGAGGGTGTCTATGGCTTAATCTGTGCCCGAGGCTGGGCTGTCAGGACGAGGACCTCATAAGGCACCTGCCCCCTGCCACTGGCCACCTGGGAGGCCCCTGAACCAGTTATTTTGGGAGTGCCATCTGAATAAGATGCAGAAATATGCCGTTGTGTTCACGAAGATCAGCAGTAGTTCCTTCTGAATCTTTTCAGGGTATTTTGGCTGGGTTTTTCTTAATTATCCAGATTAGCATTAGGTAAATTCCCACATGTAAAGGTGTCTCATCTTCTGAAACCAGTTGTCGTTTCAAGCCAGCCACACATGGAAGTGGGCGTGTGGCTGACTTGCCCCCTAGACAATGAATAGGCAGAGGACACTGAGGCCCAGCCAGCCCCATCCAGCCCCACCCTTCAGCCTATGAAGTCATTTCTCACAGCATAAACAACGCAGGCTCTGCACATGCAACTCTCTCCTTAGTGTTCAAGTACAGCATTTGTTTCCATGATGACTCGGGACCCCAATGATTATTTCTCTCTCAACAATGTGGCTGGTTCCAGATGCTGTTGCGGGGCATGCTTGGGGCCACTGCGTGGGGCCTCTGAAGGAAGGCAGGAGAAAGGGATGTGCATGAATCAAGCCATGAGTCTGGGCACCACTGGCCCGTCCACCATCCGGGGAAGCTTTCCACGTGGAGGACGCACCACCGAGGGCACGGCTGCCTCTCCCACCCGAGGCCTTCACTCCGCCCTGTCTTCCCCCTGGCACCCCTTTCTCACGTCTCTGCCCAGCCAAATCCTGTCATGGTCAGAGGCCGGCTGCAGCACCACCTCAGTGAAGCCTTGGGGGAAACCATGCCATCCCAGTGAGGGGCACGGTAAGGATGCCACAGTCACCCCACCCTCAGGGCCACCTCATCCCAGCACTGGCACTGTCCTCTGTGACCCCCAGCACTTCACACATTTGTATGCTTTGCTTCAGAACAGCAAACACTAAAGTTGCAGAACTTTATTTAAAAATGAAAAGAAAACTGTGTGATTTATATAGACACATATATGGATGTTTGGGAATGTGTGTGTATACATATATATAGAGAGAGTATATAAATAAATTTATATATATATATATATATATATGTTTTTTTTGTTTTTTTTTTGTTTTTTTTTTTTGAGACAGAGTCTTTCTCTGTTACCCAGACTGGAGTGCAGTGGCGCAATCTCGGCTCACTGCAACCTCCGTCTCCTGAGTTCAAGCAATTATCCTGCCTCAGCCTCTTAAGTAGCTAGGATTACAGGTGTTGGCCACCACGCCTGGCTAATCTTTTGTATTTTTAGTAGAGGTGGGGTTTCACCATGTTGCCCAGGCTGGTCTCAAACTCCTGACCTCAAGCAATCTGCTTGCCTCAGCCTCCCAAAGTGCTGGGATTACAGGCGTGAGCCACTGCACCCGGCCTATATTTACATATTCTATATTACATAATATAAATATATAAATGTTTATATATTCTATATTACATAATATAAATTTATAAATGTCTATATAAAGAAATACGTCTTTGCATATTCATAGGAAGAAATCTGGAAGAATACACACCAAACTGTTCCTCTTGCTTATCTCTGGCAAGTTAGTTTTGCTTTCATACAAAGTAGTGTTTGAATTTGTTACAGGAATGTATGAAGTTTTTAAGCTCTTAGCCAATACTTCTGAAGAAGAAAAGTGTCCTGGATATTCATCTGTCTTCTCTCTTGCTGAACAGAGTGAACCTGTGTCTGTCCTCTAGGCTGGGGCACAGAGCAGAGTGGGCAGATGTTTGCGGGATGAATTACAGAGAGTGCAAGGATGAGGCCCAACTGCCTCCAGTGAGGCCCGGGAGTGATGGCTTCTCACTGCTGCCCTGCAGTGCCTGGACTCACGCTTAAGGAGTGCTGCCTAAAGGTTTATTGAATGAAGAAGGAAGGAAGGAGGGAGGGAGGGCAGGAGGGCAGGGAAAGAAGGAAGGGAGGAAGGAAGGGAGGGAGGAAAAGAGGGAGAGAAGGAAAGCATAAAGGGAGGCAGGGAAGGAGGGAGGGAGGGAGAAAGAGAAGAAGGGAGGAAAGAAGGGGTATGAGTGATCATAAACCCTGAATTTGTGTGTCTGAATTAATGATTGTTTAATGTATAAATGTGGGAATCTAATGAAACACTGAAATAGAGGGTACCAACTGGATGGATCATGCAAATATTTTATTACTAGGTGTACAATTGTTTTCATTATAAAGTAACAGAACTGTATTCCAAAAGTATGAAAAATAGGCCGGGCACGGTGGCTCATGGCTGTAATCCCAGCACTTTGGGAGGCCGAGGCAAGTGGATCACCTAAGGTCAGGAGTTCGAGACCAGCCTGGCCAACATGGTGAAATCCCATCTCTACTAAAAATATGAAAAAGTTAGCCAGGAGTGGTGGCGGGCACCTGTAGTCTCAGCCACTCGGGAGTCTGAGGCAGGAGAATCGCTTGAACCTGGGAGGCAGAGGTTGCAGTGAGCCGAGATGGCACCACTGCACTCCAGCCTGGGCAACAGAGCAAGACTCTGTCTCAAATTTAAAAAAAAAATAGAAAAGAAAACTTCATCGCTACATCACTCTAACAAATCCCCTATTTGTATTTTCATGCATTTCCTTCCGAGTATGTGAATGTGAGCACATATATCTTCTCAACATGTTACACAGGGGGCTGCTAACACCATTTTATATCATGCTTCTGTTGTAACTTCCTGTCATATCCTAAGCCTTTTCTCATCCCGTTATAAAGTCCCCAACCGCTTATAAGTGCTGTCAACTACATTAAGAGGACGTATATAACTTACTTAACCAATTTTCTCTTTTTATATTGAGGTAACCTCTCATTTTTTGTTATTATAGCATTTATGATTTTTTAAACTACTAGCTTTTGCCTAATGCCTTCATAATTTTCCCTGGGTACCACTCAGAGATGCTTGGACACCTCAGGTTAGTGTCCCCAGAAGCAGCCTGAAAGTAGCTGGGCCACAAACTTTGTTACCAGGAGTTAAGCAGCTTTTGCCCCAGAGAGTACATCAGTGCCCTGCTTCCTTTATTGAGAAAGTCTTGCTATGGAAAAAGTCAGCAGGACTAAATAGCCTGCTGAGTGACAGTAATGTACATCCCAGTGCGAGCTGCTTATTCCTCTTCATGGACATCTAACCAAGAGTTTGCAGAGCAGCACAGGTCTGCAGGTGACATTTTGAGCAGCACTTGTCTACAGAGCTTCCGTAGGCACAACTGGTTCACTGTGGAAGGTTTACACCTGGGTGGATTCATGGTTGGAGTTTGGAAGAGAATAAAGTCCCTGCCATGAGCCTGGCACTGTGCCATGGCCTTCCCGTGTTCAGCGCTCAAAGGGTGCCCCTCCCACAGCTGGGGCGTGCTGCTCTCGCGTTCTTGAGCATTTGCCTCATGTCCTTCCCAGGTGCTCCGGCTCCTGTCCGGGCTGCAGATCTCCTGTGCATGGCCGTGTGTGAGTACGCACGGCCAGGGCTGCCCCTAGAAACAAGGAGAACCAGAGCCGCTCAATTAGAGGGGCCACCATGATCATTGTACTGTTTGCATCTTTCATAGGCTCCTTAGGGTATTGCTAAAAAGAGTAATTTTACAATTGAATTTCAATTATTCTCAGAAAACAGGAATAAGACCCCTCCATGAAAGAAGGATTGTAAGGATTTTTAAGCTGAAACGTAATGTGCTCAGGTCCGCATTTTAGAAGGAGCAAACTAACTACTGTATGGAGAATAGATCAGAGAGTTTGAAACGAGGTGAGGACTCCAGTGGGGACGTCAGGACTGGAGGTCCCAGAAAGGTCAGTGGTGGCAGTAGTAGGTGTGAATTTTAGACCCAATTCTTCTACCTCCCTGCATCCACACTCTGGCTGTACGAGACTTTGGGCTTGGTCTTGTGACTTACTTTGATCAATGGAATGGGGCAAACGAGTCTTGATATCAGGTCTGAGAGTTGACGGTAAGAGACCTCACGTATTTCTACTTTTCCTCTCATGCATCTGCCATCACCATGAGAAGAACCTGTCCAGCTTGCCCGTGGACCCTAGGAGGATGAGGGATATGTACAGCAGAGATGCCCACCAGCTTGCCAACCCCTGAGTGAGCCCAGCCAAGGTCAGGCCCTGAGAAGGAATGCCTGTGGTTGCAGACCACTGAGATTCTGGGGCTGTTTGTTATGCAGTATTGCTGCGGCAATGGGCAACTGATACAGTGGGCGTGGAAAGAAATTAACAAAGCCAAGAAATACTTAAGAAAGCAAATGGAGTTGGTGGCCAGTCGAATGAGTGGGTGAGACTGAGAGAACCTCAGAGAACTTGGTTTGGCTCAGGTACCTGGGTGGTTGAAGGGCACAGTGCCTGTGGTAAAGGACACAGAGGAGGAGACGTGGCCGCCCACATTAGACCTACATTAAGAGCACTCTCTCCTTCCCCCTACCCTTTCTTCTTTTTTCTGGAGGAGGGCAGGGCCTGTGTCTGTTGAGATAAGCTCCGCAGGGACGGAACCACTGTGTGGGATTATAGGCACCCCTGCCACAGTCAGCCACCCCCATGGCCTCCGGCCCTGTCAGAGCTTCTCCTCCGGTACAGACTCATTAGAGCAACCCCTGATGTGGACAAGGGGGTGAGCCAGACTTCCCGGCCACAGGGGCCAACTCAAGAAAGGCCCCCAGATTTCCCAGGGCCTCCTGCAGAAAACGCAGCCTGCATCTCGTTACTTTCATTTGCTTAAAATACCTGCCTTTGCAGCAGTGAAACCACCCAAAATACTCACTTCTTTATTTCCAGCTAGATAAGTTGAACTCAATTTGCATTGGATAATTATTTTCAATTAAGTGATAACAATCCTGTTTGGTGCAAAAATAATCTTGTCCAAAGGCCAAACAGTTTATCCCATCCAAGAAACAGGAGGCAGTGATAGGAGGAGGCCTATTAGCATGCTTGCCATGAGGATGGAGGGGCCAATCCCCACCCCTGGAGGGATGCCCCAGCCAAGTCGTTCGTGGGGGACCTCTGACACTGTGGGCGAGTGGGACCATTGGCCTGGTTTGCCCTTTGACAGCCCTTGAGCCGTGCAGCCACTCTTTCTTCTTTCTGGACAAAGAAGGAGGCACCTCCTGACAGCTGCAAGGTAGTGGAAAAGGCAGCTGGTCAGAGAAGGGCCCAAGACAGAGGCCAGGACCTGAGTTCTGGGCCAGCTGTGTGTCCCTGGACAAGTCATCCCTCTCTGGGCTTCAGTGTCCCCTCTGTGTGGGGAGCAGTGGGGTTAGATGTGGACAGTTCCAGCTCAGATGTGATTCTGTCCTGGTCATCCAGAGCTACCTAGGTCTGAAGCCAGGTTTTCTGTAGGGAAAAGCCCCACTTCCTGTGTGATGTGTGCGTTATCAGGGCAGGAATTCTCCTCCATCAGGAAGAGGGAGCAGGTGCTGAGTTCTGGAGCCTTACAGGGGCCCTGCCACTCTCCTGGTCTTATGGCAATGTCACATTCTCTGCAGGCAGCTGGAGTTCCTTACTTTCCTCCACAGCCTTCCCTACTGTTGCACATCTGGGCAAACACCCTCCCCACCAATCAAGCTGCCGTGAACATCTTGTTCAAGGCTGCTGGTGTATTCGAGAGCAGACCCTGTCTCAAAAACACAAAAAAGAGAAAAACAACCTGCCTGCCAATCTTTCTATTGTTATTTACATTGAAAAACATGAGGATCGAGGTGGTCCAAACAAATAACTCTTGTGAATTTTTGCAGCCAATACTTCACATGTTTGATACTTGAGTACCCTGTGCTGTGTGCTCTCTGTGTATTCACTGACGTGCAGTCCTCCCCCAGCACGAGAACTAAAACTCTTGTCACTTATAGACAAGAAAACCGAGGCTCAGAGAGGCTAAATAATTTGCTCAAGTCACACAGAGTGGAATTCTGACTTTTTGTTGGTTTCAATTGACTTCCACTCTGCATTTTTTTCCTTCCTTCCTTCCTTCCTTCCTTCCTTCCTTCCTTCCTTCCTTCCTTCCTTCCTTCCTTCCCTCCCTCCCTCCTTCCCTCCCTCCCTCCCTCCCTCCTTCCCTCCCTCCCTCCTTCCCTCCTTCCCTCCCTCCCTTGTTTACTTCCTTTTTTTTTGGTCTTGACCTCCTAGCCTCAAGCGATCCTCACCTGGGCCTCCCACAGTGCTGGGATAACAGGTGTAAGCCACCGTGCCCTGTTGTTCTGCATTATTTTCTCTATTCAATGATGGCAGCGGCCCTTATACTTCTCTGGCACACACTGTACCCTCAGCCAAGCCGAACTGAGAAGCTGGACGGGAGGAGGGAAAGAAGAAACCATCTGAGCTGCCATATCTCTTAAGTACAGTTTTCTGTATTCAAATTAGGTGACACAATCTCCATGAATAACATTACAGTTCCCAAAGGATCACACCCAATTTAAATGTATAAGAGGCCATTAACGGGCAGGGCTAGCTATTAGAATTTAGCTCCAGTGTCATTGTGGTGTGGTTCTGCTATTAGGCAGGCACAATGGGGATAATAGAAGCGCGAGGCACACTCGCCCCTGGTCTCCAAGGCTCTGGGTCCTCAGACTGGCTGAGTGCTGGGGACCAGGGTCACCCAAGAAGCCCTGACTGGCCCTCTTGAGGGTTAGCAGAGCTTCTCTCTGTCCAAGACAGGTCAGGCCCTCTTCCCTGGTCCCAGCTCCACCGCCACTCAGAGGAGTGACCTAAACTGCAGGTGAGGCTCCCGAGCCCCTGACCGGGATGTTTATGGAAGAGGATTGGGATCAGCACCTGGGCAAGGTGGGTAGAGGCAGGAGCAGACAAATGGGAAAGGCTAGCTGCCATGCGGGCTGAACAACAACGGGGCCAACCTCAGGGGTACCCCTGGAAGCCAGAATGTCCTTTCAAAAGTTCTGAATGTGGGCTGGGTGTGGTGGCTGATGCCTGTAATAATCCCAATACTTTGGGAGGCCAAGGCAGGTGGAATCACTTGAGGTCAGGAGTTCGAGACCAGCCTGGCCAACATGGTGAAACCCCGCCTCTACCAAAAAATACGAAAATTAGCCGGGCATGGTGGCATGCACCTGTAATCCCAGCTCCTCGGGAGGCTGAGGTGGGAGAATCACTTGAACCGGGAGGCAGAGGTTGTAGTGAGCCAAGATCGCACCACTACACTCCAGCCTGGGCGACAGGGCAAGGCCTTGTCCCAAAAAAAAAACAAAAAGAAAGTTCTGAATGTGGAGTTTCATGCAGAGATGGCCAGGCCTTTGTACCCCCATGCAGTCAGTGGCTGGATGTGGGCTGCCCAGGGAAGGGTATGACCTCGGGCTGGGTGAATCTCTGCAGCTGGGGCTGTCCTGCAGGGCTAGTCACTTAAGGCCGTATGCTGACCGCCTGCCCAGCTGCTGGGCAGCACGTCCTTCTTGGAAGGGGACCTGGGCAGGCGGCAATGACTTTTGCCCACCAGGGCTGTGGCCTTGTCAGTCCTTGGGATGGCATAGACCATGCCTCAGTGGCTCCAGGGGAGAAAGAGACCATCTACTTGAATCATTTAGCTCAGGGCACAACACACAAATAAGAGCTCAAAAAATGTCAACCACTCTTGTTATCACCATCCTGACCCAAATCACAGGATGACCCTCTCCACTCTTCTCCCTCATCCTTGCACCCCTCCCTAGCGTCCAGCAGGTGTCCAAGCCTCACTTGCACACCTCCACTAATGGACAGGCCACTACGTCCCAAGGCAGCCCAAGTCACTGTTGAAGAGCTCTCTCTTTTTTTTTTTTAACTATGGTAAAATGTATATAACCTACATTTTACCACTTTAATCGTTTTTAAGTGTACAGTTCAGTGGCATTAAGCACATTCACATTGTTGTACAACTATCAGCACCATCCATTTCCAGAACTTTTTTCCCAGACTAATACTGTTTACCAATTAAACAATATTCCCTCATTCCCCCTCTCCCCTGAACCCCTGGCAACCACCACTCCCATTTCTGTCTCTATGAATTGGACTGCTATCGGCATCTCATATGAGTAGAATCGTATTTTTTTTTCCTTGTGTCTGGCTTATTTCACTTAGCATAATGTCCTCAAGTTTCATCCTTGTGACAGCATATGTCTGGATTCCCATCTTTCTTTAAGGCTCAATAATATTCCATTGCTTGTATACACCACATTTTGCTTATCCATTTATCTGGCCGTGGATGGATACTTGGGTGGCTTCCGCCTTGTGGCTATTGTGAGTGATGCTGCTGTGAACGCTGGTGTACAAGTGCCTATGTAAAACCTGCTTTCAGCAGGGTGCAGTGGCTCATGCCTGTAATCCCAGCACTCTGGGAGGCTGAGGTGGGCGGATCACTAGAGGTCAGGAGTTTGAGACCAGCCTGGCCAACATGGTGAAACCCTATCTCTACTAAAAATACAAAAATTAGCAGGGCATGGTGGCACGCTCCTGTAATCCCAGCTACTCGAGAGGCTGAGGCAGGAGAGTTGCTTGAACCTGGGAGACGGAGGCTGCAGGGAGCCAAGATCATCATGCCACTGCATGCCAGCCTGGGCGACAGAGTGAGACTCTGTGTGTATGTGTGTGTGTGTGTGTGTGTGTGTGTGTGTGTGTGTATAAACCCTGCTTTCATTTTTTCTTTTTTTTGATAAGGTCTCGCGCTGTCACCCAGGTTGGAGAGGTGCGATCATAGCTCACTGCAGCCTCGATTTCCTGGGCTCAAGCAATCTTCCCACCTCAGCTTCCTGACTAGCTGGGACTACAGGTGGGCACCACTACACCCAGCTAATCTTTTTATTTCTTGTAGAGACAAGCTGTGTTGCCCAGGCTTGTCTCGAACTCCTGGCTTTAAGTGATTCTCCCACCTCAGCCTCCCAAAAATGTTGGGATTACAGGAATGAGCCACGCCAGCCATTGCTTTCAATAATTTGGGGTATGCAGAAGTGGAGCCACTGGATCATATGGTAGTTCTACATTGAATTTTTTGAGGAACTGCCATCTGGTTTCCCACAGTGGCTACACCATGTTTGTTGAGCAGCTCTGAGAGAAAACGTGCTCTTCCATCACGCTGCATTCCCATGACTTCCTCACTGGCCCTTGGCTTTGCCCCAGGGACAGCCCTGCTGAGTCTTTTTTTGTTTTGTTTTGTTTTCTTTTGTTTTTGAGACAAGGTCTAACTCTGTTGCCCAGGCTAGAGTGCAATGGTGCGATCACAGCTCACAGCAGCCTCAAACGCCTGGGCTCAAGCAATCCTCCCACCTCAGCCTCCTGAGTAGCTGAGACCACAGCTGAGTGCCACCACACCCAGCTATGGTTTTTTTGTAGAGATGGGGTCTCACTATGTTGTTCATGCTGGTCTTGAACTCCTGTACTCAGGCAATCTGAACACTTTGGCCTCCCAAAATTCTGGGATTACAGGTGTGAGCCCCATGCCCGGCCTCTGTTGAGTCTTTATGCCAACACAGGAGCCCCACTGAGCCCTCTGCTCTGGGCAGGTTCGCCCACTCCAGTGCCCAGTGCCCCACTCTCACTGCCCACTTCACATAAGTGCAGTGGCGTTTTCTCTTGAGGAACCCCACCAGGGGGAGCAGTAAAGGGGTCTCAGAGTCAGGAACAAGCTCACCTGGCACTTGGAAGGAAACCCAGGCCCCTGCCCACACTCCTCTCCAGCGGGGCCCTCCTCTGCCACCTCCTCCCACTTCCCCCAGCCTTCCTGCTCCTCTCCTCTCCTCTCCTCAGGGCATCATGCCACCAACAGGAGAAAGTAATCTGTGACCAGGAGTACTCTCCTCAGAAACTCTGAAGGCACTTGACATGCTTGAAGAAGTGACACAGATTTAAAGTTGTCACTTTGCTCAGTTTACCAGATCAGACCAAAAGTTGCTTTGATATTCAAAGATCTTTAAAAGTGTCTAACTTCAATTCTTTTTTTGTTGGTTTTTGTTTGTTTTTGTTTTTGAGTCTCACTCTGCTGCCCAGGAGTGCAGTGGTGGGATCTCAGCTCACTGCAGCCTCTGCCTTTCTCCTGCCTCAGCCTCCAGAGTAGCTGGGATTACAGGTGCATACCACCACACCCAGCTAATTTTTGTATTTTTAGTAGAGACAGGGTTTCACTGTGTTGGCCAGGCTAGTCTTGAACTCCTGACCTCAATGATCCTCCTGCCTCAGCCTCCCAAAGTGCTGGGATTACAGGTGTGAGCCACCATGCCCAGCCCTAACTCAGTTCTTAAAGGGATTAAGACTGTGTCTCTTCACCATTTCTGAAGGCTTCTGATTTTACTGTCCTGAGACATTTCTACCTTTATTAAATCCTCCCCATGGGATGGTGGTGGTGGGAGGAGGGACATCACCACCAACAACAAAGAAAATAAGACGTCCAGGTGTGGTGGCTCACACCTATAATCCCAGCACTTTGGGAGGCCAAGGTGGGTGGATCATGAGGTCAAGAGTTCAAGACCAGCCTGGCCAACATGGTGAAACTCCATCTCTACTAAAAATACAAAAATTCGCTGGGCGTGGTGGCGCATGCCTATAGTCCCAGCTGCTTAGGAGGCTGAGACAGGAGAATCACTTGAACCCCGGAGGCAGAGGTTGCAGTGAGCCGAGATCAGGCCATTGCACTCCAGCCTGGGGGATGGAGCGAAACTGTGACTCAAAAAAAAAAAAAGAAAGAAAATAAGACAAAAATCACATTTTAGTGGAAAACAAGTGACTGCTCTGCACAGCTCTTCAGCTCCTCAACACCTCCCAAGGCAGCTGTGCCAGGTGCTGAGTCCACATATTTTTCACCCCATGCTTCTCACACTGGGACAGTGCACTTTCAGCAGCACTGGCAACCACACAAAACCCACTCACGAGCTCTGCCCACAGCAGGCTGCAAGGCACCAGCTCTCCTGGCTGAGTGCAAGTTGGGCCCTGGGAGCAAGTGCCTCCTGAAACTTTTCACCCTGATGGCAGCGTGCCTCACCCTAGCCCCAGCCCAGAGCCTCAACCTTGCTGGAAAGGTTTAGCATCCGCTAGGAGGAATATTAGACCCAACTCAGGAGAAGTAAGTTCTAGTTCTGGCTTTGCCACCAAATGTGGACTCTCATCCTCACTCTCCCCATTTAGAAACCCACAGGTTAGAAGTGATTATTTCCAAGACCGGGTGCAGAGGCTCACACTTGTAATCCCAGCACTTTGGGAAGCTGAGGCAGGTGGATCACTTGAAATCAGGAGTTTGACACCAGCCTGGCCAACATGGTGAAACCCCATCTCTACTAAAAATACAAAAAGTAGCCAGACATGGTAGCAGGCACCTGTAATCCCAGCTACTCAGGAGGCTGAGGCTAGAGGATCACTTAAGCCCGAGAAGTTGAAGCTGTGATTAGCCATGATCACACCACTGCACTCCAACCTGGGCGACAGAGTGAGACCCTGTCTCAAAAAAAACCCCAAAAAAACCCAAACCAAAACACACACAAAAAAAGAACATCACAGGAAATATGGAAAAGAGAAAAATGAAAAACGTAATTACCCCCATTCATCCCTTAATACCATCCCTGAGCTATTTGGTAGGTTTCCCTCCAGAATTTTCCCTGGTGTGAGGGGCACGGGCTACTACTGTGCATCTCCTCTCCGTGGTGCATGGTGAAAGTCATGCTGTTCATGGACACGTCTGCCCTGCTATCTCCACATGCTTCCCTCTCCAGGCTCAATAGTACCTCCGTCTCCATCAGCTATTGCTACATAACAGTCCAACAGTCAGCATTCAGCGAGTTAAAATACCAAGATTTGGCCAGGTGCGGTGGCTCACACCTGTAATCCCAGCACTTTGGGAGGCCAAGGCAAGCGGATCACTTGAGGTCAGGAGTTCGACTCCAGCCTGGACAACATGGTGAAACCCCGCCTCTACTACAAATACAAAAAATTAGCCAGGCATGGTGGCAGGTACCTGTAATCCCAGCTACTCAGGAGGCTGAGGCAAGAGAATCGCTTGAACCTGGGAGGCAGAGGTTGCAGTGAGCTGAGATTGAGCCACTGCACTCCAGCCTGGGCAACAGAGCAGTCTCTATCTCAAAAAAAGTAATTAATTAATTAAAAATAAAAAAACAAGATTTATTATTGCCCAAGAGTCTATGGTCGGGGAACAGCCCTGCTGGTCTGAGCCTGGCTCAGCTAGTTTTGTTTATGCATCTGTGATCAGTTGCTGGGTCCCCTGGCTGGTCTAAGGGGGCGATGTTCACATGTCTTGGCTGGCTGGTCATGGCCTGGGCAACTGGGGTGACACAGTGTCTCACCCTCCGTCACATTCTACTGGTCAAAGTAAGTCGTAAGACCGGCCCAGAGTCACAGTGGCAGGGACTACAAATTTCAGGGTCAAGGGCACGCATACATGGAAGCCAGTAATCTTAGTGTCAACCACTACTCTTAATCTACCATAATCCTTAATTTTCATAGCTGCCATTTTTGGTAACAATACAATTTTTCATAGATGTACATTTCATAGATTACCATTAAATAGGATGTACCACATTCTAATTTGTTTAAAAGTTTTCTCTTATAACACTTGTGTGAACAACTTTGGTGGAACCTTCACCTTTGAGATCAGGAAAAGCAGCATTTCCCACTCTAAATCAGAAACCCAAGGTTAAGTGAGAAAATTGAGCCCAAGTGTCCCAAAGGCCCTTTAGAAGCAGCGCCACCTGCAGACCTTCCCGAGTTCCTCACCTGACCGAATTCAAACGTGTCAGACCAGGAGTCTCAGACCAACTTGAGTCTAGCTATTGAAATCACTTTCAGTGTCACTTTCCCTCTCTAGGCTTCAGTTTCTCCATCTATAAAATTGCAGGGTTGGACTAGAACAGTCTTTCTTAAAGGATGTCACTCTGGTCTAAAAGCCAAAAAGATGCCAGTGACCGCCTTCTTGAAAGTATTTTGATTGATTGATTGATTCATTGATTGAGACAGAGTCTTGCTCTGTCGCCCAGGCTGGAGTGCAGTGGTGAGAACTCAGCTCACTGCAACCTCTGCCTCCCAGGTTTAAGCGATCCTCGTGCCTCAGCCTCCCAAGTAACTGGGATTACAGGCACGTGCCACCACACCTGGCTAATTTTTTGTATTTTTGGTGGAGATGGGGTTGCACCGTGTTGGCCAGGCTGGCCTTGAATTTCCGACCTCAAGTGATTCTCCCACCTCGGCCTCCCAAAGTGCTGGGATTACAGGTGCCCTCCCACCTGGCCTATTTATTTTGAGACAGGGTCTCACTGTCACCCAGGCTGGAGTGCAGTGGTGCAATCAGGGCTCACTGCAGCCTTGACCTCCTGGGGCTCTAGCAATCCTTCCACCTCAGCCTTTCAAGTAGCTGGGGCTATAGGCAAGCACTACCATACCTGGCTAATTTTTTTTTATTCTTTCTGTATTTGTGGAGACAGGTTTTCACCATGTTGCTCAGTCTTGAACTACTTGGTTCAAGTAATCCTTCTGCCTTGGCCTCTCAAAGTGTTAAGATTACAGGTGTGAGCCATCGCGCCTGGCCTGAAAGTATTTTTAAATGCATAAGAAAAATACAAAGCAGTTCTATATCGTTCCAACTGCTTAGCAGTGACCCACCTTTTAGAAATGGTGTCGTGCTAGGAGCAGGGGGCGCGGCATGAGAGGCTGCCCATCTGGCGCCTATGAGGGTGATGTCAGATTTGGGAATCCAGGCACAGGCAGCACATAACAAGGCTAAGGATGATGGCTGGTCTCTGTTCGGTGTTTTGTCTTGTAATCCCAACATGTATTTGTGACCTTGCTCAACGTTCATTGTCTGTTAAATGCACTACACAAATTTAATTCCCATGGTTTGTGACTGAGCAAAGGAGGTTTCAAAAGAAAATTGTGTGCATTTCAGTTCATGAGCTCTTGCTGTTATTTTTAAAGAGTTCCATGGAACAAATGGGTGGACTCCAAGCACCGTTTGAGCTCTAACAGCCTAGAGAAGAGGTGGGGAGGGGGTGCCTCTTTTCTCTTCCCCAGCTGAGTTCAGAGATCAACAGTCCTCACAGTTGGACATGAGCAGGGTTGCCCAGTAGCTTAGGGGCCACTGGTCATAGTGGCATCCTGCATGGCAGAGACCCCGGGAGTAGCATTTTTGGCAATGTTTTGGTTACAGACCTCCTTCCGAGTCGCCTGGAGAGGTCTTCCCTGCTCTTTGTAGTGGATGTATGATTTTGTTTGCAAGCGTCCTTGGGAGAACCACTTCTCCCACAGCATGAGGCTGTCAATCCTGGTGGCTTCTCCCTCCAACCCAGGCCCTCTGAGGATCACTCTGCCCCACCCCTCAGCACGTGACTGGTTCAGAGGCAGGCATGTGACTCAAGAAGCCAATAAGAATTCTTTTCTGGGATTGTTACTTTAGTCCCTGGGTGAAAGGAGGACTTCCCTGGATAGAGTTGTCTTGCTGGGAGGTTCTGTATCTGGCTGCCCACCACCATCTTTACTAACTCATAGGAGAAAGCGAAGCAGAGAGGCAAGAGATCGGGGGTGTGGGGGAGAGAGAGAGAGAGAATCTGACAATGCTGCTTGAGCCCCTGCATCCAGCTATGCCTGCTTCCCCCCAGACTTCCACACTTCGGGAGCCAATGAATTTCTTGGTTGCCTAAGCTACAATGAGTTAGGTATCTCTCACTTGCAACCAAGAGTCCTTTAAGGCCCATTCAACAGAGCTGCCATATACAGTGACACCCCTTCACTTACACAGTACACAGTCTTTTCAGATGAATGAAGTAACTTGCTCAGTCATCACCTCCTCTCAGAAGCCTTCCTTGATTTCCCTATGCAGAACCAGTCACTCCCTACTCTATGCTTCCAGGAATCTTGTAAAAATATACACTGTGGCCTAAGTCCCTCTATGTATTTATGAGAATATAAATTGAATATAAGAATATAAATTGAAGCACCCAACCAAGAAAGTGCTTAGGTATTTGTTGAGTGAATTATAATTAAATCTCACTACAACAAACAATTGGGATGTCTCATCTAATTTGTTACTAAGAAAATTCTCATCTGGGTGGGTGGCTCACACCTGTAATCCCAACGCTTTGGGAGGCCAATGTGGGACGATCACTTGAGCTCAGGAATTTGAGACCATACTGGCGACACAGGGAGACCCTGTCTTTGCCAAAAATAAAAAAATAAAATAATTAGCCGGTCATGGTGGCACGCACCTGTGGCCCCAGCTACTCAAGAGGCTGAGGTGAGAAGATTGCTTGAGCCCAGGAGGTCGAGGTTGCAGTGAGCCATGATCACATCACTGCACTCCAGCCTGGACAACAGACTGAGACCCTGTCTCAAAAATAAAAAGAAAAGAAAAGAAAATTCTCAGCTGACCACTGTGGTTCATGCCTGTAATCTCGCTACTTTGGCAGGTCAGGGAACTGAGGCTGCTGAAGTCCACGGACTGGCCCAGATCACACACAGTGAGTCTGGGTCCCACAGGGACCAGACCTGCTGACCTCTGTGGAGTTTTGCACCCAATCACCCAGAGGCAGCAGGAGGAGTTTCTTTCTTGTTTTATTTTGTTTGAGACAGGGTCTCACTCTGTTTCTGAGTCCAGAGTGCAGTGGCACCATCGTAGGTCACTGCAGCCTCAATCTCCTGGGCACAAGAGATCCTCCCACCTCAGCCTTCCAAGTAGCTGTCACTACAGTTGTGTGCC
Organism: Macaca nemestrina; assembly: GCF_043159975.1. NCBI lineage: Eukaryota > Metazoa > Chordata > Mammalia > Primates > Cercopithecidae > Macaca > Macaca nemestrina. The sequence continues at coordinate 66,744,963 of NC_092138.1, forward strand.
ACTATGCCTGGCTAATTTTTTTTTTAATTAGAGATGGGGTCTTACTATATTGCCCAGGCTGGTCTTGAACTCCTGGGCTCAAGAGATCCTCCCACTTTGGCCTCCCGAAGTGCTGGGGTTACACATGTAAGCCACCATGCCCACCTCAATCGAGATTTGTTTCTTTTCTTTTTTTTATTGAAAGAGGATCTCACTCTGTTGCCCAAGCTGGAGTGCAGTGTACAGTTGCACAATCTTGGCTCACTGCAGCCTCTACCTCCTGGGCTCAAGGGATCCTCCCACCTCAGCCTCCTGAGTAACTTGGACTACAGGTGTGCACCATCAGGCCTGGCTAATTTTTGTTCATTTGTTTTGTTTTGTTTTGTTTTGCAGAGACAGGGTCTCACTATGTTGCCCAGCTTGATCTCAAACTTCTGGCCTCAAGTGATCCTCCCACCTTGGCCCCCAAATCTGTGGATTACAGATGTGAGCCACTGCACTCAGCCTCGAGGTTTGTTTCTTCAACTGTTATCCTCCAGGGGCTGCTCCACATTCATACACCTTCATGCATTTGGCTCTGGGCTGTACCTACCTCCCCTCACCCCAGATTCTGCCAAGCTGGTCCTTAGGACAGTGGCCCTCCCACTTACCCTGAGGCCGAGATCTCTGACATGTTTGTGGGCCTCACTTCCCAGGTGCCTCCGAGCCCCACATGAGCCGTCTCGTAGGGCCAGTACGGCACTTTTGTATGGGGGTCTGTTTCAGAGGCACAGATGGCTCCAAACGTGTCTTCTGCATCTGTAAAAGATAACAGATGTGCATTTAAAGAAAGGAATACATACATATATAATGATTTAGCTTAAGCAACTGGGCAAATATTCATTTTCTTAAGATGGTAATACATAATTAACTGATAATAAAATTAATTGGGTAAAACAGTCTAAAAATAATGCAGTACTTATTACATGAGGGAATATAACTGCATTGAAAGAGGTTTAATTGTTCCAGAGACTGACAAGTCCCCACAAGCAGCAAAGGAAAGAGGTTTCTCCACCTTTGGAATAAGGGCTCTGAGTGGGCGCTTCCTGTTCACGCTGTGGGAATGGGGTGGGAATGGAGGGTGGAGAGGAAGATGGTTTCTTGCAATTTAACAACTTAACAACGGGTTTAGAGAGCATCCCAGCGTCTACTCCCAACCATAACCACACATCTTCATCTCCGCCAGGTCAGAAAAGAATACAGAAAAGAAAAAAATACAGAAAAGAAAGAATCTACCACAGATACCCTTTTATTAGATCATAAGAGAGAAAGCTTGTAGATGCCTCGTGAACTCACCCCTTCCACTGCTGAGTGCCAGAGCCTGGGCTGGACACTGTGGGAGAGGCCAGCTGGGCAAGTCTGTCCTCTAGGGAGGTCTCAGGTGTTTGGAGAAGGGAGATAGGGACACAATCCTCACAACAACTGCAAAAAGAAGCGTGAGCACGTGGGGGCAGAGGGAGCTTCAGTCACAGGGGAGGTGATTGGGACTGGAGAGAGATGTCCTGGAGGAGGTGGCTTGGGCAGGTGGGCTCTGACTGGCGTCTATGGGAGAGGAGCCCATAGGAAGAGGAGAAAGCAGGACAGCTGGGGTTGAGTTGGGCTGAAGCCGGACCAGAAAGGGTGTGGCGAGAGATGAGGCTGAACTGGTGGGCCGGAGGAGGGGGGTCCCAGGTGTGAGGGAAAAGCAGCTCTGGTCCCACCGTCGGCCCTGCCTTTTATTGTTAATCTCTCTTGTGAATTCAGGTGGGAAAAGGCCTGCTGAGAGGAGTGCCAGAATTCACAGGAGAAAGATTCTGTAATTTCTTTGAGCTCTGTGACTCTGGACAAAGTATTCAGTATTAATGCAGTTGACCATGACGTCTTCTGTGTGCGCGACTGACAGACCAAATTACCTTTCCTTATCTCCTGGCGAGAAAAAAGGACCATTTACTTGACATATTTCATAATCATTTCACCTGCTTGCCCCCTACGGACAGCGCTGGTGACCCGGCCCCCTCCTCTCCCATACAATGCAGAAAGTATGTCGTCTAATAAGCCCAGTTTCTAAAGAATGTTTTTAATCTTGGAATAGTGTGATTTTCGATTGTATTTTTAATTTTCTATGTACTCTTTTAAAAGCACACGGTTTTGTTCTAATTCTCATCTTAGCTCATCAGGGTCAGGAGGAAGCATGGACATTTTCCATTCCAGGGATCTGTTTAGCATTTGACAGGTGAGGCCCAAAGAGAAGGCACGGGCCAGAACACCACAGGGCAACTGGGGGCAGACCAGGAATTCTGGATTCAGGGCTGTATGCCCTCCATGCCCAGTGGGCACCATTCTATAGGTGGTGCCCCAGCCTGGTAACTACAAAACCTCAGAGCATTTTTTTCTAATTGTGGTAAAATACACATAACAAAAAATCTACCATCTTAACTTTTTTTTTTTTTTTTTTGAGATGAAATTTCTCTCTTGTTGCCCAGGCTGGAGTGCAATGGTGCGATCTTGGTTCACTGCAACCTCCACCTCCCAGGTTCAAGAGATTCTCCTGCCTCAGCCTCCCAAGTAGCTGGGATTACAGGCACTCACCACCACTCCTGGCTAATTTTTTGTATTTTTAGTAGAGATGGGATTTCACCATCTTGGCCAGGCTGGTCGCAAATTCCTGACCTCAGGTGATCCACCCACCTTGGCCTCCCAAAGTGCTGGGATTACAGGTGTGAGCCACCGCGCCTAGCCACGTGGGAAATATTTATGATATTAAGTATAAAAAGCAGATTGCAGCCAGGCGCGGTGGCTCACACCTGTAATCCCAGCACTTTGGGAGACCAAGGCAGGTGGATCACGAGGTTAGGAGTTCAAGACCAGCCTGGCCAACATGGTGAAACCCTGCCTCTACCAAAGATACAAAAAAATTAACTGGGTGTTGTGGTGCACGCCTGTAATCCCAGCTACTTGGGAGGCTGAGGCAGGAGAATTACTTGAACCCAGGAGGCGGAAGTTGCAGTGAGCCGAGATCGCCCCGCTGCACTCTAGCCTGGGTGACAGAGCAAGACTCTGTCTCAAAAAAAAAAAAAACAGATTGCGTAGCCAGGTACCGTAGCACACACCTGTAATCCCAGCACTTTGAGAGGCCAAGGTGGGAGGATCACTTGAGGCCAGGAGTTTGAGACCAGCCTGGACAACTGGGCAACATAGTAAGACTTAGTATCTACAAAAACTTTAAAAATTAGCCTGGCATTATGGCACATGTCTACAGTCCCAGCTATTCTGGAGACTGAGGCAAGAGGATCACTTGAGCCCAGAAGTCCTACGGTGCAGTGAGCCGTGATCGCACTACTGCGCTCCAGCCCAGGTGACAGAGTAAGACCTTCTTTCTAAAAAATAATAATAATAATAATTAATTACATTTTGTAAAAAGCAGGTTGCAAATTGGTATCTATAGAGAATGGCCTCTACTTACATAAGTAAATATGTAAATGTCAGTGGGTATTTGCCAGGATATTTACCACAATTTGACCAATGGTTATTCCTGAGTAGTAGAATTACGGATGGCTTTCTTTTTCTATTTTTTTTTTTTTTAATGAAAAATGAATAAAATAAAAGTTGTCCTGCTAGGGCTACTATAACAAAATACCACAGACTGGAATGGGTAGCTTAAACAATAGAAATTTATTTTCTCACAGTTCTGGAGGCTGGAAATCCAAGTTCAAGGTGCTGGCAGGCTTGGTTCTCCTGAGGCCTCTCTCCTTGGCTTGCTGACAGCTGCCTTCTTGCTGTGTCTTCCCAAGGTCTTTGCCCTGTGCACATGCATCCCTGGTGTCTTTCTTCTTTTAAGGACACCAGTCATATTGCATGAGGGCCCCATCCTTGTGACCTCATTTTACCTTAATTACCTCCTTAAAGACCCTGTTTCCATACACAGTCACATTGGGGTTTAGGGCTTCAACCTATGAATTTTGGGGAAACACAATTTAGTCTATAAGTTAGTTTGAAAAGAAAAAGAAAGTAGGCCGGGCGTGGTGGTTCATGCCTGTAATCCCAGGACTTTGGGAGGCCGAGGCGGGCTGATCACTTGAGGTCAGAAGTTCAAGACCAGCCTGGCCAACATAGTGAAACCCCGTCTCTACTAAAAATGCAAAAAAAAGGCCGGGCGCGGTGGCTCAAGCCTGTAATCCCAGCACTTTGGGAGGCCGAGACAGGCGGATCACGAGGTCAGGAGATCGAGACCATACTGGCTAACCTGGTGAAACCCCATCTCTACTAAAAAAATACAAAACAACTAGCTGGGCGAGGTGGCGGGCGCCTGTAATCCCAGCTACTCAGGAGGCTGAGGCAGGAGAATGGCATAAACCCGGGAGGCAGAGCTTGCAGTGAGCTGAGATCCGGCCACTGCACTCCAGCCTGGGCGACAGAGCGAGACTCCGTCTCAAAAAAAAAAAAAAAAAAATTAGCCAGGCATGGTGGTACCTGTAGTCCCAGCTACTCAAGAGGCTGAGGCGTGAGAATTGCTTGAACCCAGGGGGTGGAGGTTGCTGTGAGCTGAGATGGTACCACTGCACTCCAGCTTGGGCGACAGAGCAAGACTCTGTCTGAAGGAAGGAAGGAAGGAAGGAAAGGAAGGAAGGAAGGAAGGAAGGAAGGAAGGAAGGAAGGAAGGAAGGAAGGAAGGAAGGAAGGAAGGAAGGAAGGAAGGAAGGAAGGAAGGAAGGAAGGAAGGAAGGAAGGAAGGAAGGAAGGAAAGAAAGCAGACTTGTTAAAGCAGTGCTCTTACAAAAGGACACAGACAGTTCTTAGGATGAATTTTGTCAGTTTCACCCAACAGTTAATTTGTATGCTATGCAACCTCTCCCAGAGCTTAGAAAAAAAGTTAAAAATTTTCCAATTAATTTTACACACTTTGCATAACTCCAATACTAAGACTTGATTTTAAAAAGAGCACAAGTTAAAGTATATCTATCTAAAATCAAGAATCAACATCATACTAGTGATAAAACAGTAAATCCAGTCTAGAGGAATTTGGATTAGAGTCAGAATGAAGACAAGGGCATCAGTTAGGTATCAGCAATGCTAGCTGCTGTGAGGAACATAACTCCAAACCTCAATGGCTGAACACAATGGAAGTGTATTACTTATTTACACAAAGAGCAGTGAGAATCTCTGGTTAACCAGCTGCCTCCCATGTGGCCACTCAGGGACCTCAGCTGCTTCTGCCATCCCTCAGAGCCACTGCCAGCTCCTCTGACATTAAACAGGAAGAAAGACAGTAGAGGATCTTATGGGAGGTTTTATGGACCAACTGGGAAGGCACCTATATCACCTTCACCCACAGTCCAGTGGCTCGAACCTGATTGTGCAGCCACTCCTAACTGCAAGGGAGGCCAAGAAATGTTCCCTCCTTCCATGCCCAGCAGGAAGAAGAAACAGGTGATGTTGCAGCTTTCCTTGCAGAATACCCCACTGTTGTCTCTGGGACTTTTGTTGACAAGTCACTGATGTTTTCTGACCTCCTGATTTGCAGCAGGCAGTGACTGCTACCTGAGCACCATCCCAGTTTCAGAGATTAAAAATGTGAAAAACTTGGAATTGATGAAATACTCAATAGGAATAGTAGATGAAGTTGTAGGAGATGCTGTGCTTATAAAAAGCCCACAGATGAGCCAGGGCTTTCCGGGCACAACCACAAGGCCAAAAACATAAATGATAGACTTAACTATATAAAAACAAAAAAATCCCTTATATCAGAAAAGAACATTGAAAGGAGAAGGGCCCACTGTGGGGGAAATATTTGCGATGTGTGACAGACAGAGAATGAGCAGGCTTGCTATTTAAAGAGCCCTTACAAATCAAGAGTGAAAAAGGTGAAGAAAATGGACAAAGAATAGTAATAGGAAATCAATAAAAGAAGAACTAAAAATGGTTAAATATGTTAACTATGTAAAACTAGTAGTCAAAGAAGCACAAATTAAAACTACCATGTAATACCATGTTTTACCATCAGATTGGCAGAGATGTGAAAATTGATAATGGTGTTTGCAAAGACTGGCAAGTAAAGGCGATTAGCCCTCTGGAAAGGGAAAGATGGGTGCCCTGTTTACAACTGTGGGTGATAAGGTCTTGAAAGCACTTATGCCTATTGACCCAGCAGTCCTATCTCTGGAATTTATCCTAAGGAAACAAATGAAGAGATCTAAAAGACATATGCACAAGGCTGCTAATCTCAGGGGACCTTTTAAATTTAACTTTAATTTGTATCAAGTTATACATGCACATGATTTCAAAGGTCAAAAAATTCTACAACATTTATTATAAAAATCAGCAATTCCCTGAAGCTGCTCCCCCAGTCATGGCCCTGCTCTGCTTTTTCAGTCCCAGAGATACTTTTTTTTTTTTTCTTTTTTGAGACAGGGTCTCACTCTGTCTCCCAGGCTGAAGTGCAGTGGCACCATCTCGGCTCACTGCAGCCTCGACCTCCAGGGTACAAGTGATTTTCCCTTCTCAGCCTCCTGAGTAGCGGGAACCACAGGCATGTGCCACCATGCCCAGCTAACTTTTATAATTTGTTGTAGACAGGGGTCTCCCTGTGTTGCCCAAGCTGGTCTCGAACTCCTAGGAGCTCAAGCAGTCCTCCTGCTTTGGCCTCCCAAAGTGTTGAGATTACAGGCATGAGCCACTGTGCACAGCCTCAGAGATACTAATTCAATCCTTTAAGTATTTACTGTATTTTCTCTAAATACCATGCTTATATTGCTACTTCTTGATTTTTCAGGTTTATACATTATATTCCCACCCCTCACAGCCTCCCAATATAGTTATTTGTCATTCTGATCAGATCAATATTTGTTATTTGCTTTATTCTGAATACAAATCTATTTTCAAGATTTTTAAAGTTAATAATTGTCCTGCTTTTTTTTTTTTTTTTTTTTTTTTTTTTTTTGAGACAGAGTCTCTCTCTGTCCCCCAGGCAGGAGTTTAATGGCACAGTCTTGGCTCACTGAAGCCTCCACCTCCCGAGTTCAAGTGATTCTCCTACCTCAGCCTCCTGAGTAGCTGGGACTACAGGCACACGCCACCATGCCCAGCTGATTTTTGTACTTTTAGTAGAGATGGGGTTTCGCCATGTTGGCCACACTGGTCTCAAACTCCTGACGTCAGGTGATCCACCACCTCACCCTCCCAGAGTGCTGGAATTACAGGTGTGAGCCACTGTGCCTGGCCCAGTTGTCTTGCTTTCACCATTGGCTTAGTTTACTAATTTTCATCACTAATTTAACTGCAAACTCTTTCTTTCAGAATTTTGAACATATTCCTCCATCATGTTCTGGTTTCCACTGATGCTGTTAAAGAATCTAGTGCCGTTCGGATCCGTGATCCTCTGTATGAAATCCACTTTTTCTCTGCAAACTTATAGGATATTTTCTTCATGCCAGATACTTGTGTTCTTTAATTCTAGGCTTTTGAAAACAAAATATCTTTAAAATTACTTTCTTCTTTCTTTTTTTTTAGGACAGAGTCTCACGCCATCACCCAGGCTAGAGTGCAGTGGTGTGACCCTAGCTCACTGCAGCTTTGAACCCCTAGGCTCAAGTGATTCTCCCACCTCAGCCCCCCAGGTAGCTAGGACTACAGGTGTGTGCCACCATTCCTGGCTAATTTTTTTAATTTTTTTTTTTGAAAACACTTATGCCTATTGACCCAGCAGGTGTGTGCCACCATGCCTGGCTAATTTTTTTATTTTATTTTATTTTATTTTATTTTATTTATTTTTGCAGAAGCCATTGGTACCATGTAGCTAAGCTAGGTTGAAGATACTCTGGACTCAACAGTTCTATATTAGGATACATGCTCTAGAACATCTCTCCCATGCGTGCACAAAAAGATATTGATGCCTGTAATCCCAGTGTATTGGGAGGCCGAGGCAGAAAGATCACTTGAGGTAAGACGTTTGAGACCAGCCTGGGCAGCACAACAAGACACTGTTTTTACAAAATTTTAAAAATGGGCTAAGCACGGTGGCTCACGCCTGTAATCCCAGCACTTTGGGAGGCCGAGGCGGGTGGATCACGAGGTCAGGAGATCGAGACCATCCTGACTAACACGGTGAAACCCCGTCTCTACTAAAAATACAAAAAATTAGCCAGGCATGATAGCAGGCGCCTGTAGTCCCAGCTATTCGGGAGGCTGAGGCAGGGGAATGGCGTGAACCTGGGAGGCAGAGCTTGCAGTGAGCTGAGATCCGGCCACTGCACTCCAGCCTGGGCAACAGAGCGAGACTCCGTCTCAAAAAAAAAAAAAAAAAAAAATTTTACAAATGAGCCAGGTGTGGAGGCATGCACCTATAGTCTTGGCACTCAGGAGGCTGAGGTGGGAGGATCCCTTGAGCCCAAGAGTTTGAGGTTACAGCGAACTATGATCGTGCTACTGTATTCCAGCCTGGGTGACAGAACAAGACCCTGACTTTAAAAAAAAAAAAAAAGACATTTACAAGAATGCTTATGGCAACGTTTTTTATAAGGACAAATAAAAGAGAAAGATATAATAAATACTTATTGACAGGAATGAATAAAGATGCACGGTTATACAAAACATATACAATATTGAGTAAATACACAAGATATACAAGGATGCAGTCTAGCTGGGTGTGGTGGCTCATGCCTGTAATCTCAGCACTTTGGAAGGCTAAGGCAAGAGGATCACTTGAGTTCAGGAGTTCGAGACCAGCCTGAGCAACATCACGAGACCTTGTCTCTACTTTAAAAAAAAAAAAAAATTGGCCGGGTACAGTGGCTCATGCCTGTAATCCCAGCACTTTGGGAGGCCGAGGCGGGTGGATCATGAGGTCAGGAGATCGCGACCATCCCAGCTAACATGGTGAAACCCCGTCTCTACCAAAAAATAGATTTTAAAAATTAGCCAGGCGTGGTGGTGGGCGCCTGTAGTCCCAGCTGAGACTGAGGCAGGAGAATGGCATGAACCCAGGAGGCGGAGCTTGCAGTGAGCAGAAATTGCACCACTGCGCTCCAGCCTGGGCGACAGAGCGACACTCCATCTCAAAAAAAAAAAAAATTAACTAGGCGTGCTGGTGTGCACCTATAGTCCTGGCCACTCAGGAGGCTGAGATGGGAGGGTTGCTTGAGCCCAGGGAATTTGAGGCTGCAGCGAGCAATGATTGCACCACTGCACTCTAGCCTGGGGGACAGAGAAAGACCTTGTCTCAAAAAAGAAAAAAGGGAAAAAAAAATTGCAATCCTACTTAAAATTGCAATATTCCACCCCTGCCTCTCCAACTTCCCTTATTTTTTCCCTCTGTCCTTCTCACGTTCTAACGTATTAATAATGTATCTCAATTTCATACCTGTTGTTTATGGTTTGGCTCACCCCACCAGAATGTGTGTCCCACGAGAGCAGTGATCCTGTCTGCTGTTTATGGATGTTCCCAGGGCTTAGGATGGTGCCTGACATACGGTAGGTTCTCAATAAGTATATGTTTGTGAATTTATGAATGAATAAAAGACAGAAACCACTACTGAAAGTTTAAAACCATGCAAAGCAATACCACTTATCATTTATGGATGAACACGCCGTTCAGGCTTGGGTTACCCCTGGTGACAGAGGTGGGGAACAGGATCAGGAAGGGGCACCCAAGAGTATTCCAGTGTCCCTGTAAGATTTTATTTCCGGGGGCAGAGCAAGATGGCCGAATAGGAACAGCTCCAGTCTCCAACTCCCAGCGCGAGCGACACAGAAGACCGGTGATTTCTGCATTTTCAACTGAGGTACTGGGTTCATCTCACTGGGGAGTGCCGGACGATCGGTGCTGGTCAGCTGCTGCAGCCCGACCAGCGAGAGCTGAAGCAGGGCGAGGCATTGCCTCACCTGGGAAGCGCAAGGGGGAAGGGAATCCCTTTTCCTAGCCAGGGGAACTGAGACACACAACACCTGGAAAATCGGGTAACTCCCACCCTAATACTGCGCTTTAAGCAAACAGGCACACCAGGAGATCATATCCCACACCTGGCCGGGAGGGTCCCACACCCACGGAGCCTCCCTCATTGCTAGCACAGCAGTCTGTGATCTACCGGCAAGGCAGCAGCGAGGCTGGGGGAGGGGCGCCCGCCATTGCTGAGGCTTAAGTAGGTAAACAAAGCTGCTGGGAAGCTCGAACTGGGTGGAGCTCACAGCAGCTCAAGGAAACCTGCCTGTCTCTGTAGACTCCACCTCTGGGGACAGGGCAATAACAAACACAGCCGAAACCTCTGCAGACGCAAATGACTCTGTCTGACAGCTTTGAAGAGAGCAGTGGATCTCCCAACACAGAGGTTGAGATCTGAGAAGGGACAGACTCCCTGCTCAAGTGGGTCCCTGACCCCTGAGTAGCCTGACTGGGAGACATCCCCCACTAGGGGCAGTCTGACACCCCACACCTCACAGGGTGGAGTACACCCCTGAGAGGAAGCTTCCAAAGCAAGAATCAGACAGGTACACTCGCTGTTCAGAAATATTCTATCTTCTGCAGCCTCTGCTGCTGATACCCAGGCAAACAGGGTCTGGAGTGGACCTCAAGCAATCTCCAACAGACCTACAGCTGAGGGTCCTGACTGTTAGAAGAAAACTATCAAACAGGAAGGACACCTACACCAAAACCCCATCAGTACCTCACCATCATCAAAGACCAGAGGCAGATAAAACCACAAAGATGGGGAAAAAGCAGGGCAGAAAAGCTGGAAATTCAAAAAATAAGAGCACATCTCCCCCGGCAAAGGAGCGCAGCTCATCGCCAGCAACGGATCAAAGCTGGACGGAGAATGACTTTGACAAGATGAGAGAAGAAGGCTTCAGTCCATCAAATTTCTCAGAGCTAAAGGAGGAATTACGTACCCAGCGCAAAGAAACTAAAAATCTTGAAAAAAAAAGTGGAAGAATTGATGGCTAGAGTAATTAATGCAGAGAAGGTCATAAACGAAATGAAAGAGATGAAAACCATGACACGAGAAATACGTGACAAATGCACAAGCTTCAGTAACCGACTCGATCAACTGGAAGAAAGAGTATCTGCGATTGAGGATCAAATGAATGAAATGAAGCGAGAAGAGAAACCAAAAGAAAAAAGAAGAAAAAGAAATGAACAAAGCCTGCAAGAAGTATGGGATTATGTAAAAAGACCAAATCTATGTCTGATTGGGGTGCCTGAAAGTGAGGGGGAAAATGGAACCAAGTTGGAAAACACTCTTCAGGATAGCATCCAGGAGAACTTCCCCAACCTAGTAGGGCAGGCCAACATTCAAATCCAGGAAATACAGAGAACGCCACAAAGATACTCCTCGAGAAGAGCAACTCCAAGACACATAATTGCCAGATTCACCAAAGTTGAAATGAAGGAAAAAATCTTAAGGGCAGCCAGAGAGAAAGGTCGGGTTACCCACAAAGGGAAGCCCATCAGACTAACAGCAGATCTCTCGGCAGAAACTCTCCAAGCCAGGAGAGAGTGGGGGCCAATATTCAACATTCTTAAAGAAAAGAATTTTAAACCCAGAATTTCATATCCAGCCAAACTAAGTTTCATAAGTGAAGGAGAAATCCTTTACAGATAAGCAAATGCTTAGAGATTTTGTCACCACTAGGCCTGCCTTACAAGAGACCCTGAAGGAAGCACTAAATATGGAAAGGAACAACCGGTACCAGCCATTGCAAAAACATGCCAAAATGTAAAGACCATCGAGGCTAGGAAGAAACTGCATCAACTAATGAGCAAAATAACCAGTTAATATCATAATGGCAGGATCAAGTTCACACATAACAATCTTAACCTTAAATGTAAATGGACTAAATGCTCCAATTAAAAGACACAGACTGGCAAACTGGATAAAGAGTCAAGACCCATCAGTCTGCTGTATTCAGGAGACCCATCTCACACGCAGAGACATACATAGGCTCAAAATAAAGGGATGGAGGAAGATTTACCAAGCAAATGGAGAACAAAAAAAAGCAGGGGTTGCAATACTAGTCTCTGATAAAACATACTTTAAACCATCAAAGATCAAAAGAGACAAAGAAGGCCATTACATAATGGTAAAGGGATCAATTCAACAGGAAGAGCTAACTATCCTAAATATATATGCACCCAATACAGGAGCACCCAGATTCATAAAGCAAGTCCTTAGAGACTTACAAAGAGACTTAGACTCCCATACAATAATAATGGGAGACTTCAACACTCCACTGTCAACATTAGACAGATCAACGAGACAGAAAGTTAACAAGGATATCCAGGAATTGAACTCATCTCTGCAGCAAGCAGACCTAATAGACATCTATAGAACTCTCCACCCCAAATCAACAGAATATACATTCTTCTCAGCACCACATCGAACTTACTCCAAAATCGACCACGTAATTGGAAGTAAAGCACTCCTCAGCAAATGTACAAGAACAGAAATTATAACAAACTGTCTCTCAGACCACAGTGCAATCAAACTAGAACTCAGGACTAAGAAACTCAATCAAAACCGCTCAACTACATGGAAACTGAACAACCTGCTCCTGAATGACTACTGGGTACATAACGAAATGAAGGCAGAAATAAAGATGTTCTTTGAAACCAATGAGAACAAAGATACAACATACCAGAATCTCTGGGACACATTTAAAGCAGTGTGTAGAGGGAAATTTATAGCACTAAATGCCCACAAGAGAAAGCAGGAAAGATCTAAAATTGACACTCTAACATCACAATTAAAAGAACTAGAGAAGCAAGAGCAAACACATTCGAAAGCTAGCAGAAGGCTAGAAATAACTAAGATCAGAGCAGAACTGAAGGAGATAGAGACACAAAAAACTCTCCAAAAAATCAATGAATCCAGGAGTTGGTTTTTTGAAAAGATCAACAAAATTGACAGACCACTAGCAAGACTAATAAAGAAGAAAAGAGAGAAGAATCAAATCGACGCAATTAAAAATGATAAAGGGGATATCACCACCGACCCCACAGAAATACAAACTACCATCAGAGAATACTATAAACACCTCTACGCAAATAAACTGGAAAATCTAGAAGAAATGGATAATTTCCTGGACACTTACATTCTTCCAAGACTAAACCAGGAAGAAGTTGAATCCCTGAATAGACCAATAGCAGGCTCTGAAATTGAGGCAATAATTAATAGCCTACCAACCAAAAAAAGTCCAGGACCAGATGGATTCACAGCTGAATTCTACCAGAGGTACAAGGAGGAGTTGGTACCATTCCTTCTGAAACTATTCCAATCAATAGAAAAAGAGGGAATCCTCCCTAACTCATTTTATGAGGCCAACATCATCCTGATACCAAAGCCTGGCAGAGACACAACAAAAAAAGAGAATTTTAGACCAATATCCCTGATGAACATCGATGCAAAAATCCTCAATAAAATACTGGCAAACCGGATTCAGCAACACATCAAAAAGCTTATCCACCATGATCAAGTGGGCTTCATCCCTGGGATGCAAGGCTGGTCCAACATTCGCAAATCAATAAACATAATCCAGCATATAAACAGAACCAAAGACAAGAACCACATGATTATCTCAATAGATGCAGAAAAGGCTTTTGACAAAATTCAACAGCCCTTCATGCTAAAAACGCTCAATAAATTCGGTATTGATGGAACGTACCTCAAAATAATAAGAGCTATTTATGACAAACCCACAGCCAATATCATACTGAATGGGCAAAAACTGGAAAAATTCCCTTTGAAAACTGGCACAAGACAGGGATGCCCTCTCTCACCACTCCTATTCAACATAGTGTTGGAAGTTCTGGCTAGGGCAATTAGGCAAGAGAAAGAAATCAAGGGTATTCAGTTAGGAAAAGAAGAAGTCAAACTGTCCCTGTTTGCAGATGACATGATTGTATATTTAGAAAACCCCATTGTCTCAGCCCAAAATCTCCTTAAGCTGATAAGCAACTTCAGCAAAGTCTCAGGATACAAAATTAATGTGCAAAAATCACAAGCATTCTTATACACCAGTAACAGACAAACAGAGAGCCAAATCAGGAATGAACTTCCATTCACAATTGCTTCAAAGAGAATAAAATACCTAGGAATCCAACTTACAAGGGATGTAAAGGACCTCTTCAAGGAGAACTACAAACCACTGCTCAGTGAAATAAAAGAGGACACAAACAAATGGAAGAACATACCATGCTCATGGATAGGAAGAATCAATATCGTGAAAATGGCCATACTGCCCAAGGTAATTTATAGATTCAATGCCATCCCCATCAAGCTACCAACGAGTTTCTTCACAGAATTGGAAAAAACTGCTTTAAAGTTCATATGGAACCAAAAAAGAGCCCGCATCTCCAAGACAATCCTAAGTCAAAAGAACAAAGCTGGAGGCATCATGCTACCTGACTTCAAACTATACTACAAGGCTACAGTAACCAAAACAGCATGGTACTGGTACCAAAACAGAGATATAGACCAATGGAACAGAACAGAGTCCTCAGAAATAATATCACACATCTACAGCCATCTGATCTTTGACAAACCTGAGAGAAACAAGAAACGGGGAAAGGATTCCCTATTTAATAAATGGTGCTGGGAAAATTGGCTAGCCATAAGTAGAAAGCTGAAACTGGATCCTTTCCTTACTCCTTATACGAAAATTAATTCAAGATGGATTAGAGACTTAAATGTTACACCTAATACCATAAAAATCCTAGAGGAAAACCTAGGTAGTACCATTCAGGACATAGGCATGGGCAAAGACTTCATGTCTAAAACACCAAAAGCAATGGCAGCAAAAGCCAAAATTGACAAATGGGATCTCATTAAATTAAAGAGCTTCTGCACAGCAAAAGAAACTACCATCAGAGTGAACAGGCAACCTACAGAATGGGAGAACATTTTTGCAATCTACTCATCTGACAAAGGGCTAATATCCAGAACCTACAAAGAACTCAAACAAATTTACAAGAAAAAAACAACCCCATCAAAAAGTGGGCAAAGGATATGAACAGACATTTCTCAAAAGAAGACATTCATACAGCCAACAGACACATGAAAAAATGCTCATCATCACTGGCCATCAGAGAAATGCAAATCAAAACCACAATGAGATACCATCTCACACCAGTTAGAATGGCGATCATTAAAAAGTCAGGAAACAACAGGTGCTGGAGAGGATGTGGAGAAATAGGAACACTTTTACACTGTTGGTGGGATTGTAAACTAGTTCAACCATTATGGAAAACAGTATGGCGATTCCTCAAGGATCTAGAACTAGATGTACCATATGACCCAGCCATCCCATTACTGGGTATATACCCAGAGGATTATAAATTATGCTGCTATAAAGACACATGCACACGTATGTTTATTGCAGCACTATTCACAATAGCAAAGACTTGGAATCAACCCAAATGTCCATCAGTGACAGATTGGATTAAGAAAATGTGGCACATATACACCATGGAATACTATGCAGCCATCAAAAAGGATGAGTTTGCGTCCTTTGTAGGGACATGGATGCAGCTGGAAACCATCATTCTTAGCAAACTATCACAAGAACAGAAAACCAAACACCGCATGTTCTCACTCATAGGTGGGAACTGAACAATAAGATCACTTGGACTCAGGAAGGGAAACATCACACACAGGGGCCTATCATGGGGAGGGGGGAGGGGGGAGGGATTGCATTGGGAGTTATACCTGATGTAAATGATGAGTTGATGGGTGCAGCACACCAACATGGCACAAGTATACATATGTAACAAACCTGCACGTTATGCACATGTACCCTACAACTTAAAGTATAATAATAATAAATTAATTAAAAAAAAAGTCAATAACAATAGTAGTCTTTATAGATAAACCCAAGAGTAATTTCTTTCTTTTTTTAAATTTTTTTTTTTTTTTTTTTGAAATAGGGTCTCACTCTGTCACACAGGCTAGCGTGCTGTGGCATGATAATTACTCACTACAGCCTCAACCTCCTGGGTTCAACCAATCCTCTCACTTCAGTTTCCCAAGTAGCTGGGACTATAGGCATGGGCCACCATGCTTGGCTAATTTAATTAATTTTCTTTTTTATTTTATTTTATTTTTGGTAGAGACACAGCCTCACTATGTTACCCAGGCTGGTCTCAAACTCCCAGTTTCCTGTTGTGGCCTCACAAAGTGCTGAGATTACAGGTGTGAGCCACCATGCCCAACTTGTTTATAAAAATTTATTCATGTCTTCTAGCTTACCCTATTTGTTGTTGTATAATTGTTTATAGTAGTATCTTGTGATCCTTTTTTATTGCTGTGGCATCCATCTAATCTCTCTTCTTTCATTTCAGATTTTTGTTATTTGAATCTTTTCTCTCTTTTTCTTGGTTAATCTAGTAGGTGGTTTGTTAATTTGTTGATCTTTTAAAAATACCAACACTCAGTTTCACCGACTTTTTCTATTCTCTATTTTATTTATTTCTGCTTTGAACATTGCTATTTCCTTCCTTCCTTTAACGTTTGATTTAGCTTGTTCTATGCTTTTCTAGTTTCTCAAGGTGTAAATTAGGTTGTTTATTTGATATTTTTCCTTTTTAATATAGGTATAATACTGCTATAAATTGTCTCTTTGTATTGCTTTTACTGCATCCTACAAGTTTTAGTATGTTGTGTTTTCATTTTCATTTGTTTGAAATTATTTTCTAATTTTTCTTGTGACTTCTTTTTTGATTCATTGGTTGTTTAAAAGTGTGCTGACTTTCACATATTTTTGAATTTTCTAGTTTTCCTTTTGCTGTTGATTTATAATTTTATTCCATCATACTTAGAGAAGACACTTCATATGACTTTTAAAATTTGTTAAGACTTGTTTTGTGGCCCAACACATGAGCTATTCTGAAGAATTTCCCCTGTGTGCTTGAGAAGAATGTGTATTCTGCTGTTGTTGGGTGGAGTGTTCTGTATATTTTTGTTAGGTACATTTGGTGTATAATATTGTTCAAATCCTATGCTTCCTTATTGATCTCCTATGTGGTTGATCTATCTATTGTTGAAAGTGAGGTATTGAAACCTCTTACTATTATTGTGTTATTGCCTATTCTTTCCTTCACTTCTGTCAATGATACTTTATATCTTAGTGTGCTCTGTTATCACATGGATATATATTTATAATTGTTATAGCTTCTTAGTGAATTGATTCTTTCATCATTATATAATGTCCTTTTTTTGTGACAGTTTTGGACAGAAAGTCTATTTTGACTAATATAAATATGGCTGTTCTTGCTCTCTCTTGTTTACCATTTGCTTGGAATGTATATATTCATTCTTTTACCTTTGGCTTATGCATGTCCTTATAGCTGCAGTAAGTCTCTTGTAGACAGCATATAGTTGGATCTTGTTTTTTTTTTAAATACATTTAGCCACTCTGTTTTGATTGGGGAGTTTAATCTATTTCCACTTAAAGTAATTACTTTAGGAAAGACTTACTGATGTCATTTTATATTTTATTTATTTCTTGGTGTTATCTCACTCATTTTCCTTTCTTACTGTCTTTCTTTGTGTTTTTACTGATTGTAGTAAATTGCATTGATTGCTTTCTCATTTTCTTTTTTTTTTTTTTTTTTTTTTTTTTGAGACGGAGTCTTGCTCTGTCACCCAGGCTGGAGTGCAGTGGCCGGATCTCAGTTCACTGCAAGCTCCGCCTCCCGGGTTCACGCCATTCTCCTGCCTCAGCCTCCCGAGTAGCTGGGACTACAGGCGCCTGCCACCTCGCCCGGCTAAGTTTTTGTATTTTTAGTAGAGACGGGGTTTCACTGTGTTACCCAGGATGGTCTCGATCTCCTGACCTCGTGATCCGCCCGTCTCGGCCTCCCAAAGTGCTGGGATTACAGGCTTGAGCCACCGCGCCCGGCTGCTTTCTCATTTTCTTTGGTGCATCTTGTATAGGTTTTTTTTTTGTGGTTAACACAAAGATTACATAAAAAAACTTAGTTATAACACTATAGTTTAAACTGATAACTGAATTTCAACCATATACAAAACTCTACTCCTTTACATCTTTGCTTCCCATTTTATGTTATTGCTGTCACAATTACATTTTAAACTATTTCATATCCATTAAAAGCTTTATTGTTATACTCATTTTCATGCTTTGCCTTTTAAATTCTATACTAGAATTGAAAATGATTTATGCATCTATATTATAGCATTACAAGTTTCTGTATTTTTTTTATGTTTACCTTTACCAAAGTACATTTTTGTATTTTTATTTTTATTTTGTTTTGAAATGGAGTCTTGCTCTGTCACCCAGGCTGGAATGCAGTGGCACGATCTCGGCTCACTTCAAGCTCTGCCTCCCAGGTTCATGCCATTCTCCTGCCTCAGTCTCCCGAGGAGATGGGACTGCAGGCGCCTGCCACCACGCTTGGCTGATTATTTGTATATTTGGTAGAGACGGGGTTTCACCGTGTTAGCCAAGATGGTTTTGATCTCCTGACCTCATAATCTGCCCACCTCGGCCTCCCAAAGTGCTGGGATTACAGGCATGAGCCACTGCGCCCAGCCCAAAGTGTATTATATTTTTAAATGTTTTTGTGTTGCTGTCTAGCATACTTTCACTTCAACTTGAAGGATTCCCTTTAGTAATTCCTTTAAGTCAGGTCTAGTGGTGATGAACTTCCTCAGCTTTTATTTATCTAGGAATGTCTTTATTTCTTTTTCATTTTTAGAAGATAGTTTTGCCAAATATTTTGTTCTTGATAGGCACTTTTTTTTTTTTTTTTTTTTTTTTTTTTTAGCACTTGAGTATATAACCTCACTGCCTTCTGGCACATAATGTTTCTGCTGAGAAATCTCATAAGATTATGGGCATCCTTTTGTACAGAATAAACTGCTTTTTATTATTTCTGCTCTCAATATTCTTTTTCTTTGACTTGTGACAGTTTGATTATAATGTGCCCTGATGTGGGTCCCTTTCAGTTCATCTTAGGTGGCATTTTTTAAGCATCTTGAATTTGAATATCCATTTCCTTCTTCAGATTTGGGGACATTTTGGCTATTACTTTTTCAAATATGCTTTCTGTTCTTTATTCTTCTTCCAGAACCCTCATAATGTGTATACCAGTCTGCTTGAGAGTGTCTCGTAAGTTTCATAGACTTTGTTCACTTTTTTTTTTTTTTTTTGAGACGGAGTCTTGCTCTGTAGCCCGGGCTGGAGTGCAGTGGCCGGATCTCAGCTCACTGCAAGCTCCGCCTCCCGGGTTTACGCCATTCTCCTGCCTCAGCCTCCGGAGTAGCTGGGACTACAGGCGCCCGCCACCGCGCCCGGCTAGTTTTTTGTATTTTTAGTAGAGACGGGGTTTCACGGTGTTAGCCAGGATGGTCTCGATCTCCTGACCTCGTGATCCGCCCGTCTCGGCCTCCCAAAGTGCTGGGATTACAGGCTTGAGCCACCGCGCCCGGCCTGTTCACTTTTTTCTTTCCTTTTTTCATGTTCCTCTGACTTGATAATTTAAAATAAACTGTCTTCAGGTTTCTTGATTCTTTCTTCTGCTTGATCAAGTCTTCTATTAATCCCCTCTAGTGAATTTTTTAAATCAACTGTTGTTTTATTCATATCCAGAATTTTTGTTTGGTTCTTTTTCTTCTTTTCTTTGTAGTTTCTATCTCTTTGTTGATGCTCTTTGTTGTTTATGCATTGCTCCAGTGATTTTTGTTTAGTTGCTTATCTGTATTCTCTTATAGTGCAATGATCTTTGAGACAATTATTTTAAATTTTTTGGTGGTTCGTAGATCTTTGTTTCTCTGGTGCTGGTTTCTTGAGATTTATTTTGTTTCTCTGATTGGGCAATGGTTTCCTGTTTCTTTCTAAGCCTTGTTAATTTTTCATTGTGATATTTGCATTTAAAAAATAGCATGTCCTCCAGTCCTTATGAACTGGCTTTATACAGGGGAAGACCTTAGCCATTCAGCATGGCTAGAGATTCTGGGGGCCTCTCAATACTTTCATGAAGATGCTTCCTCTCTGGACTTGGGAAATAGGTAATTTCCCTATTAGAGAAGTTTTCTCAGTTCTTTTTCCGGAACTTGAGTCTCTTGCTTCCTATGTTGTCTGTCTATGGTACTAACAAGCTGATGAGCTCTCTTTTGTTTTCTGAGGTTCTAGGCATCTAAAATATGCCAGTTCTGTAAGTAATCTGAATCAGTCAAGACAGAAACCAGTTTGTTGAACAGCCCTTCAGAAAGCTGGAACACTGAATACTTGTTTCACTCTTCTCTTTTGTTCCCAAGGGAGAAGCTACTAGCTGGGTAATTTCTCCTGATCTCAGTGAGCTGTTCCAGCTTCTGTCTGTGGCATTACAATTTCTCTGGTAGTGCCATAAGCTGCTGAGCTCTGTATTGTTTTCAGCAGCCCCAGGCATCCCAAGTAATAACAATTCCTTGTAATTGCTGAGTCAGGCGAGACAGAAACCCCGCACCTCAAGCACCCCCTTGAAAATTTCTACTCTTCCTTTCTCTCTCAAGGAGAAGTTTCAAATTGGGATTTTATTCCCATTGCCCTGTGCTAGCTTGGGGAAGGGGCTGGCATGGCTGAAATAAAATGACTCTTCTTACCCATGTTAATGCAGCTATTCTTGACTTTGGGCTTCTCTTGGGTACTGTGACTTCCTAACTGGTTTCTGCAGTTCTCATAGAGGTTTTTTGGAGCATATATTGTTGTTAATTTAGTGTCTGTACAAAGGAATGAGGGCTTGGGTTTCTTATTCTTTCACGTTACTCACTTTGTCCTTATATTTTTTTCAGCTCAAATCTTAGTAGATTTATTTGGCTCTCTTTATGTTTCTTTTCTGAGATTCTCATTTCCTTTCTTGCTTGACACTACAAACTCCTAGGTGTCATACTTCTCTAAGAAATACTTGTTTCCCTTGTAGAATTCCCTTATCTTTTAAAATCTTAACTGTTGGTATTGTCTAACTCTTTATACTCTTCTTCTTTTGGATTTGGACATTTATGCTTGAAATCTTAGTAGTTCAGCCAGATACAGAGATTTGGTGGTTATAATTCTTCTCATAGGCTTTGTTCTTTCTCACCATCATGACACAGTTTATTCTCTCTCAGCCTGAAATGCCATTTCCCTTCAAGTCTCTCTGCTTAGTGTTCCCTCTCTTCCCCACCATATGCACTTTCCCTTTTGCCACTAGCCAAATTCTTGGCTCAAAGTAGCATTTTATAAATATGAGTCAAACGAAGAAAGGAAAGAAAAACAAGGAAAAGAAAAGAGAGAAGAAAGAAAAGCAGAGAGCACAGGTAGCAAATGGCAGAGTTCAAGTTTAAATCTAGATCTTCCAAATACAAATATTGCTCTCTCCAATATGCTATTCATTTCCTAGCCCAAATATGCCTCCCTGGGGAGTGGGTGTTACTTTGTATATTTCTAATATCATTCAATGTATGTAGTTCATTATTGACTTTAGTTTTGCAGGGAGACATTTTCTAACCTCATCCTGAAGTCTGAGATTACATCTTACCTGAATTTTTAAAATCTATCAACTAAATAGACTGCCTTAACAAATTTTGTTGACTATACCCCTTAATTATAGTAAACATTTCTTAGTAATTCTAGCCAGATCAGTTACCATATTGTGCATCAGTATAGTCAGTTAGTTCTTCTTTCTTTCATTAATTAATTCGTTCAGCTGATATTGTGTACTTTCTAAGTGATAGGGAGATAATGAACACTGAGTGTCACAGGAAATGAAACAGATCCAATGTCAACATTTAAGGACTTAAGATTGGAGTTTAGTGGAAAGTCAGGCAAGCCATTTGTAAAAATATGATATATTACCAGATGGTGGTATCTGCTATGGAGCAAAAAGACTAGAACTTGGAAATAGAGTGTGAGGTTGGAAACAGGAGGCTGCTAACTGAGATGGGAAGGGCCGAAGACCTATCTGAAGCTAACATTTGAATGAGGGTTTGCGTGAAGTGAGGGAGGGAACTCTGTGGATTTCATCATGCAGGAGAAATAGTGAATGCAGTTCATTAGTATGCTTGGTATGCCTGAAGATCTGCAAGAGACAAGGTCTTGAATGAAGTAAATAAAGGACAGTGGAAGTTGAGGGGTAACCAAGAGCTGGAGCAAGCAGTAAATGGTAAGCCTCTTAAGGGCTTTGGATATTTCCAACATATCAATTTTCCCTCCCTATTGGATGATTTTTATTGGCATACAAATATCTTCCTCTTGAACAAAGAAGCAAAACAAACAAATGACTTTCCATTGATCTCACAGTTTTCTTTCTGCTTTTTTCTCATATTTTAGTTACCATTTAGTACAACTTTGTTTAATATACTTGCCACCATCTCCACTAATATGCCAGAGGTCAAGCCACCACATGTCTTACCTAGTTGGACTACTACAATAGTTTCAGTCTGGTCTTCCTGACTCCATTCTTCCCAATACATTGGCCTGAACCATCACCTTCTCCTATTCTCTACAAAGCAGCCAGATTAATCATACGCATTTTCTAGTCCTGCTGTAACGAATCAACACAAACTTAGTAGCTTGAGACAATACAAGCTTATTATCTTATAGTTCAATATTTTAGAAGTCTAAGGTGGATCTCACCAAGATGGTGAAAAGACTGTTCAATTTCTCTGCATTTTCCAGCTTCTAGAGCCCACCTGCATTCCTTGGGTCCTGGCCCCCTTTCTCCGTCTTCAAGGCTACCAATGGTGAATGAAATCCTTCTCATGTCAAATTACTTTGACCTCCTTTTCTGCCTCCTTGCAGTTTCAGCGATCCTGTAATAACACTGGACATCCCTGGATAATCCAGGATAATTTCCCTATTTTGAAGTCATCTGATTAGCAGCTTTAATTCCTTTATACCATGTAAGATAACATATTCACAGGTTGTAGGAGTTAATGTGTGGACATCTTCAGAGGCCATATTCAGCCTATCACATTAATCATATTTATTTATTTATTTTTTGTGAGACAGGGTCTTGCTCTGTTGCCCAGGCTGGCATGCAGTGACATGATCTCAGTTTACTGCAGCCTCTACCTCCTGAGCTTAGGTTATCCTCCCACCTTTGCCTCTCAAGTAGCTGGGACTACAGGTGCTACACCAGCATGCCCAGATAATTTTTGGTATTTTTTGTTGAGACAGGTTTCACCATGTTGCTCAGTCTGGTGTCCAACTCCTGGACTCAAGTGATTCACCTGCCTTGTCCTCCCGAAGTGTTAGGATTACAGGCATGAGCCACTGCACCTGGCCCACATTAATTCTTTGAAATATAAGATAGATCATAACACTTCCCTGCTCAAACCCCTGAGGACTTCGTATAAACTCACAAGTCTTACAATGGTTTAGAAGGTTCAACATGACCTGGCCTCCCTGGCTGCAGGGTAGGGACTAGGGTGAGGTGAAGGAGGTATGTAGGGCACAAATTTGCAGCCAGTTCCACAGATCACCTTATGTCAGACTGGACTTCTCACCTCATCTGCTGTGTCTTCCCTCGAGCTAACTCCACTCTATCCATAGTGGCCAGTATGTTGCTCCTTGAGCAACTAAGCACACTTTTGCTTCAGTGCCTTTACATTGCTATTTCTTCAGAGCTCTGGGACATTCTGCTCCTAGGCATTGGGCATAACTTAATTTCTCACTTCATTTAAATCTCTTGTCAAATGTCACCTTCCCCGAAAGGCCTTTTTTGACAATTCCATTTGAAGTACAGCCACATCACTTTCTAACCCCTTTCATTTTTTTTCCCTCCTAGTGCTTATCACCCTGGGTATCATATTATTCTTTATTTGTTTTTCATTTTTTCTACTAGAACAGAAGTGCCAGGAAGACAGTCTCTGCCCTACTTACTGTTTTAAAATTACCAGAGTCTGGGACAGTGTCTGGCATATAGAAGATGTTTACTAAATATTTGTTAAATGAAAACAAAGATATGACAAATTTATTTCTGTGAACGACAATGGAAACATTCAAGTGCTTTCTGTGAGCCAGGCACTGTTCTAAAAACTCTAAGTATATTAACTGATTTTATCCTCTTAAGGTTTTCAGATGAGAAAACGGGCGTGGAAAGACCAAGTAACTTGACAAACTCACACAACTGGTAGTTACGGCTGCATCTGAATCTAGATAATGTGGCTCTAGCAGCCAACGCTTGTACATGTGTATGTTCTGATTGTATTTTTACTCTTTATGATTACGTAGGATGTTAAAAATGAATACGTACTGCAGTATACATTTTACAATTTGATGACTGCTCTAAACATGTTAACAACTTATTTACTTGAATAATCTTTAATATTATCGAAAGTTTTTATGGAATTTCTGGGTAAAAGTATGGGAGAGGGAAAATTTATTAAGCATTTATTAATTTATCTAGCTCAGGTTGTTAACACAGATTAAATATTGCTTTCATTTGGGTGCATTAATTGGAAATGTACTTTTAAACTGTCTATTCTTTTTTTCCAATAAGTTTAGAATTAGGGAATAGTAGGAGCCACTCATGTAGATAAGCTGTGTAAGGTGGCACAGGTGGCAAACCGGGCAAGGGCTAATTTTATAAATCCTTAAAAATATGAAATAAAATTATTCTCAATAAGTAAGAGTGTTGAATTTAAAGAGGTGTGTGCCAGATGGCCTGATGGAAATTCAACACCATTTTCCCTCTCTTGTATTTTCTTGTGAATTCTTGGTAATAACATTTTCCCAAATCTGTGCCAGTAGGGTTCTGGATTAGATTCCACCTAGGAGAGGCTCTTGAGCAAGATTTGGAAGGCAGAAGAGCACCAGAAGCCATGAATTCTCCTGCAGGCAGGTTCATGGGTCTCAGCAGATGGGATATGTGATGTTCTGCCAGCAGCTTCCCAGCATCCTCTGGTGCATCTCAAACTTGGAGGCTGCAGGCAGCTGAGCTCACTGGTGGTGGTGGTCTATGAGCCTGTACGTCCTCATTTCTGGAAAATCAGTGGAGGCTTTTTCTGACTTTTGCTGTCCCAAACCTGTAACGGATTTTGTAAACCTCTGACTTACTTTATTAAATTTATTTCTGCATGAAAAAAAAAAAAGATTTTATTTCCTAAGCAGGGCAATAGAGATGGAAATGTTTGTTATATTATTATCGACAAGTTTTGCATGGTAGAGAAATTTTACAGCTAAAAAAAAAAAAAAAAAAAGGAACAGCAAACACCTGCAGCAGGTGTTAGAGTTTCCCAGGGTTTTTCCACATGACCTCATGGGACAAGGGGGCTTCCTGTAAGCCCAGCTCAGAGCAAGGTGGGGCCTGGGATTGGGGGTTCTTCCAGAGCTACCTAACCGGGGGGAAATTCCAATCAGGCCAAGAGAGGAAGGGACAGCCTAGGACGCCACCTCTTCTGGGTGAGATGGGGAGAGTGGGTCAGAATAAAGCCTGATCTTACACTGTCTTACTAACAGTTCAACAAGTTCTAGCCCGTTGCCCAGGTAGAGCCGATTTATCACGACAGGGGAATTGC
Source organism: Macaca nemestrina (assembly GCF_043159975.1). NCBI lineage: Eukaryota > Metazoa > Chordata > Mammalia > Primates > Cercopithecidae > Macaca > Macaca nemestrina. The sequence goes on from NC_092138.1 coordinate 66,770,441, forward strand.
AGTAGAAAGAGTTTGATACGGCCGGGCGCGGTGGCTCAAGCCTGTAATCCCAGCACTTTGGGAGGCCGAGACGGGTGGATCACGAGGTCAGGAGGTCGAGACCATCCTGGCTAACATGGTGAAACCCCGTCTCTACTAAAAATACAAAAAAACTAGCCGGGCGAGGTGGCGGGCGCCTGTAGTCCCAGCTACTCAGGAGGCTGAGGCAGGAGAATGGCGTAAACCTGGGAGGTGGAGCTTGCAGTGAGCTGAGATCCGGCCACTGCACTCCAACCTGGGCGACAGAGCGAGACTCCGTCTCAAAAAAAAAAAAAAAAAAAAGAGTTTGATACACGTAGAGCCAGCTAAACAGGAGACTGGAACTTTATCATAACTTCAATCAGCCCCTCAAAAATTCAAAACTGGGCCTTTTAAGGATAATTCAGCGGGTGTGGGACCAGGGAGTGAGGAGTGTATATTGGTCGGGTTGAAGATGAAATCATATGGAGGTTGAAGTAGATTCTTTTTCTTTTTTTTTGGAGACAGAGTCTCCCTCTGTCACCCAGGCTGGAGTGTGGTGGCATAATCTCGGCTCACTGCAGCCTCTGCCTCCCGGATTCAAGCAATTCTCCTGCCTCAGCCTCCCAAGTAGCTGGGATTACAGACATACACTACCACGCCCGCCTTAATTTTTGTATTTTTAGTAGAGATGGGTTTCACCATGTTGGCCAGGCTGGTCTCGAACTCCTAACCTCAAATGATCTCCCACCTCGGCCTCCCAAAGTGCTGGGATTACAGGCGTGAGCCACCGTGCCAGGCCTGAAGTGGATTCTTGCTGTCTTCTGTTCCTGGGTGGGATCGCAGAACTGGTTGAGCCAGATTACAGGCCTGGGTGGCACCAGCTGGTGCATCAGAGTGCACCGCCAGTGCAGGGTCTGAGAAATACCTCAAGTGCCCATCTTAGGTTTTACAGTCGCGATATTATCCCTAGGAGCAATTGGGAAGGTTCAAAATACTGTAGCCAGCTGCGCGACTCCTAAACCATAATTTCTAATCTTACGGCTAGCTTGTTAGTCTTACAAAGGCAGTCTGGTCCCCAGGCAAGGAGGGGTTTGTTTAGGGAAAGGGCTGTTAGCATCTTTGTTTCAAAGTTAAACTGTAAACTAAGTTCAGCCTATGCCCAGGAATGAACAGGGCATCTTGGAGGTTAAAGGCAAGATGGAGCTGGTTAGGTCAGATCTCTTTCTCTGTCATAACTTTTTTTTTTTTTTTTGAGATGGAGTTTCGATCTTGTTGCCCAGGCTGGAGTGCAGTGTTGCGATCTTGGCTCACTGCAACCTCTGCCTCCCAGGTTCAAGCGATTCTCCTGCCTCAGCTTCCCAAGTAGCTGGGATTACAGACACCTGCCACCACACCCAGCTAACTTTTTCATATTTTTAGTAGAGACGAGGTTTCACCATATTGGCCAGGCTGGTGTCGAACTCCTGACCTCAGGTGATCTGCCCGCCTCGGCCTCCCAAAGTGCTGGAATTACAGGTGTGAGCCACCACGCCCGGCCGCTGTCACAATTTTCGAAAAGGTGGTTTCATCTTCACCCAGGCGTGGGGACTTGCCGCTGGCTCCCCGTCAGACACACCTGCTGTGCGTCAGCTCTGGGTCCGTCGGACACACTGCTGTGCGTCAGCTCTGGGCTCCGCTTTAGGACACCTGGGAGGTGTCCCCGTTTAGAATCTGATTTCCTGTTGGAAGCTCTCCCCAGAATTTCTCGTGACTCCAGTCTGCATTGTGGCCCCCACCCCCATGAATAATGGGGAGGATAAATATGGACCCAGTTTTGTCTACATCACAGGGCTGCTGTGAGAATCAAAAAGGGTGAAAAAACCTCCCTAACAGTAGAGACCAGAGTCTAACTGCAATTTTGCATTTTTTCTTAACCATCCCCCTGTTGTTTGATTGTGTTTGCCATTTTCTCTGCTATAAATAGCACTGCGATGAACATCTTTACATGACTGCATGCCGGTGAAGGGAAAAGTTCCCTTTTCCCTCTGAAGATTCACTGAAAATCAACTGGCAAAAGGCAGATTAGTAGGAGAAAAAGCATACACATTTACTAACATTCATGGGAGAGAATTACAGTGTGATTACCCCAGTCTCCCAGTCGGGTACAGAAGCTTATGTACTCTTTTTCCTAGAGGAGCAAGGAGATGGGGAATACACAGCATTCTTTTGAGGAGCAGTAAATGATTATTACGGAGAATGAATGGACCAGGGAGACAGAAATTAACTTGTAAATGGAATGAGTCTCAGAGGCAGACATTATCTTGTGGAAAAGTCCATCCACGTGTGGTTGGACCTCTGACTTCTTTTCTTCCAGCTTCTTTTCTGCAGTGGATAGTGGCGTAACAGAGGGATAGAAGGCAAATGTGTTTCTTTCGGCAAGACGCTTTCTAGGTCAGATAAGAAAATTCTGCACTTGAGCACTTGAGGGGTGAGAGGGAGAGAACAAGACAAGGTTAGAGAGACCTTGATGCTCAGGCTTATTTCTGAGGCCTTTCAATTTTCAAAAGTACTCAGCATGCCCAAGCACCATATTCTGAGGAATCATTTTCTGCACCCCAACACATATTTTTGGTTAAAGTATATAAATGGTTTCTATGGCTTTTCAACCTGATAATCAAAAGGATCAGAATCCTGTTCTAAAGAGTTCATGCAGCCAGTGGCTAACGCCTGTAATCCCAACACTTTGGGAAGCCGAGTGGGGAAAGTGGAGCACCTGAGGTCAGGAGTTCGAGACCAGCCCAGCCAACATGGTGAAACTCTGTCTCTACTAAAAATACAAAAATTAGCCAGGCATGGTGGCACATACCTGTAATTCCAGCTATTCAAGAGGCTGAGGCAGGAGAATCGGTTGAACCTGGGAGGTGAAGGTTGCAGTGAGCTGAGATTGTGCCACTGCATTCCAGCCTGGGCAACAGAGCAAGACTCCATCTCAAAAAAAAAAAAAAAACACGAGTTAATGCAAGTGCAAAATTTAAGGATGACTGTCCGGGAAACACAGACTTCAGAGGAATGGAATCAATGCTCTGAAATGGAGAAGTTAAGGTTTTACTTCTATAGGTAGAAACAGAGAAGTTTAGCAGGATGACTAAAGTTTAGCAGCCTTTTCCATACAAGGCTGGTTTATGAATTATAGCAATCTGACTGGTTGCAGCTTGTTCTTTTTCAGGAATGGTATAGTCAACAATCTATCTTGAGTAAATTGATTGTCACAGAGCCTTTGGTGCTCTCTGGTCGGAGTCAGGTACAAGAGAGGAAAGAAGGAAGTTAACCTACAAGGAGAGTCAGTAATGAGGAAAAAGGGGTCTTTCCTCCAGTGCCATTTAGTCTTTTACAACATTTTACAAAAGAAGGTAGGTGGGGAAAAGGTTGATCTACAATCAGAGAAACAGCCTGTGGCTGCCTTTATGTGACTCAGGCCCCACTTTTCTTCCAAGTCTCCAAATACAATCCCGACAGGTTTGTGAGCAGACAGGGAGGGGCTTCGGGGACTACAGGCATTTCGTCAGCCGGAGCAATAAGCCTGTTTGGCAGCCTCCTGCTTTGCAGCGTGTTTTATCCCAAACCCTGTGTTGAATGTGGTCACCTCGTTGCTGGCACCAGCTCCTGACAGACCCAGGCAACTTCTAGATCAAGTTTGTCCAACCAGCGGCCCAGGACGGCTTTGAATGTGACCCAACACAAATTCATAAACTTTCTTTGAACCTGATGAGATTTTTTTTGCAATTTTGTTTAGCTCATTAGATACAGTTAGTATTAGTGTATTTTACGTGTGGCCCAAGACAATTCTTCTTCTTCCAGTGTGGCCCAGGGAAGCCAAAAGATTGGACACCCCTGTTCTAGATGAACCTGAGTGCACATTCCTCATGACCACGCTGACCATGAGCTCCACCTTGGGAGGAGCCACACCTTCATCACCATCACAGGCAACCTGTGGGCTGGCACGACGATGCCCTGTGTCTGCAGGCGCGGGCCCCTTGTCCCCTCCATCACTGCATAAAACCCTCCTGTCACTTTCCCTCAGGGAGACACTGCTTTGGAGAATCCTTGCAGGGCTCTTCTTACCTGTGGCGAGTCATCAAACTCCTACTGATCCAAACCTGCATTCTCGTGGAGAGCCGTTTGAGATTCACCAGGTGAATGAACCCCAGTTTTTTTCTGGGTATCAGGTCGAATGTGGATCACTTATTTTCACAAGCTCTTGACGTGTTCTGTCAAATTGCTGTTTCCCAGAGAGTAGACTCTGGTGACATACAAGTGTGTGGGACCATTGCATCTTATCCCAGGAGATCCACTCCTGATCTGGCATTATTCAAAATCTGCTGAATTCAAAACGGTCCTCTGCTTCCTGCTCACCAGGTCTGAAAAGAAAAAAGAAGAAGGAAAGACTACGCCTGACAAAAGACAGGGGGAGACGTTTGTATTAGTTTGCCAGTTTGAGGAAATGCCTTACTTTGCAATATTGTAAATCCAGTTTACAGCTCACTTGACAGCTTTGAAATGACTTATTTTTTGGCATACATTTGAAAAGTCAGGAGAGCTGAGACAAAATGAGAATTTATCAGTATTTAACATTTGATAAAATACCTTGAATATTTTAAATGCTCATAAAGTGCTATTACGCTACGCTTTATTTTATTGATTTTATATTTTGAGACGGGGTCTCATTCTGTTGCTTAGGCTGGAGTGCCGTGGCATGATCACAGCCTACTGCAGCCTCAACCTCCTGGGCTCAAGCAATCCTCCCACCTCAGCCTCCCGAGTAACTGGGACTACAGGCACCTGCCACCACACCCGGCTAATTTTTGTATTGTTAGTAGAGATGGAATTTTGCCATGTTGCCCAGGCTGGTCTCAAACTCCTGACCTCAGGTGATCCACCCACCTTGGCTTCCCAAAGTGCTGGGATTACAGGCATGAGCTACCATGCCCAGCTGACACTATACTATTTCTGCAAGGCATTCTCCGGCATTGGGCACTATTATTTTGTTTTGTTTTTCACCCTAAACAAATAGGACGTCTAACTACCAAGTTTGTAGCTCTAGGCCTTGAGATCCATTTGTAAGAGTGGGGAAGAAGGAGGCAAAGTAATATACGTGCTAGCTAATAATTACATGTTCTGCTTATTAAGAATTTACTTTCTTTTTGGCCGGGCACGGTGGCTCACACTTTGGGAGGCTGAGGTGGGTGGATCGCCTGAGGAGTTCGAGACCAGCCTGGTCCAACATGGTGAAACCCCGTCTCTACTAAAAATACAAAAATTAGCCAGGCATGGTGGCGCGCACCTGTAATCCAAGCTACTCAAGAGGCTGAGGCAGGAGAATCGCTTGAACCCGGGAGGCAGAGGTTGCAGTGAGCTGAGATTGTGCCATTGCACTCCGGCCTGGGCGACAGAGCGGAAAAAAAAAAAAAAAAGTACTTTCTTCCAGGTCCTGTGCCAAGCACTTGTGTTATCTCATGTATCCTTGGATCCTTTTCTGTAGGTTCAATTACCCCCATATTACAGACAAGCAAACTGAGGTGCAGATCCCAGAGAGGTGAGAGAGAGAGAGAGCACCATTCTGGTATGTAGCAGGGGGAGTCAGAGAACAAAAATCGGACTGACTGATAAGAGGCAGAGGCACTGGTGCGGGCTCTGTCCCCAGCTTCCAGCTCATCATTCAACCTTCTGGGCCTTGACTCTGCCCTAAGGAGAGGCTGAGGACCAGGTGATGGGCACCAACGTTTGGCTTCTTCTCATCCCACAGGCCAGACCCCCTGGGCCTCACCTTCCAGTGAGGGAAGGGAGAGGTGCCTGCCTTTTCTTTTTCTGCACAGAGCAGGAGGGGAGTCGTGACCTCCAGGGCTCAGCAGAGCATGAGCCTGGCCATTGCCAAGCGGCCCGCCCATCCGTGCTGTGGTTACACCGTCTTCATGCTGGTTGGGGAGCCCCGAGAACTCAGGTTTGGTTCATCCTCCAAACACGTGAACACGTGTTGAGCACTGACTGTGAATGCAGCAGCTGTGATGGGGGCTGAACTTAGGGCCAAGGAGCCAGGCTCCACTCCACTGTGACACCAGGTGTGGGGCTCGGGGACGTCACCCCTGTGGCCTCAGACCGCAGTTTCCTTTTCTGTAAAATGGGGATGGTGATGACTACCTCGGAGGGTTGTTGTGAGGCTTAAATGCAAAGATGGGCGTGGCTGAGGCCAGCACGGGGCTCTGTAAAGTGTGAGTAGAAAGGGGCTCTCCAGGTGCACTCCGGGGATGACTCAGGCGCCCGCTGGGGATGCTCACCGGCCCGTACTGACATCCAGAATGGACCACAGGGGAGAAAGTGGCAGGCCAGCAGGAGGGAGGCACTTTCACTAGGGGCTGGGAAGGGTCCTGGGAGGGCTTCCTGGAGGAGGTAGTGTTTGCACCAAATGAAAACCGGTTCTATTCAGTGATGAGACTTGCTGCCTGCAACCAGAACTTCCATTTAAAAACTGGACAGAAGACTTACCCCAGGAGGTAACTTCAGACTGACTCCTGCACCCAGAGAGGGCATCCTTAGAGCATCTTGGGGGAAATCCACCCACCCCTATGTATTTTATTTATTAGACTCCCTATCCCTGAATGCCCTCGCAGGACCACCAGGTTCCTGGTGCTGTCACCAAATACCATCTGGAAGCCTCCTCATTCCACAGGTGATTGTGAAAATAAGACCTTAAATGTTTCATTTTGGTTTTTTCCCCTGAAATAAAACCAAATATAATGACTAAGAAAAGCTCCACTTCTCCTCCAGGGCACCGCTCCCTCTGGTGGAGGGTTGGTTCCTGATTTAGATACTTTCTATATATGAATTACAGGGAAAGGGAGGCCTGGGAGCAGGTCCGGGGCAGCTCCTCCTGGCCAGCTGGGCGGCTGCCTGGGATGCCCTGCAGGCTCTCAGGGGCTGCCAGGACGCCTGGCTTCTGCCTGAAGTGAGCAGCTCTCAGTCCCTATAGGCCACACCTCTGCGGCATCAGGAGAGGGCTTGGGCGCACACAGGGGCTTTGGTCTTTCTCCTGAGAGCAATGAGGAGCCATGGAATGTGGCAGGCAGGGGAAGGACAGGACTAGATTTGCTTTTTAGAGAAGACCCTTGGGTGATCCCAGGAGATCAGGTTGGAGGAGGCAAGGCTGGAGGCCAAGAGGTCTGGGCAGGGCCTTCAGGGAGGGGAGGAGGGAAGGGAAGAGGGACCCACTAAAGGGCGGGGAGTAGCTCCCTGGGCTGCCCATTGTTGGTCATGGCTCTGCCCTGGGGCCCAGGCCTGATGTCCACCTTGGGCCTAAGTTCCTGCAGGTGCAGCTACATGGGGTCTGAGCTGGCGCAGCTATGTGGGGCCTGTTCTGGGCTAGTGACTCACTTCTGAACAGCTTTGGCAGAATGAGGCAGTTTTCCCTTTCACAAAACTCATCACAGTTCAAGCCTTTGGCCCCAAACAGTGGCAGATGCCAGAGGGATTTCCTGAGGTGGTTGATGGGACTTTTGCTGAAATGGTAGCATGAACTTCACCTGGGCCTGCAGGGAGCCATCCCCTGCCTCCATCCCCTTGGTCCTCCTTGGCCTGTCCTAAATCAGGGATGGGACCTTGGTCCTTATCCAGGGCAACCTTGGCCTTCAAGCAGCATGCCTGAGCTCCTCCCTCAGGTTCTGCTCAGACGCTTCTTCCTCAGAACCTGCACGCCCCGCCGGGTCGTCACATAGCAAGGCCCATGCCTCCTCCTCCAGGACGCTGCACTCTGCCCAGATCTCCTTGGGTGATGCTAGCTCATGGGGTGTGGGGAGTATGGAAGCCCAGCTTCCTTGCTTGGGGTGGGGTTTTGATTACCCTGAGATGTAACTTACATTCCAGAGCGGCCCTTGGGATAGCAATGAAGCAACTCCCTGCTGGATTGGCCAGACTTGGTGCTGTTAGTCTTCCTTCCCTCCCCTCTCCTGCTTCCCACTCCTTTCCTGGTTTATTCTGGGGCACTTCCTTAATAAATCACTTGCTCACAAATCCTCGGCAGAGAGCCTGCTTCTGGGGACCTGACCAAAGACACAGCTTCCAGGGGTCACTCCTACTGTTTCTCATCTTGGACAGATCCTCCCTGACTGCACCCCTGTAAAACAGAATGCAACGCAGAGCTCGTCTCCTGGGGGGAAGCTTCCTGAGGTCCCATGACGCCTCGGCAGGCCCTGTTCCTGGTGCCTCAGTCCTGGGAGGTAGCCCTCCCCTTGGCTCCACCCACAATTTAGTCTGCACATAAAGTTGTTCTGCCCCCCTTGGCTCTTGACTCCACCCGCACCTCATAGCCTCTCTGGGCCTCCGTGGTTCCATCTGTACAATGGGGGCACAGGCTCTGCCCCTGTGAGCAGTGGTGTGACTCTGGTTCTGGATTCCTGCTCCCAACCTCACCCTGTGGTAGCTGAGCCAGGACATCTGGAAAAGAGGAGCCCAGCTTGTTCAAGAATGAACAGTTGGGTCCCGGCTCAGAGAATCAACCATTCTGGCTATTACAACTCATTACTAAATCCCAGCTATGCCCTGAGAAGGATTAAGGAAACTGCTCTGGTAAAAAATCCCCAGCAGAAAGAATGCACTCCCTCCCAGGGAGCCCTAGAAACCTGGCCACGGGAATCTTCTCCTGGCAATCTCCAACCAATTCACATTCCGGGTATTTGCATGCCAGAGGGCCAGCTGGGCATCTGCGCGATCGGCCCATGCCTGGCAGAAAAGCGGCCCGAGGTGCTAGCTTTCGGATTCACCGGCAGGACTTTAGGTAGTGCCAGCAGCTGAGGGAGCTTTGTTAGGCTGCATCGCCCCACGGAGGAAACCTGAGGCTGGATGGCAAGAAGCCTGGACAGGGTGCTGCTCTGCCTTGAACCTGCTGGCGACCCAGGCAGGACACTGTCCCCTGTTAATCCTCAGCTTTCCCACTTAAAAGTTGGAAATGGTATCCCCATTTACAGGGATTTACTCACACAGAATATGTCTATGGAGTGTTCGCCATGTGGGGACCCAAGCTGGGCACTGGAACCATGAAAAGGCTTGAACCCTACCCTGTCCTTGCCCTGTGTCGCTCCCAGGCTTGAAGCTGAGAAGGTAAAAGGAGAGGGTCCGAGGGAGAAGTGGGGTATGTATGTGGGGTCACATTAGCACAAAGCTAGAGGCCTGCCGCTGTGATGCCTTGAGGCTATGGGCGAATAAGCAGATGTAGCCTAAGGAGCCACTGGGGTTGGCCGGCAGGTCAGGACAGGGCAGCCATCAGGGTTGTGGTCACATGCTTCAGTGTTACTGTCTTAATCTATTTTCTGCTGTTATCACAGAATACCGCAGACTGGGTAACTTGTGCAGAAAAGAACCGTATTTGGCACATGGTTCTGGAGGATGGGAAGTCCAGAAAAATAGTGCCAGCAACTGCAGACAGTCCTCCCGTGGCACAAGGCATCACATGGCCAGCATGCACACAAGACAGAGAGAGAAATGGGGCCAAACGTATCCTTTCATCAGGAGCTCACTCTTGCTGTAAGTGACCCACTCCTACAATAGCTGCATGAATCTCTTCGTGAGGGCCGAGCCCCTCATGACCCAATCACCCTAAAGGACCCATTTCACAACACTGTCGTCACAATAGCAGTCACATTTCTTTCTTTCTTTTCTTTCTTTTTTTTTTTTTTTTTTTTGAGATGGAGTTTCATTCTTGTTGCCCAGGCTGGAGTGCAGTGGCACCATCTCGGCTCATCGCAACCTCCGTCTCCCAGGCTCAAGCGATTCTCCTGCCTCAGCCTCCTGAGTAGCTGGGATTACAGGTGTGAGCCACCATGCCCAGCTGCATGAGTTTTGGAGAGGACATTTCAACATGAGTTTTGGAGAGGACATTCAAACCACAGCAGTTACCTTCACCTGGATTTGAGTCCAGCTCAAGCGTGGTGACCTTGGGCAGGTCCTTCAGGCGGAAGGACTTGAGGCTCTCTGAGCTGCAGTTGTCTCGACTTGAAAGTGGGAATCCTGGCCAGGCACGGTGGCTCACGCCTGTAATCCCAGCACTTTGGGAGGCCAAGACGGGCAGATCGTGAGGTCAGGAGATCGAGACCATCCTGGCTAACACGGTGAAACCTCATCTCTACTAAAAATGCAAAAAAATTATCCAGGCGTGGTGGTGGGCGCCTGTGGTCCCAGCTACTCAAGAGGCTGAGAATGGCCTGAACCCGGGAGGTGGAGCTTGCAGTGAGCCGAGATTGCGCCACTGCACTCCAGCCTGGGTGACAGATCCGTCTCAAAAAAAAAAGAAAATGGGAATCCTAACAGTGCCCACTTGAAGGCTTGTTGTAGGGTGAGCATCACATAGTTTGAAGCCCGATACTGTCTGAGTAGGGGTGGTTCCCTTGCCCCTCTGAATCTTCCAGGCTGGGGCCCTCTGCTCCCCAGAAGAGCAGACTGAGGGGCTGAGAAAGGGGCAGGTGGCTTGCTGTGTGGGGTGCAAGGCTGCAGCAGGCTGAGTCTGGGGGCAACCCAGGTCTGCTGATGAGCTGGGAGAACTGGGTGGCCTTCTTTCCCACCCCGGCTGCCCTGGGAGGCTGGCTTCTGGACAGCCTGGGGGCAGGTCCTGCTATGCCTCCCTTCCTTCCTCAGAGAGGCCTGGCCCCCCTCCAGCCTGCAGCTCTGCACACTCACCCTGCCCCCAGGGCCACACCTCACTGGGAGCCAAAGTCTGAGCACATTTCTCAGGCGTCTGGGCTGGCCAATGGGTCCCAACTGGGCTCTCTGCTACCCTCTGTGGCCAGCTGCTCATCCTTTGTATGGGAGCATCAGCTTCCAGCCATCAGACAAAAGCCCAGGCAGGGTCTGGTGAAAGCCACACTGGGCCTTGCTTGCTGTGCGTCATCAGAAAATGTTCTCCCTGTCTGGGCTTCAGTTTCCATATCTGTATAATGGGCTTCCAGCATGTGCCCTGCCCCACCCCTCACCAAGCACAGACCAGAGGTAGGGAGGTGATCTCTATTCAAACCCAGTTCTGCTCCTTACCAGCTGTGTGACCATGGGCAAGTCCCTCCACTGCTCTGAGCCTCAGTTTCTTCATCTGTAAATTGGGAGTCCTAAAATCAACTTCACTGGTCTTTGTGGGGATTAAATGAACTCTTGTGTGTGGAGTGCCTGGCACGGATCACTCACTCAGTGCAGGTTCCCTTCCCTTGGGGCCGCTCTCCACCTCCTTACACCCTGATCTGGCCTCATCTTCCACTGTGCATCTCGGCTGCTGGCGCTTCTCCTCCCTTTGGCGATGCCCACGCCCTCCAGCCTCTAGGCCTTTGCTCACGGTTTGTTCTGCCAGGAATGCCTTTTCTCCTTCTCACATTCCTACCATTCCAAAGCATATTTCTTCATTGCTCGGCTCAAATGCTGCCTTCTCCAGGAAGGCTCTCCGAGGAGCTCTGTGCCAGCAGACAAAAACACTGATACGGGGCATCAGAAGGGGCATCTCTCTGCTCACATCTCTCTACCTTCTGCCAGGATCAGACTCAAACATGGACATTTTTCTCCCCCACCTCGCAGTACACAAAAGTGCCCACTAGGTGGTGATAGAATGACGAAGTCCCCGTGGGGATGGGCGATAAGGGAGGCCAACAAGGCAACCCCTGCATCACTCGTTCCTTTATTTAAAGAGTATTGACTGAGCACCTGCACGGTGCCAGACTGTGGGGCAACCGAGCAGCAAGGCCCGACTCTCAAGGAGCTTATGTTCTAGCTTGGGGAGGCTGCACTGGCGGGAGACACAAAAACAAGGAAATAAATAAAGCAGGAAAAACATGGGACAGAGATGAAGGTTACACAGAAAATGCTGGGGCCCAGGATTGCTTGAGGCCAGGAGTTCGAGACCAGCCTGGCCAACATGGTGAAACCCCATCTCTACAAAAAGTACAAAAATTAGCCAGGCGTGGTGGTGTGCACTGGTAGTCCCAGCTATTTGGGAGGCTGAGGTGGGAGAATCCCTTGAGACTGGGAGGCAGGGGTTGCAGTGAGCTGAGATTTCACCACAGTGCTCCAGCCTGGGTGACAGAGTGAGACCCCTGTCCAAAAAAAAAGAAAAAAGAAAGAAAAAAGGAAAAAAAGGAAGGAAAGGAGGAAGGGAGGAAGGGAGGAAGGGAGGAAGGGAGGAAGGAAGGAAAGAAGGAAGGAAGGAAGGAAGGAAGGAAGGAAGGAAGGAAGGAAGGAAGGAAGGAAGGAAAGAATGAAGGAAGGAAGGAAGGAAGGAAGGAAGGAAGGAAGGAAGGAAGGAAGGAAGGAAGGAAAGAAGGAAAATTCCGGGTCCCTGAGTGCGTCCAGCCTTCTGACTGAGCATTTTTTCAGTGCAGAGCCACACTTTGAACCTGAGAGACCGACTAAGCTGGATGATTCTCAAAGTGCAGTCTGTGGACCAGCAGCAGTAGCAACACTCAGGAACTCAAAGGAAATGCAGGTTCTCTGGCCTCTGCCGAGTGCACTGAATCAGAATCTGCATTTTAACAAGATCCCCAGGTAATTCCTTTTTAAGTTAAAGTGAGAAGCTCTGCCCAAGTCCAGAGGCTTAGGGACAAATGACACCCACAAGCCAAATCTGGCCACCTAGTTTTGTATGAATCCCACGCTAAGAATGGGTCCTGCTCAGAAAAAAAGAAAAAGAAGAAGAAAGAAAAATCTAGAGAATATTTTGTGATAAATAAAAGACATGCAAATTCAAATTTTAATGGCCATAAACAAAGTTTTATTGGAACTCGGCTGCACCCTTTGTTTATGTATTGTCTATGGCTGCTCTTGTGCCAGAATGGTGGCGTTAAGGAGTGGCAACAAAGACAGTGTGGGCCACAGTGTTAAAATATTGACTCCCCGGCCCTTTGAAGAAAACGTCCGCTAGTCCCTGCTCTAGTACATCTTCCTCACACTTATTAATGAAGAATCAGGGCTCCGGGGGAGAGGGGCAGTATCTTGTTCAAGGCATCATGGGAGCTCTGCTTTCTGTACACGCTCAGTATCCTGTTTCCAAAGGCTCAGGCCTTAAGAGACTGAAAGCCCCTACTTTTTCTGTGTCTTGGGTTGGCCCAGGGTGGAAACCCAGGTTCCAGGCTGTGAGGAAGTCCAGGACACACAGAGAGGTCATGTGTAGGTGTTCAGGCCGACAGCACAGCCGGGGGCCCAGCTGACAGCCAGCTCAATGACCAGAGGTATGAGTGAGGAAGCCTTCCGATGACTCCAGGCCAACTCCTATGTGACTACAGCTACAACCACACAAAAGAGCCTGAACGAGAACCACTGGCTGAGTCCAGTCAACCCCGGAACCAGAAGAGATGATAATGCCATCTAGCCTTGAGACTTGTTTGGAGGGTGACGGGGCCAAGAATGACACCCACTGCCCCAGAGGCTGGGGGACTGGCAGGTGTGCCTTAGGGTTCGGGGGTGGAATTGAAGGTCATCCCGAGGAGGGTCCTTTTTTTTTTTTTTTTTTTTTGAGACGGAGTCTCGCTCTGCCGCCCAGGCTGGAGTGCAGTGGCCAGATCTCAGCTCACTGCAAGCTCCGCCTCCCGGGTTCACGCCATTCTCCTGCCTCAGCCTCCCGAGTAGCTGGGATTACAGGCGCCCGCCACCTCGCCCGGCTAGTTTTTTGTATTTTTTAGTAGAGACAGGGTTTCACCGTGTCAGCCAGGATGGTCTCGATCTCCTGACCTTGTGATCCGCCCATCTCGGCCTCCCAAAGTGCTGGGATTACAGGCTTGAGCCACCGCGCCCGGCCTAGGAGGGTCCTTTTTGAGTGTGTTAAGGTGTCTGTGTCCGTGTGGACGAGCTGTCAGAATGGGCTGGGAGATGCGGTCAGGGACCACTCCCATTCCCAGGGCCTGGGTGTCCTGACCATCCATGCTAGGTCTGTTCCATGTTGGCCACGCTGTTCCAGGCAGGGGCCTGTGGTCACATAGACTGGTCTCTGAGCCCGGTCTGATGTGTGTACTCTCAGGAGCCTGGACGGGGCAGTCTCAGTCCAGAAATGACCTCTTCAATACTTGGTGTGGTTCCTATATGAAATGCCCAATATTATGAGCCACCCAGGCCTGGGTCAGCTGCTGACTGGCTGGAGGAAGTGCACGGGACCATGTGAGGCCACCGCAGCCCCAGGGTTTGCAGTCAGAGGGACCTGCGTCTGAATCCTGGCTCCCCCGCTTACAAGCTGTTTGACCTTGGTGAGGTCAGATCATCTTTCTAAGCTTCAGTTTCTTTAGCCACACAATGGGTATAACACTTACCCTTGAGGGTTATTGCGATTGTCAAACAAGGCAGCGTTTGCATGGGCTCTGGGCCTTGCTAGACTAGACATTCATCAGGCACTTAAGCTATGGGGGAGAGAAGTGAGGGGCTCAGGCTCTGGAGCCAGTGGGTTTAAACTCCACTCTACCACTAACAAGATGTTATTAAAAACTACTGTGTGCCTCAGTTTCCTCACCTGGAACATGGGGATAATAATAGTACCTGCCTCCTGGCTTGTGGAGAGGACGTGCTATATATAGTGCTTACAACAGCACAACACACATATATGGGTACTTCACAAACACGAATCCATTCAAGGAAACCAACCCTGGGTGCCCTGGGATGGCCGTTGGTCAGAGACACAGAAGCTGAAGCCAGCTTAGGATAAGCGGAGGGGCCCAGGCCTGCCCTTGGCTCCGCTGACCTCACTTCTGTTCCAGGGCTGTTTAGTTACCTGCTCCTAGGCCTGGGAGGCCCAGTGGACCACAGAGTGACCTCTTCTTCACTGATCTGATCTGAATCCATTCTGCTCCGTGAGGGCCCAGATGAGGGAACTGGCATGATATTCACAGAGAGGCGACATCACCCGCTGAAGATCACACAGCAAGTCCCTGGGCCACCTGAATCCTGGCCACAGCTCCACCCTGCTACCCCCTCTCTTAAGTAACACATTAATAAGTGTCTTACCCTCAGACCATTATCTGTGCTGCCTGGCTAGGGAACATTTCTGAAACACATCAAACATTGACAAAAGGAGGTGTTTTTCTGTCCTCAGGCCAGGCCCTTTGGCCTCTGTTAACCAGTGAGTGTCCTCTGTTAATCCTGAGCCCAGCTCCTCCCACACACAACGACAAACAAGGGCACTGGGCACGGGAGAAAGCTGTCCACCAGGGCCAGGAGGGGACGTGGAAGGTTAGTGGGTCCCCTCCCCCAAAGCAATGCACACAGCTGGGGCTCAATAAGTGCTACTGGGTGGTAGGAACGGAACCAGCTGAGGGCACAGGAAGAGGGATCTGCTAAGCAGAGGAGGCCTGACCTGGGCTTCATTGGGTAAAACCAGTCATCATAATAAGTAGCTGGCATTTTGGGAGCTCTTAGTAAGTTCCAGACACTGCCCTGAGCACTGGACATGGTCACTCACTAACGTTTCCATGTTTCACCATCAGTAGGGTGCGTATGTCGCTCTCCCCAGTCTACAAACAGGAAGCTGAAGGCAAGAGCGATGAAGTCATTTGCTTAAGTCACACTATTACCAAAGGCCGAGCTTGGATTCACACCCAGCATCCTGGCTCCAGACCCAAGCTCTCAACCACCATGCAAGCCTGTGGGAGTGGGAGGGGTGAAATGTACGAGTGAGGGGTGACTTCTAGGTATTGGCTTGGGGTGGCTGTCTCTTTGATGGATATGCGGGAGGGGCGCAGGTGTCAGGTAGGGTACTGGGGAGAAGGTGGATGAATTGGGTTGGCAGGTGTTGAGTTCCAGATGCCTGGGGATGCTCAGGTGGAGGAGGCAGGAGAGAGGCGGCTTATGGCGCTGAGGCTGGTGAAGGGGGCTGGAGCTGCTCACTCCAGAGGCATCAGTGTAGAAATGCAGCCTGGGAGACACCTGAGCAATGAAGGGGCAAGGCCACAGTTAAGGCAGGGGAGTTGATATTTAGTGTGCAAGGACTCAAAATGACAACAGGAAGTGTTTTGGAGACCATTATTATTATTATTATTGAGATAGAGTCTCACTCTGTTGCCCAGGCTGGAGTGCAGTGGTGCAATCATAGCTTATTGTAACCTTCAACTTCTGGGCTGAAGTGATCCTCCTGCCTCAGCCTCCTGGGACTCAGCCACCACAACCAGCCAATTTTTAGATTTTTCTGTAGGGACAGGGGTGTGGGGGGGCCTCCCTATATTATCCATGCTAGTCTTGAACTCCTGACCTCAATTAGTCCTCCTGCCTTAGCCTCCCAAAATGCTGGGATCACAGGAATCAGTCACCACATCTGGCCAAGTGCTATTTTTATTTATTTATTTCATTTCATTTCATTATTTTTGAGACAGAGGTTTGTTGTTGTTGTTGTTGTTGTTTTTGAGATGGAGTCTCACTCTGTCACCCAGGCTGGAGTGAAGTGGTGTGATCTTGGCTCACTGCAACTTCCACCTCCTGGGTTCAAGCGATTCTCCTGCCTCAGCCTCCTGAGTAGTTTGGATTACAGGTACCTGCCACGCGCCCGGCTAATTTTTTTGTGTTTTTAATACAGATAGGGTTTCACCATGTTGGCCAGGCTGGTCTCGAACTCCTAAGCTCAGGTGATCCACCCGCCTCAGCCTCCCAAAGTGCTGGGATTACAGGCATGAGCCACTGTGCCTGGCCAAGTGCTATTTTTAAATGAATGTTTTCTTTATTTTGAGAATAGATAATAAATGCACAATAAATTCACTCCCAAAGGGTGAAAATTGTGTCTCTTACTCTGTCCCCCTTCACCAGTTCTTCTCCCCAGAGACAGCCACTGTCCCCAGTTTCTTCTTTCTTCTTTCTTTTTCTTTCTTTTTTCCTTTTTTTTTTTTTTTTTTGTTAGAGACAGGGTCTTACTCTGTTGCCCAGGCTGGAGTGCAGTGGCACGATCACAGTTCACTGCAGCCCCAGCTTCCCAGGCTCAAGCAATCTTCCTACTTCAGTTTCCCAAGTAACAGGGACTACAGGTGCACACCACTACGCCTGGGTAATTAAAAACAATTTTTTTTTTTTTTAGAGACAGGGTCTCGCTATGTTGCCCAGGCTTGTCTCAAACTCCTGGGCTTGAGCAATGCTCCTGACTCAGCCTCCCAAAGTGCTGGAATTACAAACCATGAGCCACTGTGCCCGGACTGTTCCCAAAGAAACAAGAAAGATGTTTCTTGTACATCTTTCCAGGGATATTTAACACACAGGAATGGGTGATCAGGTGTCGTGGCTCACGCCTGTAATCCCAGAACTTTGGAAGTGGATTGCTTTGAGTCCAGGAGTTCGAGACCAGCCTAGTCAACATAGTGAAACCCTGTCTGTGCGAAAAATACAAAAAATTAGCTGGGTGTGGTGGCGCGTGCCTGTGGTCCCAGCTGCTCAGGAGGCTGAGGTGGGAGCATCACTGGAGCCCAGGAGGTGGAGGTTGCAGTGAGCCAAGTTCGCACCACTGCACTCCAGCCTAGATAGACTGAGACCCTGTCTCAAAAAAAAAAAAAAAAAAAAAAGGCATATACTTTCTCCTATAAATGGTAACATATGCACTTTGCATCACCCTGTTTTCTCACTGGACAGTACATCTTGGAGATCATTCCACACTGGTACGCACAGGGCTGCCTCACTCTTTTGATTGATGCAGAATATTTCACTGTAGGAATGAAGTATATGTAATGAACAGTCCCCTATGAATGGACCTTTAGGTTGTTTCCCATATTTTACTATTCCAACAATGCCACAATGAAGAGCCTTTGGCAGACAGCATTTTGCACATGTGTGAATACGTCTGTAAGGTAAATTCCTAAAAGCAAAATTTCTGGGTCAAAAAAGATGTGCAGTCTAAATTTTGATAGCTACTGCCAAACGTTCTTTATTGAAGTTGCTTGATTTATACTCCTACCAGCAACGTATGAAAGCACCTGTTTCCCCAATGTATTATTTTTTACATTGGTATCTTGCTGTAATTTTAATATGCAGTTCTTTTTTGAGTCAAGTTGAGCACTTTTCACTTTTTTTTTTTTTTTTTTTAGACAGAGTCCCGCTCTGTCACCCAGGCTGGAGTGTGCAGTGGTGGGATTCGGTTCAGTGCAACCTCCATCTCCTGGACTCGAGGAATTTTCCTGCCTCAGCCTCCTGAGTAGCTGGAATTACAGGCATGTACCACCACGCCCGCCTAATTTTTGTATTTTCAGTATAGACAGAGTTTCACCATGTTGGCCAGGCTGGTCTCAAACTCCTGACCTCAAGTGATCTGCCTGCCTCGGCCTCCTAAAGTGTTGGCATTACAGGCATGAGCCATCGTGCCTGGCTATACATTTAAAAGCCATTTCCTTTTCTGTAAACTGTCCATTGGTATCCTTTGCATATTCAGATAAGCTGGGCATCTTTGTCTTAGGAACTATTTGTGCAATAAGGAAATTAACCCCTTGTCTATAAAATGAGTTGCAAATATATGGTATTTTTCCCGGTTTGTTGTCTTATGATTTTGTTGTTATTACTTTTTTTTTTAGATAAACATAAGCCTGTAGCACCTGGTATTTCCAGGCAGTCTCCCATACAAGCCCTAACCAGGCTTAGTTTCCAAGATTAGATGCATTCAGGATGGTACGGTTAATTTTTTAATGGAGAATTAGTTGTATTCTTACGGCTTCTGTGTTTCGCACACATAGTGTATCAGTTATTTATTGCTGCATAAAGAATTACTCCAAAATTGAAGGGCTGAGAGCAACAGCAGTCAGTGCATTATCATCTTTTATGGTTCCGGGGTTGACTGGGCTCTGGGCTCAGCCAGTGATTATCCTAAAGGCTCTTTTGTGTGGTTGTAGCTGTAGTCAGATAGGAGTTGGCCTGGAGTCATCGGAAGGCTTCCTCACTCATACCTCTGGTCATTGAGCTGGCTGTCAGCTGGGCCCCCGGCTGTGCTGTCGGCCTGAACACCTACACATGACCTCTCTGTGTGTCCTGGACTTCCTCACAGCCTGGAACCTGGGTTTCCACCCTGGGCCAACCCAAGACACAGAAAAAGTAGGGGCTTTCAGTCTCTTAAGGCCTGAGCCTGTGGAAACAGGATACTGAGCGTGTACAGAAACTAGGGGTCCCATGAGGCCTTGGAGAAGATACTGCTCCCTCTCCCCCGGGGCCCTGACTCCCCAGTGGCACGAGGCGCACACCCCCCGCTCCCCCCCACACAAGGACACTGTGTAGGGTCACTGTGGCTGTCACTCCCCGAGCACGCGCAGTCACAGCCCAGCCGCAACCGCGCACTCCCGCAGGCGAAGCCACACCCCCCTGCGCACGTCGCGCGGCGTTTCTCCCGCCCACTCCAGCCTGGCCCCGCCCCGGCCCAGGTCCATTCCGGGGTCAGATTCCGTCCTGCCAGGTCTGAGTCGGCGGCTGCACGGCGGATGAGACCGGTGCTACTCATGAAGGTGTTCGTCACCCGCAGGATACCCCCCGAGGGCAGGGCCGCGCTCGCCCGGGCGGCAGAGTAAGAGCCCCGGGCCCCGTGGGGGAGGGGCGGGGCGGTCCCGGGGACCGGAGAGCCGGGCGGGGCGTTTGGGCCTTGTGGCTGGCTGGGGCGGGCTTGGAGTTTTGGGGAGGCTCGGAGAAAGTTCTCTGGGGCCCAGTTCTCTCCAGGACTCTTAAGACGACGCTGGGACCTGCAGTTCCGGCTTTGGAGAGGGGGAGATTGCCCCTGAGGCAAGGTCCAGGCTAATTCTCCACGCTCCCGCAGGGCACGTGGGGTCAGGGATGTGGCGGTCACTGACCTGGCCCCTCGGACGTTTGGCAGGGGCCTTTGATGACTCTTTTTCTTTATATTTACTTATCTTTATTTATTTATTTTTTTGAGACAGAGTCACTCTGCTGCACAGGCTGGAGTGCAATGGCTTGATCGCTCGTGGCTCACTGCAGCCTCGACTTCTTGGGCCCAATTAGTTCTCCCACCTGAGCCTCCCGTGCAGCTGGGACTACAGGTGCAAACAATCACCACCGGCTAATTTTCTGATTTTTTTGTAGAGATGGGGGTCTCACTCTGTTGCTCCGGATGGTCTCAAATTCCTGGGCTCAAGCGATCCTCCTGCCTCAGCTTCCCAAAGTTTGGAATTACAGGTGTGAGTCACCATGACCGGCCTGAGGACCCTTTTAATTAATTAATTTATTTTTAAGACAGGGTCTCACTCTCATCCAGGCTAGAGTGCAGTGGCGCAATTATACCTCACTGCAGCCTCAACCTCCTGGACTCAAGCGATACTTCCACCTCAGCCTTCCAAGTAGCTGGGACTACTACAGGCATGCACCACCATGCCTGGCTAAGCAGAGACGAGGGTCTCACTGTGTTGCCCAGGCTGGTTTTCAACTCCTGTACGAAGGGATCCTCCCACCTCAGCCTCCCAAAGTTCTGGGATTACAGGCATGAATCACTGCACCTGGCCCACCCTTGCTAAATGGAACCCTTTTTGTGGGCCAACCTTACCAGGTGCTTCATATACATAAACTTTTAATCCTGGCAGCACTGTTAAAAACTAATTAAAAACTGGAGGCTGGTATTAGGGTTAAGTTCCTTCCCAAAGCCACGCAGCTCCCAGGTGGAGGAACTCCTGGGAGTTCTGCATCTGACTGCTGTCTGATCACTGCATTTGATCAGATTTGTGTTTCCAATGTTAGATAGGAAGAGGATGCAACCCCGCCTCAGCAGCCAGTTCTAGGGGCAGATGAGATTTTCACATTTTGTTCACTGCAACAAAACCTTTGCCAAGGACCCACTTTGTAGAGCAGAAGGCGGAAGGCAGCAGCCGCGCTTGTGGTAACAGTAGCTCACACTGTATCCTGCTCATGGGGAGGTGGATGAAGTGGTCCGTGGCCCGAGCTCGGTCAGGAGGTGCGAGTAGCTATCCTGTGTCCTGCCGCATAGAGGCTCCACACGTGCTGGCTGTACTGAATTCCATGGTGCACCACTGGGACAAATATCCGGTTCCCGTGAGCTGCCGTGGAAGCGTTGGGTGGCCTTGACCTTATCTGTCCTGGCCCAGTCCAACTATGAGAGTTTTCTATTTCATGGACTCCACGGACAGGAAGAGATGCAACAGGCCATTGAATCCAGGCCCCCACCTGAGGCACACCCTGCCCCTCACGGGCCTTCCCTGCAGTTGGCTGCCCGCTTGGCCGCCCAGCCCTTGTGAGTGTGGGAAAGCTCTTCTCTGTGCTGACCTGAGAGCTGTCCCCATGCCTTCCCCTTGCAGCTTAGGCTCTGCTCGGGGGCCCTTTAGCCCTTCACCTGTCACCTGTTCTCTCGGGACAGTTCTGAGGCCACCCCTGCCTGACCCTGCCTCCCCTCAGCCAGCCCCGGGCAGCCTGAGGCCAGGGCCATCAGAGGCCAGGGTTCCCAGCTGGGAGGGGTGGGGACAGGTGTGCGGCTCCTGCTTCTCCTGAGGGTCTCCCTTTCCCCGCAGCTGTGAGGTGGAGCAGTGGGACTCGGATGAGCCCATCCCCGTCAAGGAGCTGGAGCGAGGTGTGGCGGGGGCCCACGGCCTGCTCTGCCTCCTCTCCGACCGTGTGGACAAGAGGATCCTGGATGCCGCAGGTGCGCGCTGGGTGGGCAGGGGACTCGAGGGTGGCTTGGCCCTGTGGGCCCCTCAGCCTGCGCCGCTGGCTCCTGGGCTGCTCTGCAGTGCTGTCTGGGTTCTGAGGGCGGTTCCTGCGATACCAGGCCTAAGCGGGCAGATAGCTTGCTCTGGCACAGGCCCTGCCCCTCCCTCCTGCTGTGAACCCCTTGGCGGGGGGGCCCTGGGAAGGCAAAGACCGTGGTGTGGAGACTGTGGGTGTGGGGAAGAGCATCCAAGGCCCTGGGTTCTCCAGCCCTGCCACAACCTTGCTCTGTGACCTCCGGCAAGACCCTGGCCATTCTGGGCCTGTGCGTCGTGTGAGGGAGGACCCAGCTCAGCGCCGAGCTCCAGCGGGATGTCCTCCCGCAGCCGCAGCCATGGCTCTCAGCCCGCGGAAGGATCAGCCTCCCCCTGCGAGGCTGTTGTGACAGTTTTGAGAAAAGGTTCAGACTCGGGCTGCCAGATGGGAAGGGACCCTTGTGAGTCAGTGCTGAGTCACCCCGTGCCCTGGCCTTGGCCTGGAAGCTTTCTGGTGTCCTGCTTGCAGGAGGGGGTAGAGAGGGTCGCGTCCCAGCCACCACCTTGGCATTCTCAGAGGTGTCCATGGGGGAGGCCCCAGCATGGCTGAAGGAGACCCGAGGCCTCACTGGGTGGACAGCCAGTGGGGAAGAGCGGGGCCTTGGTGGCAGAGGCCCTGAGGTGAACCCAGCTCTGCCTGTGACTGAGCCAGGCCACTTCACCTCCCTGAGATGCAGTGTCTGAGGCTGTCAAAGGGGATTATTCAGAGTTTTAAGTGAAGAACAGAGATGTCAGCCTCTTATTCTAAGAAAACAATAATAAGCGGTGTCCCCATGATAGTCCCCAGTGCTGTGGCTTTGAGTTCCTCGAGGAAAGATACTAACAAAGCACTTTGTGCACAACAGGGGCCAATCTCAAAGTCATCAGCACCCTGTCCGTGGGCGTGGACCACTTGGCTTTGGATGAAATCAAGAAGCGGTAACTGTAGCTTGGGATCTGGAGGGGGCCTAGCGAGAGGGGTGGGTATGAGAGAAAGAAAGAGGAGCTGTTGATTTGTTTTTACTTCATATCCCTCGGCCATTCAGGGAGAATGTGAGGTGGCTGATGATAGAATCTGTCCACATGTGCACAGGTCAGTTACAATAAACCCCAGCGGTCAGAAACAGTGGGTAACTTCTGTGTAGGTGGCACCCTTTCACATTCATTATCTTTTTTGATCCCCACAACAATACCTTGAAGTAGCGAAGGCAGGTATTCTTTCTCTTTCAGATGAGGAAATTCAGAAAGTTACTTGTTCAGTCCTTGAACCCTAATCTTCCATCTTCATATCCTTCCAAAGTGGGAGACAATCTAAATAGGAATGAGGACTGACCGTTTTTGAGTGCTCATTTATAGTTCTGAGCTTCCTGGCAGGTAGATCAAAGAGGGAACAAAGTAACTCCATGGAAATATCCCAGCAGTAGACATCAGTAAAGGTGGTTGAGGCTGATGTTACCACCACATGTTTGATTCGTAGTGGGATCCGAGTTGGCTACACCCCAGATGTCCTGACAGATGCCACCGCGGAACTTGCAGTCTCCCTGCTACTTACCACCTGCCGCCGGTTGCCGGAGGCCATCGAGGAAGTGAAGAAGTAAGTGAACGCAGGCCAGGTGTGGTGGCTTACGCCTGTAATTCTAGCACTTTGGGAGGCTGAGGTGGGCGGATCATGAGGTTAGGAATTCGAGACCAGTCTGGCCAACACAGTGAAACCCCGTCTCTAGTAAAAATACAAAAAAAAATTAGCCAGGTGTGGTGGCGGGCCCCTGTAATCCCAGCTACTTGGGAGGCTGAGGCAGGAGAATCATGTGAACCCAGGAGACAGAGGTTGCAGTGAGCTGAGATCACGCCATTGCACTCCAGCCTGGGTGACGGTGTGAGACTCCGTCTCAAAAAAAAAAAAAAAAAGTGAACGCCTGGCAGAAACATTGGCTCTGCTCAGTCCCTGACCCCAGGTGTGCCCCATTGAGTGAGGACTCAGCTAAAATAATTAAAGCACGAGGCAGAGCTGCAATAAAGGCAGGAAGGGAAGTGGTGAGAGAAGAGGATGAGGGAGGACAAACAAGTTCTGCTGGTGGGTGAGGGCTAGCCGGGAGAGTGTGGATCAGGGAGGGCTTCACAGAATAAGTAGCAGGTGGGCGTCTGCTTGAGTCCTGAAGGCTGCAGGTCCACGGTCCCTTAGATGCCAAAAATCTAAAAACGTTGGACAGCTGAAAGTTCTTTCATACTAACAGGAGACTATTTAAGGCTTTTATTTCTCCCACTTAATGTGACTTTCCTAAGTTTTGCTGCAGACATAACACCGTTTAAAACAGGGTGCTGCCCAGACACTGCAGAGGGTGATGTGTGGAATCTACCACCTGCGCCATGCTGCCATTTTAAAGGCCAATTTTAAAATCTAGCCTGAAGGTTTCAGATCAGGGATTTCGGCCTGTATATCAAGAGTTAGAGTGGGCCGGGTACGGTGGCTCACACCTGTAATCCCAGCACTTTGGGAGGCCGAAGCGGGCAGATTGCTTGAGCCTCAAGAGTTAGAGAACAGCCTGGGCAACATGGCAAAACCCTGTCTCTACGAAAAATACAAAAATTAGGCAGGTGTGGTGTTACACGCTGTAGTCCCAACTACTCACTCGGGAGGCTGAGGAGGGAGGGTTGCTTGAACCCGGGAGGCAGAGGCTGCAGTGAACTGGGATCATATCACTGTACTCCAACCTGGGTGAGTGACAGAGCAAGACCCTTTCTCAAAAAAAAAAAAAGCTGGGGGAAGCATACCATGTGCAGATGGAGGGACTGGCCTGAGTCACGGTGGGAGGTGTGCAAACGCAGGCTGTCACAGTGTGTGACCAGCAGCGTGGGCCCCAGCACGGGGCGTGGAGCAGAGTAGACAGTGCTGAGTCCTGCTCTCTGTCCTGTCTGGGGAGTCAGCATGTCTACGGGAGGTGGCTCAGGGCAGGCTCCGTCTCTTGCCCAGGGCAGCAGCGTGGGCCCTGTGGCTGTACTCTTTGTTGCTGCCCTAAAGTGCCAAGAGAACTTGTTTTGGAATCGTAAATCCTGAGTTTGCAGCCTGTTGCTCTCAGCTCTCTCCGGTTGTGTGACCTCAGGTAGGTCACCCTGTCTGGTTTGTTTTCCCATCTGCAAAACAGGATGAGAGCCAGTAAGGCCCCTTCCCGCCCTCAAGTTCTGTGTCCCTAGTGGCTTTAAAGGAGGAGTCGTTGCTGCTGCTTGTCTGCAGCGCTGAGGGGCGGTGCCTCATCCCACTCTCAGTCCCTGACCTGGAGGATGGGTTTGTACCTTGGACCACAGTCAGAGGTGCTGGGTTCTCAGCGGCCCCTCATCTTGGCCCAAGGCTGGGCTTCTCACCTGCCACTCTCTCTCCCCTAGTGGTGGCTGGACCTCGTGGAAGCCCCTCTGGCTGTGTGGCTATGGACTCACGCAGAGCACTGTCGGCATCGTCGGGCTGGGGCGCATAGGTGAGGCCCCCACCTGCCCACTTGCCCGCCCCGGCTCTCACAGCTGTGGTTTGCATCCCTGGCACCACGTGTCTGAAGGCTGAGAAGACCCACATGCTGTCAGGGCACTTTGCCTGCAGTAGAGGTATCTCTAGTGAGGGTTACAGTTTTGTAAAACACAGGCAAATACATAAATAAACCAAAGCAGGAGTTCCTTAAGAACTCACTAGGTGATAAAAGCAAGTTGCCTGAGGGTCAGGGGGCTTCATGATTCCAGCTCCGTAAAGAACAGATGAAGACTACAAATGCTGTGTTGGGGCCCTTAGGAGTGGTTACTGTGAGAGAGCCCATTCCCCCGACACCTACTCCAGCTTTGGTTCTGGAAGGTTTGTGACTCACGAAGCCCTAACTCGGGCCAGAGGGCTCGGTGGGCAGAGTTGATCTGCAGTTCTGCAGATGAGGCAGAGCCACTTTTCTTCCAGTGGCCGTTATTTGGAGAAGCCTGGCAGAAGCGCTTGGGCCTAGCCAAGCAGCTAGCTATCGGGATTCTCTGTCATCCTGCCTGGTACAGGGGTGCGGGTGAGGGTGGAGAGTGTGGAGAAACTGTCTAACCAGCAAACAGCCCTGCCTCTCACTAGAGAGTTGCTTGGAGGAACCCAATAGCTTTGGGGCACGTTCTGAGCCTGAAAATCCAACTGCACAAATCTGCCTCAGCAGCAGCGTACATGAGAAGTGTCGGTCTGGGGTGAGCTGGCAGTTTGGCAGTGCCACCAAAAGTCAAATGGAGTCTGAGACGGCATTCACAGAAGCAGAGGGTCCAGGATGAAGGAGGGGACTGCTTGACCAGGCGTCTCCTTTGTGAAAACTCTCTCCAGTTCTCAGAGGTTAGGAAAAACCTGAGTGGCTTTCCAGATGGCTTGGACCATGTGAGGACAGCATCAGCCAGTGACAGCCTCAGGGGAGCTGAGGTGCTGTCTCCAGATCCCTGGAGCAGTGCGGGCTGGCCGGGGGCTGGTTACGGCGGGGCAGCCAGCCCCCCACCCACTTTGGGGGAGACAGGAGCAGGCAGCTCTGGGGCTGTGCTGATGAAAGGGTCTGCCCTGAGGGCCGCTGTCCCGGAGCTGCTGGGTGGCGCCCGTGCCCTCTGCAGGACTGGGAACGAGACGCGGACTCTCCTTGCTCTAGGCCAGGCCATTGCTCGGCGTCTGAAACCATTTGGTGTCCAGAGATTTCTATACACAGGGCGCCAGCCCAGGCCTGAGGAAGCAGCGGAATTCCAGGCAGAGTTTGGTAAGTGAAGCTTGATTTCCACAGGAGCCTATCTGTGCCCAGTTGAGAGGCAGTATTTTCTCTCAATGGTGGCATTTTCAGGCAGAGGGCAGGAGCTCCAGTCATGTCCAGGGGCTGCTGTGTCTGGTAGATGTTTAATCTCCCTGCCCCTGGACACAGGCCCACTCAAGGGGCACAGGGACTTACCCAGGTCCTCTCCGTGCCAGCAGAGCAGTCCAGGGCTCCCGTCTTTCAGTGTCCTGTGTTGCCATCCCCGTTGTGGGCGGAGCAGCGGGGATGGTGATGGGTGTGAGGAAGGGCTGGGCACTTGCACTCGCTTTTCCTTCATCAACTGGCAAGCACTGCCCTAGCCTCTGTGCGCTTTAGTCCAGGCGGATCCAGCCCCTGGCGGGTCCACAGCCTGGTGAGCAGAAGGCAGGCTGGATCTCAAGCATTCCCCACGCCCCTGGACACTTTGGGCCCTGAAGGTGATTAAAGCCAGAGTGGTCCAGGTCCCACTGTGTGTGATTTGACTTTGTACACTCATGAGAGTTGTCCAGGTAGAGACTCGGCCTTCAGGAAGCATCTTGGGAGTCTCTGTTATGGGAGTCGGGAGCAAGGGGCTGGTTTCCCACCATCTGGTTGTCCCTAGCCTGGGACTCAGTGCCTGATGGAGTCCTGCCCTCCCTCAGTGTCTACCCCTGAGCTGGCTGCCCAGTCTGATTTCATCGTTGTGGCCTGCTCCTTAACGCCTGCAACCAAGGGACTCTGCAACAAGGACTTCTTCCAGAAGATGAAGGAAACAGCTGTGTTTGTCAACATCAGCAGGTATCCTAGGGCCACCTTACCCAGCAAGCCTGGAGAGGAGCCGTCCCCACTGCTGCCATCTGGAGATTTTCTTCCCCGTGATAAGACCCCAGGCTGAGCTTGCTGGTTTCCATAAACCAACCAACCCACTCAGAAATTCATGGGAATACACGAGAGCTCCACACAGGGAAGAAGAGCCGTCGGAGTGGGCCTAGCCTGCCTGCTTCTCAGCAGTGGCCCCTGCCTGGCAGGGCCTGGCACACAGCAGGGTGGCTTCAGGGAGTGTTCCCAGGGAGCCTTGGCAGGCCCATTGTCCTCAACCACAAAGGGCTGGACTTCAGGATCTGAAGGGCCCTCTGGAGGCCGCCTCCCACACTGCTGAGCCTGGCTTTGGCTGGCTGTGGTTCAGTGATATTTTGAATCTTACCCCCCTGGGCAGACAGACCCTAAAACTCACGTGGTTGTAGTTCCTCACACTGTCCCGAGGGCTGCCGTCAGGCCATTGAGCATGTATGGGGGTCAGACCTTCCTTCTCTGCCACTCCAAGGCCTTCCTAGCTGGTCCCCCTTGAGCCTGTTTACGTAAGTTTAGGGGAAGGGGGATTGGGTGAGGTCACCCTGAGGACTTATCCACCCCAAAGGTACCTGTAATTACCAATGTTTAGCCACAAAACAGGTAACCTGGGAATGGAAGAGTGAAACATGCAGGACCACAGGACTCGCACTGCTGGCTGGCACCAGTCATAGCTGCCGTGTACCGGGTGCCTGCGTGTACCCAGGACAGCCCAGGACCCTGTATTACTTAGTGCACAATATACAGTCTCTAGAAGATCAGTTCTTGACTTCAGTGGCCGCTGCCTTTGATGGATGTGGTTAGGGGTGTGCTCATTCCTCTGCTCTGGTTTAGGCAGGTGCCTGATAGCACACTGTGGTGCTTCTCAGTGGGGGTCTGGGGGCCAACCGGATCAGAAACACTTGGATGGGGCCTAACAGATGCCCTTCTGGGCCCTGTTCATGCAGTAGAGCATGTAAGAAAGCTTTAATCCTCCCAACATGCCTGGGAGTTAGGTGGTATTCTCCTTATGTCACAGAGCAGATAATTTGAGACACAGATAATTCGAGGCACGGAGAATTTGAGAAACTTGCCCAAGGTCACACAGCTAGGAGGAGGCAGGGCTGGAGTTCTCTGAGTATATAAGACTGATAGACATACTGTAAGTATACCTAAGACTTAGTGCTTTAAAAGTCAGTGCCAAGTGTCAGGTGAGTGGAAAAATTCATTCTGTAGGTGGTTCTGCCTCAAAGGTGGCCTGGGTGGAGGGATCTTCATGGTACCCACGTCACCACTGTCATTCCCAGGGGCGACGTTGTAAACCAGGACGACCTGTACCAGGCCTTGGCCAGTGGTCAGATCGCAGCTGCTGGACTGGATGTGACGACCCCAGAACCACTGCCTACAAACCACCCTCTCCTGACCCTGAAGAACTGTGGTAAGAACTGCATTTTCTGAGGCAAACTCCCTGCTGCCCTGCAGGACCAGTGTTTTCGAGGGGGTCCTGAGGGGCCGGGTGTGGAGCTAGTGTGAGCAAGTGCTGAACCCAAAGGGACACACCAGGGACTTTAAATGTTTACACTGTTAGTGACATGGGTGTATGACAGGAGCAGTCCTCTTGAGCATGTTCTGCTGGGTCTCTGTCCCTAAAGGAACAGAGTGTAGGTGTGAGAGGATTTGTTTTAGGGAAAAAAAAAAAAAAAAAAGAGTGGGCCGGGTGTGGTGGCTCACACCTGTAATCCCAGCACTTTGGGAGGCTGAAGTGGGCGGATCATGAGGTCAGGAGTTCGAGACCAGCCTGGCCAATATAGTGAAACCCCATCTCTACTAAAAATACAAAAATTAGCCGGGTATGGTAGTGTGTGCCTGTAGTCCCAGCTGTTTGGGAGGCTGAAGCAGAAGAATCACTTGAACCTGGGAGGTGGAGGTTGCAGTGAGCCGAGATTGTGCCACTGCACTCCAGCCTGGGCAACAGAGTGAGACTCCATTTCAAAAACAACAACAAAGTGGGCTGACTACATGTCTACATGTGTTATACCACAGTGACTCGTGTAAAACCTGTTACTCTAAATTGCTATTACCAGTTTAGGTGTGAAAAATTAAAAGTGTAATGACAATGCCAATATTTATAACTCGGCCAGTTTTTCAAGCTGTTGTTTCACAACAAAGCCCCCTTCTCTCTTCTGCTTTGTGGGGCTGGGGCCAGGCCTCTGCACACCCCATTTCTGCTGTGCCAGCTGCACTGGAGGCCCTCTCGGTGTGGGTGTGGGAGGGCCTGCTTCCTCCTGCCCTCCCTTCCTGTCTTTGGGGGAGTGGCAGCAGCACTTCTTAACCTCACAGTACCAGTTTGCTCCCCATAGTGGCTGGGGAATCCAGTTTGCAGTTTTTCCAACACTTGGTGAACCAGCTGCACTGAGCCCCGCTCAGAGATAAAAGCAACAGCCAGTCAGTGCCCCTGCCACAGAAGTCTGAGTTGCAGCACCAGAAGTGCCTCCGGCAGTTGCTACCTCTGTGCTACCATAGTGCAATGGTTCTCATACTTTTTTTTTGGTTTTTTTTTTGAGACAGAGTCTCGCTCTGTCGCCCAGGCTGGAGTGCAGTGGTGCAATCTGAACTCACTGCAACCCCCGCCTCCTGGGTTCAAGCAATTCTCCTACCTCAGCTTCCCAAGTAGCTGGGATTACAGGCGTGCACCACCAGGCCCAGCCAATTTTTGTATTAGAGATGGGGTTTGTCCGTGTTGGCCAGGCTGGTCTCAAACTCCTGACGTCAGCTGATTCACCTGCCTTGGCCTCCCGAAGTGCTGGGATTACAGGCATGAGCGCCCGGCAGCTCCCGGCCAATTCTCATACTTTTATGTTCGTCAGAATCACCTGGCGGAGTGACTGATCACACACAGGTTGCTAGCCCCATCCCGAGGGTTTCTATTTCAGCAGGTCTGGGGTGGGGTCTGAGAGAGGGTGCTCACTGCTCCCAGATGCCACTCAGGCTGCTGGTCCTGGGACCACACTTTGTGGTTTGGATTTTTGTCACCTGCTCAGTTAGCGAGTTAACAACTTTATGCGTAATGATTCTTTTATATTAAGATCTGCTCAGGTAGCTGGTGGAGTTTATGCCTCCAGACTAACAGAGTGATCAGGGCCTTAGGTTGTCTGGGCCAGTCTCTGTCTTTAATTTGCATTCTGGAATGGACACCTAAACAAAAGGTCTTTAGCTGCTTTCCCCAGTGAATGCTCCCATTATCGCAGCCCTTGGAAACGCTCCCGTCCCTCCCCCCACCCCAGCCTGCAAGGAGCACTGGGTGTGATGTCAGGGCTGTCGCCCACAGCCAGGAAAACTGCCTTCCCACCCCTACCCCAGGTCCTGGAATTCAGCTCAGGGCCCCTGGCCTGCTTCAAAAGACAGTTCTTGGTCTGAGGAGAGGGCGGTCAGGGCATGAAGCTGCAGTCGCCGCTGCTGTTTCTGCAAAATCTAAGCACTGGGCTGCAGCCATGTCCTACTGCCGGCAGGAAGGGAAGGATCCAATCATATTTGTGATGAAAAAAGACCTTGCAGCTCCAAGCAACGCAGCTGATGACCCCAGTGATCCCTATGAGGGGAGCACGGATTGAGGCTGCTAAATGGAGACATTAACTGGAACTGCCTGTGCCTTGGGGGAACAGCCAGCGGCCCCTGTGGGAAACAATTCAAACTGGACTTTTCCTGCTCCCACTATAGTATGGAGAATGTCAAGGGGTCAGGCTGTGTAGACCAGTTGTGGGGCCATGCAGGAATGCATGCAGAAATACCCAGATCTTTGTCCCCAAGAAGGTGAGGAAGAGGTAGAGGAAAAGCCCGCAGAACATGTAGAAGCAGCAGCTCCCACTGAGGCCACTGCACCAAAGAGGAGGGGTCAAGTTAATGAAGGCCATAGGACTCAGTCCTTCCACCCCTTCAGAGTGACACGGACCTTTCGCAAAATGCCATTTAGTCACCCCAACAAAGTGTTTTTTCCTCTGTTGTCCTGTAAACTGTAACGTACAAAATAATGTATTTTGATGATCAGGGGGCTTGGCCTCTTGACATATACACTGAACAAAATGGGGGTTGTTTATATGTGTCCTGTGTAAACCTGTCGGCAAATGTAGCCACCACTTTTGAATTCTCCTAGATGGCCCTTAATTTTGCCACTTTGAAATAATGTGCTACTCAATCTCAGCAACCAAAAACCATTATCTGGGAATGTTTCTTATGAGTGAGCAGATTTATTCTGATTCATTGTATGTCTAAAATGTTGGGATGGGGCTGGTTAGGGTGGCTCATGCCTGTAATCCCAGCACTTTAGGAGGCCAAGGCAGGAGGATCACTTGAGACCAAGAGTTCGAATCTAGCCTGGGCAACATAGTGAGACCCCATCCCTATAAAAAATTAAAAATTAGCCATGTGTGGTGGTATGTACCTCTAGTTCTAGCTGCTCAGGAGGCTGAGGTGGGAGAATCGCTTGAGCCTAGGAGGTTGAGGCTGTAGTAAGCTGATTGTGCCATGACACTCCAGCCTGGGCAACAAAGCAAGACTCTGTCTCAAAAATTCTTCTCTACTAGAAGAGGCCAAATGGTCAGATGCAAATTTCTCCAAACCCATCCTGACCTTGAGTATGTATATGGGTTACTATACTTCATTCCTGACATATTTTGGTTTCCATGTTGGCATTGAGCTCCCGGTTTTCTATTTGGATGGTGAAAATTTGGACCCTGTCATTCACGGTCCCTTCCTAAGTGTAGGGAAAGGCTGGTTTTTGCTATTCTTTGTTATTCTGAAAGCTCTGGTTTGGGGTCCGTGTTCATGCTGGCTCTCAGTTTGATCAGATGCAATGTTCTTGAGAGGTGGGGATCTAATTACCAGAGAGGAGAGGAAACTGTGAATTAAGTACTCAATTATGGCTGGGCGTGGTGGCTCACACCTGTAATCCCAGCCCTTTGGGAGGCCGAGACAGAATCAGTTGAAGCCAGGAGTTCAAGACTCGCCTGGGCAACAAAGACCCCATTACAATGATGATGAATTTAAAGAAGAAAATGTACTCAATTAAAAGGAAACATGATTTCTACCTGGAAAAAACCCAAAAGCAGTTTTGTGGGGTTTATTTGGTAAAAGATGGCGTATCGCTGTGTGGCCCAGGCTGGCCTCAAACTCTTGGGCTCAAGTGACCCTTGCACCTCAGCCTCTGGAGTAGTTGGGACTACAGGAATATGCCACTGCACCCGGCTGACAGTTCTTTGGAGGCAAGTAACTTCACTTGCTCTGGGGTGGCACAGAGATAACTGTGCTGTTCAGCATTTCATTTTGGAGTTATATTCAGAAACCTTGTGGTCATGTGGCATCATTTTCAGGTGCACATGGTACAGGTGCACAAATTGGCACCCAGGTTCACCTTTTTTTGTTTTGAGACAGAGTATCCCTCTGTCATCCAGGCTAGAGTGCAATGGTACGATCTCAGCTTACTGCAACTTTTGCTTCCAAGGCTCAAACAATCCTCCTGCCTCAGCCTCCCAAGCAGCTGGGTCTATAGGTGTGGGCCACTACACCTGGCTAAATATTTGTATTTTTTGTAGAAATGGGGCTTCGCCATGTTGCCCAGGCTGGTCTTGAACTCCTGAGCTCAAGTGATCTGCCTGCCTTGGCTTCCCAAAGTGCTGGAATTACAGGCATGAGCCACTGCACCTAGCCCTAGAATACAAGTATTTCATCACATTGTGACTGGGTTTTAGTAGCCTGGAGGCCCTTCACTCTATTAGTCTGAACCTCAGCTCTGGGGGAGTGTCATGCTTAGTGACCAAGGGAGAAAAGGCAAGGCATGGAACCATGAGGTAGTCTCTATTCTTCTTACTGGCAAACCCAAGCCATGAAAACAGCCCAGTTGAAGGCTGCTGAACCACCCTTCTTATCTTCCTCTCTCTCTCTTCTTTCCAGTGATCCTGCCCCACATTGGCAGTGCCACCCACAGAACCCGCAACACCATGTCCATGTTGGCAGCTAACAACCTGTTGGCTGGCCTGAGAGGGGAGCCGATGCCCAGTGAACTCATGCTGTAGCCAAACAGTAGAGATGGAGGGCCGGGAGGCAAACCGTACCCAGGCTTGATTTGGATCCACAGGCAGAGCCAAGGGAAAGTCTTATTCTCTGAGGAAAGAGTGATTCTGATAGATGTACTTGTCACATTGGTGGCTGGACACACTTGAGCCAAAAGTGTGTAATTCTATTATTAAATAATTCTCTGAGAGACCGTCTTGGCCTGTAAATGGGGAAGCTAACAAGTGTGTATGGCTGGGCATGGTGATGCACCTCTATAGTCCCAGCAACTCAGCAAGCTGAGTGGGAAGGATCTTGAGGCCAGTTCAAGGCTGCAGTGTGCTATGATCACTCTTTAAATCGCCACTACACTTAGCCTGGGCAATGTAGCAAGGACCTGTTTCTAAAAAAATTTTAAAAATATAAAGAGCATCTGTTTGAAAGTCACAGCATCTAATGATCTGCCTGGCTCTGCTTCCCACCCCAGCCCTCAGCCCTGGGCATTTTCCTTATTGGAACCTGTCCAAACCACCTTACGCCTCATCTTCTCTGCCCAGATTCCTTCACTTGTCCCTCACCAAGGACGGGACAAGCAGAACCCAGTTGTGACCATGGCACTTGAATCTGATACCTAGACCATCAGGAAAATTAAAGAGCCCTTCCAGAAAAGGAGTTAACTGGAAGAAATGAGAACTAGGTAAGGACGTTTAACACTCTTATTTTGGTCAAGAACAATTAGCGGTAGGTGGATTTAATTTTAAAATCAGTTTCAGCACCTACACATGGTTCCCTTTGCCCACCCTGTCCCCCCAGCCCCTCCCTGCCCCCAGGTGGATGGCTTTTTTTTTTAAAATCACCACCTTACCCACTCCTCTCCAAGGTCAGGCCACAGCACTGCCATTGCCAAAGCCCTGCTCTGTGCTCAAGGAATCAGCTTCCAGTACTGGCAGATGGAGTTTCCAACTTGAGAGGCAGGTCCAGGGAGCAGCACAAGATTAGGTAGGCCCTTGGAGAGCAACTGGGTAGACTGAAAGCAAAATCTCATGCATGTGCATAGCTCAAAGACAGAAAAGGAAGGCAGGGGAAGGCAGAAGGGAATGATTTGAGGGGAATGACCAGTTAACTTACTAGGTTTGGTTTAAAACAAAGTACTAGTCAAGGGGTGGCAAAAAGATATTACCCTCTTTTGTTTCAACCTTAATAACCTAAAGAAAAATAACACATATTTAGAGGCATGAATATGACAAATTTTTTATTTCAAAATCTCAAGTTGTAACCAGCATAGCACCACTGACATGGATGCCTTGATAGAACTCTATGATCTGATCACCAGAAAAGATTCTACATGATCACGCCAGACTATAATTAAGGCTAACCAATCAAAATTCAGGTACCCAATACCAGTTATAATCCAGGTAGAAACTACAGATCATAGGAACCCTGGGACTGGCTTTCCAGGGAACCCTGGAATTATTTTTTAAGTGCTACAGCATGTACAAGGACACTGGCCCACAAGCTTGCTTCTCACACGTAGAAACTGACCGACTAAGAGGTAGATGAGAGATTCCAGGTTCCATCTAGCAGTGGAGAGGCAGGGCTCCAGCATGTATCAGAGAGAAGCCCCAAAAGCAAAGTCCACTTATGCTTCAGCAGAGGTGAGCGGGCAGGCTCCTGGCACCACCTCCTCCACAGGGAAGGGAAAGAGGGCTGCACCGCTCTCCCTGTGTCACTGGCTCCTCTCCCTGGGTCCTGGTGGGGCCTCTTGTTTTCTCCAGGCTAACCCACTGTGTCCCAAGGTTAATCTCACAAGACACTGGTCCCTACATCACGTAAAGGGTGGATGGGGGAGCCTCCTAATACTATGTCAACATGACTGCTAACAAGGAGCCACACACACAACTGAATTTCACAGGACCCCATATCCTCCAACGGGCTCTTTCCCACGGCTACTCGAAAGGAATCGCGGGTTTCCCTTTGGGCTTTTCTTCCTGGGAATCAGTCCATGGGAGATGCCAAGCCCTGCTGGAATATGAAATTATCCACAGATGTGTAACTGCATACTCTAACAGGAGAGAAAACACGCTTATTTTTGTTTCCAGCTACACAGACTTAGCTTTCTAAACACAAAAACTGAATAATTTATCTGAATTATGCATGATGGTTTGGTATCTCTAAGAAAGCATATAAAACATAAACTCATGTTCGTGCATAAATTAAACTGACTTCATGAGTCCTAGGGAGATGCATTAACCTGTGCTGTTCCCCTGGACGCACACTTGGCCTCACACAGGTGCCACTAACAGCCCCGATGGCACAGTGCCAGAGGACAGCAAGGTAAGGCTGGGGAAGTGAGGCTGCAGGGCCCAGAGAGGACCTGGGCAGTGACCCGAGTGCCTCCAACAGTCTCAGATGCTACTTGATTACTTCTATGCTATGGGCTGTCAACTCTTAAACAGGCTAGAAAATATTTACCCATGCATTACCATGTTTGGATTTCAAACAATTTTAAACATTTGGTATCAGATTGGGGAAGCAACAAATAATAAAATTAGGGTCTGTACTGTTAAAGTATAGTATGTAACAGTAATAAAACCCGTGTGGGGGCATTTTTGGTTAATTTGTCATCGAAAACAGTAAACCTGGGAGAGCTGCTATATGGGGAGGGAAGAGTGAAGAAATGGAGAACAGGCTTGTCCTGGGATAGGATGTGTCAGCTTAGACTGGCCCTCAGCATCTGGATGGAGCAATGGGTAAAGGTGCCATGGAAGACCCCACAAAACGACTCCACGTCATCAGAACAAAGACAAACACAAGCTCTTTTCTGACTTCCTAACATAGAACTGTAACATCTGTAATACAAGTTGGTTAAAATACTGCTCAAACAGCACATACGGAAACAATACCTTGTCACTCTCTACAAGTACATACTCCATTTACAATTTGGTTTTTAAACCAGAAAAAACTGTTAAAACATCTATCCAACAGTGATGTATTCAAAAGTATATACACCTAATAGTCCAAGAGAATGCTCACTCTGGACCCAGTGTCAGCACCAAAGTGCAGTGTGTGTGACTGCAAATCAGGTAAAAATAAAAAATACAGTACTTTCTGAGGCCTAGGACTAGCTCAGGATACACTTTAAAGCATTTGTGGCAGACAGGCGTGTCCTCAAAGGCCTTCCTTTAAGACAGGCACCAAATCACCACTGGTTACACATAAGTGCATTTTGCATCACTGTACAGGGATATAATATTCCCATCAGAAGGTATAGGAAATTTAAATGCTACAGTTTTACAAAAATTGCTAGAAAATTTTTTTTGCACTTCAACTTTAAAATTTTTAAATGTGCCACTCTCAACATCAATTACAAACTACTTTCTGACTGCATTACTCAACCCTAAGGAAGAACCTGGTTTCAGGAATTGCATCCCTTTCCCAAGACGTGCACTTGATTCAGAAATGCAGCAGCACAACTACTACATGTTAGTTCTCTGGTTATTAGTTGCTAAACTGTTTAAGAGCCACTGGGCAGCTAGAAGCCTCAAACCCAAAGGCATTAACTGCTTACCAAAAGAAATTCAGTCCGACAACTGGCCTCAGCGTTGTCTTGAAAGGACAAACAGCTAGAGCAAAGTGCTGGGAAGATTGCTGCTCTGCCAGCGCAGGCAGGTAGTCTTTGAGTGCTTATACAGGTGGCTGGACTGACTAAACCTCTT
The DNA here is from genome assembly GCF_043159975.1 of Macaca nemestrina. NCBI lineage: Eukaryota > Metazoa > Chordata > Mammalia > Primates > Cercopithecidae > Macaca > Macaca nemestrina. Next base: position 66,807,440 of record NC_092138.1, read on the forward strand.
GCCACACTTCAGGCAGGCGTAGGGCTTTTCACCTGTATGAACACGGATGTGTTTCTTGCAATCTGTCAAAGTCAGAAAAGTTTTGCAGCAGATTTTGCAGGCATACTTGCGAGCTCCCTCTACAACCAAAACATTGTGCTCTGATAAGGCCTTCTTGCACTTTGACAGAACATCTGCAGATGCTCTGGTCAATTGTGGAGGGCCAGGCTGGGAAGGATGGCCATTTTCAAATGAGGATGTAGCTCCATTCATCATTAGCTGGGAACTGGTAGAGTTTTCTGGGATCTGTGAGCTCCTGACAGAAGTTACAACTGGCATTTTGGGAGCTATGCGGCGATAGTATGGAAAGTTACTGGCTCCTCCCCTTGGGGAACCTATCATTACCCTGGAGAAGGAGGAGTGGAGGCCCAAACCAGACCTGGAAAAGTCCATCCCAAACTGTTCTCCTCCTTGGTAGCCTGAAGTCTGCACACACGGCAGGCCCATCACCTCCTGCATAGGTCTGACAAAGTGGGAGTCTGCAGGTTCACTAAATGGGTTCTCTACATGGGAGCCAGGGGCAGAGGAGGGCCCACCTGCAGGCCCAGCCTCTGGACTCAACAAATAGGGGGCCTCACTCTCCAGCCTGCAGTCACTAGTGGTGTTTGGGATATTATCATCATTGTTCTGATTTGCAGTAAAGTTATTTCCTCTGCTCTTGTTAAGAAAATTTGAAATACTAAAAGTGGACTTATGCTCTAGGTTATTTGTGACCTCCAAAATGTGGATATCACCTACCCTGTCTGTGCTAGACTGGGGATCTGAAAAACTCCGATCACTGCTTTCAGGGCTGAGGTCTATCTTCTCGGCACTGACCACAACTCCTTCCACTTCTACAGACTCGCTGCCTTCTGCTTGTGAGGTCACATCGCTCACTTCATCCTGAGGCTCAGGCGAGCTCAGGGGCTCAGATTTAACCACCACTCTCATGTGCTCCTTCTCACCAAGGCCAACCTCAGGATTTTCACACTGAAAACTACTTTTCTCAGTTGCAGCTTCCTGATCAAAACTAGTCTCAACCTGAGTTGCCCGAGAGGCCATGGACAACTGTGCCATGTTGCCAGCACTGTTATCAGACTGGCTGGGCACCTGGGCATCTTCTTGAGTGCCAAAAGACTGATCAAACATGATCGCACTGTCTTCCTGGTTATCAGTCATTCCATCAGCTTTAGGATTATCCACAATTTTCAGAGAATCTGGTGAAAAGAACTCCTCCCGAGAATGAACCCCCGAAGGCCCATTCTCCGGTGTAACATCTGAAATGGCAGACTCATCCATGGAGGGTCGGAGGCGCTGCCTGGCCCGCTCTTCTGCAGACTGCTTGCGCTTATGAAGGCGTCTCATGGGGAAGGGCGTGCGCTGATCCAGGTTATTGCGCATGGAAGAGCTCATGGGGGCTGGCTGCTCCTCGCCATTCTGGCTAGAATTGAGGGCTGAGCTCACAATACTTAGTCCCAGCTGCTGTAGCATAAAGGAGCGCTGCATGCGGGCACTCTGCTCCTGAACGCGCTCACTGGGGGGAGACATGGGCAGCGTCCTTGTCGTTAAGTAATGTTTACATGCCTTAACAACAGAGTTCAAATGCAGGTGAGAGGCTGCCAATAAGACATCCATAACATTGCTCTCCCCCAGCATGAGGGTGGAGGTATACATCATGTCAATCAGTGCAGCAAAGGCCTCTGCTGTCACCACCTCGCTATCCAGCTGGATCATGTTCATGGTCTGATCTCCTTCTGCCACTGAGAACAGGGCTCGGAAATGCGTGCTGCATGCCGCCAGCACGGAGCGGTGGGCTTTAAAGTGTCTATTCCCTACCACAATGACACAATCACAGAGCTGGCCATGAAGTCTCTGGTAGTTCAGCTGCTGGAAGATTTGTTCAAAGTGACCAGGAAAATCCATGATTCTACAGGAAAACAAAGAAAATGTTAAGACCTAGAAAAGCTTCAAAGTCAGAACACAAAGGGTATGATGAAAAGAGGGGAATGGATGGCCAAGCTTGGACCTTTGAAGCCTGTGATCTCTCTGATAATGGGCACATACACTAAGAGCTTGTCATATAAGGAGCAAATGCCAATTCAGCCATCAGCCCAGGAGGCATGCACACATGTGGGCCCAGCTACTGACAGGCTTCCCTTTACTCTTCATATGAGCCATGTATAACACTAAGGGGCTAAGTTAGTAAAGACCAGTGTGTGAGTGATGGATATCTATCCCACAGAAGTTTGTTAGAGTTTTGCATTCCCTAACGATGAGGAATGAATGCAAAGAAATTCCAAAATCTTAGGAACCTTCAATAAGTGAAAAGGGCAAATTAATATTAGTGTGGAAATTTCCAGTTATAGAGGGTAGCAGATTGCACACATGCATTTGCCCCCTGTTCATTCTTGAAACCCCACTAAAATGACACTAAGCCAGGCGTGGTGGGTCACACCTGTAATCTCAGCACTTTGGGAGGCTGAGACGGGCAGATCACCTGAGGTCAGGAGTTCAAGACGAGCCTGACCAACATAGTGAAACTCTGTCTCTACTAAAAATACAAAAAAATTAGCCAGGCATGGCAGTGTGTACTTGTAATCCCAGGTACTCGGGAGGCTGAGGCAGGAGAATTGCTTGAACCCGGAAGGCGGAGGTTGCAGTGAGCTGAGATCATGCCACTGCACTCCCAGCCTGGGCGACAGAGCCAGACTTCATCTCAAAGAAAGAAAGAAAAAAAAAAAACACTGAAGTTTTTTGGTTTCGTTGTTGTTTTAAAGGTATACACCCACAAGAAAAACGAGAATGAGAAGAGCTTCAATAGCATTTTGGAAGCTGGGGAGCAGGTAAATCAGTGCTAACTGACTCAGCACACCCCAAAAGTGAAAATCCTAAACTGGCAGTGGATAAAACAACCTAACATATAAATCTCATTCCCAAAGGCCAAGGAACTGGTTGCCCTTGCCAGGGGAAATGGAATGAAGGTGTGGCTAAGGCAGGAGGCCTGGCTGAAAATCTATCCAATAGAAAAAACAAAAACAAAACAAAACAACCCTAGGCCAGATGCGGTGGCTCATGCCTGTAATCCTATAGCACTTTTGGAGGCTGTGGTGGGAGGACTGCCTGAGCTTAGGAGTTTGGGACCAGCCTGGGCAACAAGGTGAAACTCTGTCTCTACCAAAAATACAAAAAATTAGCTGGGCATGGTGGTGTGTGCCTCTGGTCCCAGCTACTCAAGAGGCTGAAGGGGGAGGATCACTTGAGCCTGGGAGGCAGAGGCTGCAGTGAGCAGAGATCGCACCGCTGCACTCCAACCTGGGTGAGAGTGAAACCTGTCTCAAAAAAAAATTAGCTGAGTATGGTGGTGTGCACCTGTGGTCCCAGCTACTTGGGAGGCTGAGGTGGGAGGATCACTTGAGGCTGGGAAGTCAAGGCTTCTGTGAACTGTGACTGGGCCACTGCACTCTAGCCTAAGCAACAGAGCAAGGCCCTGTCTCAGAAAATAAAAATAAGTGAATGAATAAGAAAAAGAGAAGGAATTAATCAGGTCCAATATCTTGACTACAGAAAGAGAAAAGAAAGAATACAGAGGGTGAAAATGATGTAAGAAATGGTTTTTTTTTTTGTTTTGAGACAGAGTTTCGCTCTGTTCCCCCAGGCTAGAGTACAATGGCGTGATGTCGGCTCACTGACCTCTCTGCCTCCCTGGTTCAAGTGATTCTCCTGCCTCAGCCTCCTCACTAGCTGGGATTATAGGTGCATGCCACCACGCCCGGCTAATTTTTGTATTTTTAGTAGAGACGGGGGTTTTACCATCTTGGTCAGGCTGGTCTTGAACTCCTGACCTCTGTTGATCCGCCCGTCTTGGCCTCCCAAAGTGCTGGGATTACAGGCAGGAGCCACTGCGCCCAGCCAAGAAATGGTATTTTTTTAAATTTTGAGAACTGAATAAATTTTCTTATTAAGACTAATAAGGCCCAACAAGTACTCAACAATATGAAAATACAAATCCCCACACTAGGCTGGTATCAGGAATAAAATGGGCGTTTGTCTTTGCCATAGCAGCCCTGCAAGCTAGAAGATGACAGTTCCTTCAAAATTATCCAAAAAAAAAAAAAAATTTCCAACTTAGAATTCCACACTCAGCCAAACTATTAATCAATTAGGATAAACTAAGGCATTTTCAGATAAGAACCCAAAGGTTTACCCTTTCTCAGGAAGCGACTAAGATTGCAGGAAACAGGAGACTCACTGGAGAAGACAGGCAAAGGGAATCCCAAGGATAATGATGAAGCCCCAGATGACAACTAGGCAGCAGGCCTGGAGAGCAAAAGCAGTCAGACTGGAGCAGGAAGGACTCCAAGGAGTGGGTCTCCAAGGGGGGTGGAAAAAAAAGGAATGGATAGATAACCTGATGTGATTGGGAGTGCTTAGAATTTACCAGTTCTATCAAAGTGTGAAGATGGGTCATTAAAAAAGACAATAAAATTTTAAATGGATCAACGATTAACTCCAAGAAAAAAACAAGGTTGTTTACTTGTAGGACACAATATGTAATGCATTTGTAGACAGTATTTACACAGTCATAAAATAAGTACACTAACCAAATGTGAGATACTGGGAAGATGAGAGAAAGCAACTTTGCATGGGGGGAGGGGGTAGAGGAGATGAGGTATAATAAAGTTAAATCTTCGCTTTCCTTATTAATCTAGAAATACAGTCTGAAATAGGTTATCTCAAAAAATAGTAATTTGGCATGTTATTTAGCAGTAGAGAAGTTGGTTGAGCATGGTGGCTCATGCCTGTAATCCCAGCGCTTTGGGAGGCCGAGGTAGGTGGGTCCCTCGAGCCCCCAGGAGTTCGAGACCAGCCTGAGCAACACGGCGAAACCCCATCTCTTACTAAAAATACAAAAACAATTAGCCGGGTATGGTGGTGTGTGCCTGCAGTCCCAGCTATTTGGGAGGCTGAGGTGGATCACTTGAGCCCGGGAGTCAGAGGTTGCAGTGAGCAGAGATCACGTCACTGCACTCTAATCTGGGAGACAGAGTGAGACCCTGTCTCAAAAAACAAACAAACAAACAAAAAGGAAGTCAATAGTGGAAGAAATAGCTGAAATAACTGAAAGTGGTTGCCTCTGAGAAGTGGGTAACTGATGGGGAAAAAGGATGGGACAGGGGACTGCTGTTCTGTTGTTGCTTCTTTTCACCTATAAGACTTATGGAACTATAGGCTGGGTGTGGTAGCTCATGCCTGTAATCCTAACCCTTTGGGAGGCCGAGGTGGGTGGATTGCTTGAGCTCAGGAGTTCGAGACCACCCTGGGCAACATGGCAAAACCCCATCTCAACTAAAAATACAAAAAGTAGCCGGCCATGGTGGCAAGTGCCCGCCATGTAGTCCCAGCGTACTTGGGAGGCTAAGGCGGGAGGATTGCTTCAGCCCAGGGGGCAGAGGTTGCAGACAGCGAAGATCGCTGCACTGCAACCTGGGCGACAGAGCAAGTCTCTGTCTCAAATAAATACATAAAAATGTATAATCATATTTATAAAATTTTTTAAAAAAAGGTAGATCCGTGGCATTCTAAAGGGATATACCTGAGATCTTTGCAAATCTCCAAAATTCACAAATGCCATCATGGCATTTCATAAGAAGGCAGCATGGGTGCCAAGCGGCTCCCCAGGCCCAACCACTTGCTCTGATGCCCCAGCCGTACAGTCTTACAGGCCAAAGTTGGTCAGGATCGTGGGAAATAACTGAAATGGCAAACTAAGTCCACAAAACCCAACAGTCTACTGTGGCGACTGAGACTATTATGCTATTCAGCTATACTTGGAAAGTTAACTATCGGAAAAGCAAAATGCCTCAAAGCAGCAGCCACGTGTTGGCCATATTGTTTTGCCTCCTATGTTTGTTGACCTCTGATTAATTTCCAACAACAAAATAGATCACTGAAATGCACACTTTCCCACTGAGGTGTCTGCTCTTTGCTATCATGTGTGAGAGATGAGATCTCCAAAGATGCAGCCACTGCCACATCCCTTCTTGCTTTACCAAGCTTTCCTGCAGAAAGCAGAGAGCCAGCAGTGGCAGGCAGCAGCACACACATCCCAGGTCCCCACCCAACTCACTCAGGGCCCACAGAGCTCAAGGCTTTGGGGAGATTAAACGAAATGCAATTACTGCTCATAAGTCTATAGCTCTGCCTTAGAAAGTATACTCATATATGAATAAGTGCCAAGTTCCAGAGGGGTGATTATTCTGTAGCAGTAACGGGGAAGAAACATTCTGGTTTGAGGAATAAAATAAATTAAACAGGGAGTTGTGGTGGGAAGTTGTACAAGCCTCAGAGTTGCTCTTAGCGACCATGGAAGCTTGGGCCCAACAGGCAAAACCAAGGAACACCAGACACTCAGCGTTATTGCTTTCTCTCCTACAGTGGGGAACAGACCCAGTGTATTAGTCTGTTTTCACACTGCTATAAAGAAATACCCAAGACTGGGTAATTTATAAAGGAAAGAGGTTTAATTGACTCACAGTTCTGCATGGCTGAGGTGGCCTCAGGAAACTTACAATCATGGTAGAAGGCGAAGGGAAAGCAAGGACCTTCTTCACATGGTGGCAGAAGAAGAGTGTGTGTGAAGGAGAAACTGTCATTTATAAAACCATCAGACGTTGTGAGAACTCACTGTCACGATAACAGCATGGGGGAAACCACCCCCAGGATCCAATCGCCTCCTTCCCTCCACGTGGGGATTACAATTTGAGATGAGATTTGGGTTGGGACAGGAGCCAAACCATATCACCCAGCATTGTAGTAAGTCTCACTGGTGATAGTAACAGAGGTAATGGTAGTGGTAATAAAATATATATTTTTTAATGTGCTTTTTTCTTTGAGACAGGGTTTCACCCTGTTGCCCAGGCTAGAGTACAATGGCATGATCATAGCTCACTGCAGCCTTGAACTCCTGGCATCAAGCAATCCTCCTGCCAGCCTGGGATTACAGGTATAACAGTAACTACTGAGAGCCTGACAGTCACTATTCTAAGTACTTTTAATTTACATTATTTCTAATCTTCAAAACAACAGTGGCAGGTGGGAATTATTTTCCTGACTTAATGGATGAGGGGGGCCATAAAAGACTGACTTTGAAAATAAATAGTATTTCAACCAGGCATACTGATTTAAAAGGACAGTAATATTCTGTTCAATGCTTCTCTCTCTCTCTCTCTCTCTTTTTTAAATAAGCAACAGAGCTTATATGAGAAAAAGAGGTTACTTAAAAATTATGGGACTGGGCATGGTGGCTCACATCTGTAATTCCCAGTACTTTGGAAGGCCAAGGTAGGAAGATTACCTGAGCCCAGGAGTTCGAGACCAGCCTAGGCAACATGGCAAGACCTCATCTCTAAAATAAATCAATCATCAAATTTTAAAAATTGTGGTCCCAGAAACACCATTTTGAGGAAATTTTCCAAGAGCCAGGGGACCTTTGAAAAGAAGCTGCTAAGGTAGCTAAACACAACCCCAACAAAGATAAAAGGTTTAAATAATATATAGGCAAACAGTACATACAATCTTTTAACTTCCCATCAGCCTAGAGATCCTCAGCTCTACACTAGATCCCCCATCATAGGCCCTGAGACCAACTCAAGTTCTCCACGCTCCTCTCAAAACACTTCAGGGATGCTTGGAACTTCCTGTTATACCTTGTTGGCAGACCATCTTCAGGCAATACAGAGGCTAATGTCTGCACCGTAAGTATGATTCCACCTTGGGAAAGTGGGACTCACAATTTGCAGGCTATCCAAAAGTGAAGGGGGAAGGGGTGTTCAAAGATTCTGGGGAGCTGCAAATGACAGATGTCCACCATAGAATCCCTCTGACAAACAGGGCCCCTCTACATATTAATCCAGGTGACTTTGGAAATGCATAGTTTTACTGAGTAAGAGGTGATCTTCCTAGAAATGAAAGAAAGAACCAAACAACAGAAGGACAGATGAGTTGGTGTTACACTGTAACATCTTCAAGTACCAATTTATTAAGTCCTGATTACTCTGCCATGGACTGCTAAAGAAGTAGGGTAAATTTTCTTAAAAAAAGGAACTCTAAAGAAATTAAAACAGAAAATTTTAAACTATTTGTCAACTTATTTAAAAATAATAATAAACAATTACAGCCAGGCACGGTGGCTCACGCCTGCAATCCCAGCACTTTGGAAGGCCAAGGCGGGCAAATCATGAGGTCAAGAGAGCGAGACCATCCTGGCTAACATGGTGAAACCCCGACTCTACTAAAAATACAAAAATTAGCTGGGCATGGTGGCCCATGCCTGTAGTCCCAGCTACTCGGGAGGCTGAGGCAGGGGAATCGCTTGAACCTGGGAGGCAGAGAGTGCAGTGAGCCAAGATCACGCCACTGCACTCCAGCCTGGTGACAGAGCGAGGCTCCGTCTCAAAAAAAGAATAAAAATAAACAAATGATAAACAATTACATGTTAACATACCATTTTAATAACTGGGCCTGGCACGGTGGCTCACACCTGTAAAACCAGCAAGCGCCCTGGGAGGTTGAGGTGGAAGGATCAGTTGAGCCCAGGAGTTCAAGACCAGCCTGGGCAACATAGTGAGATTCCATCTCTATATAAAAAAAAGGTTATTTTAAAAATAAATAACTTTTCCAAAAACATAAGAGGGGTATTGTTTTATATTTTGGCATTAAGAGAAGACAACTGGATTCTCATATTTGCTTCTGCATTCAGGTTTGTGATATCACACATTGCATGGCCTCTGGAACTCCATTCCACATTCATGAATGAGTAAAAAAAAGGGCCAGCGCAGTAGCTCATGCCTGTAATCCCAGCTCTTTTGGAGGTCCAGGTGGGCAGAGGCCAGGAGTTTGAGACCAGCTTGACCAACATGGTGAAACCCTGCCTCTACTAAAAATGTAGAAATTAGTCAGGCATGGTGGCACATGCCTGTAGTCTCAGCTACTCGGGAGGCGAGACATATGAGAATTGCTTGAACCCAGGAGGTGGAGGTTGCAGTGAGCCAAGACTGTACCCACTGCACTCTAGTCTGGGTGATAATATGAGACTCTCAAAAAAAAAAAAGAATGAGTAAAAAATGACATAGGAATTAAAGAGAAATTAGGCAGACAGTGAGGGTAAAGAAGCCCTCAGTAAGGTTTTCCTTTTAATGAAAAGCAGCCCCAAGTCATTTTTCTTTCTAACAAAGAGCAACCTGTAAAATCAAGCTGCAGACATAGATGCCAGCAGTTGTGCCAATCACGTTCAAAACGGTGGCTTCATCTTCCCTTCTCTTTTTCAGCAATGTGTACAGTAAGGAGCAGACAATGGGGCAGGCCAAGGAGAAAGTCCATTTGCATAATAAGATTAGGATAGAATGGCCAGCCTTCCCCATGTGCTATGTAAACGTCACACGTGATCAAACCAATCTGTGGGCCCTACGTAAATCAGATACCACCTACTCAAGCCTGCCTATAAAATCTGGCAAATTCTGCCACCGGCTGGTCAATTCCTTACAGAAGCCCTTCTGTCTCACTAGAGAGAGAGCTGTTTTCCTTTCTCTTTGTTTCTTTCTTTGGCCTATTGAACCTCCACTCCTAAACTCCTCGTGTGTGTCTGTGTCCCAAATTTTCTTGACCTGAGACAACAAACCCCAGGTATCTACCCCAGACAAGGAAACTGCTCCAAAAAAAAAGCAAATAAGTCTTTGTATCATAAAAAGTTCTGACCTCACAGACCCCTTGAAAAAGTCTGGGGGGCCCATATAGATCACTGGACTGTACTTCGTAAACTGCTGATCTAACAAAAATTTTAATTATATTCGGAAGATAGAAGAATGAGTAATATGCATTGAGCAAAACTGGTAGAATTACAAGGAGAAATTAACAAATTCATAAAGAGTAACAGTCTTACCTTTAATCAAGGAAGATGTCAATAGATAATGCCTAAACTGAAATTAAGAATTAGTTCCTGCCAGGCATGGTGGCTCACGCTTATAATCCCAGCACTTTGGGAGGCCAAGGCAGGCAGATCACCTGAAGTCAAGAGTTCAAGACCAGCCTGGCCAACATGGTGAAACCCTGTCTCTACTAAAAATACAAAAATTAACTGGGTGTGGTGGCACACACCTGTAATCCCAGCTACTCGGGAGGTTGAGGCAGGAGAATTGCTTGAACCTGGGAGGCGGAGGTTGCAGTGAGCCGAGATCACACCACCGCACTCCAGCCTAGGCAACAAAGCAAAACTCCATCTCCAAAAAAAAAAAAAAAAATTAGCTCCAAGCATATTATTTTATGTATGTAATTACCAAAAGAATTAGCTAAGAGTTGAAAGCGGTAGTCTTGGAGAAGAGAAAATGGAAAACAGGAACCTGGGCAACATGGTGAGACCCCCATCTCTACCAAAAACACAAAAAAATAGCCGGGCATAGTGATGCACACCTATAGTCCCAGCTACTCAGGAGACTGAGGTGGGAGGATAGCTTAAGCCCGCAGGGGTGGAGGGTGCAGTGAGCTGAGATCATACTACCTGCACTCTACTTTGGGTGACAGAGTGAGACCCTATCGCCAAAAAAAATTTAAAAAGAAAAGAAAATGGAAAGCAGGGAAGGTAAGGCCTGGTGTTTGTCTTAAATCTTGTAGAACTACTGATTCATTAAATGATGTTCACTGGCTAGGCACAGTGGCTCATGACTACAATCCCAGCATTTTGGGAGGCCAAGGTGGGTGGAACACTTGAGGCCAGGAGTTTGAGACCAGCCTGACCAACATGGCGAAACCCTGTCTCTACCAAAAATAAAAAAATTAGCTGGGTGTGGTGGCACAGGCCTGTAATCCCAGATATTTGGGAGGCTGAGGCACAAGAATCGCTTGAACCTGGGAGATGGAGACTGCACTGAGCCAAGGTAGTGTCACTGCACTCCAGCCTGGCGACAGAGTGAGACCGTCTCAAGAAAAAAAAAAAAAAAAGACATGCACTTAGCAAATTTACATATACTTTTGGTAAGATAATAAATGTAAAAAGAAAGCCTGAATAGACTATAACCACATACATACAATTAGAAAAAACTGTCCTTATCACCCCCTAAAAGGCATCAGTACTAAATAGTTTTGTAGGAAATATCTATCAAATGTTATGGAGAGGATAATTCTTATATTATTTAAGGGACAGAAAGCTTCCTATGATACAATAATGATATAAATAGTTATTGTATCACAAACCAGGTAATGCAATTATTAACACAGTAAATACCAATCTTTCTGAATGGATCAGGAAGAATGATTCATGCACAGTGAAGGGCAACCTATTGCTGTGGTTGTGTAACTGCTCAATAGGTTCACCATGCCCCTGCCTACACAGAGCCGATTTATCAAGACAGCGGAACTGCAATAGAGAAAGGGGAATTCACACAGAACCAGCTGTGTGGGAGGACCGGAGTTTTACTATTACTCAATCAGTCTTCCCGAAAACTCGGGGATCAGAGTTTTTAAGGATAATTTGGTGGGTGGGGGCCAGTGAGTCGGAGTGCTGATCGGTTGGGTTAGGGATGAAATCTAGGGAGTTGAAGCTGTTCTCTTATGCTGGGTCAGTTCCTCAGTGGGGGATACAGAACTGGTTGGCAGGTCCAGGTGGGGCCATCCAGTTGTCAGAAATGCAAAAACCTGAAAAGACATCTCAAAAGGCCGATCTGAGGTTCAGAATAGTGATGTTATCTTCAAGAGTAATTGGGGAAGTTGCAACTCTTATGACCTACCTAATGATGGCTGGTAATATTTAGAATTCCAGCCCCTCTCATTCTAACTTGGTGTCTGGTGGCCTTTCATTTGTTTTACAAGAACAGTTTAGCTTTAAATTGTAAACAAAATTCCTTCCCAAGGCTAGTTTGGCCTATGCACAGGAATGAACAAGGACAGTTTAGAGGTTAGAAGCAAGATGGGGTCGGTTAGGCCTGATATCTTTCGCTGTCATAATTTTCTCAGTTATGATTTTGCAAAGGCAGTTTCAATTGCACTGACTGAATTTTAAGATAAGCTATTTAATATCTAGAAACAGAAGCACAACTCACAGTAAAAATGGGGTTATGAGTTAAACCAAATGCAGCTGACATACTAGCATTATTTTTGATATATGTTTTGGCCATCCCCAAAACCCAAAAGTCAATATTCCAAGAATTAGTTGGAAATAGCAGTGTATATCACTATTAATATGAAGCTCAAAAGTGATTCCAAAGACTATGAATACAAAGGAGGCTTAGACTCATACTGTTTTAATTAGGGTTCCCCAGAAGCAAACCATAAGAGAAAGATTCAAGTGCAAGTGATTTATCAAGAAGCTGTTCCCAGGAGAAATGGGAGTAAGGAGCAGGAGAAGGAAGCAGCAGCCAAGCAAAGGTATGATATGGGGCAAAATCCCAGCCTTATTGTGATCTAGCAGGTGTGCTATGGAGTATAAACAATGCCTCTGAGTTTGAGCCACCTCAAGGCAAAGGTGCTGGTCTTTCATAGCCCTGCAGTCACTCAGTCAATGACTAAAAGCCTCCCTAGGGCAATGTAAACTGCCAGGCACTTCTGGTTCTCTGGGCCCATGCACAAAGTGATGCCAGTCACCCAAAGGCAGTCCTCAAGAGTCACAGATGGAAGCTGTTAAGCACACAATAGCTAGAGAATGGGTGCACAGAACCCATAATAGGGATCAAGGGCATCTGGTCAGAGCCACACAGTATCTGCTACACACACTTGGTGATACTAAAGAATAAAGCAACATGTAACCATATGGATAAACAGATGCTACTGTCTATTAGTAAGGAATATTCTTGTATATTTACATCATATATGTTGCACTCTCAATCCCCTACCCCTGTCCCATAACCATTAGGTGAACAAGAAATCTCTATTCCTTCATTGGATTCTAAGATGCCACATGTCTGTCTGTGTCTCTCTCTCTTTAAATAGTGACAGAGTCTTGCTCTGTCATCCAGGCTGGAGTGCAGTGGCACAGTTATAGCTCACTACAGCCTTGAACTCCTGGGCTCAAGCAATCCTCCCACCTCAGCCTCCCGTTAGCTGGAACTACAGGCACGGACCACCACACACAGCTTTTTTTTTTTTTTTTTTTTTAAGAGATGGGGTCTCCCTATGTTGACCAGGCTGGTCTCGAACTCCTGTGCTCAAGGGATCCTTCTGCCTCAGCCTTCCAAAGCATTGGGATTACAGGTGTGAGCACCATGAAGTTTTCAGGAGATCTGTTACACAGCACTAAGTAACTGTAACGTATGAAATTTTTTACCATTTCCCCACAAATCAACATTCAAATACTATCTCCACCTTTTCCGGGAGGAGGGGTCCATCTGTGTCTTTGGAGGAAATCACTTCCCATCCATTCTTAGTCCATGAGTCCATGTGTCCATGTGGTACAGATCGAACTGCCGCAAACCCCTTAGTTTACCAGGAGATGGAGGATCCAGGGAGACCCAGCCAACTTAGTACCCACTCTCCTTGATTAGTGATTGTTTCAGACATGGGTATGTGACCCAAGTTCTGCCAATGGAGTCTGCCTGTGGACTTCTGCTGGTACTATCAAGAAAGAGACTATTTTCACCCAGATAACAAACTGTGAGGGAGATATAAATCCAGCACTGAGAATGACCATTTTTGCCTGTTTGAGAATGAAGCCAACACAGAAGAAATTGATACCAAAAATAGTGTTCAGAAGATATCAAGACTCTGGAATCCAGGCATGACTAAAGTTAGCACCACCCTAGAACTTGTTTCAAGAGCCAATGAATTCCCCTTTAACTTAACCTGGTTTATGTTGGATCTCTGCCACACAGTCAAACATGAAGTTCAAATTACATCTCCCAGGAAAACCCATATAATACAGCTATCTCAAAATCTTTAGAATATTTTTGCATCTAGAGGGATTATTTTTAAAATTCAGTTCGTTTGGGGGGTATAAAATTTGTTATTTACTCTAATGGAAGGGAATCATGAATCAAGATCATTGTTACTCAGAACTCTCAAGTAACTCTAGCAAAGTCAGAGGGCCAGTCTAAAAGCCTTAACAGAGCTCAGGCTGAGTAAGTAAGAGTCTTACCCAACGCTGCCTGTCTGAAGCCTTCTAACCAAGGAAAAAGGCTTCAGGTCTCTTTAAAAGGCTCCAAAATGTGACAATATGAGTCAATATATGAGGAGAGTATGGAGAGGAGAGTGTGGCAAGCAATTCACTGATGTATAACTGTGTCTGACCCAAAGCAAGTGTATAGTTCAGTATTTGTTATCTGCAGGAACAAATATTTAGGAATTTCAAAACTAAATATAATTAAGAAAACACACTCATATTACTGTCCATTACATTAACATCAATAATCAAAAGTTGACTTTTCTCAATAGATTTACTTTTCTAATAATGCTTTACTTAGGCTAAGAAAAAAGTTCCTTTGTGTCTTCGGAGAACAAGCCAGCACGTTTTAAACGATTTAATTCATACACTGATATACCCACATGCTTCTCAATACTATACTATTCATAACAAAAACTGCACCCATACTCAAACATCATCTACTACCATATCAAGTAATTTGCTGCTTGTCTGCCAGGCAGGATCCACACTTGTCACCTGCAGAAAGCAAATTAACATTCTAAGGAATCCTTAACATTCAGGAGCCCAATCTAGATAAAACCCTAGCAGATCCTACTTCTGTGTGGGCTGAGCAAAAACAAAAACCCTAGTAATACGGACAAGAGACAGGGAAATACTGGGAAGCGGGCAGTACCCCAGCTAAGGCCCCACCGTCAAGCCTGGAAACCTGTGGCCCTAAATGAGAACAGGCATTCTGTTTTTGTGCCCAAATGTTGCCTTTTGGCCTGCCACGCCATGCTATCCTGTATGCATATAAACCCCAAACCCCAGGTTCCACAGGCAGATGAGCAGACAGACAGAAGTGCAGAGGAGCAAAAGAGCAGCTTGGCAGAGAAGGAGAGAAGAGAAGGAGCATCTGAATGTCAAGAGCCATTCACCTGGGGATGGTCAGAGAGGAGATCAGCCGCAGGACAGCTGAACTCCAGGGGAAGATCATCTTCCCACTCCATCCCCTTTCCAGCTCCCCATCCATCCCACTGAGGGCCACCTCCATCATCCAATAAAATCCCCACATACACCATCCTTCAAGTCCGTGTGTGGCCTGATTCCTCCTGGATTCCGGACAAGAACCCAAATACCAAGAAGGCACTGGGCTGGTTAACACTTAATCCTTCAAGTCTGTGTGTGACCTGATTCCTCCTGGATTCCGGACAAGAACCCAAATACCAAGAAGGAACTGAGCTGGTTAACACTTAACCCATCTGCAGACAGCAGAGCTAAAAGAACACTTTTAGCATGCCCAGTGGGGCTTCGGGAGCTACAGGCACCCACCCCAGACGCCACTGTGGGGCCAGACCCTAAAACAGCTTGCCCCAGTTCCTGCCCCTGCCTGTCTCTGTGCTCCTCCTGTAAGGGGTTTTAGCAGTGGCAGTAGCCAAACAGACGAGCCACACCCTTGTCACGCATCCTGCGAGGGGAGTCAGGGAACTCTCCCATTTCATCAGCAGAAAAATAACTAGACAGAACATTTCCTCCACTTGTAGAGATGATATAGATAAAAACAAATGTCAGAGAGCAAAACAAAGCAAGGACCCACTCAAGAAAGCTAGGATGTTTTTTTTGTTTTGTTTTGTTTTAAAATACAGATGAGGTCTCAATATGCCCAGGCTGCTCTTGAACTCCAGGGCTCAAGCAATCCTCCCATCACAGGCTCCCAAAGTGCAGGCTAGGAATTTTTTTTTTGGAGACAGGATCTCACTCTCTCACCCAGGCTGGAGTACAGTGGCCTGATCACGGTTCACTGCAGCCTTGACCTCCCAGGCTCAAGGTGATCCTCCCACCTCAGCCTCCTGGGTAGCTGGGACTGCAAGTGCGTGTCACCATGCCTGGCTAACTTTTGTATTTTTTGTAGATATGGAGTTTTGCCATGTTGCCCAGGCTGGTTTCAAACTCCTGGGCTCAAGCAATCCACCTGCCTCAGCCTCCTGAAGTGCTGGGATTACAGGCATGAGTCACCCATCTGGCTCAGGCTAGGAATTTTGACACGGCTCCAAGTCAGACAGAGTAGGATACTGGAACATACATCCATTGTTCTTATTTGACCAGCAAAGTGGGAGTAAAGGAAAGCTGGAACTAGGTGGGGACAATGATGCCTAGGTTAACCCCAAGAAACCAGACATGTCAGCATGACTAATGTCATAGTATCTCTGGTTCTGCTCTGTCAGGGTTGGCTCAGAAACTGAACAGATTAGTTCTATAAAACAGGAAAATTCCACTAGGGACTAAAGATAAGCATGACTGAGGAAGGCGAGCTAATGCTGGAAGCCCTTACCATCCACCTAACTCTCCAATTCTCCCCACATTGCCACTTTTCCAGGCCAAAATCCCTAGGGATGAATTGACCTAGAACTCTATAACTCAGTTTGAATAAGAAAAGGTATTAGTACCGTACTTACATTCCCAGTACGAACTCAAATGCTTTTTCTACTAAAACACCTTGAGGGCAGGAACTGTATTTTCTCTCTCTCTAAGTGCCTGACATAAAATACTCAGTAAATTATTTGCTGAATAAACTTTTGCTATATATGGATGAATTGTAACATATTACCGAACAATCACTTTTCTGAGAATCACAACTATCTCTAAATCAGCCAAAAACCAGAAAGAAAAAGTCTCAGAATATCCAAAATAAAGATCAAAGACTATGGATTAAAGATTTCCTCACAGGAAAGTCCCTCAAGCCCTCACACAGTCTTTTGTTTGAAACAAAATTCAAGTTTTTCTAGTTCCCTAACTAACTGAAGCAGCAACTCCAGAATGAGGGCAAGGAGTGGCTGCTTAAATGAGGTTAAGTTGATAGCTGCAAAAAGAGACAGCTGACCCACTAAGGGGGAAAAGAGGCCCAGCAGCTTGGAGCTAGGTAGTAGAGGGGATATACAGCTCAGGGGACTTCAACAGCCCATAAAGGTACTTGTGTATTTTTTGTATACAAGTCCATCCATGTAATATGTTTTTTGTTTTGTTTTTGAGACAGGGTCTTGCTTTGCCACCCAGGCTGGAGTGTGGCAGTGCAATCACAGCTCACTGTAGCCTCCACTTCCCTAGCTCAAGTGACTCTCCCACCTCAGCCTCCCAAATACTGGTACTACAGGCACATGTCACCATGCCCAGCTAAATTTTTATTATTTGTAGAGAAGGGTCTCACTATGTTGCTCTAGCTGGTCTCGAACTCCTGTGCTCAGGCATTCCTCCTGCCTTGGCCTCCCAAAGTGCTGAGATTACAAGTGTGAGCCACCATGCCAGCATCATCTAATGTTTTAAAGTGCTTACTTGTTCAAGGTTAAGTGCTGTGGAGCATAGATTTGTATGGGACAGTACTGTCACAGATGTTTAGTGGAATAAGATATACATGAATAATGATATTACAAAGTAGAAAGCACTAAGTGCCACATAAGAGGTGAAGGAACCTCTCAATGGTTTGGAGAAGGCAACGGTTATTTCTAGCTTCATGGTGGCATTGACAACAGAGCTAGGTCTTGGTTGGATTTGGACAAACTGAGAGGGAAAGTACATTCTAGACAGAGGTAAAGGTGGAGAAGGGGTTGAGGTGGGTAAAACAATGTATTTGGTTTGGCTGGAAAATAGGCTAGAAAGGTAGGTATTGGATAGTGACTGCTCATAACTGATGTTAATAATTACAAGTCATCAGAAAGGATAACCGTGAGGCACATAATTTTGAACTACAGACTATCATCACTTTTCAGATTACTTCCTTAAAAAGTATTTTGGCGGCCAGGCGCGGTGGCTAACGCCTGTAATCCCAGCACTTTGGGAGGCCGAGGCAGGCGGATCACAAGGTCAGGAGATCGAGACCATCCTGGCTAACACGGTGAGGCCCTGTCTCTACTAAAAATACAAAAAATTAGCCGGACATGGTGGCAGGCGCCTGTGGTCCCAGCTACTCAGGAGGCTGAGGCAGGAGAATGGCGTGAATCCGGGAGGCGGAGCTTGCAGTGAGCTGAGATCAAGCCACTGCACTCCAGCCTGGGTGACAGAGCGAGACTCCATCTCAAAAAAAAAAAAAGTTTAAGCAGCGTATCAGCCAGAGTTATTGGTTGCAGAAAAAAAACTGATCCTAGTTAAACATAAAAGTAATTTACTGAAAGGCTATTAGTTTGATCATGGAATTGATGGGAAGGCTGGATACGTGAGATTGAGCTGGGAAGAAATTAAGCTAGGCAGCAGGAACAATCAAGTCAGAATGCCAAACATCTATGCTGAACACAGCTACTACTACCCCAATGCTCACTCCAACGGAGACCCAGCTTCCCCTTCCCTACATTTGTTATTAAGTCTCGACTCTTGAGTACCTGTTTTCAACATGTGTGATAAAATCGGAAGTATACCTGAAGTTTTCCTCCTGTATTCTGAAATACAAGTTGCCTCAAGGAAAAGTACTTGTGCAGTTTTTGAAGTGGGAGCTCAACTAATTGCTTTTCTCATGGGACACTATTTTTACTTGAAAGAACGAATGACAAATTATGGTTATTTAGAAGTATTTGCCATTTTCTTGAAAATGAATGAAAAAATGAATGAAATGAGCCTGTCATTTTAAATAAAATAACTTAGTACTTACTGCCAATAAAAAAGTTTGAGAATTCAGGTGAAAATTAGTATTTTGGAAAACTTGTATCTGTCACTGTGAGCTTGACAGCTTCCCACATGCTCAAATTATTCTGACAGATCATTGGTGATATTAATGAAATGTGATTTTTTTACATTGTATAATAAATGTCTCCACATTTGGAAGATCTGCATAACTCTGAAATCAGTATTTTCCAAATGACCATATAGCCATGTAACAATGCTATAAAATAACGTATAGGTAAAAATTCATTCAAGGTACAAAACAAAAGCTAATGTATTTTAATGCAACAGAATATGAAAAGTTCATTGACATAATTTCAGATTCCACAATGTATTAATCACTTAAGAAAATACCACTTGTGGAGTTTTGGTACGGTATCAGAGTAAGAATATCCAAAATTATCTGAAAAAGCTACTGAAATAATCCTCCCTTTCCAACTACATATTTGTGTGATGCTGGAGTTTTTTGGTATATTTTAATCAAAGTAGTATATCACAGCAAATTGAACGCAGAAGCATTTAATAGAATCCAACTGTCTTCTATTAAACTACATATTAAAGAGATCTACAGAAAATGTAAAACAGGGCATGGGCATGCCAGCCCCTGCTTCTCAGCCTATAATCCCAGCACTTTGGGGGCCCAAGGCAGAAGGATCACTTGAAGTCAGGAATTAGAGACAAACCTGGGTAACACAATGAGACACTGTCTCTACAAAATTTTTTTATAAGTATGTGGCTCATGCCTGTAATCCCAATACTTTGGGAGGCCAAGGAAGAAGGATCACTTCAAGCCAAGAGGTGGCGACCAGCCTGGACAAAATAGCAAGACCTTGCCTCTACAAAAAAAAAAAAAAAAAAAAAAACCAAAAAAACCAGGCATGGTGGCGTGCACCTGCAGTCCCAGCTACTTGAGAGGCTGAGGTAGGAGGATGGCTTCAGCCCAAGAGACTGAGGCTGAGGCTGCAATGAGCTGTGATCCTGCCACTACACTCCAGCCAGGGCAGTATCGCAAGACCCTGTCTCTTAAAAAAAAAAAAAAATAGCTGGGCGTGGTGGTGAGTGCCTGTAGTCTTGGCTACTCAGGAGGCTGAGGCCAGGGAGGACCACTTGAGCCCAGGAGTTTAAGGCTGCTGTGAGCTATGACTGAACCACTATACTCCAGCCTGGGCAACAGTCAGAGCCTGTCTCATACATACATACATACCTACATACATACATATATACATACAAAAACCAAGTATTAGCTTAGCTGGGTGTAGTGGTGCACACTTGTAGTTCCAGCTACTCAGGAAGCAGAGGGGGGCGATAGATTGAGCCTAGGAGTTCGAGGCTGCAGCAAGCCATGATCATGCCACTGTACTCCAGCCTTGGTGATAGAGTGAGACCCTGTCTTTTTTTTTTTTTTTTTTTTTGAGACAGAGTCTCACTCTGTCACCCAGGCTGGAGTGTGGTGGCACGATCTCAGCTCACTGCAACCTCTGCCTCCCAGGTTCAGGTAATTCTCCTGCCTCAGCCTCCCGAGTAGCTGGGATTACAGATGTGTGCCACCATGCCCAACTAATTTTTATTATTTATTTACTTATCTAAGAGTTTTGCTCTTTTTGCCCAGGATGGAGTGCAATGGTGAGGTCTCAGCTCACTGCAACCTCCACCTCCCGGGTTCAAGTGATTCTCCTGCCTCAACCTCCCAAGTAGTTGGGATTATAGGCGCATGCCACCATGCCCGGCTAATTTTTGTATTTTCAGTAGAGATGGGGTTTTGCCAAGTGGGCCGGGCTGGTCTCGAACTCCTGACTTCAGATGATCCGGCTGCCTTAGTCTCCCAAAGTGCTGGGATTATAAGCATGAGCCACTGCACCTGGCCTAATTTTTCTATTTTTAATAGAGGCAGGGTTTCACCATGTTGGCCAGACTGGTCTCGAACTCCTGACCTCAGGTGATCTGCCTGCCTAGGCCTCCAAAAGTGCTGGGATTACAGGCGTAAGCCACCATGCCTGACCCTATCTCTTAAAAACAAACAAACAAAAAGTATAATAATGCCACTCTGAGCATTCCTAGTATGCAGACCTTGGTTTTAAATTCTATTTTTCAATAAAAAGAGCCAGGGCTCCTTGAAGAAATGGCTGATTCTAGGAGTAGGGCAATAAAATCCCCTGGAGTCTAGCTGTTCTTATGGCAGATTTGACTCCTTTGTCTATTTACTTAGTCACTTACGTCAGTATTTTTAAATACTGATTTATTTATTTGCTCACATTGTTCCAGCTTTGGCCATTGGGAAGTCTTTCTCCTGTTGGAGCCTGCATCCCTTTCTCATACTCCCATTTTCATGTTATTTTGTTGTTTTTAAGCACTTACTTTCTTGTGCCACAAGATACTCCAGGCTTGTTTTGTAAATTTGGTGCCCCATTCACCACCCTTCAATTTGTTTGTGCGACCTCATTCCTCGTGGATGCCGGACAAGGACTTCGGCATGGGTGCAAAAGGCTGTCACACTGACCCTACACTGAGCTGTTAACACTTAAGCCATCTGTGGATGGCAAAGCTAAAAGAACACACTGTAACACACACCCTCTGGGGCTTCAGGGGTTGTGTGTAGCCACCTAGACACTGCCGCAGGGCCACGTGAAGTTTTGCCCCTGACGGTGTCCAAAAGCGCTTGCTCTGGCTCCGGCACCCACTCACCCTTCCCATGAGGGGTTGAGAGTTGTGAGCCAAGTAAGTGAGGCACCCAGGTCACAAGGCCCGTGAAGGGGTCAAGGTAAGTTTCCTGTTTCCTATATTTGGAACTGAATTGGAGGATACCAAGTTGTTGTCCACGCCCCTTGTGTGGGGGGAAAAAACCCACATTAGGCCATAGAAGTCTTCCTCTGTGCTAATGATTGTTGTGGTGTAAGAACAGGGGAAAATCATGGTTTAAAGAGAGTTTTTCCCTATTTACAATACCTGACTGGTACTCTATCAAAGTTATTGAAAACAAGGAAAGCATGGTAAACCAAAAATAAAGTTAAAAGGACCCCTGCAACCATGTGAATGGACTCCCTCCTCAGCCAGGGCATCCTAAAATTTAACCTGAAAGATTGGTTGAGGCCAGGTGTGGTGGCTTACGCCTGTAATCCCAGCACTTTGGGAGGCCAAGGCAGGCGGATCACGAGGTCAGGAGATCGAGACCATCCTGACTAACACGGTGAAACCCCATCTCTACTAAAAATACAAAAAATTAGCCAGGTGTGGTGGCGGGTGCCTGTAGTTCCAGCTACTTGGGAGGCTGAGGCAGGAGAATGGCGTGAACCTGGGAGGTGGAGCTTGCAGTGAGTCAAGATCGCACCACTGCACTCCAGCCTGGGCGACAGACAGAGACTCCATCTCAAAAAAGAAAAAAAAGATTGGTTCAGGCCATGATGGGAAGTAGGGGCTGGACATGCCTCATTATACCCTTCCAGCAGTAACATGAACACAGACCTTAAGTCTGATTTAAAAAAAAAAAAAAAAAAAAAATTTACAGTCTATTCTCTCTAAATCCTGCTACTAGGAGGCTTCATGTGCATGATAAAACTTAGATCTCTGCAACCCCTCAGCATAGCCCAAACATTCTTTTCTGCAGATAACAACTGTTCCAGCCAACTGCCAATCAGGACATGTTTAAATCTACCTATGACTTGGAACACCCCCTACCTTTGAGTTGTCCCGCCCTTTCATACTGAACCAATGTAAATCGTACATGTATACATACAGAGGTGTATTATGTCTCCCTAAAATGTATAAAAGCAAGCTGTACCCCAACCACCTTAGGCACATGTCATCAGGACCTCCTGAGGCTGTGTCACGGGTACATCCTTAACCTTGGCAAAATAAACTTTCTAAATTGATTGAAACTTGTCTCAAATACTTTTTGGTTTACAGTATAAGCAATTTTCACAGCCAAGAATAACCTAAGGAGACATGATGACTAAATATGATGTGTTATTGAAACCACCTTTGTAAAATTATAACTAAAGAAATTATGATAGTAAAAGATATCAAACGTAACTAACTCCATCTTGCTTCTAACCCCCAAACCACTGTCCATTCCTGGGTGTAGGCTGAACTAGCCTTGGGATGGAATTTAGTTTATAGTTTAAATAACAGTCCTTCCCCAAAGCTAGGCTCTTCCAGTAAAACAAATGAAAGGCCACCAGCCACCAAGTTAGGATGAGAACAGCTGGAATTCTAAATATTGTTAGATATAAGTTCTAAATTTCTTTTCAAAGAATCAGTATTTCAGTATGTTCAATTCTTTGCCTTCTACTTTTAAACTTAACTTCCTCGTAAAGCAACCTTTTTCAATTACCTGCTCCACCCTGACTCATTCTGATTATCTGCTCTGTCATAACCATTTTTCCCGCCAAACCCAACACTCTCTTTAAACTAGCCAATTGGAATTAGTCTAGCCTGTGCGGTCTAACCCTAGCCAATAGGGGAACGACACAGCAGCAGGGTCCACGTGGGTCAGGGATAAGAATCCTTCCCCTCCCTTGTCCAAGTGTGCGCTCACTATTGCTCCATCTGTAAGGGTATACCCTTCTACTGAAGTAACTTGCCTTGCTGAGAATTAAAAAGAAAATTTTATATTCGAGTGCTATTTCTTTTGCAGCACCGAAACTTTATAACAATTTGGGGGCTCGCCCGTGATTACATTCCTCTCTGGGGGCGGTCTCTGGTTCTCTCTCCTGAGGAGGCGCACCCCGCCCCTTTGTGGCAGCCCCAGGGGTGAGAAATCAAGACCCACCCAGTGCAAAGAATAACCCGAGCTCTCAGCAACACGGAAAAAAAAAAAAACTGGCCAGCAACCTAGTGTAAAGGATCCTCACATACTGTGGCAAACACTCTGTAGACAGACCAAGTAAGGAGAAACCACAGGAGCCAGTGAAGTATTTCCTTGGTGGTCGGGACTAAGGAAAAAGCCACAGATGGTAAAGCATTCCTCGGTTAGGACATACCAAGTAAAGAGAAACCGCAGAGGCGGTAAAGCATTCCTTAGTCGGGACTAGGGAAAGAAAGCCGCGGGGGGCAGTGAAGTATTCCTTAGTCGGTCTTGGAAGTTATAAAGAGGTGAGAAATCCCCATTGGGGGCAGGAAGGGTTAACCTCAGAAAGAGGTGAGGAATCCCTCTTTCATGAGGGAGTGTTGAACCTCAAAAAGAGGTGAGAAATCCCCATGGGGGGGGTTAAACCTCAAAAAGAGGTGAGAGTTTGGCCGGGTGCAGTGGCTCACACCTGTAATCCCAGCACTTTGGGAGGCCAAAGCGGGCAGATCACGAGGTCAGAAGATCAAGGCCATCCTGGCTAACACGGTGAAACCCCATCTCTACTAAAAATACAAAAAATTAGCTGGACATGGTAGTGGGCACCTGTAGTCCCAGCTACTCAGGAGGCTGAGGCAGGAGAATGGTATGAACCCGGGAGACGGAGCTTGCAGTGAGCTGAGATTGCACAACTGCACTCCAGCCTGGGGGACAGAGCGCGAGACTCCATTAAAAAACAAACAAAAAAAAAACAGTGAGAAATCCCCACGGTGGGTGGTTGAACCTCAGAAAGAGGTGAGAAATCCCCATGAAGGGGGGCTGAACCTCACAAAGAGGTGAGAAATCCCCATGGCGGGGGTTGAACCTCACAAAAACCTCTCGTAGTAAGAAAAATACTCAGAACTCCCCTTTCCTTTCTGCTCAGGGGAAGAAAGAGTAGCTCCACTCCTGCCGGTCCCTCTAGGGGAAGGGGAAGGAGAGGGGAGAACAGCAGCATAAGCAGCTGGCAGAAGCAGGGAAAGAACAGCAGAGAGGAAAGAGAGGGAGGGGAAAGAGAGAGAGAGACAGAGAGAGAGAGACAGAGAGAGGGAGAGACAGAGAGACAAAGAGGGAGTCAAAGAGAGAAAAAGAGAGAGACAGAAAGTCAAAGAGAAAAAGAAAAAGAGAGAGTAGTAAAGAGACAGGAGGGGGTATAGCTCAGGGTTAGAGCACTGGACTGCAGACCAAGAGAGTAGTAAAGAGAAAACAGCATACCCTATTCCTTTAAAAGCCAGGGTAGGCCGGGCGCGGTGGCTCAAGCCTGTAATCCCAGCACTTTGGGAGGCCGAGGCGGGTGGATCACGAGGTCAGGAGATCGAGACCATCCTGGCTAACATGGTGAAACCCCGTCTCTACTAAAAATACAAAAAACTAGCCGGGCGTGGTGGCGGGCGCCTGTAGTCCCAGCTACTCGGAGGCTGAGGCGGGAGAATGGCGTGAACCTGGGAGGTGGAGCTTGCAGTGAGCCGAGATCGTGCCACTGCACTCCAGCCTGGGCGACAGAGCGAGACTCCGTCTCAAAACAAACAAACAAACAAACAAACAAACAAAAAAAGCCAGGGTAAATTTAAAACCTGTAATTGATAATTGAAGGTTTTCTTGGTGACCCTGTAACACTTCAATACCACCTTGTTGTCAGTGTAAACAAGGGCGTAGCCTGAAAGCACTGAGGCCACTGACAACCCGAAGCCTTCCTATCAAAAAATCCTTGACCCAGTAACCCTCAGATGGCCCAAATGCATTTAATCTGTAGCGGCAACTGCTTTGCTAGCAGAAGAAAGTAGAAAAATAGCTTTTAGAGGAAACCTCACTGTGAACACACCTCACCAGTTCATAACTATCTTAAGTCCAAAAAAAAAAAAAAAAAAGAGAGAGAAAGGTAGCTTACTAACTCAAAAATCTTAAAGTATGGGGCTATTAGAAAAAGATGATTTAACAATAACCATTGATAATTCCCTTAAGCCAGCAGGTTTCCTAACAGGGGATCTAAATCTTAATTAATTACCATATGAAGGTCTGACCAGACCTAAGAGGATCTCCCTTCAGGACAGGAGGCTAGATGGTTCCTCCTAGGTGACTGAGGGGAAAAAGACACAATGGGTATTTAGTAATTGACAGGGAAACTCTTGCAGAAGCAGAGTTAGGAAAATTACTTAGTAATTGGTCTGCTCAAACATGTGAACTGTTTGCACTCAGCCAAGCCTTAAAGTTGCTTACAGAACCAGGAAGGAACCATCTATACCAATTCTAAGTTAATTAGGTCTAAACAAGGTCGTCTTAATAGCAAAGGATAACTGAAATCCCAAACTTACACGGTTTTCAACAAAAGTAAAGTTTGCTAAAAGTTAACAGTGTAACATGTATTATCCTAACTTCTAATCTTGTGGTCTTAGGCAGTCTAGTCCACAGACATGAAGGAAGTTCACTTTGGAAAAGAATGGTTAACATCTTTGGGGAAAAAAAGCATGGGGGGAGAATTTATGTAAAAAGAATGTTATATGATAAATTCTTGTCCTAAAATAAATTAACTGGTTGTTTAAAGAAAGGGATGTTTGCCACAAGTCAGAAAGCTGAGGCATGTCGAAGAATTGTCTATGAAAGGCGTGAAAAAAAAAGTGTTATAAAAGGGAATTTAAGCAAGAAACGTTGTATAATTTAAAAGTAATTAGGCCTCCTGAATGTAAAACTATTGAAGAAACAGTTTATGTGCAAGGTGTATAAGGAAAGTAAAATATACTTTTGGTAAAGGGATTATAAGAAGGCATAAGAATGTAAATTTTTACCTATACTAAAAGGTTAAAAAAATTTTTTTGTTTTGAAGGTTTAGGCAACTTTTAAAATGTTAATCGTAAAGGAAATTGTGTGTGTAAACATACTGGCTAAAGTTAAAAGGGTATCATCCAGTTTTTCTGTGAACTGGGCATTAAAATAAAAGCACAACGGGTTTTTCTTAAAGCACGAACCTCCTCTTTAACAAAAATTATAAAAGGTTAAAAACAGTCTATAAAAATCTTACCTTGTGGTCAGATGTTAAAATTGGATAAATATGTCTACAAGATTTTATTAAAATTGAGTTTAACATTAATAACACACTAATATAAAGGTGAAATTTAGCTTATTTGGTATAAAAATCATACAGGAAGCATTGTCAAATATAAAATGGTGTTTGGCTTTCTTTGGTCTAAAAACTAATAAAAATAGGTGCTAAAGGAAATTTCTCAGAAGGCACCAAGGACTATAAAGTCCACTGCTGATGTCCCCACATTTAAAACAAAAGATCAATTTCTTAGAATTATATACTTAGTTTATCTTCAACTTTCCTTTCCCTCAAAACTAAAAGTCTTTTTGCACAGGTATCACCCCTAGAACTTCTGGTAAACCAGCACCAGCCTGAGGATCATGTTCTCATCAAAGGGTGAAAAGGAGGAAAACTGGAACTAGCCTGGGAAGGACCCTACTTTGTGCTGCTAACCACCGAGACTGCTATTCATACAGTGGAAATGGGATGGACTCATCACACCCGAGTCAGGAAAGTGCCACCCTCCCCAGAGTGTTGGGCCATGGTCCCAGGGGAAAACCCTTCCAAACTAAGGCTAAGAAAAATTTAACTGTCTTTCATGTATTCTATTACTCTTCCTTCTTTCCTCACTCTATTGCTGACCATCTAGTTATAACCAAGTCAATTTCCCTTCAAACTGTTGCATTTGATGCTTGCCTTGTTATATTCCCTGTGGGGGACTTGCCAAGTTGACAGCTCTCTACTTCAGAAAAGTACCTCTGTCCCTCCTGACTCTCCTTAGACTGGGCCTTAGTAAACTGGGACCATTTAATCCGGAGAAATTTTGATAAAGACCCCAGTGTCAACCAGGAGTCTTGCCCTGCAATGCTGGCTGAGCTTTTATGCTATAGTTGGTCCAACATTCTGTAGACCACTAAAGAGCAAAGATGGACTGCCCCAACCGGTTTTTGTAATTTCCTAAAACCATACATTCATTTTACTAGAGCATCGTAGAAGCTAGACTTAAACCTTGGCAATTAAGACAGGATACCAAGATGCATAATACTGGATGGAACACACCAAATATTCTGTCTGCACATTAAACAAAAACAATTGTTATGCTGTGTGCACAGCAGGCCAGAGACCCAGATTATCCCCTTTCCACTAAAGTGGTCCTCCAGTCAACCAGGTGTGGGCTGCATAGCAGCTCTTTTCCAGGATTCTATAGCCTGGAGTAGTAAGTTGTGCCAAGCTCTCTCTCTGCTATATCCCGAAGTCCGACACCCTGCCAGTCTGCCTCCAAGGGCCATCCAGCTTCCACCTCCCAATACTAAGTTCACCTTGCGTCTCTCACAACAGGGAGGAAACTTGGCATTCCTTGGAGACCCAAAGGGATCCAGTGAGCTTAAGAGTTTTCAAGAACTTATCAATCAGTCAGGTCTTGTTCATCCCCAAGCGGATGTTCGGTGGTATTGTGGTGGACCTTTACTGGACACTCTGCCAAATAACTGGAGTGGCACTTGTGCTTTAGTCCAATTGGCTATCTCACCCTGGCATTTCATCAACCAGAGGAAGGAAAAATAAGATCTTTGTAAAGCGAGAGAAGCCCCTTACGGGTCTTTTGACTCTCACGTCTATTTAGACACAATTAGAGTCCCACAGGGAATATCACATCAATTTAATGCCTGAAATCAAATAGCTGCAGGATTTGAGTCAGTATTTTGGTAGATGACAGTTAATCAAAATGAAGACTGAATAAACTACACCTACTACAACCAACAGCGATTTATTAACTACACTAGAGATGCTGTTAAAGGAATAGCTGAGCAATTAGGGGCTACTAGCCAGATGACTTGAGAAAATAGGATAGCCTTAGACATGATATTAGCAGAAAGAGGAGGAGTTTGCATTATGATTAAAACTCAATGTTGTACCTTCATCCCAAATACCACCACCCCGATGGAAGTACAACAAAGGCATTGCAAGGTCTGACTGCTCTGTCCAATGAGTTAGCCAACAACTCAGGGGTAAATGACCCCTTTACAGGATGGCCAGAAAAGTGGTTCAGTAAATAGAAAGGAATAATAGTCTCAATTCATACTTCCCTCACAGTTGTAATGGGTGTACTTATTCTGGTTGGGTGCTGCGTCATACCATGCATCTGTGGGTTGGTGCAGAGGCTCATAAAAACGGCACTTAGTAAAACCTCCCTTAACTATCTTCCACCTTATCCAGAGAAGCATCTTCTTTTGGAAAATCAAGCAAAACAATTAAGCCAAGACACGTTAAAAAATTTAAAAAGAACTGTAAGGAAATGCAAAGGGAGGAATTGTTAGATATAAATTCCAAATTTCTTTTCAAAGAATCAGTATGTCAGTATGTTCAATTATTTGCCTTCTACTTGTAAACTTCCTCGTAAAGCAACCTTTTTCGTACCTACTCCACCCTGACTCATTCCCTTTACCTGTTCCACCCTCATCCCAATTACCTACTCCACCCAACTCATTTTGATTACCTGCTCCACCCTGACTCATTCTGATGACTTCCTCTGTCAAGACCATTTTCCCCGCCAAACCACTCACCCCAACACTCTCTTTAAATTAGCCAATTGGAATTAGTTTAGCCTGTGCGGTCTAACCCTAGCCAATAGGGGAATGACACAGCAGCGGGGGCCATGCGTGTCAGGGATAAGAACCCTTCCCCTCCCTTGTCCAAATGTGTGCTCACCATTGCTCCATCTGTAAGGGTGCACCCTTCTACTGAAGTAACTTGCCTTGCTCAGAATTAAAAAGAAAATTTTATGTTCGAGTGCTATTTCTTTTGTGGCACCGAAACTTTATTTATAACAATATTAACAGCTATTATTTCAGAGGTCATAAGAGTTGCAATTTCCCCAGGCCAGGCGCGGTGGCTCACACCTGTAATCCCAGCACTTTGGGAGGCCAAGGCGGTTGGATTACAAGGTCAAGATAGAGACCATCCTGGCCAACATGGTGAAACCCTATCTCTACTAAAATACAAATAAAAATTAGCTGGGCATGGTGTCGTGTGCCTGTAATCCCAGCTATTTGGGAGGCTGAGGCAGGAGAATCGCTTGAACCCGGGAGGTGGAGGTTGCAGTGAGCTGAGATCATGCCACTGCCAGCCTGGTGACAGAGCAAGACTCAGTCTCAACAACAACAAAAAAAGAGCTGCAATTTCCCCAATTACTCTTGAAGATAACACCACTACTGTGAACCTAAGATTGACCTTTTAAGATGTCTTTTCAGATTTTTACATTTCTAACAACAGAACAGCCCCACCTGGACCTGCCAACCAGTTCTGTGGCCCCCACCCAGGAACTGACTCAGGAACTGACTCAGCATAAGAGAACAGCTTTGACTCCCTATTGAGAGGTGAAGCCAGCTGGGCTTCCAGGTCGGGTAGGGACTTAGAGAACGTTTCTGTCTAGCTAGAGGATTGTAAACGCACCAATCAGCACCCTGTAAAAATGCACCAATCCGCACTCTGTGTCTAGCTAAAGGATTGTAAACACACCAACCAGCACTCTGTAAAAACGCACCAATCAGCACTCTGTGTCTAGCTAAAGGACTGTAAATGCACCAATCAGCACTCTGTAAAACGGACCAATCAGCAGGACGTGGGTGGGGCCAAATAAGGGAACAAAAGCTGGCCACCTGAGTCAGCAGCAGCAACCCACTCGGGTCCCCTTCCACACTGTGGAAGCTTTGGTCTTTCACTCTTCACAATAAATCTTGCTGCCACTCACTCTTTGGGTCCGCACTACCTTTATGAGCTGTAACACTCACCATGAGGGTCTGCAGCTTCATTCCTGAAGTCAGCAAGACCATGAACCCACCAGGAGGAACAAACAACTCTGGATGTGCCACCTTTAAGAGCTGTAACACTCACAATGAAGGTCTCCAGCTTCACTCCTGAAGTCAGCAAGATCACCAACCCATCAGAAGGAAGAAACTCCAGACACATTTGAACATTTGAAGGAACAAACTCCGGACACACCATCTTTAAGAGCTGTAACACTCACCGCAAAGGTCCACGGCTTCATTCTTAAAGTCAGCGAGACCAAGAACCCACCGAAAGGAATAAATTCTGGACACACTATGAGTTCATCGCCAAGCCAACCAATCAGCACTCCTGACTCACTAGCCCCCTACCCACCAAATTACCTTTAAAAACTCTGATCCCCGGCTGGGCGCGATGCCTCATGTCTGTAATCCTAGCACTTTGGGAGGCTGAGGTGGATGGATCACGAGGTCAGGAGTTTGAGACCAGCCTGGCCAAGATGGTGAAACTCCGTCTCTACCAAAAATACAAAAATTAGCCAGGCGCCTGTAATCCCAGCCACTCGGGAGGCTGAGGCAGAAGAATCACTTGAACCCGGGAGGCAGAGGTTGCAGTGAGCCGAGATCGCACCACTGTACTCTAGTCTGGGTGACAGAGCAAGACCCTGTCTCAAAAAAAAAGAAAAAAAAAAGTCTCAAAAAAAAAAAAAAAAAAACCCTCAAACAAAAAACTCTGATCCCTGAGTTTTGGGGGAGGCTAATTTGACAAATAATAAAACTCCAGTCCTCCCACACAGCCAGCTTTACGTGAATTACTCTTTCTCTACTGCAATTCCCATCTTGATAAATCGGTTCTGTCTAGGCAGTGGGCAAGGTGAACCTACTGGGTGGTTACAGTATCCTGGATGGGATCTTGGAATAGAAAAAGAACATTAAAACTAACAAAATCTGAATAAAGAATAAACCTTAGTTAATAAAGTTATTATGTAATAATGTTACAATAATAGTGGTTCATTAATTATAACATACCATACTAATGTTAAGATGTTAATGGTGAAACAAGGTGTAGGTATATGGAAATTCTACTATCTGCAATTTTCTGTAAATCTAAATCTATTAGAAAAAATAAAGTTTACTTAAAGAAAAGTCACTCTCTTCACTACTTTTTTAAAACCGCTTTTTTATAAAAATGTTTTTATGTTCACATATACTTTTTTAACAAATAAATGCAGTACTTAATTTTTTTCTCAACTTTAATTTCCAATATGTTAAATATTGAAAACTATAACTTGCAAAAAAGCTCTTTGGAGTCATCAATAATTTTTACATGTGTAATGGAATTCTAAGGGCAAAAGTCTGACTACCACTTAAGTTTTACATTTATGAAGAAACTCATGTACGCAGACTCTCATTCTTCAAAAATTTAGGATAGGCCCAGTGCAGTGGCTTGTGCTTGTAATCCCAGCACTTTGGGAGGCCGAGGTGGGTGGATCACTTGAATTCAGGAGTTCCAGACCAGCCTGGGCAGGCAACATGGCAAAACCCCATCTCTACTAAAAAACACAAAAATTAGCTGAGTGTGGTGGCGTACACCTGGAATCCCAGCTACTCTGGGTGGCGGAGGCAGGAGAATCGCTTGAACCCAGGAGGCAGAGGCTTATGACCTGAGATCATGCCACTGCACTCCACCTTGGGCAACAGAGTGAGACCCTCTCTAAAAATAATAATAATAATAATAATATATATGTGTGTGTGCTTATATATATGTGTGTATATATACACACATATATATAAGATAAATGAAACTTTAGTGCAAAGGCAGCCTTCAACTTACACATATGTTGAGTTACTCAAATTTGTGGAATAAAGTGCCCAGCCTTTCCCTGGCAATAACGTAGCCTCCTGGGATCACTCACAGAGTATCCTTTAAACCTGTTACTGTGGTGGCAAACTGCCAAAGCACCAGTGCCTTGTTAATTAACACTGCACCATCACTTACTACTATGTTTCTATTAGCTGGGTGATGCAGGGGGAAGATGAGAAGGTTGAATACCTACCAAAAGTCAGGTTCTATAGGTACTTTACAAATATTATCTCTTATGTATGACTCCCAAGCAGTGACTGTCTACTCATTTCTAGGACCAACATTACCCAACTAGTTCAATAACTGAAGAAGAAGCTGTATGAACCCATGTCCAGGTACAAAATCTCACTTTGCTGTAATGAGAACAACCTCCAATAAGACATGGGCTCAGTGACTGATGAGAGGACACTCAGGGGAGGGAACAGATGTAGCTGAGGCTGGGCACAGTGGCTCACGCCTGTAATGCCAGCACTTTGGGAGGCCAAAGTGGGAGGACTGAGGCCAGGAGTTCAAGAATGCCCTGTCCAATATAGCAAGTTCCCATCTCTATTAAAATTAAAAATAAAAAAATAAAAAGAATGTAGTTGTGAGCATGAACAAGGGCTAGGAATAAGGACTAGGGAACTGGAGGGAGTAAAGGGATGGAGCTGAAAGGCAGGGTCAGGGTTAAGGGCTGGAGGTGCGGGTGAAAAGATGTGTATAAAATGACAGTGAAGGGAATGAAAATGAGAGCAAGTGCTCTGAAGAGGTGGCAGGAAGGGTTTTTCTTCTCCCATTCTTTTACTTAAATCCTTTCATTGCTAATACCACATGCTACCATCACAGACCACAGACCCCAATGTCAACAGATCTCAGTCTGGAAGACTAGGAGGAAGCAGGACGAGCTTTATCTTCTCCCACTGTAACTGCCCAATGGGTTCACCTTGCCCCCTGCCTAGACAGAGGTGATTTATCAACATAGGGGAACTGCAATAGAGAAAGAGTAATTCACGCAAAGCCGGCTGTGCAAGAGACCAGAGTTTTATTTATTACTCAAATCAGTCTCCCTGAGCATCTGGGGATCAGCGTTTTTTAAGGACAACTTGGTGGGTTGGGGGGAAGCCAGTGAGCTGGGAGTGCTGACTGGTCAGGTCAGAGATGACATCAAAAGGAGTCTTCTTCTGCTGAGTCAGTTCCTGGGTGGGGGCCACAAGATTAGATGAGCCAGTTTATTGATCTGGGTGGTGCCAGTTGATTCATCAAATGCTGGGGTCTGCAAGATATCTCAAGCATTGATCTTAGGAGCAGTTTAGGGAGGGTCAGAATCTGGTAGCCTCCAGCTGCGTGACTCCTAAACCATAATTTCTTTTCTTTTTTTTTTTTTTTTTTTTTTTGAGATGGAGTTTCACTCTTGTTGCCCAGGCTGGATTGCAATGGCATGATCTTGGCTCACTGCAACCTCCGCCTTCCGGGTTCAAGCGATTCTCCTGCCTCAGCCTCCTGAGTAGCAGGGACTATAGGCATACACCACCAAGACCGGCTAATTTTTTGTATTTTTAGTAGAGACAGGGTTTCACCATGTTGGTCAGGCTGGTCTCCAACTCCTGGCCTCAGGTGATCCACCCATCTTGGCCTCCCAAAGTGTTCGGATTACAGGCATGAGCCATAATTTCTAATCTCGTGGCTACTGTTAGTCCTACAAAGGCAGTCCTCCCCAGGCAAGTAGGAGGTTTTGGGAAAGGACTGTTATTGTCTTTGTTTTCAAAAACTATAAACTATAACCTAAGTTCCTCCCAAAGTTAGTTCAGCCTATGCCCAGGAATGAACAAGGACAGTTTGGAGTTAGAACCAAGATGGAGTTGGTTAGGTTAGATCTCTTTCACTGTCTCAGTGCTTTGGAGCAAGCTGCAGTGAGAGGGTAGGAAGGTGCCACACTTCTTTGTCACACGCCTGCTCCCACTTCACCTTCTGCCATGAGTAAAAGTTTCCTGAGGCCTCCCCAAAAGTCAAGCAGGTACTGGCACCATGCTTGTACAGCCTGTAGAACTGTGAGCCATTAAGCCTCTTTTCTTTTTTTTTTTTTTTTTTTGAGACGGAGTCTCGCTCTGTCACCCAGGCTGGAGTGCGGTGGCCGGATCTCAGCTCACTGCAAGCTCCGCCTCCCGGGTTCACGCCATTCTCCTGCCTCAGCCTCCCGAGTAGCTGGGACTATAGGCGCCCGCCACCTCGCCCGGCTAGTTTTTTGTATTTTTTAGTAGAGACGGGGTTTCACCGTGTTAGCCAGGATGGTCTCGATCTCCTGACCTCGTGATCCGCCCGTCTCGGCCTCCCAAAGTGCTGGGATTACAGGCGTGAGCCACCGCGCCCGGCCAAGCCTCTTTTCTTTATAAGCTACCCAGTATTTCTTTATAGCAACACAAGAACAGACCAATGAAGTGACCCACTAGCAGAGTGCTGCCTTAAAGACTGACATGCCACAGGAAGTCACTTACATGATAGAGTCTGAAAGCACTACATTGAAACTTCAAAATAATTTATGGCAAATGTAACTGCCTCATCCTGCTAGAATTTTTTTTTTTTTTTTTAAGACGGAGTCTTGCTGTCACCAGGCTGGAGTGCAGTGGCATGATCTCGGCTCATTGCAACCTCTGACTCCCGGGTTCAAGTGATTCTCCTGCCTCAGCCTCCCGAGTAGCTGGGACTACAGACGCACACACCCATGCCCGGTTATTTTTTTTTTTTTTTTTTTTTTTGTATTTTTAGTAGAGACAGGGTTTCACCATGTTGGTCAGGCTGGTCTTGAACTCCTGACCTTGTGATCTGCCTGCCTCAGCCGCCCAAAGTGCTGGGATTACAGGCATGAGCCACTGGGCCTGGCCCATCCTGCTAGAATTTTATACTTGCACTGTACCTGTCTAGAAATTTCCTTTTCTCTTGTGCTACATTTTCCTAAAATTTTAAATAACTAGCTTGCCACTTTAATAGCTACATCAAAGAACATCTTTAGCCAGTTAACACTTTAAATATCATAAAAGTTTCACAAACGCATCTAAAAGTCCATAAAAACCAACTATTAGTGGCTTCTTTTAGCTGCCTGTAAATCTGAGACATGTATTTTAATATGTTTAAGAAATCTGAATGTCTTGACACCCTAGAAAATGCTGTCTGCCACCCATCCCAGTTGCCCCCCAAAATCTTTAAACAATTTTAAAAAATGTTTTCTTGGCAGGGCACAGTGGCTCACACCTGTAATCCCAGCACTTTGGGAGGCTGAGGTAGGTGGATCACCTGAGGTCAGGAGTTTGACATCAGCCTGACCAACATGGAGAACACCCGTCTCTACTAAAAATACAAAAAATTAGTGGGGCGTGGTGGCACATGCCTGTAATCCCAACTACTCGGGAGGCTGAGGCAGGAGGAGAATCGCTTGAACCTGGGAGGCAGAGGTTGCAGTGAGCCAAGATCGCACCACTGTACTCCAGCCTGGGCAACAAGAGCAAAATTCCATCTCAAAAAAAAAAATTGTTCTTTTCTTTCCGATCCCAATTGATGTGTAGCACAAACAATTTTTAAACATGTCTTTCATTGTCTTTTGCCCCTGACAGATAAAGAAACTTATTCCTTTTTTTTTCAGGTGGAGTCTCACTCTGTCACCCAGGCTGGAGTGCAGTGGCACAATCTCAGCTCACTGCAACCTCCAGTTCAAGCAATTCTCCTGCCTCAGCCTCCCGAGTAGCTGGCCTTACAGGCGTGCACTACCATGCCCAGCTAATTTTTTTTTATTTTTATAGAGATAGGGCTTCACCATATTGGCCAGGCTGGTCTCAAGCTACTGACCTTGTGATCCACCTACCTCAGCCTCCCAAAGAGCTGGGCCTGGCCAAGAAACTTATTTCTTAATGAAAAAAAATAGTCTGGCTAGGCACGGTGGCTCACACCTGTAATCCAAGCACTTCGGGAGGCTGAGGTGGGCAGATCACCTGACGTCAGAAGTTCGAAACCTGCCTGACCAACATGGAGAAACCCTGTCTCTACTAAAAATAAAAAAATAGCCGGGCATGGTGCCGCACGCCTGTAATCTCAGCTATTTGGGAGGCTGAGGCAGGAGAATCGCTTGAACCCGGGAGGGGGAGGCTGCAGTGAGCCAAGATCGCGCCATTGCACTCCAGCCTAGGCAACAAAAGCGAACACTCCCCCCTCCCAAAAAAATTAGGCCAGATGCAGGGTCTCACACCTGTAATCCCAGTACTTTGGGAGGCTGAGGCGGGAGGCTCACTTGAAGCCAGGTATTTGAGACCTGCTTGGTCAACACAGTGAAACCTCTTCTTTACAAAATTACTTTTTAATTAGCTGGGTGCAGGGCATGGTGGCTCACGTCTATAATCTCAACATGCTGAGAGGCCAAGGTGGGAGAAATGTTTGAGTCCAGGAGTCTAAGACCAGCCTGGGAAACATAGGGAGACCCCCACCTCTACAAAAACTACAAAAATTAGCTGGGCGTGGTGGTGCATGCCTGTAGTTCCAGCTACTTGGGAGGCTGGGTGTGAGAGGGTTGCTTGAGCCCAAGAGATTGGGGCTGCAGTGAGTTATGACCATCCCACTGCACTCCAGCCTGGGTGACAGAGCAAGACCCTATCTCAAAAGCAAAACAGAACAAAGTAGAAAGAAAAAAAAAAAACTAAACTTTTATCAAGATGAAAACTATGACAAAGCATTGGAGCACTATTATTATGGTGCCTTTCCAAAAGAGAAGATGAAAATGGACTTAATCCATTTCTTACACCTAGTTTACTTTCAAAGCAGTATATGCCTTCACTTCTCAATCATTTATCAAATCAATAATGCTCAGCAAGTGACCTATACTTGACCTGCAGAATTGCTTTTGATCATCTATTCAAAATAAGTACAATGTAAGTAACTTAAACGTGTTTAGATTTTTGTAGCATTTCTGGGCTCCTCCCACAACGGAATGCCCAAACACTGGATTTTCTTTTCCCG
Source organism: Macaca nemestrina (assembly GCF_043159975.1). NCBI lineage: Eukaryota > Metazoa > Chordata > Mammalia > Primates > Cercopithecidae > Macaca > Macaca nemestrina. The sequence goes on from NC_092138.1 coordinate 66,844,667, forward strand.
GTCTTTCTTCCTCAAATTCTCTTTGCAAAAAAGACTAAAACATAACGACTATAAAGGTGAAAGCCTTGCATTTTTAGAGGAAGATGGTTGAGTGGATTTTACATTATAATTGACTAATTAAGATGTACTGAAAAATTAATTATACCATGTCAACAATATCAAGCATAGAAAAAAAGGGGAGCAACTCACCTTAAGCATTTTAAACTTAAGAAATTGGCAATCAGCCAGGTGCAGTGGCTCTCATGCCCGCAATCACTCACTTTGGGAGGCTGAGGCAGGTGGATCACTTGAGGTCAGGAGTTCAAGACCAGCCTGGCCAACATGGTGAAACCCTGTCTCCATCAAAAAATACAAAAATTAGTGGGGCATGGTGCCACGAGCTATAGTCCCAGCTACTCGGGGGGCTGAGACACAAGAATCATTTGAAACCAGGAGGCGGAAGTTGCATCGAGCTGAAATCAGATTGCACCACTGCACTCAAGCCTAGGTGACAGAGTGAGACGCTGTCTCAAAAAAAAAATAAATTAGGAATAAAGGCATTTGTAAACCTGTTATCATACAAAGTAACAGATGACCAAGTATAATTTCCAAAGAGTAGACCTATCACTTAGTCATCCTTTAAAATCTGTAAAATGAACATTTTATTTGTTAATTTCCATTTATATAAGGAAAAATATCACTCTCGATAGGCTTCTTTTCAGTGACAAACATTTTCCAGAGCAGGAAAGCAAGTTAGGAAAATAGGAAAATTCACTGGTTACAATTATAATGAATTAGTTGGGTACAAAAGACTCTTTATGGGGGGCAGGGAGCCAGGATTTTACTATGTTGCCTGGGCTGGTTTGAACTCAAGTGATCCTCCTGCCTCAGGCTCCCAAGTAGTTGGGACTACAGGTGTGTGCCACCTGGGCTAAAAGTCTATTAATTTTACTAAATTTTATTAAATCTAAGATGTCTGTACGGCCGGGCACGGTGGCTCAAGCCTGTAATCCCAGCACTTTGGGAGGCCGAGACGGGCGGATCACGAGGTCAGGAGATCGAGACCATCCTGGCTAACCCAGTGAAACCCCGTCTCTACTAAAAAATACAAAAAACTAGCCAGGCGAGGTGGCAGGCGCTTGTAGTTCCAGCTACTCGGGAGGCTGAGGCAGGAGAATGGCGTGAACCCGGGAGGCGGAGCTTGCAGTGAGCTGAGATCTGGCCACTGCACTCCAGCCTGGGCGAGCTAGACTCCGTCTCAAAAAAAAAAAAAAAAATCTAAGATGTCTGTGATTATAAAACGCATTATTTCATGTAACACTAGGAAAAAAACTGCCAATTGAGCTATGGCATAATGCTTAGTTACGGTATCCTGTCTTCAAGGAAGAAGGAAAACCGACTGCCAATGACTACTAATGATAGAGGCAGGAGACAGACAAATGCCTAGGCAGATAGGGGCACATCCCCAGGGAAACCCTACCTCCAAGCCAAAGACAGTTTAAAGCCTGAAAGCCAAGCTACAAGTCAAATCCATGGACCAGATTGAGAACCTGTCTTCCCGTTTGATGTGCTTTCTTCTGATTGATCCCCAACTTTCACCTATTTTACATATACCTACCCCTTTCCTAATTGGTTTTCTACACTGTCGTACCCACCTTTGAGTGGTGTCTTTGCTTTAACCTTGTTTTTTTTTTTTGAGACAGGGTCTCACTCTGTCTGCAAGACTGGAGTGCAGTGGCAGGCTCTCAGCTCAATGCAACCTCTGCCTCCCAGGCTCAATCGATTCTTCTGCCTCAGCCTCCCGAGTAGCTGGGATTACAGGCGCACTTCACCATGCTGGGCTCATTTTTGTATTTTTAGTAGAGACAGGGTTTCATCATGTTGGCCAGATTGGCCTCGAACTCCTGACCTCAGGCAATCTGCCCACCTCAGCCTCCACAACTGCAGCAATTACAGGCGTGAGCCACCATACCGGCCTTCCCTTTAACCTTTTTGCATACTCAGAAACCGATCAGCACACACTCCCCATTCTGAGTCCCTAAGAAGCCCCAGAACCAGCCACACTGGGAAAGAAGCCACCTGACTGCAGGGGTGGGGGACCACCCCTGAATGTCCTCTTCTCTGAGGCACTCAATAAAATTCTTCTCTGCCCTCCTCACCCTTCGAATTGTCAGAGTAATCTCGTTCTTCTTGAACAAGGGACAAGGGTTTGGGAACCACTAAATGCGGGTACAAGCTGTAACACAAGTGGTCCGAGTGGGTGGAGGGTGGTGGGTGGCGCATCACTCCTGTTGGCAAAGTGGTTAAGAAAAATCCAACATCACCAATAAAATAATCTTGGAGAGTAAGAATATCTATTATAGTAAGTAGTCCAACACAGTTCCTAATCTGTTTGGGATGTCAAGATAAATCAAAGCTTTTAGGAAATATATGTATAACTAATAAAATGAAAGGCACCTCCAAAACTGGATCTTGAAATTAAAAGCCACTATTCAGTGGTGAAAATGATGAAAACATATGTAAAGAACAATAGTTCACTCAGAAACAGCTAGTCTTTTAGGAGATGAGAAGTTCACTTCACACTTAGACAAAAGGCAGTGTAGTGCTACATTCCATCCCACCCGCTACGCTAACAAAACTGGCTCTACTAGACAACATCCATATTTGAGAAATATTACATACAGTAAAAGAAAAATCACATGCTTAAAACTGACAGAGGGAAAGTATTTAAAATTAATTCACATGAAAAAAAAAGTTGAGGCCGGGCGCGGTGGCTCAAGCCTGTAATCCCAGCACTTTGGGAGGCCGAGACGGGCGGATCACGAGGTCAGGAGATCGAGACCATCCTGGCTAACACGGTGAAACCCCCTCTCTACTAAAAAATACAAAAAACTAGCTGGGCGCGGTGGCGGGCGTCGGTAGTCCCAGCTACTCGGGAGGCTGAGGCAGGAGAATGGCGTGAACCCGGGAGGCGGAGCTTGCAGTGAGCCGAGATCCGGCCATAGCACTCCAGCCTGGGCGACAGAGCGAGACTCCGTCTCAAAAAAAAAAAAAAAAAAGTTGAAACCTAACATAGAATCAATACCTTGGGTTCTTTTTTCCATTTCCAAAACGAATGTGAGCCAGATTCAAAATTCTCTGTCAGCACTACACCAGGTTTTGTCAAATTCACTGAACACAAGATTTTTTTAAGTCTCCAATTTGATATAATTCATGCTGAGTTCTTTAACTACTATTTGATATCCTAGTGATTTTTTATTACTTCCACTTTGGGGACAGTCTTGTGAGTCTCTTTTGAGAGCGTTCACTCTTAAGCTTGTAAGATGCCTTTCCTCCAAATCTTACCATTTTCAGAATTTTGCTACAGACATATCAATTAACCAAAATCCAGCATCTTCAGCTAACTAAAAGTTTTGACACAACTTTTAGGGAAAGGTGCAAATCTCTAGTAAACAGGTTGACTTCAGGACTCCTCAAAAAAAGAGTCTGCTTATTCAGCAAAACCCAAGGGCCCAGAACAGGTCCCCACCCAGGCAGTCTTACCTGTAAGGTCACCAAGCTGGCTGTGGTGGCCAGGTCAATCTTCCCAAATTTGATGAGATTTCCAGAAGGGTTAAAAGGAACAGTGAACGGTTTCCTTTGGCTTAGGGGCTTTTCTCTAAAATCCTTCTCTTCTTCCCATCTGGTCTTTTCCCTCTGAACTATTAGCTTACTGCCAACCACCGTCACCACAGATATCACAAGAGTTTAGGCAAATGAAAAGCAAGTTCTACCCAGCCTTTTACATCTAAGGCACAACAGCCCATACTAGCACAACAAATTACCAATAATGACTAAGGCACAGCATTCTCTTCAACTTCTAAAGAAAAGCCTGTAACGTCTTCTACTTAATACAAGTGAAAAATAAGAGAATATGCTTTGGAATATTTTTTGCTTCAATTTTTGAAGGTGAAGAGTTTCTTCTATTCAAGTTAACTAGAGTCAGAGACTACTACTTAGGAATCAAGACTTTACTGTGCTTTCACCTAAATTTTTTCCTCCAAATTATTTAGGATTTGTCTTCTGTTCAGAAAATTAGTTTCCATAGTACCCTTCACTATGCCAGAATGCTGACTTAATTAAAAAATGGCCGTTTTTAAAGGAAAAAACTAACCTTCAACTCCCCTTAATTCACTGCCTTTTATTATTGACATACAAATCTGTCCTCCAAACAGGAGAACATGGGACAGCAGTGTCTAACCACCGCATCCCCCACAGCTCCTCGCACGAAGCCTGGGAGTAATGGGCATTCAATAAATGCCTATTAAACACTTCAATCCTCTCTTAACAAGTTGGTGCATTCCAAAACACTGGCTCCACCCCTCCAGGATCGGCCGCCGGCTCCCGATGGCAGTTTGCCTATGGCTTTGCTCTGGTGAAATCAAACCTCGTCGCTCAAGAAGACCCAGGATGGGGGCAAGGGAGCCGTCCGACCCCATCCCGCAAGGCAGCAGATCCTCTCTTCATTCCACCAGGCCGTTGGGCCTGAGGCCTTTCCCACCCCATTCGGGAACCTACGTAGCCAGCCAGAGATCCGCAGGGGTACCAGCTCCCGCCCCAGCCTGCAGACAGCCTGGCGTCGGGACACCGGGGACGCCTGCGCAGAAGAACGCGCCTGGCCCCTTCGCTCTGACGGTAACAATGCCCCCTCAGGAACACAGTCAGGGTAGGCTGGGGGCACCAGTACACGTCTGCGCGCTCCCCGACGCCTTGGCGCGCCCCTGGTGCTCAACCTTCCCCACGTGAGCGCGCCCGCCATCACGACACTCCCTGACGGGGTCTCCTCACCTGAGCCGGGCTCCGCCCCCCTCCTCCTCGCTGAAGGAGGCGGTGACCCCTCTCCGATCGGACTCGGCAGTGTCAGAGGAGGTGGGAACGTCCAGACCTGCGTCTCCGTTATGGGACTTCCTCCCCCTTCCGCCCGCCCCCCTCCCACCCCGCCTCTAGTACCCTAGCTCCTTCAGCCAGTTCGCCGCGGCACTCCGAGAACACCGCGGCGGCGCCTGAGGATAAACGGAAGTGACGTAATGCAAGAGCGCCTACTCCGCCCTTTTCCTCCTCCCCCGGTGGGGTTACAACCAATCAGCAACGGGGAGGGCGGGGCCGGGGTAGGAATGCAGCCAGCCGGCGCGCGGAACCCGGAGGAATTTCTTTGGCCCCCAGAAAAACTGACCAATCCACGGTCCCTGGAGTCTGGTTGTGTTTACTACCGACTGATTCCGTGAGCTCTCTGACCAATCACCCTTTGCCTTACAACACGTACAACGGTTAACAAATGCCTTTTAGGGCGGGATTTATCACTAAACCGCTCCAGGTTTGGACTATAGAAATGCAGCTGTTCGCTGCAACCAATCAAAACCCTCTGTGGTTTAGGCAAGCGGGCTTTCCGCCTAATTCCGCCAATCATAACAACGACTGCGTGAAGTCTGAGGGCGCCCGAGAGGCGGGCCCTCAGGGCAGCCTTACCGCCATTGGCTGGTCCTGAAGGATTTTTCCACCCACGTGGTGCCCGGCCCTTTAGTGACCCAGGGCTCTTCTCCCGGGGTGAATTCCCTTCGCTGAACACACACAAGTACGGGGTTGGAGATTTGAGTTCCCACTTCATGGATGTTGGGAAAGATAAGATTCCAAGAGGCTCTTTAGGTTGAACTAAGCCGAAGTCCAGGGTAAAAACGGCGAATAAAAAAGGTCGGACCCCGCCCCTCGTCCAGCCGGGTGGCTGCGCGTCTGGAAACGGTGGCGCCACAGGAGCCTGGCGCCTGGCCCCGCACTGGGCCGCAGGTCATATAAGCCTGTCGTCTCCGTGCCCAGATTCATAATCACCCGCACCCCAAAAAACAAAATAGGAAGCGCTAAGCTCTCCCATTCATGTCCCAAACGTGGAAGGGTCGCGTACTTGTATGAGACGCGATCTGAAAAGTGCGAGCGCCGCGGCGACGCTCGGGTTTCCAGGTGCACACTGGGAGAGAGAACCCGAGCCCTCAGCATCGGGCACAGGGGCCAGGGAAGAAGCCCCCTTTCTTCGGGTGAGGACGGCAGAAAAAAGCTCCCTTCTCCTGTGCAGCTTGTCTGGGAGCGCTGCTTGGCTCTGGAGACAAAGGCAGGCTCGCGAACATGGCTGTGTTCTGGGGGTGGGGGTTAAGGGTCTTGGAGGAGCTCCCATAAAAATGGAACTCCTGGCCAGGCGCGATGGCTCACGCCTATAATCGCAGCAATTGGGAAGGCTGAGGCGGGCAGATGGCCTGAGGTCAGGAGTTTGAGACCAGCCTGGCCAATATGGTGAAACCCCGTCTCTACTAAAAATGCAAGAATTAGGTGGCGGGCGCCTGTAATCCCAGCCAGCTACTCGGGAGGCTGAGGCAGGAGAATCACTTGAACCCGGGAGGCGGAGGTTGCAGTAAGCCGAGATCGCGCCGCTGCACTCCAGCCTAGGCCACAGAGTGAGATTTCGTTGCGAGAGGCAGGGGGAGGAACTCTCCGCTTTACAGAATTGAACACACCGGATACCCCTACAGCTGATTCCATCCCTTCAGTTACCGGTTGGATGTGTTGATATCAAAAAGCAACCTGTTTGCATGGATTTCTTGAAGGCCTCGGTGGAGTCTGATGTTTAATTCTTTTCCTTAAGATTCGCTGACACTCTATAGCCATCACACATATTTTACTGCCAGATTCATTGGTAAAATAAAGAAAATATGGAATGATGACAGTAAGCCAGCCAATAGGAGAGATTCTTTTGCGTATGTGGCTCTCAAAGGTAAATGCCATGACCTAGATTACTCAGATTTACAGGCTCACAAAACTTTTTAAAATTGTATATTCAGAACTTAGGAGTGTGTGGAAGTGGACACCTGCTATATTGTGGTCGGGAGTATCACTGATGCCCTGTTTGACTATCACTTCGTAGTATCTATCAAAATTTAAAACATGCGTTTGTTCCCTTCTAGCTGGCAATTCCTTTCTAGAAATATATGCTACCCAAATACAAAGATGTGGAATAATAAACCCAAGGCTCTTTACCACAGCTTTGTTAGTACAAGGGGCGGGGGTGGGGGGAGAGGGGGAGTGGAGAACAAACCTAAATGTGCAACTAAAGATTACAAAAATTTGGTAAGTATCGTGACTCCTTCATGACTGAGGCTCCCATAGATGCAAAACGAAAGTAATAAAATCCTGCGGCCAGGCGCGGTGTCTCACACCTGTAATCCTAACACTTTGGGAGGCCGAGGAGGGTGGATCATGAGGTCAGGAGTTCGAGGCCAGCCTGTCCAACATGGCGAAACCCTATCTCTACTAACAAAATACAAAAATTAGCTGGGCATGGTGGCGGGCGCCTGTAATCCCAGCTACTCGTGAGGCTGAGGCAGGAGAATCACTTGAACCAGCGAGAAAGAGGTTGCAGTGAGCCGAGATCTCGCCATTGCACTCCAGCCTGGAGGACAGAGCAAGACTCCATCTCAGAAAAATAAATAAATACATATATACACACACACTTACATACATACATACATACAGGTACCTGCATGCGGAGGTACACGTAAAAGTTTGTGAATGTATGGCTGGCTGAGTGTGAAAGGATACTATCAAATGTTCATAATGTCATTCAGGGAAGGAGTGGAGGTGGTGGTGAGACGTTTTAAGAGGGCCTCCTTAGGCCGGGCATCGTGGCTCACGCCTGCAATTCCAGCATTTTGGGAGGTCGAGGCCGGTGGATTGCCTGAGGTAAGGAGTTTGAGACCAGCCTGGCCAATATGGCGAAACCTCGTCTCTACTAAAAATACAAAAAATTAGCTGGGCTTGGTGGCGCATGCCTGTAATCCCAGCTTTTCAGGAGGCTGAGGCAGGAGAATTGCTTGAACCCGGGAGGCGGAGGTTGCAGTGAGCCGAGATTGCGCCACTTCACTCCAACCTGGGCGAGAGAGAGAGACTCTGTTTAAAAAAAAAAGAGGGCCTCCTTAATTTTTAGTTTTACAGACAGATGTAGCAATTTAGTTCCTACAACAGGTGTTGTTACTTTAGTAGTATTTAGGAAAACCTGGAATTTCAGGTTGCTTAGATTTTCAAATCACTGACAAAATTATTCCTAAGGTAATCTATATATTTCCCCAAAAAAGTATCAATAAGATACTTCTTGAAATTAGACAACTAAATTCTAAGATTCATAAGGGGAGATAATATTGAAAGAATAAGCAAGACAGTCATGGAAAAAGTAAGTTGGATATCTACCTGTGAGGCAGGGGAACAGGATCTGGAGGCAGTGACCTTCAGACCCACTGCTGCTGACTGGTTATCAGAGGCTACTTCCTTTTCACCCCTACCTTTTTCTGCGTGGCAATTGCTCCGTGGCAGTTGTAAGCCCTCCGTTTTCTGCCTGACAGTTGAAATATGAAAATACCGGCCGGGTGCAGTGGCTTATGCCTGTAATCCCAGCACTTTGGGAGACCGAGGCAGTCGGATCCCCTGAGGTCAGGGATTTGAAACCAGCCCGGCCAACATGGTGAAACCCCTTCTCTACCAAAAGGAGAAAAATTAGCCAGGCGAGGTGGCGAGCGCCTGCAATCCCAGCTACTCAGGAGACTGAAGCAGGAGAATGGCGTTCACCCTGGAGGCAAAACTTGCAGTGAGCCGAGATCACGCCACTGCACTCCAGCCTGGGCAACAGTGCGAGACTCCATCTCAAAAAAGATAAAGAACAAAAATAAAAATAAAAAATGAGCCAGGTGTGGTGGCACATGCCTGTGATCACAGCTACTCGGGAGGCTGAGGCAGGAGAATTGCTTGAACCCAGGGGGTGGAGTCTGTGGTGAGCCGAAATCATGCCATTGCACTCCAGCCTGGGCAACAAGAGCGAAACTCCGTCTCAATAATTAAATAAATAAATAAATGTCTGCTTTCACTGCCTTGCTTTGTTTGTGTGCTTTGTCCAATTCTTCAAAATGCCAGAGAACATGGACAACTACCCTCAAGTGGTAACACCTGACTTTTTACAACAAATTTAATATCAATTTAATCAAATATGATATTTTTTAAACTAACCCATAATAGCAAAAGAAGAAAACCTGGAACAATTTTTTTTTTTTTTTTTTTAAAGATAGAGTCTTGCTCTGTCGCCCAGGCTGGAGTGCAGTGGCATGATCTCAGCTTATTGCAACCTCCACCTCCTAGGTTCAAGGAATTTTCCTGCCTCAGTCTCCCAAGGAGCTGGAACTCAGGGTCACGCCACCATGTCCAGATAATTTTTGTATTTTTTGGTAGAGGTGGGGTTTCGCTATGTTGACTAGGCTGGTCTTGAACTCCTGACCTCAGGTGGTCTGCTCACCTTGGCCTCCCGAAGTGCTGTGATTACAGATGTGAGCCACTGCACCTGGCCAAACAATGTATTTTATAATCTTGGAGTAAAGTAGACGTTTTTAAACAAAATACAAAACCTGAGAGAAAAAGTCTGATAAACGAAGCTAAACAATAATTTACATTTTTCAATTGTGCAAAAAAATTCCATAATTGAAAGACAAAGAACAGAGAAAACTATTTGCAACATATAACATAGACTTAAAAAAAATTTTTTTAGAGACAGTCTCACTCTGTCACCCAAGCTGGAGTACAGTGGCATGATAGACTCACCACAGCCTCGACCTCCTGGGCTCAAGCAATCCTCCTGCCTCAGCCTCCCTAGTAGCTGGGATTACAGGCATGTGCCATCATGCCTGGCAAGTTTTTATTTTTTGTAGAGATGGGGTCTCACTGTGTTGCCCAGGATGGTCTCAAATTCCTGGCCTCAAGCAATCCTCCTGCCTCAGCCTCCCAAAATGCTGGGATTACAAGCATGAGCCAATGTGCCCGGCCATAACATAGATTTAAAAGGCTAGGTTCCTTAATATATAAAGAGTTCCTGTATCTCAGTAAGACCAACAACCAACTGTAAAAGTAAGCAAAGGATACAAATAGAGAATTCATAGAACAGGACACAAAAATGGCTCACGCCTGTAATCCCAGCACTTTAGGAGGCTGAGGCTGGCGGATCATGAGGTCAGGAGTTTGAGACCAGCCTGATCCACATGTTGAAACCCCGTCTCAACTAAAAATAGAAAAATTAGCTGGGCGTGGTGGCACACGCCTGTAATTCCAGCTGCTCGGGAGGCTGAGGCAGGAGAATTGCTTGAAGCCGGGAGGCAGAGGTTGCAGTGAACTGAGATCGCGCCGCTACACTCCAGCCTAGGTGACCAGAGTACAGGGTGAGTCGCTTTATGGAATCTGACTAGCCTTTTCAGGTCTTTGTTAGTGTTATTCTGAAACACCAGCAGATGGAGATATTACCCCAGGAAAGGAAAGGAGGACTTTGCTTTTCTCCCTCTCCTTTCCCCCTCTGGAAAACCATTTTCCTTCTCTGAAAAATGATACTAAAAGAGAACTCCAGGTGTCTCTGAATTATTTCCAAACTAAATTTCCAAAAAAATATTATGTGTTAAATTCTGCCTGTGATTATCCACGATTTGAATATAAAAGAGGCCACTTGGCCGGGCGCAGTGGTTCACGCCTGTAATCCCAGCACTTTGGGAGGCTGAGGCGGGTGGATCACTTGAGGTCAGGAGTTCGAGACCAGCCTGGCCAACATGGTGAAACCCTGTCTCTACCAAAACTATAAAAACTAACCAGGCGTGGTGGTGGGTGCCTGTAATCCTGGCTACTCAGGAGGCTGAGGCAGGAGAATTGCTTGAATCCGGGAGGCGGAGGTTGCAGTGAGCCCAGATCACGCCACTGCACTCCAGCCTGGGCGACAAGAATGAGACTCTATCTCAAAAAATAAATAAATAAATAAATAAAATAAAAAAATAAAAGAGGCCACTATAGGTTTTTGCATTTTGGTTAATGCCTAAGAAGGGCTCCCTCCATCCTGCCCCATCCCAGTTATACAGGCACGTATGTATATGTACATGGTGTGATAGGTGTGTCTTTTGAATAACTGTTAAATAATTAAACAACACAGGGGTATAGTATGATCCCCTTCCCACCTACCCGACCATCAACACTTTGCTTCCATGGATAGAATATCTGTCATTTGGAATTCTTGCCTGTGGTAATTCTAGGAGTTTTTGCTTCAGTGGGTGTATTGTACTCTTCACCTTTTCTCCTTGCTACAAAACAGTCAATCCAGGGGACTTTCACAGAATTTATTTGACTGGCAAAGATGTGCCTTAAAAGGAAATCAGTCTGGTACAACTGTGCTTCCTAAACTTCAAGTGCGCATGAATCACCTGCAGATCCTCATTCAGAAGATTTGATAGGGTTGGAGATCCTACATTTCTAACAAGTTCCCAGGTGATGTCAAGGCTGCTGTTTCCATGGACCACACTTTGAGTAACAAGGCCATACAATGTGTTCCTATATCACAAGGGACCAAGATACTTCTCTTAAGAATTATACTTGGCTCATCATAGCCACTGTTATCTTGGTCACCTTTAACTTTGATTTAACTGTTCACATTTTAATTCAACCAAAAAACATTTATAGAGTCTGTTATGTGTAAACCCTATGCTAGTTGATTTCAACCAACATTACCAAACATGTTTGAGTTCCAGTCCCTGTGCTAGGCTTCCAAGATTAGTGATAATTCAGGCCCATTCTTTGCCGTGTCATTCATTAATTCATTCCATATTTATTGAGGGTCTACTATGTTCAGGAGTTGGAGATAAAGCAGTGATCAAAACAAACATAAATTTGTTTATTAACCCCCAAAGTGTTTATTGTTAACCCCAAATAAGTTTAGTGAGAAAAATGATCAATGGGGGGAGACAATCACACAATTAAGCTCTTCATCCTTATTTCTTCTTTCTTCTTCTTCCCTTTTCCTTCCCTGAACAATTCAATCCAAAATCATGAAGTGGGGCCAAGCAAGGTAGCCTTCCAAGGGAGGAAGGGCTATGAGAGCTAAATGCAACACATGATTCTTGACAGGACATTTTTGCTATAAAAACATGATTGGGCCAGCTGCAATGGCTCACACCTGTAATCCCAGAACTTTGGGAGGCCAAGGTGGGAGGATCACTTGAGCCCAGGAGTCTGAGACCAGCCCTGGCAACATAGTGAGACCTAGTCTCTACAAAAAATTTTTTTTAATTAAGAAAAAAAAAAAAAAAGCTGGCTGTGGTGGCATACACCTGTATGTTAGCTCGGAGGTTGTGGTGAGAGGATCACTTGCGCCCGGAAGGTCAAGGCTGCAGTGAGCCCTGTTTGCAACACTGCACTCCAGCCTGGGTGACAGACTGAGACCCTATCTCAAAAAACAAACAAACAACAAACGCTGGGACAATGGTAAACTTAAATGGGATGTGAGGATTACATGGTAGTAATGTACCAGTGTTAATTTCCTGATTGTTTTCTGTTTAATTTTTTTTTTTTTTTTTTTTTGGTCGCCCAGGCTACAGTGCAATGGCACCATCACAGCTCACTGCAGCCTTTGCCTCCTAGGCTCAAGCAATCCTCCCACCTCAGCCTCCTGAGTAGCTGGGACGACAGGCGTGTGCCACCACACGTGACTAATGATTATTTTTTTGTAGAGACAGGGTCTTGTTATGTTGCCCAGCCTGGTCTCAAATTCCTAGAATCAAGGGATAGAACTGCCTCTGCCTCTGCGCCTGGCAATTTGCTGATGGCTGTGTTGTTATTTAGGGAACGTCCTTGTCTGTAGGAAATACTATAGTCTTCGGGGTGAAAGGGTATCAGGTTGACAGCTTACTCTAAATGGTTCAGGGCAAAAAAAGTTCTTGCAGTGTTTCTTTAAGTTTGAGACTGGGTAATTAGAAAAGAGTGACAAGTTGCAGGCTTTAAGATTATTCCTAGGATTCTGGGTGTTGGAGGCGGGTGTGAGGATGTGTGGAAGGAAAAGAGTCCTGAAAGAAGGTGATTTGGAAGACAGAGGGGAGTCAGCCTGAGTTCTTGCCCTTCAATAGCACGCATCTTTGGGCAAAGGGGGCCTCGGCCAGGGTCCATGCTTAAAGGTCCTGCTTTTGCCTTTTTTCTGCTCTGAAAACTCCCCGTGCAGAAGAATGGTTGAATCCGCAGTGAAAAAGGGACATGTCTATCAGCTCGGACTCCCTCTTCTATTTCAGTCCAGAATCTCCTGGCCAAAGGCTCTGGGGTTGGTTGGGCTTCTGTTCCATCACCTCAGGGTTGATCGGGCCACATGTGTGCACGCCACAGCGCATTGCGGGGCGCTGTTTGTCGGACTGTGGACAAAGCTTGTACGTAGAACTGGATGTCCACGTGGGTGGGTGGGAGGTCCTAGAGAGGGGCGGCTTTTTGCCAGCGGCCACATTTAGTTGGGGCTCAAGGAGTTCCTGTTAGATAATTCTAAATTTGAACTTGGTCTTTCAGGTCTTGGGAAGACGTGTTTGTCACGGTAGGAGAGAGACGACACTCTCTCTAGACTGTGCTGAGCCGGAAGAAGGCTCACAGCAAGCTTAGGCTGAAGCCGTAGGACGCCTCAGGCTCTGGACCTACAACACCCAGAGTGCAGGCGAGCGCTGAGCTAATCACGTGCTGCGCCTCGGCCAGTCGCGCGAGTATGTGGCACCTTGTGGGCGGAGACCGCGCCTCTCCGCGCGGGGGGCGGGGACACGCGGCTCGCGCACTGTGGGCGGTGCCCGGCTGGGGCCACGCCTTTTCCGGCCTGCCGCGCGGCCTAGGCTCCCGCGTGTTTAAAAGCGGGTTTGTGGCTACTGCTGTCTTAACTGTTGTACTTGGCGGACAGACAGGCGAGATGGCGGCGGAGGTGTTGCCGAGTGCGAGGTGGCAGTATTGTGGGGCGCCCGACGGGAGCCAGAGAGCTGTACTGGGTAAAGACTGCAGAGCTGGAGCAGTGCTCCTCTAACCCTCCCCCCTTCCGTCTCGGTATCTCAGCTGTCCCCTCGCACTCCGTTAGGCTTCTCCCCAGCGGGGCCAGGACGCCTGTAGTCTCCACCACTCTCCTGGGCTCGGTCGGGGCTGCCCTGTCCGTCTTTCTGTCACTACCGCCCAGCCGGATTGGGACATCCCACTCACCCGCTCCCCAGGGCTGTGTCCAGGACCCTGCTGTTCCCTCACCCACCAGGTCTCCCACCTCCCCCGTTTCCCTCTCTTCACTGGGCAGGGGCTCCTTCTGTCACTTTAGGTGTGGACCAGGCGTCTGCTGTCAGCCTCCTTCCGCGAGACATTCCCCCTTGTTACAGCCCCTCCCCAGGGTTCTCCCACCTCCCTAACCCCTCTTCTCAGCTGGCCCCGGATCTCCTCTAGTTCCCTTTGGGTCAGGACCCGAGCTTCCTTGCCATCCCCATTCTGACACTCACTCCCTCCCAGTGACAGTCTAGTCCCACCGTACATTGTGTGGCCTTCTGCTCTCACCTGATTCTTGGGCTGCACTCTTACAGTCCAGTTCTCCAACGGGAAGCTACAGAGTCCGGGCAACATGCGCTTTACCTTGTATGAGAACAAAGATTCCACCAACCCCAGGAAGAGGAATCAACGGATCCTGGTAAGTGAAGCAGTTGCCAGCTGTCTCCACTCTGCAGGGCTCAGAAGGCGCCTGGGAGTGGGTGGTGTGGGAGGGAGTGAGGGGAGAAACAGGAGAGTAGTAGCAAATGGACCTTTGAAGAACTCTGATGCCCAGCAACTTGGGATGTGGGGACAGGCTCCATCTTTCATTCATTTATTCTTTCAACAAGCATTTATGGAACCTCCTCTGTATCCCTGTGCTGCAAGCTTCTAGGAAAACAGCCAAATCAGGCCTAGCCCCACTCGGAGTTCATACTCTAGAACAGGGTTTCTTAACCTCAGGACTATTGACTTTTGGGGCCAATAATTCTTTGCTGTGGGGGCAGCATCCCTAGTCTCTACTCACTGGATGCCAGTAGCACCAGAGTGGATTTCCCTGGATTGAGAACCTCTGCTCTAGAGAGATGAGAACTGGCTGTGAGGGACACTTTTACACAAAGCTCTGAGGCCACGTGCGGAAGATTACAGGGCAGAGTGAGCTCAGTGGGAGGAGAGGTCTCTGCCAGAATGCCTTCCTTGGGGAGGTCATGTTGGAGCTGAGCCTTGAAGGCTGGAACGAGGGTTTGGCAGTCAAGGTTTGGTGTTCTAAGTGAAAAGGATAGCGAGGACAAATGCAGAGAAGCAGGAAAGCTTGCTTATGATTGGGGAGTCAATCAGCCATGGTCCTGAGAGTATACAAAGAACAGTCATGGGAGAGATGGGCAAAGAAGGTGAAAAAGGGCTTGGACTTTGGGCCAAAGAGAGATTGCTTACAGAATCACTTTGTTGCATGCCTATAAGTGCTAGAAGCCCAGGGCCTCTCTCTCAAGTCTTGTGATAGAATTCCCCCAAGAGCTTTTCATACCATTTAGAAGCTAGCACCATCTGAGGCTTCTCTTCCAAAAGTTGTCTTGCTTCCCCCGCAGGGACACCCCATATTCCCTTAGAGAGAGTGGAGCTGGATCATCTGCCAGAGATGAACTAGTTCTAATCCATTGTGAGTCTGGATTCAAAAGCCTCAGCAAATGTAGAAAAGAGAGATGATGCTTAATACCTTTCAACATTGGTTGTAAATGGAGTTTCTCCTCTCTGCATTTTAGGCAGCTGAAACAGATAGACTTTCCTATGTGGGAAACAATTTTGGTACTGGAGCCCTCAAATGCAACACTTTGTGCAGGTAATGGCAGGGGAAGGGACAGCGGGAAGGGTGATGGGGTTGGGAGTGGTGGCAGCACTGGCACTGCTGTTTCCTGTCTGTTTTAAGGGCAGTAGGAGCCATCTAGAGCGGTTTACTAGGTGATTCCTGTGTTCCTATTAGACATAGAGCCCTTCCCCTCACCTGTAGACATTGCTGGAAAGGAAAGATAACTTGAATTTCCTAAAAACCTCATTTGTAACCTTGTTTGTTTATAGCTGTCTTATTCCAAAAGGCAGCTCTCTCCATTAATTTGGAATGTGTGACTAGTAGGTCAAAGCTTGTGTGACGTTTACCTGGGAACTAACGACAGGTAAAGAACTTGGTAGTGTTGAAGGCTCTGGGCTGGGAAAGAGAAGCCTGGGATTCCCATCCCTCTGTGCTGCTGTTTGACTGAGTGGCTGGGTAACTGCCCATCACTGACCCCTCGTCTGTACAATGAAGATTGTCCAACCTCAACTATATCACTCTCGGGGGCTGGCATGATGCAGACAGGGCCCTGTGATGGTACCCAACAATGAACTACAAACCAGGCCCTTTCTGAGCCTTACTGGACCATACTCCAATAGAGGTCAGATTGCTGTATAGGTGCTGAGAACTACTAACCCTGCACTCTCCCCTCTCAACGATGCCCTAGTTCCAACTGGTCTCCTTCCCGTTTACTTGATTTTGCCTCCATAAAACTGTTGTGCCATAAATTCTAGTGTCATTCTAGATTCCTACACCCCAAAAGAGTTTTCCATTACAGTACAGCAGCGAGCCCGAATGTGATCAACTACCAGAATCACCTGGTAGCTTTTTTCTTTGTTTTCCAGAACCACCTCATATCCTCCCATCCCATCCATCCTTTCCTTTTCCCTCTCTATGCAGAGAATTGCTGGGGGGTAGGGGTAGAGGGAGATTATTGTTACCCATGAGTAGGTGATGCATTTCTCAGGTGTATGGGCAGAGAGAAGGTTGAGAACTTTTATTTTATTTATTTTTTTATTTTTTTATTTTTTTGAGACTGAGTCTTGCTCTGTCGCCCAGGCTGGAGTGCAGTGGCCGGATCTCAGCTCACTGCAAGCTCCGCCTCTGGGGTTTATGCCATTCTCCTGCCTCAGCCTCCTGAGTAGCTGGGACTACAGGCGCCCACCCCCTCGCCTGGCTAGTTTTTTGTATTTTTTAGTAGAGATGGGGTTTCACCGTGTTAGCCAGGATGGTCTCGATCTCCTGACCTCGTGATCCGCCCGTCTCGGCCTCCCAAAGTGCTGGGATTACAGGCTTGAGCCAACGCGCCCGGCAAGATTGAGAACTTTTAAACAGGAAAAAGGGCCAGGCGCAGTGGCTCACACCTGTAATCCCAGCACTTTGGGAGGCTGATAGGGGCAGGTCACCTGAGGTCAGGAGTTAGACCAGCCTGGCCAACGTGGTGAAACCCCATCTCTATTAAAAATACAAAAATTAGCCAGGCATGGTGGCATGTGCCTGTAATCCCGGCTACCCGACAGGCTGAGACAGGAGAATTGCTTGAACCCGGGAGGTGTTGTGAGGTTGCTGTGAGCCAGGATCACTCCACTCCAACCTGGGCGACAGCAAGACTCTGTCTCAAAAAAAAAAAAAAAGGAAGCTGTACAAATAATACTTTTGAATAATCCGTTATTACTTGTATTATTCCTTCTTTATTCAGGCATTTTGTGGGAATTTTGAACAAGACCTCTGGCCAAATGGAAGTATACGATGCTGAATTATTCAACATGCAGCCACTGTTTTCAGGTAGGTCCCAGTCATGAAAGCTGTCAGAAACAATGCATAGTTTGGGTTTGCTGGATGAGTTGGCTTGAGTTTTAGATTTACAAAACACATTTTGTAGTTACTTTTATTTATTCTGTTTTTTCTGCTTTGTCTGTGTTGAGAAAATGGTTTTATATATGTATACTTTTTTTTTTTTGAGATGGAGTCCCACTCTGTCACCCAGGCTAGAGTGCAGTGGTGCAATCTCGGCTCACTACAACCTCCACCTCCCGGATTCAAGCAGTTCTTCTGCCTCAGCCTCCTGAGTAGCTGAGATCACAGGCGCACATCACCACACCTGGCTAATTTTTTTTTTTTTTTTTTTGAGACGGAGTCTCGCTCTGCCGCCCAGGCTGGAGTGCAGTGGCCGGATCTCAGCTCACTGCAAGCTCCGCCTCCCGGGTTCACGCCATTCTCCTGCCTCAGCCTCCCGTGTAGCTGGGACTACAGACGCCCGCCACCTCGCCCGGCTAGGTTTTTGTATTTTTTAGTAGAGACGGGGTTTCACCGTGTTAGCCAGGATGGTCTCGATCTCCTGACCTTGTGATCCGCCGGTCTCGGCCTCCCAAAGTGCTGGGATTACAGGCTTGAGCCACCGCGCCCGGCCCAGCTTCTTTCTTTTTCTAATCATCTTTCTTCACGTGTTTCAGGAAGCTTTCTCGGCTCTTAGAGTGCTTAATGTGCTGCACATTAATTCTCTTGGCAAGAATCTTGCCCTTAACTTCTTTGTTTACAACAATGCCAGCAGTGTGCTGGGGAACATTGTAGACTCTTCCAGTTTTGCCATGGTCACACTTGTGGGGCATTCCTTTTTGAACAGTACCCATTCCCTTGACATCTACAATATCACCTTTCTTATAGATTCACATATACGTGGCCAAAGGAACAACTCCATGTTTTCTAAAAGGCCTAGAGAACATATATCGGGTTCCTCTCCTCTTTCCCTTTCTGTTCGTCATTTTGATGAATTACTGCAAGATGGTGGTTCTGGCTGAAAGGGATCTTTCTTAATTCTTAACCGTTATAGTTGGGGTAAAGAGGTTTTAGAATTTCTGGTAGACAAAGGAAATTGCTTATTAAGTTGTATAGTAACTTTCATGTTGAGGACAAGTCTCTACACTAATTTGGGGAAGATCTATTTTTTTCCCCTAATCCAGTGGAAGAATTTACATTACTTCTCTGCTTTGTCATCTTCAAATGCTCAGGGCTAGAGTGAGATCTTCCAAGGGGCTTCTGTTCAAGGGGCTTCTGTTCCTTAAATCTCAGAACTTGAATCTTAGTGATGCCCTTAAATACTGAGAACCATGGCAGGATAGGGTAGCAGACAAGAAAGAATCACTGGGAGCATTGTGAATCTGCCTGATACCTCAGGGACATTAATTCCAGCTTTATTCCCTCAAAGCAGTTCTTCCATCCCTTTTGAGATTCTGATAAGGACCTGGACCTACTTCTGAGAAACATATGTAATACACAAATACATGGGGTTTTTTTTTTAAATATGGAATTTCATATATAATTTTTTTTTTTTTTTTTGAGACCCAGTCTCACTTTGTCACCCAGGCTGGAGTGCAGTGGTGCAATCTGGGCTTATGGAAGACTCTGCCTCCCGGGTTCAAGCGATTATCCTGCCTCAGCCTCTTGAGTAGCTGGGGTTATAGGTGTGTGCTACCACACTTGGCTAATTTTTGTATTTTTAGTACAGATGGGGTTTCACAACGTTGGCCAGGCTGGTCTCAAACTCCTGGCCTCAAGTGATTCACCCACCTTGGCCTCCCAAAGTGCTGGGATTACAGGTGTGAGCCACCGTGCCCGGCCAAATTTTACACATAATTTTTTTTTTTTTTGAGAAAGAGTCTGGCTCTGTCGCCCAGGCTGGAGTGCAGTGGCCGGATCTCAGCTCACTGCAAGCTCCACCTTCTGGGTTCACGCCATTCTCCTGCCTCAGCCTCCTGAGTAGCTGGGACTACAGGCGCCCGCCCCCTTGCCCGGCTAGTTTTTTGTATTTTTTAGTAGAGATGGGGTTTCACCGTGTTAGCCAGGATGGTCTCGATCTCCTGACCTCGTGATCTGCCCGTCTCGGCCTCCCAAAGTGCTGGGATTGCAGGCTTGAGCCACCGTGCCTGGCCCTACACGTAATTTTAAAGGACTCTTGAGTCCTGACACCCATCTGTGAATTTCCTAGGTGTCCCCCTGCTTTGCAAACATATATAACTATATTTAAGTCATCCTCCAACTGTTCTTGTAAAATCCAAGGAGGCAAGGAAAATTGTAATTTAACATGTTGATTAAACACATTTTTGTTTTTATATGTAAGAAATTAGTAAATATGAGTTTATTCTAGCTAGCACACACACAGAGATAACATTTAAGTCCTTACTGTATGCTAGTCACTGTTCCAAGCACTTTCCTTGCACACACCGACTTTCTGGAGTAAGTACTGTTGTTCTTTTTTTTTTCTTTTTTACCAATGATGAAACTGGCACAGAGGTTAGATGACCTTATCAGGGGTGATGTCTGAGATAACAGGCAAGGCCACTCCAGAGCTTGTGCTGTTGTCAGGCATGGCGGAGCTTGTATTCCAGAGCCTGTGCTGTTGTCTAGTAGGTTATACTGCCCCTTATTTGAGTACTTTGTAGATGATTAGAGAGCATCGTATAAGTAGCACATACCTCATGTTTATGCCTGCTTTTAGGTCTTTCACCAAGAAAGCAAAATTATTTCCTGGAAAGAGCCAAGGATTGTTTTCTAATCCTGTCTCTACCTGGTGAACTGACCTGGGGCAAGTCGTTTCATCTGTGGGCCTTCTGTTTTTTAATTTCTAAAATGAAGGGGTTGGGCCAGATGACCCCTTGATTTAGCTCTCTAATTTATTCTCCAAGTTTTTTTAACTGTGTACTAAAGCTACATATTAAATATTCACAGTGTACACTCATGTTAGGCTCAGGGAAGTCCTATAGTAAAGAAATCTATTATTCTTAGAGAGACAAATGAATATTTATTACTATTTGTAGGCCTCCCAATTGACTTTTCTTTCTCTCTGTTTTTGTGTGTTTTGATAGATGTATCAGTTGAGAGTGAACTGGCACTAGACAGTCAGACCAAAACTTACAGAGAAAAGGTGAGTGTGATAGAATTAAGTTGTGGGACCTTAAGCAAGTTCCTTCTACACCTTGGGTTTCTCCATCAGTGAAATGAGCTTGTTGAACACAAGGGTCTCCCTGGCTGCTCCCAACTCATTCAGTCTGTTTCTCTGGACAGTTAGTTTGTGCCTGCAGAAGCCTCCTTGGTCCCACAGAGAACAATCCTGCTGCCATCTCGGGCAGCTGAACACAGCTCTGTGCCAATGTTTGGAGTCGGTTCTCTGGGCTGATACAAGTGTAGCATAATGCTTGTTTTTAGGATTTAGTCCAAGTTTTAGAATATATTGGTTGTAGCCTGAAAATATTCATGTTAAAACAAAGTAAACTTGAGGATTTTCAATGTAGAAGGTCCCTACAAAGGTCATCTCACCCCAAGATGGCAAATTGATTGAGTCTCTGGTGCTATGTGGAGCACTGTATTGAGAAGGGATGTGAGGCTACCTTTTGGCTCAGGGGAAAGAGTCAGTGATCTATTAGCCCTGTCTGTTACGGGTATAGGATGGGAGAATGGTAAATCTATTATCCCTGTCTGTTATGGGTATAGAATGGGAGAATGGTAAGCTGTGTGCTACAGATTTCCCAGCCCTAATCCTAGTCAAGTCTTTTTATCTTACTGATGGAGATGCTACTGATAGGCCAATCTGTTAATATCATTTGGTGCTTACAGCAGTCCTGTGAGGTAAATAGGTGCGATTCAGTCTTATTCACAGGTGAGGTAGTGATAGCTCTGGGATGCTGAGAGTGTCCCCATAGTGACACAGCTAGGAGGGGCAGCGCCTACCTGCCCTGTTCCCAGTAACCAGGTTTATCTCTTACACAGATGGATTCTTGTATTGAAGCCTTTGGTACCACCAAACAGAAGCGAGCTCTGAATGCCAGGAGAATGAACAGAGTTGGCAATGAATCTTTGAATCAGGCGGTGGCTAAAGCTGCAGAGACTATCATTGATACGAAGGGTGTGACTGGTAAGAAGTTGGAACTTGGCGTAAGAGTCTGCCCATAATGACAGCTTTCTCTTCTCTTGAGATCTTTTACCTATCCACAGATGGAATGCTGGGATCTAGGGCTGGATTCCTTTCTGCCTCTTGCTGAAGGCCTTCTCAGGGACAGGCTCTGAAAGTAGTAAGAAACATCCGACATGGCCTTGTCTTCTAGTGATCTCACAGTCAAGTACAGGGACAGACATGGAATGGATACGTGCCTGCCAAGGTCATGGCGCTGGGGTTACAGCCTACAGGGCACAGAGGAGGGAGAAGGCCTCAGGTCTCTCCTTGTGAGTTGCAGGGAAGCTTTGGTCAAAAAGGCTGATGTGTTGATGGAAGTGAGCCTCCAGAGGTGGCATTTCACTTTGGGATCGGTGGCTCTGTTTCCGGTATTCAGCCCCTGGAGTATTTAATTTGTATTATTTTAAAATGTATTTATTGTTCAAATTGAACATAAAAGCAAGTTTGTGTAAGAGCAGCTTTTCTTTTTACCAGTTTTGGAGATGAGGTCTTGCTGTGTTGCCCAGGCTGATCTTGAACTCTTGGCTTCAAGCAGTCCTCCCTCCTCAGCCTCCCAGGTAGCTAGGATTATAGGCACACACCACTGTGCCCTGGGCAGAGCAGTTTTTCTATTAAGAATGGAATTCTAGTAATTTTTGGAAAATCTTTCCATACCCTATGATTATATAGATTTCAACACTTTCACAAATTTATTTATTTATTTATTGGAGAAGGGGTCTTGCTCTATCACCCAGACTGGAGTGCAATGGTGCAGACATGGCTCACTGCAGCCATAACCTCCTGGGCTCAAGTGATCCTCCTACTTCAGCCTCCCAAGTGGCTGGGACCACACATGTGTGCCACCACACTCAGCTAATTTTTTTAGTTTTAGTTTTTTGGAGAGACCGGGATCTTGCCATGTTGCCTGGGCTGGTCTCAAACTCCTGGGCTCAAGCCATCCTCCCACCTTCGCCTCCCAAGATGTTGGGGTTACAGGTGTGAGCCACCACACCTGGCCTCATAGTTATTCTTGTAGGACAGTTACAGCGTTATATTCTGAAAGTTTTGTTCCACCTACAATGTGTGGCAAATTTTTCTAGAAGTTAAGCCATTAAAGGCTATTTTGGACGTCCCTCACTTTTAGTTTCTCTCATTTTGTATTACAAATGTTTCTGTATTAGCACAGCTGTCTGTCCCAACTCTATTTTAAGTTACCTGAGGGGAATCTTGCCACCTCCACCTTCTCCAGTGCCTAGCTCGTGTTTGTTCATGAGTGAACATGGCAGTCTTGAAGCAGTCAGCCTGATGGAAAGGCCAAGTCACTTTGGCAGAAGCACTTTGGCAGAACACTTGGGGTTTCTGGACTGTTGGTGGTCTCAAGTGTACAGACTGAAAAGAATGTTGGGGAACTGGAAACAAAGAGGGTGATACGTGGATTGTTTCTTTATTGAAAAGCTCTGGTCAGTGATGCTATCCACAATGACTTGCAAGATGACTCCCTCTACCTTCCTCCCTGCTATGATGATGCAACCAAGCCTGAAGACGTGTATAAATTTGAAGATCGTATCCTTCTTGCAGTAGAAAAGCTGCGTTATTTCACAAGTGGAGATGTTTGCATGTGAGTGCATAGTCAGGTTTTCTGAGGGTGTCTGTGTTCTGTGACATTCACAAGAGCTCCATCCAAACCTTTGCAGTTGCTCAGTGCTCTTGCCAGGAGGTTAACTTGGCTTCCTCACTAGCTGAGGGACCAGCCCCTGGGATTCAAATCCATTCCTCAGCAAAATGCCAAATGCCCACAGCTCAGACCTTTGGGGTCACTCTCCATGGATAGTCAAAATAAGACTTTTGAACCAGTCAAATGCCCAAAGTCTAGGGCAACCCTTCCTTTTTTGTAAAAGGAAGGGTTGGAACTTAGAATGTCACCACTCAATGAGTCCAGTTAGAAGGAAAATGTCTGCAGTGGCTTTGTGATGAGAAAAGGCAGAAAAGCCTGGGCAGGGAATGGGCTCTGGGCTGGGAGTCTGAGAACTGAGTCACCAAGCTCTGCCCCTATGTGATCTGCCCTGTGTGATCTTCGGCTCTCTGAGCCTCAGTTTACCTGTCTGTGACATGACACTGCTATGAGATGATCTAGCTAGTTGGATGTTTCTATTTTGGTTGGATTATATTCTTGACCTGTAACTAGTTCTTTCCCCTGCTGAGTATGAAGCTCTTCAGAGCCCATCTGAAGCTTTCAGGAACGTCACATCAGAAGAAATACTGAAGATGATTGAGGAGAACAGGTACCCTTACTTAAGCAGATGGGGATTCTGGGGAGTGCTGTTGGGACACAACAGTAGTCAGACACTGTGCAGGTCCTTTGGGTGTCAGTCAGTGAGGAGGTATGTCTGTTCAGCATTTGAACATTAGTGAGCCAGTGTTTTCTTGAATGTTTGGGCTTCCAGGAGCTGTGGGTCACATTCAGGGGAGATGGTTGGTCTCTGAGTGCATGGGACCTGCGACAGGGCAAAGGGTGGTGAGGCCTTCTACTCCGGGGCTGGGAACCAGAGCTGGCCTGTGTCACCCAGTGTCATGCTGATGCTGATTGTCACTGACAGGGCCCAAATGCTGGCCTGGGAATGGGTGCTGTCCAAAGTGATGGTTTCTCTGTGATGATATGGTAGGCGAGCTTTTCTAACATTCAATTTATGTATTTAAAATACTGTATATTTTAAATCAGAGATTATTTCCTTCTCCCTCCTCTTTCCCATTAAAACAGCTTCTTTTAGGATGATGGTGAGATTTTTTTTTGCTTTTGAGTTTTTTCTTTTAATAATTTGATTTTGATGAAGAGTTGTCAATCTGAGGTTTGTTCCTCTAATTTTTGTTTTTAAATTTTGCTTGTCATTGAACTCTAGCACCTTTCCAGTGCCTTGGAATTACTATTATTACTACTTTTTTTTTTCTTTTCTCTTCAAAGATATTTCCAAAAAAGAGCTCATTAATGGTTCATAGTTGTCTTAATGTGATTGTGACTCGGGCCGGTGCAGGAACGAACTCTGAGCAGGGAGTCTGAAAACTGAGTCCCCGAGCTCTGTCCTAATCTTCCCTTCTTGAAACCTCAGTTTTTCTGTCTGTAAAATGAGGCAGCTATGAGATGATCTTGAAGAGCCTTTTTATCTCTGTGAGTCCAGGGTCTTGCTAGCAGAACAGTGCCTGAAAATAATAGTGAGCATTGACTGAGCCTTAACATTATTGCCAAGCACTGTTCTAAGAGCTTTACTGGCATCATCTCTTAATCTAGAAAAAATCCTTAGGAGAAAAGTACCTGTACTATCGGCCCCAATTTATAGATGGAGAAACTAGGGTACCAGATGTCAAGAAACTTGCCTGGCTGGGCGTGGTGGCTTACGCCTGTAATCCCAGCACTTTGGGAGACCGAGGCAGGCGGATCACCTGAGGTCGGGAGTTGAAGACCAACCTGACCGATGTGGAGAAACCCCATCTCTACTAAAAATACAAAATTAGCTAGGCATGGTGGCACATGCCTGTAATCCCAGCTACTCGGGAGGCTGAGGCAGGAGAATTGCTTGAACCCAGGAAATGGAGGTTGTGGTGAGCCAAGATTGTGCCATTGCATTCCAGCCTGGGTAACAGAGTGAGACTTAGTCTCAAAAAAAAAAAAAGAAACTTGCCTAAGACATTAAATGGCAGAGAAAGGATTGAAACCCAGGCAGGCTGACTACAGAGTGTATGCTCCTGACTATAAAAACAGGTCAGCAAACTACGGCCCACATGCCAAGTCTGGCCTGCTGCCTGTGAGTAAGTAAAGTATAAATAAAGTTTTATTGGATCACAGCCCTGTTCATTTACTTAAGTAATATCTGTGGCTGCTTTTGCACTGCAATGGCAGAGTCAGGTAGTTGCAACAGAGGTTGTATGGCCTCCAAAGCCTAAAATATTTACTGTCTAGCCCTGTATTGATCCCTGCACTAAACCATGTTCCTCCTGTTACAAGGAGTGTTGAGTGTACTGGCCTTCATCAGCTGCTTTTGTTCATTTGTTTTTTTGTTTCTGAGATAGGGTCTCGCTCTGTCACCTAGGCTGGAGTACAGTGGCGCAGACAGCTCACTGGAGCCTTGACCTCCTGGGCTCAGGTGATCCTCCTGCCTCAGGCTCCCGAGTAGCTGGGACCACAGGAGTGTGCCACCATGCTGGTTAAGTTTTTGTAGAGATGGGGTCTTGCCTTGTTGCCCAGGCTTTCATTAGCTGTTGAGTGTGTCAGGGGTGAGAGGCGCCTGCTGCTCTTGTTGTGAGAGGGAAATAGTTCCTGACAGAGCCCATCTTACCCTGACACAAGCCTCTCTTTCTTTTCCTTGTTTTAGCCATTGCACCTTTGTGATAGAAGCGTTGAAGTCTTTGCCATCAGACGTGGAGAGCCGAGACCGCCAGGCCCGATGCATATGGTTTCTGGATACCCTCATCAAATTTCGAGCTCAGAGGGTAGTTAAGCGGAAAAGTAAGTCTATGGTAAACATTTAATTCTAATTGTTTCCAGTCTGTTATTTGTCTATAATTCTTAGATCAGTTCTAATGAGAGAAGAAAATCAATGTGTCTGTCCAGGTCTTTATTGTCAACTGTGAGATTCCTGCTGGTACTGCTGACATGTCGAGGGGACTTGCCAGGCCCCTTTTTCTCTCTGGATCTCCCTTTTCTCATCTGAAAATTGGGGCCACGTTGGATTATATGAGAGTTCAGGGTCCTTCCAGAGCTAACATTTGCTACTTCTATTCCGCATTAGGCAAGGTAGAATATCCAGGTCAAATAAAATGAAAATTTTAAGGGACTGTTAGAACAAACATCAGCCGTGTGTGTGTGTGTGTGTGTGTGTGTGTGTGTGTGTGTGTGTGTGTGTGTGGAGAGAGCGCTTATGAGTTACACATATGTATCTTGAAAGCTTGTGGCAGGTTTGTGTTGTGTCAGCTTATTTCTAACAGGAGAGCGTCAATCTGATGGTAACCCAGTGTCACCTGTAGCCAGGACGCTTTGTGGGTCACACCCTCATACCTACCCAGAGTTGGAAACCCAGGAGATGTCTGTGGTTTTAGGCACAAGGCATATTTAGTTGTTACTGTGATTGGGCATCCAATAGTCTATACTCCTGTTTTTCAGTATAGTCATGTGTCACTTAATGATGGGGATATGTTCTGAGAAATGTATCCTTAGGCAATTTTGTCATTGTACAAACATCACAGAGTATATTTGCATAAACCTAGATGGTATAGCCTACTACACACCTAGGCTATATGCTATAAGCTGCTGTTCCTAGGCTGCAAACCTATACAGCATGTTACTATGCTGAATATTATAGGCAATTGTAACACAATGGCATTTGTGTATCTAAATGTATCTAAACAGAAAAGGAATAGTAAAACTATGATATTATAATCTTTTGGGACCGGCTGGGCATGTTGGCTCATGCCTATATCTCAGCAATTTGAGAGGCCAAGGTGAGAGGATCACTTCAGGGCAGGAGTTTGAGACCAGCCTGGGCAACATACCAAGACACTGTCTCTACAAAAAAATAAAAATATTAGCTGGGGTGATGCACGCCTGTACTCCCAGCTATTTGGGAGGCTGAGGCAGGAGGAGTGTTTGAGCCTAGGAGTTCAAGGTTACAGTGAGCTATGAATGCACCACTGCCTCAGTGACAGCAAGACCCTGTGTCAAACAAAATCTTACAGGACCATTGTCACATATGTGGCCTGTCATTCACCAAAAGAACGTAATGTGGGACATGACTGTATTTGCTTAGTCATGCTTTTTTTTTTTTTTTGAGACAGGATCTCGCTCTGTCACCCAGGCTGGGGTGCAGACCTATGATCTTGACTCAGTACAACCTCCATCTCCTGGGTTCAAGCAGTTCTGCCTCAGCCTCCTGAGTAGCTGGGATTACAGGCGGGCGTCACCATGCCCAGCTAATTTTTGTGTTTTTAGTAGAGACGGGGTTTTTCCATGTTGGCCAGGCTGGTCTTGAACTCCTGACCTCAGGTGATCCACCCTCCTTGGGCTCCCACAGTGCTGGCTGGGATTACAGGTGTGAGCTACCGCACTCAGCTTGTATTTGCTTAGTTCTTTTTTTTTTTTTAGATGGCATCTCGCTCTGTCACCCAGGCTGGAATACAGTGGCTCGATCTTGGCTCCCTGCATCCTCCACCTCCTGGGTTCAAGGGATTCTCCTGCCTCAGCCTCCCAAGTAGCTGGGGTTATAGGTGCCCGCCACCACACCTGGCTAATTTTTGTGTTTTTAGTAGAGACAAGGTTTCACCATGTTGGTCAGGCTGGTCTTGAACTCCTAACTTCATGATCTGCCCGCCTTGGCCTCCCAAAGTGCTGGGATTACAGGCGTGAGCCACCATGCCCAGCCAGTTTTTTTTTGTTTTGTTTCGTTTTGTTTTGTTTTGAGATGGAGTCTCACTCTATCGCCCAGGCTAGAGTGCAGTGGCGCAATCTCGTCTCACTGCAACCTCTGCCTCCCAGGTTCAAGCTGTTGTTCTGCCTCAGCCTCCTGAGTAGCTGGGATTACACCATACTCAGCTAATTTTTGTATTTTTAGTGGAGGTGGGGTTTCACTGTGTTGGCCAGGCTGGTCTTGAACTCCTGACCTCAGGTGTTCTGCCTGCCTCGGTCTCCCAAAGTGTTGGGATTACAGGTGTGAGCCACTGCATCTGGTCACTTAGTTCTTATTTTCACATTCCAATTCCAGCTTTCCCCGTCTCTCCCTGAGCTTTCAGCACAATTTTTGTTTTCTAAGGTCATGTTAAATCTACGTCCTTAGGCCTCCGGCTGTGTTTTCTTGTCACTGCCCCATCACCAGCATCTCTTGTGCAGGGCAAGCTGCAGGCTAAAGCACACCAAGCATGTTTTCATTTCGATGTGGCCGTTCTGCTTTGTGGGCCCTGCTTCTCTTACCACCTGGTTCTGGTCATTACAGTGGCCCAGCTCCTGGCTTTTCTCTCAACTCATGGTGGAGGTGTGGCCTGAGGGTTTTGAGAGAAAATGATCAAACTCAACTTTGTGTTGTAGGTGCCCTGGGACCTGGAGTTCCCCACATCATCAACACCAAACTGCTGAAGCACTTTACCTGCTTGACGTACAACAATGGCAGGTCAGGGGGTGGTTTCTGGGATTTTTCCTGTGCAGGAGAAAGTGGGTGAGGGTTGGGAGTGAGCAGCAGGGGCTTGGACTCAATTCCACGTCCACAGAGATGCAGTGCTGAAGAGACTGCTGCCATTTGGAAGGCTCCTGGGGCCCCAGTAAGTTTAGCAAACGCTAAATATGACATACTCTGTCCTTTTTGGAAAAGTATTACTTTTGGGGAATCTTAGAAGCTCTGGGAAGTCCTCCAATAAAGACTTGTTTTACTTCACATACTTTTGAAGAGCCCTTCCTGATGTCCCACAGAGCTGGTGTTTGCGGAAAGGCAGTGTTGCAGAAAAGGGCAGCCCAACTCGGTGACTCAGGAAAGACCCGCAAGCGTTGCCCCGGGCTTCCTTCCTGCCATTTGCCTGGAGTATGTTTTCTGCTCTAGAGTGTGCTTGGAAGAATCAGCACAGCTGATTTCGGGATGATTGTTTTCCCAGCAGCCCTGCTGAGCAGGCGGGGACAGACTCAGCGCTAGCGGTGTCCAGGGAGAGTGTAGGCCCAGCCTTCTCTGTCTGCCTCAGAGGGAAACATGGACTGGCCCACTGCTCCACTGTGCGTGAGGCCCAGGAACCTTGGAAGGGCAAAGAAGTCACCCACATTCCTTTTCCTTTCCTGAAATTGGGAAGACATTCAGTGCATATGAGAATAGGGTTGGATGTTCTTATTTTGCTTTTGGAGAAATTGAGAGTTTAATTTTGTTTCTCCTTTATTGCCACTGATTTTCTAGATTACGGAACTTAATTTCGGATTCTATGAAGGCGAAGATTACTGCATATGTGATCATACTTGCCTTGCACATACATGACTTCCAAATTGACCTGACAATGTTACAGGGGGACTTGAAGCTCAGTGAGAAAAGGTGAGCACAACAGAATAAAGAGCTCCCTGCAGGGTGCCTTGATGTCTTATTTCTGGTACCACTGGAAAGCATGAGGCACCACCAAGGGAACTGAGGATGTTTAAATGTGGGAACAACTTGGAACTAGAGGACTATTTTCAGTGAATGAATCATTGACTGAATGAGTAACTAGACATTACTGAGTGCCTTCTCTGTGCTAGGCACGGTCTTAAATTATGTCATTATCTCACTGATTTCCCTAGAAAACAATTGAAAAATCAGGCTCAGAAAAGTACATGACTTTCTCAAGGTTACACAACCAAGAGGGGAGTAGTTGGCCTTGAGACCTGAGCCTTTCCATAACATTCTGTTCCTGAATAACCAGGCAGCCTCCATTCTCTGAATTGCTGTCACAGGGGAGCGGGATTCTGTATGGGTCTGAGGGGTGCAGCCCAGGGTGGAAGTTGTAGGATAACCCAATTTGAGCTTAGTAAGAAGAGCTTCCTCACAATCAGATGGAAGGGTTTGCCAGGGGACGTGTTCAAGGCCAGGTGGAACCTCCGTTTGGCAGGGATGTCATGTTTGCACTTCTCTGACCAGACTGGGAGAGCTGGTGGTGGAGGTGACCTTTTCGGCTCCGGCTGGCCTCGTAGAGGAGATTCAGACAGTAGGGGCAGAGCTGCCCAGGAACCGTGGGGTCAGCTGATCTTTGTCAGTGATTTAGGGGCATCTGACATCCGGGAACCCAGAGGGTGTCTAGGAGAGCCTGTGAACACACCTCTGTCTGGACTCTGTAGCAGTCCATGGAGGGACTGTTCTGAGGGCTGTCCACAAACTGTACCCACAGGCAGTGAGGCTGAAAAAAGATAACAGGTACTTGGAACCTGTCAGATTCTACCGAGTGCTCAATCCTGGTTGCTAAAAGTTTGGTTATGGGAGGTAAAAAAAAACTTGCTCACAGGGCTCTGGATACCCTGGTTTTTCATCACCAGTATGGATCTTTTTGAAGGGCAGCACATTAAAATGAAATTGGCTAATGGTTCCCAGTGGGTGAGGGGACCTTGCCTGCCTCTCTGCCAGGGGCTTTGTGCCTGCTGGCAACCTTTGGGATTCTGTCTTTATGGCCTGGAGCATGAATGTGTGCTACCTTTTGCCAAAGCCCCCTGAACAGTCACATTGAGGGGTCTCTCCAGTTGTTCTGTTTGTGTCTTCCTTAGGATGATGGAGATAGCCAAAGCCATGAGGCTGAAGATCTCCAAAAGAAGGGTGTCTGTGGCCGCCGGCAGTGAAGAAGATCACAAACTGGGCACCCTGTCCCTCCCACTGCCTCCAGCCCAGACCTCAGACCGCCTGGCAAAGCGGAGGAAGATTACCTAGATGCATACTTTCCAGACACGGCATTTTGGCTGCATCATAGCCACTGGCTGGTCCTATTCATTTCCATTTTTATGTTTTAAAAAGGAAAGGTGCAGGGATGGTGGCTCACACCTGAAATCCCAGCACTTTGGGAGGCCGAGGCGGGAAGATCACTTGAGCTCAGGAGTTTGAAACCAGTCTGGGCAACATAGGGAGACCCCATCCGTGGGGGGTGGGGGTGGGGGAATGTCAGGCCTGGTGGTATGTGCCTGTAATCCCAGCTACTCGGGAGGCTGAGGCAGGATGATTACTTGAGCTTGGGAAATCAAGGTTGCAGTGAGCTATGATTGCGTGGCCACACTCTAGCCTGGGTCACAGAGTGAGACCTTGTCTCAAAAAAGTAAAATAAGGAAAAAAGCCTTGCTTTGGCACAGGTATGAAGCCAGAAGCGAGCATCTCAATTGTGTTTGTCTTATGCAGAAATATAAAGTGATGGCCAGGTTGGACTTCATCTCTCTCCTTTGGCATTACTGCTGTGATTATAAATGGCAGATGTTTCTCATGTTGGTTCACCTGTGTGGGGATTTGGGAGGATGGGGCTTGGGGGAAAGATCTCACCAGGCTGAGTCAAACCTAATGGATGAAGGTTTCCAAAGAGAAATGTGAAGTGGTGTTCGTAGGTCTGGAAGGATCAGTGGAGCACGTGGTAAGGAAGGAGGATCTGGCTCAGCACGCCTGGGAAATGACACTTCAGGCTTTATCAGAAGGTAACTGGGTCACCAGTGTGATGGGGAGCTGCCACAGGCCAGTAGGATACAGCCTGTTGTAATGGGGTGGAGCCAAGTCAGAGGAAGTGGTGACCCAATTTCTCTGCCTGGCTGAGGCCACATAGAAGGCAGGGGTCAGCTCTGAAGGCCACACTTTGAAGAGAATGAATCAATCAGTGTTAAGTTCAGAAAATCAGTTGCTCTCGGTATCTTAAGAAGAAAGGATTTTAATGTACGGATAAGGTGCTGTAGAATCGTGAGAAGGGCCAGAAGACTGGGAATTGGAAGGTTGCCGTCGGGACTGCTGAATTCAAGAACACACGGCTGGGGCTGCCTTCGGGGACTCAGAAGCCACTTCTGCCCCATAACTGCTCCTGGAATTCACGAAGCTGAAGATTCACCACAGGGCTGCTGATTTCAGCTACCCATGCTTTCTTCTTTTTCTTTTTATGTTTTTGAAACAGTCTCGCTCTGGAGCCCAGGCTAGAGTGCAGTGGCACGATCTTACTCACTGCTACCTCTGCTCTCCGGGTCCCAGTTCAAGCAGTTCTCCTACCTCAGCCTCCCGAGTAGCTAGGATTACAGGCATGTGCCACCATGCCCAGCTAATTTTTTTGTATTTTTTTTTTTTTTTTTTTTTTGAGACGGAGTCTCGCTGTGTCGCCCAGGCTAGAGTGCAGTGGCCGGATCTCAGCTCACTGCAAGCTCCGCCTCCCGGGTTTACGCCATTCTCCTGCCTCAGCCTCCCGAGTAGCTGGGACTACAGGCGCCCGCCACCTCGCCCGGCTAAGTTTTTGTATTTTTTAGTAGAGACGGGGTTTCACTGTGTCAGCCAGGATGGTCTCGATCTCCTGACCTCGTGATCCGCCCGTCTCGGCCTCCCAAAGTGCTGGGATTACAGGCTTGAGCCACCGCGCCCGGCCTTTTTGTATTTTTAATAGAGATGGGGTTTCACCATGTTGGCCAGGCTGGTCTTGAACTCCTGACCTCGTGATCCACCCACCTTGGCCTCCCAACATGCTGCGATTACGGGCCTGAGCCACCGCACCCAGCCTACCTATACTTTCAAAGGTCCTGTATTTCTACCACCTTGTCACCAGAGACAGCCAAAGGTCAAGCAGCTGGCCTCCACCTTGCTTCCTTCTGGTGCGCATATGTAGGAGCCTGATTTGCATGTAGAATCCTAGCAGCAAGGGAGTCTTTGAAATGGGTTTCAGCTCGCCAGCCTCTAGTTACAGGAGGCATTCTGGAAGGACATGAATGGGTTATAACTGCCAACCAATTGTATGTGCCACTGAGGAGATGGAGAAGCTGTGTCCAGAGGGGTGCTATAAGGACCGAAGTGTGACACAGGAAGGCTTAGGTACGTGGCCTGAGCCCAGTCTCAGATCGCCAGGGTCCTGCTTCAAGTGGGAGCAGTTGAGATCTGTGATACTCAGTGCCTGGGAGGCCGGGTCAGTGAAGGAAGGGAGACAGAGCTCAGCTCCTCTGAGAGGAGAAGTTTACACAGCACCTGGGGCCCTCCATTTGGGAGTCACGGTGGAAAGGAGTCTTGGCTGAGTTTTGGGGCAGGTGCACCTTTTTTTCTTTGTGCTCTGGGATGCCCTCGGAGCCGTGCTCCTCTGCTTTGTCCCCAACTGCCTCTGGCCCTGGGTAGGAGGCACTTGGAGCATACTTTGTCTTCCTCCAGCAGAGGTGTGGGCAGGGAATCTACTTACCTCTTGTTTTTCTTTAAGCCGTTGTGAAAATCAAGTATGTGACTCTTTCTTGGAAAAAATAATCTCAGAAAAGGACTTCTAATACATCCTCAGGTTGTGATTAGTTTTAAAATTCAGATGGGTTTGACACTTTGAGGCTGAATTTCTGGAAATGACTGGACAGAGCATGTGACTGGGACCCTCTGAACAACCTCTGACCTAGTGGAGAAGCAGGTGGTAATGACTGGTGGTATGGATAGGGAAAGACTCGGCGGGCAAATACTTGTCATGTTTGTCAACAGGTGTATCTTGCTAAATGTCGGGGACACATTCCCAGGGCTAAAAAGCAAATTTCTGTATATTAGGACATTGTGAATCCTTAGGAAAGGCTCAGAAGAGGGCTCTACCTAGCACAATACCTGACATAAAAGTGGTCAGTGTCTGCAGAATGAGTCAGACTTTCCTTGGCAGGGTTATTAGGTAGAAAACACTTGCAGAATAATGGAATTGTACTAGGGTTTCTTCTGGCTGTAGAAGCCCATTTGTTTACTAATAGCTTCCCAGAAGATACCTTGATCTCACCAAGCTATTTGCCAGAATGTCTCCTGATGGCCTCCTTGAAGAAAGGGGGACTGTGAGCCAGATGCTGGTGCCCTGAAGATTTGTAATTTGTGGGATAGTCTTAACTTGCAGGGTTCGATTAACAGAATGAAGTCTGTTCCTTGGAGGGAAGTCTCTGCTTGCTGCCCTGACCTGTTGGACACTGTTAATTGGGATGGGGTCAAGAAGGCATAGTTACCACATTTGCAGGAGACCCTAACCTGGAAATAGTGAATTACATAACATTCTTTCAAGTGTCTTCTCTTTTCAGAAAGTATTTTGGTACAGTTACACAGAAAACTTGCAAGAACTCTTGTATATCCTTTACCCAGATTCTCCAACTAGTAATACTTTGTCCCATTTACTATTTGCTTTAGATATTTTGAGATTTCTCTTTGAACTATTTGAGGAAAACATCCTACCCTTTTACCCATAAGTACTTTTCAGTGTATACATCCTGAGAATCAGGACTTTCTCTTCCATAACCACGGTCTACCAGATGCAGGGAATAAGACACTAATACAATACTATGACTTAGCCCACAGTTCATGTTCAAATTTCACCAATCACCATGCCTCTTTGGTCTTGCTCAATCTGAAACAGTTCAGATTTGTATTGGATTTTCTTGGCTTTGACATTTTGGAGAGTGAGGTGTTATTCTGTAGGTTGTCTGTCAGTTGACATTTGGGGCTTCCCTGTGATCGGATCAGGATTTCCATTTTTGGCAGGATAGCACAGAAGTGATGCTTCACCCAAGTGCATCACATTAGGGGCCCAGGATGTGGGGCTGTGCTTTCCTTGCTGCTGTTAACTTGTATTAGTTAAGGTGTTTTCCCCTTTGTGAAGTTACTGTTTTTCCTTTTTAGTTCATAAGTAATTTGTGGAGGGATACTTTGAAACTAAGTATCCTGTTCCTCATCAAACTTTCACCTACTAGTTTCAGCCTCAATGGATGATTCTTGCTGAATGCATTCCGAAGATGGTTGCAAAATGGTGATTTTGTAAATTATTCTAATTATTGGCATGCTCTTATAAGGCAGAGCTTGTTTCTCGCCCTTAGAAGTTTTGTGTTCATTTGGTTATCGGCATAGACTCAAGAGTCTTGTGTTCTGTGTGGAGTTGAGTCTGTTACTGTGATTCCTTGTGATGCCCGGATTGTACGTATTTGGCCAATCTTGAGTTCCTTCAGGAAACCTCCTGGATCCCATCATTTTAAGGGTGCTTCCTTTCTGACATAAGATATTCCAGGCCTACCTTGTACTTTCCCTGCTGCAGCCCTGGAGTCAGTCTTTTGTTTTGGTTTTGATTTTTAGAGACGGGGTCTTGCTCTGTCAGTCAGGCTGGAGAGCAGTGGTGCAGTCAGCTCACTGCACTCCTGGGCTCAAGCCATCCTCCTGCCTCAGCCTTCTGAGTAGCTAGGACTATAGGCATGTACCACCATGCCCAGCTTTGAATCAGTCTTTTATCCAAGGAGCTCTGGCCTTTTAGTGGAGAATAGCAGATGACATGAACGATGGCCCCAAAGCAGGAAGTGAAATGCAATCCTGACTGCCAGACAGATGGGATCTTCAGCTGCACTCAGGCAACAACTGGGCTCAGAGTAGAGGTGACAGCTCCACGATGGGTAGCTCAGGCTGCACCAGGAGGCCGTGCTAGCTTTGACTTCATTTTAAAAGCACACTAACCACAGCTGATAGGCTCAGGAGCTCCATGAAGGGCACCCTGCAGAGGTCTGGAGGGTAGTGAGAAGGTCCCAATGGGGCGAGCATGCCTGTGTCAGGAGGCTGATCAGGGTAGGAATAAGCCCAGCATGCCCCAGTGAGCCCACCATGAGGAAGCATTTGGAGAGAGCTTTCTCTGTTGTTGGAAGGGAGATTGAAGAAGGGGAGCCCAGGGGTGCTGTTGACAGTATAGGCTCATGTGCTGTTCCAAGGCCCAACTCTGGCTCTCGCCTGGTCTGGCCATACCACGTCCACCATGTGCTGTACTTAGGACCTCCTTTGGACACCAGGGCAGTGGCCTCACCAAAACCAGGAGGCTTAGATGATGAAATCATACTGCTGTTTACTGTGCTTGTACATTCCCATCAGCAGACATCAATGTTGGGGCCTGACTGACCAACAGGTAAGTCCAGGGAGGACACAGTATAAGCTGCTACTGTAGACTGAAAGCAAATGATTCCAAGGAAACACAGTACCTTAGAGAATTCTCTTTAGATCCATGAGTGCTGCCCATGGAGCTGGGCCATTCCTCCTAAGACGCAGGACAGGACTCCTCCATTTTGCCGCTTTGGGCTTTCCAAGACCTACCCAGGCCACTGGAATGAGTCTCGAGAAATGACCAGAGTGGTGAAGAGACACCCTGCAAACTGGCACATATGAGAGGAACCCAGGAGGGCAGCAGACCCCAGGGGGATGAGGGTGCTGCCTGCAAATATCTGAAGAGTTGTCACAGAACAGAGTGAAGAGATGTCCTTTGGGGGCCCCAGGAGGTAGAGATTCTAGGAATGAGGTTGGGTTTGTTTCCTCATTTGTCTGCTTGTCTGTCCACCCATCCATCCAACACTTAGTGAGCTTTGTGCTGGGCATAGAGAATCAACAGTGAACAAGATGGGCAAAATCCCTGCCCTAAACCAACAGACTGAAAATACAGAGGATTCTGTGCCATCTGCAGGTGGTGTGTGGCTGAGTGGGCACAGGAGCATGGAGAAGGAGCACTTAACTGATACTTGCAGAGACCGGGGAAGGTGTTCCACAGAAGTAGTGACTAAGGAGCTTCTGAAGGAGGGGTAGAATTTAGCCAGGGAGAGAGACTTTGGCTCAAGTAAACAGTTAGATGGGCTGGGTTTTCTTGGGCAGGTCTGACCTGTTGTGCAAAGCACTCTCACTCCCCGATTCTTCCCCAAATGCACAAGAGCCAAGGTGGGTGTTGTTCTTCCCACTTCTGCCTCCAAATGACCCGGAGGGAAATTGTGTCCCAGCTGTTCCCTTCCTTGCCACCTATGCCCCAGGTGATAGCCCTCCCCACACCTCTCCCCTACAAGCTCTTAACATCTGATAGGGAACTTGCCCCTACCAGGTCTCAGGAGCATCAGCACTCCCAGCCTCCAAAATGGGGACAATGACCTCGCCAAGTCAATGTTTAATATATTATTGACAGAACTTAAGATGATTGTAGGTGGCTCAGGAATGTAGCAAAGTACTCGTGTTCTGCTGGTTAGGCTAAGTTGCAGTGACAAATGACCCTCAAATGTCTGGTTTCAACAGAAGTTCATCTGCACATGTCTGTCAGCCAGCAGGCAGCTGGGGCCCTGCTCTGGGTTAGCTTCAGCCCTGGACTCAGGCTGCCGTGTCTGACACGTGGCGGTCTAACGGCAGAGGGACACGCGATCGGGGCAAGTTCTGATGGCCCTTAAACTTCTGCCTGGAAGTGACCGTTAACCACTTCTGCCCACATTCACTGGGCAAATCAGGTTACATGGCAACATGATAGGGCATGTTACTCTCCCTGAGGGGCAGCAAATATTAGTAACTACCAAAACAAGAGAATATTTTCATTTTAATAGTTTAACGTTTATTTATATAAAAAGTCTTTTCAGTGTGTGAAAAAAAGACATGTTGTAGAATGGGATCCTGGAATGGAAAAAGGACATTAGGTAACAAACTAAAGAAATCTAAGGCCAGGCACAGTGGCTCATGCTTGTAATCCCAGCACTTTGGGGCATTAAGGCAGGTGGATCACTTGAGCCCAGGAATTTGAGACTGGGCTGGGCAACATGGCAAAACCCCATCTCTACAAAAAAATACAAAAATTAGCCAGGTGTGGTGGCGCATACCTGTAGTCCCAGCTACTCAGGAGGCTGAGGTGGGAGGATCACCTGAGTGAGCCTGGGGAGGTCAAGGCTGCGGTGAACCATGATCACGCCACTGCACTCCAGCCTGGGCAACAGAGTGAGATCCCATTTCAAAAAGAAAGAAATCTGAATAAACCATGGACTTTAGTTAGTAATGTACCAGTACTAGTTTATGAATTTTTACAAATGTACACTGATAGCATAAGATG
Source organism: Macaca nemestrina (assembly GCF_043159975.1). Taxonomy (NCBI): domain Eukaryota; kingdom Metazoa; phylum Chordata; class Mammalia; order Primates; family Cercopithecidae; genus Macaca; species Macaca nemestrina. The sequence continues at coordinate 66,882,787 of NC_092138.1, forward strand.
TTAATAACATGGAAACCTGGGGGTGGCAAGGGTAGTATGGGAACTCTGTCGTAACCATCGATCTGCTCAATTTTTCTGCATATTTAAAAGTTCTAAAAATTAAGTAGATTTAAAGGAAAAAGTACTAACTTCTCAGGTGACATATGGATATAGCAAAAATTCTAAGTGAAGTTGGAGAAGTGTGCTCCCGGGTCTGAGGTCCCTAAGCTGACGGTCCAGTGATCCACGGGGACAGCCTGTTTCTGTTGTTTCACAGAGCCCACTGGGCAAGCAGGCAGGAATGGAATTATAGCCCGATCGAGCCCCCCAGCTCTCTATCAGGAGCTGTCACAGGAACTGTCACAGGAACCAGCGGACCCAACAACATAGCCCCAGGACTCTCCTGTCTCCTCCAGAGGAAACAGTGCTGGACCTGGCCGTCTGGGAGCCCCAGGGTATGCCCAGACCAAGGAAAGGCTTCCCAAAGTGCCTCTTTTAAAATATAGAACTTTATTTTGGTTACTGAGGTTTTTGTTACTGTTGGTTCACAGAAAAGTCATTTCTTAGAAAATAGTAAAGGCAGCATTTTCTACAGCGACTCACATTGGGGCCACCAAACAAGTGCAAAGGAAGCGCCAGGGATAGAAGAGGCCAGCACTCTTGTGCCCAGTGTTCTCAGGGAGAACCCAGTGCTCCTGGCTCCCTCTCCCCTCTCCCATCCCACCCAACAGAGCAGCACCTAGGGCCAATAGAACCAGCCATGCAGCCATGTGCACGACAGTGACCCCAGCAGGCTGGTGAAGGCCCCACAGGAAAGGCCGAGTGGGAGGGGATTGTTCAGGCTGAGCTGGCCCTGCATCCAGGCCCCTTCCTCAAGCAGTGGGGTCTGAGCTCGCCTGGCTTTGGGACTTGGACATATTCACAGTACGGTTCAGTAAAGTCCTCTGGGAGCTGGCCTTCCTCTCCTCACTCAGGCCGCTCATCGCACCCCAGCCCCAGAGCTGAGATCTGGGGACACGGAGTCAGATGTGGCCCTACCTAAGGGAGCACACAGGTGAGTGGGGGGTCAGGCTATGGACCCAGATAGCTCAAGGACAAGGCAGAAAGTGCTCAGTACCCTGAGAGGGAGCAGAGAAGGCTACTGAGGCCCAGAGGGGGAAAGAGGGCGAGGAGAGCTATGTGGAGGTGGCAGTGTCTTGGCTAAACCTTGAGGAAAGGAGGACACGGAGATGGGGGAGAAGGGCATGCCAGGAGGAGGAAAAAGCATGAGCCAAGGCACAGAGTCGGGAGGCTCGGGAGGGTCAGTAAAGGCCAGCGCTCATCCATGAGAACACAGATGCAAACGAGAGGCCCAGGTTCCCCCATCTGGACAGCCTGGTGCCAAGAAGGGTGGCTGGTGTGGGCGTGCTGACGTGGGGTTTGAAACCTCCTGCATTTGGGAGCCTTTGGGGATGGAGTAGAGCCTTGTGCATCCCTGTCCACCCAGCCGAGCACCTGCCTGCACGCTGGAGCCCCACCTGTTTCAGTGTGTCCCTCTCTCATCCCTGGGCAGCCTTTCCGTGCGGCCTCCTGTTGCTCCCACGTCCTCCCTCCCTCCCAGGTCCATGTCCAAGTCCTCAAGTCAACCAAACTCAACTTCTCCAGCCTCCAGAGACAACTGGGAGGGTGTGGTAGGGTCGTTGGAGAGATTGAGAGGGAGACAGGTCCAGCAAAGGGGAAAATTCTGGGGCAGTTGTCTCTCTCCACCTCACTAGAATCACTTCCCACCATCAGAAGTAAATCTGTTCTTTCCTGAGAAGAGTCTGGGTTTGGTGTGTGTAAAACACGGTTCCTTAGAACTCAAAGAAAATCCTGACCAAAAGCTTCAGCATTTGAGCTTCCCCAGCTCTTCACAATCTTTACAGACGTTGAGTGACTGGAAACCCACCAACTTCTATCCCTTCTTGAAAACCATTTCCCACTTCCTTCTTGTTACGGGCTGTGGAGCTGAAGTGTTCTGGAGGTACTGTGTTTTGAAGGCCTGGGACCCATTTGTTGGTGGGGGGGGGGAGGGGAGGGGCGGAGTCTTCTCAGGCACTATTTCCACCTCAGCTCCTCTGAGCACCCATCCAGGCTTGGCCCTGAAGCAGGTCTGGGTCCTCACAGGATGGTGCAGAAGACACTGCGGTTGCTGTGGTAACCACCTTCCACCCGGGCCGTGATCCTTGTTGCCATGGCTGTCACCTTCTGCCCATTGTGGGCTGCCGAGGGGCGTCTCAGAGAGGTTTCAAGGTGGGGCCGTGCTGGCGGGTTCACCAGGCGCCACGTATCAGACCTGGAGGTGCAAAACAAAAGTCAGTGAACTTCTGAGGGGTCTGCAGTGCTGGCTGAATGCCCTGCACAATCTTAACTTTGGTTCCAGATTGGTGGATCCAGGTGTTTAAATCTGGATGTAGGTTTTATCTTCCAGTTTAGTGTTAGCCCAAAGAGGTGGGAGGATAAGAAACTAAGGGGCAAAAGCCCTGCATTCCACGTCCAGCTCTGCCTTCAACTCTGCATGTAGCCTTGGACAAGGTCCCCCTACAGGCCTAAATTTTCCCACTTTTTTTTGAGACACAGTCTCACTCTGTTGCCCAGGCCGGGGTGCAGTGGCACAATCATGGCTCACTGTAGCCTCAACCTCCTGGGCTCAAGTGATCCTCCCACCTCAGCCTCCCAAAGTGCTGGGATTATAGGCTTGAGCCACTGCACCCAGCTGATTTCCCCTCTTTAAATAAGAATCTGGATAAGATCATAGGGTGGGTGTTGTGAGACAGGGTCTCATTATGTTGCCCAAGCTGGTCTTAAACTTCTGGGCTCAAGTGATCCTACTGCCTCAGCCTCCCAAGTAGCTGGGATTACAAGTGTGTGCAACAGTGCCCAACTTTTCCTCTTTCATTTCTTTTCAGCTGTATGACCACAAATGTTTATAGAAGCTTTATTCATAATCACCAAAAACTGGAAACTACCTAAATACCCTTCAGCTGATGAGTGAATAAACTGTGCAGTACACCCATACAGGGGAAGACTACTCAGCAATCGAAAGGAATGAATGCCTTACATGCAACACCATGAATGAATCTCCAGCATGTTAGGCTAAGTGAAAGAAACCAGACTCAAAAGACTACATACTGCAGGATTTCTGGGTTTTATTTTTATTTTTTTTTTGAGACGGAGTCTCGCTCTGTTACCCAGGCTGGAGTGTAGTGGTGTGATCTGGGCTCATTGCAACCTCTTCCTCCCAGGTTCAAGTGATCCTCCTGGCTCAGCCTCCCAAGTAGCTGGGACCACCGTTGCGTGCCGTCACACCCAGCTAATTTTTGTATTTTTAGTAGAGACGGGGTTTCACCATGTTGGCCAGGCTGGTCTCGAAATAACCGACCTCAGGTGATCCACCCGCCTCGGCCTCCCAAAGTGCTGGGATTACAGGCGTGAGCCACTGCACCCGGCCACGATTTCTTTTATATGACATCTGGGAAAATGTAAATCTACGGAGGATAGAATTTAGTGGGTTTCCAGTCACCCAAACTCTTGTAGAGAGTATGGAGGGCCGGGAAAAATAAAATGACAGTGAAGCTGTGGTCACAGTTTTCTAATGCTTGAGTTACAAGGAACCAACTTTACACGCTAAATCTCCATTTGCTTAAGGCAACACGTTGTCTTATATGTATTTTTATGATAATGATGTTACAGTGAAAGGATTAGAAAGTTGTGGACGGAATCAGAGGTTGGTTACTAGCATGTGAGTAAAAAGGCCTAAGCATGTTGGGAGGACTGTGTATATTTGAGTTTGGCAGCAGGGGATCAGTACTGAAAAGGAGATGAAATGAGAGGCTGGAAAAGACAATTAGGACCTCAGGGTACACAGTGCACAATACCAGCGCTGCCTCTGGCAAAGTCTGGGCTGTACCCTGTACCCTGGAGTCTCCAAAGGGGAGGAGGAGGTGGATCCCAGGGAGTCCACAATATAATCTGCTGGGATGTGGGAAGAAAATACTAGAATTTTGATTTTTTTTTAACTTTATACTTTAACATTTTATATTTTGGAGATAGTTTATAATGTAAATAATATACTGCTAGAATAAACACATAGAAGTTATAAATAGGTATACCAGTGAGGCACGGTGGCTCACACCTGTAATCTCAGTACTTTGGGAGGCCAAGGCAGGTGGATTACATAAGGTCAGGAGTTCAAGACCAGCTTGACCAACATGGTGAAACCCCATCTCTACTAAAAACACAAAAATCAGCCAGGAGTCATGGTGGGCACCTGTAATCCCAGCTGCTCAGGAGGCTGAGGCACGAGGATTGCTTGAACCTGGGAGGAAGAGGTTGCAGTCAGCCGAGATTGCACCACTGCACTACAGCCTGGGCAACACAGCGAGACTTGGTCTCCAAATAAATAAATAAATAAATAAATAAATAGGTATCCCTACATCAGGGGGTTTCTTCAAAGAATATTTTTTCCTGAGTGTGTGTGTAATACAAAAAGTATGGAGATCATTACTACAGAACGTGAAGATCCATGAGAGGTTTTTAACCATGGGTGCGATGTGACCGGAGCTCTCACTTAGAAAGATTAAACTGGCGGGATACATGGGACAACTTCCAGAGTGGAGCAGGGGGTAGTCATGGGCAGGGAGACTGGCAGGAGGCTGCTGCGGGGGGATAGGTGACATTGGCAGTGCAGGAGTGATACCAACTACAGCAAATATCAGTGTGATTTTACAACCAGAATGGGAAAGCAAAAGCACGGACCAATCAGAACACAGCCCGTGCAGAGGCAGCTGGAACAGCTGTGCACTGCAGTAATATAGGCGGTACAGGTTAGGGTAAGCGGTGCTGAGACCTGAAGTAGGGTGGCAGCAGTTGGGGAAGAGGAGGTGCCAGAAAAGGGAACATTTTAGAAGCAGAATCAACAAGACCTGGTGAGTGACTGGACATCTTCAGATTAGGGAGAAAAAGGGAGCAGAAGTTTTGTTGTGAGAACACTGGATGGTGATGTCGCTGAAATGGGGAACATGAAAGGACAGAGAGGTCTGGGGAAGATGGGTGGCAGCAATTGTGATACACTGAGGCAGAGGGACTAAAGGACAGCAGCAGCAGCAACTAACATTTTTACAACCCCTCAGAGATTCAGACAGGTCGCGTGATCTTATTAAATGGATTTTACTAAGGTTCAGAGATGTGAAGTAAGTTGCCCAAGGTCACACAGCCAGTAACCTGCAGAGCTGAGATTTGAAACCACGTACCCCTGACTCTTAAAAAGCTTGTTCCCTCCCGGCGAATCCTCAGCCCCGGCCTGACACAGAGCCAGGCACAGGCCTTTTTCTGACTGGAGTCGACAGCTGGCAGTGTTGCAGGGAGCCCGGGCAACCATAATCCCCGGGTGTGGGCCTGGCTTCTTCGGGGAGCTTACTGTGGCTCTAGAGGACTGGTTCAGGCAACCCCAGGCACTCACTTTTTCTTGAAGACCAGGAACTTGTTGTTTTGCATGACACATTCTCGGTTGTTTGAGATCTGCTGAAAGATGGTCTTATTTGTTTTGCCCTGGAAGATGATGTTTTCCTGCACCAGGGCCTTGGCACGGCCCCGCACTGCAATGCCATAGGCCCGGAATGAGTGGATCCGGTTCTTTATTACCTGGGAGAGGCAGCCAAAGATTGTCACACCTCAGGGACTCATAGACTGAGCAGGCAAGTGAATGATCAGTTCTAAAACCGAGGGGCAGGAACATGCTAGGCAGGTCAATGAAGAGCCTATGAGCTCAAAGAAGGGCACCAAGAACAGTCTGGGGGAGCCAGGGAAGGCTTCCTGGAAGAGGTGATAGGTAAGTTGTAGGCATTTATGAGATGCAGAACAGGGAGAGCTGCTGCAGAAGGAGAAACAATATGCAAAGGCCTGCAGAGAGGGGACCTAGTGTCAGAAGTCAGGGCCACTGACAACCCAGCTGAGACAAAAGTGTGTCCCTCTCTCCCTTCCTCTGCTCCCGCAGTGCTCAGAGGCAAAGCCCCAGAATTCTTCACTCCCTGCCTAAAGTCACTAACCTATGAAGCTGCAGAACTGTAAAAAGGCTTTAGGCAACCCAGCAATCCCACTACTGGATGTCTACCTAAAGGAAAAAAAAAAGTCATTATATGAAAAAGTCATATGCACACGCACGTTGATAGCAGGACAATTTACAATTGCAAAAATATGCATTCAACCTAACTGCCCATCAGCCAAAGAGTAGATAAAGAAATGTGGTACAGGCTGGGTACAGCAGCTCGTGCCTGTAATCCCAGCACTTTGGGAGGCCAAGGCAGGTGGATCAGCTGAGGTCAGGAGTTTGAGACCAGCTTGACCAACATGGTGAAACCCTGTCTCTACTAAAAATACAAAATTAGCTGGGCATGGCGGCACATGACTGTAATCCCAGCTACTTGGGAGGCTGAGGCAGGAGAATGGCTTGAACCCAGGAGGTGGAGGTTGCAGTGAGCCGAGATCATGCCATTGCACTCCAGCCTGGGCAAGAAGAGTGAAACTCCATCTCCAAAAACAAAAAAAAGAAATGTGGTATATATATGTGTGTATATATATACACACACACCACAGAATACTACTCAGCCATAAAACAGAATGAAATAACGACCTTTGCAGCAACTTGGATGGACTTGGAGGCCTTTATTCTAAGAGAAGTAACTCAGGAATGGAAAACCAAATATCCTATGTCCTTACTTGCTTACTACTTATAAGTGGGAGCTACACTATGAGGATGAAAAGGCATAAGAAAGATATAATGGACTTTGGTGACTCGGGGGGAAGGGTGGGAGCAGGGTGAGGGATAAAAGACTATATATGGGGTACAGTGTACACTGCTTGAGTGACAGGGGCACCAAAATCTCAGAATTCACTACTAAAGAACTTACCCATATAACCAAAAACCACCTGTACCCCCAAAACTGTTAAACTAAAAATAAAAATAGAGCCTTTGGGATCATAATTCCACAAGGGCAGGGACAAGGTCTGTTTGGCTCCACAATGAAACAGGGCTCTGCATAGAAAGGTGCTCAGAGCTCAGTCTGGCGGGGAGACAAATAGGTAAAGGAAGAGATACCAAGCACTGTGGAGAGTGCTCTGTGAGGACCGAGCACAGTGGAGAGCGCTGTGAGGACCGAGCACGGCGGAGAGCGCTGTGAGGACCCAGCACGGCGGAGAGTGCTGTGAGGACCGAGCACGGCGGAGAGTGCTGTGAGGACCCAGCACGGCGGAGAGTGCTGTGAGGACCGAGCACGGTGGAGAGTGATATGTGAGGTAGGGGTGGGCAAAAGCACAAGACAAGGGGTACCTCAAACAGCCTCGGGTGGTAGGTGGGGGCTTAGGTACTCTTCCTGAACAGACACAGCTAAGCTGCAGGACTGTAGTGCAAGGGGGGCAGGGGATATGTGGGGTATATAGGGAAGAGTGTGTGCAAAGTCCCCAAGGCAGGATCTCTCTCCTCATTAAGCATCTACTGTACACCAGGCACTGTGCAAGATTCTGTTAAGGAAAGAGAGCTGAAATAGTCTGACCTTGACCTGGAGACCATGAAGATACTTCAGGAGGCTCCCAACGCCATGACAAGGTGACACCCCATCCCTGGCTTCCTGCTGGTGAGCCCTTGTTCATCCTTCAGGACTCGGTTTCTCTGTCCCCTCCTGTGGGAAGTCCCACCCACATTTCCCAGGCTGAGTCCTGGCAGGAGGGATACTGTCCCTTGTAGTGCTGAGTGATTACGGTTCTGTTCTCAGCAGAGGCCACGAGGACTGTCCCAGGGTTGTGCCCTGTGTGGGCACCACATGTCACACACACGCACACATACTCACTTTAGTGTCGGACCTAGGCAGCAGCTGCAGCCCGCTGCCCCGATTGCCAATGATATCGTTTTCAATGACGATGGTGCTGTCGCCCTTGGTGATAATGCCATGGCCTCTGTTGTCATAGATACCATTGCCCCGGAGCTCCACTTTGCACTGGGCCTCAACCTTGACCCCACTTTGCCGGTTGCAGGAGATGCTGTTGTTGGCCACTCGGGTGGGTTGGCTGCTCTGGGCCACAGTAATGCCTCTGTCCCCATTCGCGTGGATCACATTGGTGATGACATGCAGTGCCTCGCTGCTCTGGATATAGAGTCCTGAGGCTATGGGTGGAGGGGTTGGAAAGCACAGGGGGGGTCCCAGGGTCAGCCCTGACACCAGCAGTCAGGAAAAGCCTTCCCTGAATTGTGCACTCCAGGAGAACAGAGTGGAGAAGAAGAGGTAGCAACACTCAGAACCACCCCTTGAGTTTGCATCTTCCAAGCTGATGAAACAGGAGGAAATCCAGGTGCATCAACAAAACTCTGGTTCTTCTGCATGAAGTCCTTATTCAGTGTAGCCAGGGAAACATGATGTGAGAAGGCTCCTCTGGCCTGAGCTCCCACCATGTGCTTGAATGCCTCCAGCACCACCGCCATCCTACTGCCACTTCCACCTCCCTGACGGGGTGCCCACTCCCCCTCTGGACAGGCAGATCTACTCGTTAGAAGGTTTTGCTTTGCTCTCCTTCCTACACTAAGCTGGAATCTGCCTCCCTACTGTTTGGGGAAATTTTCTTCTTAATGAAAATTCTGTAATTTTGGAGTAGAAAACTTACTAAGCGAAGAAATATGTGTCAAAAATGTGTTAGACATTTGGGAAAGGGAAACTGATGCTTGGGGTTGTGTGTACTCAGAGACACTAGGTACATTAAGAGAAAAGCCCCAGGCCGGGCGCGGTGGCTCACGCCTGTAATCCCAGCACTTTGGGAGGCCGAGGCGGGCGGATCACAAGGTCAGGAGATCGAGACCACGGTGAAACCCCGTCTCTACTAAAAATACAAAAAATTAGCCGGGCGCGGTTTTGGGCGCCTGTAGTCCCAGCTACTCGGGAGGCTGAGGCAGGAGAATGGCGTGAACCCGGGAGGTGGAGCTTGCAGTGAGCCGAGATCGTGCCACTGCACTCCAGCCTGGGCGACAGAGCGAGACTCCGTCTCAAAAAAAAAAAAAGAGAAAAGCCCCAAGTCAGCAGGATTAGAGCCCCATGGCTTGCCAGGAAAAGACAGTAGGGCAGCCAGATCTGGGGGTGAGGAGGGGAGGGCTCTGCAGTAGGTCCCTCTGCCCACCACTGCCCTAGCCCCTATTGGGGCAGTGCTGGGGGAGGTCGTGTGCAGGACGATGACTGGGGCCCTGCAGCAGTGTGGAGCCACGAGCCTGCAAGCTCAAATCTCTTCGTGGCACCAGCCTGTTGCTTCTCCTGGCTTGGTTGAGAACAACAAAAATAAGTATTTGTGAATGTAGCCGGCTTTGCCTGTCGTACCGGACAGACAGCATGGCCACATGGAGGAAACTGACCTGGGAGGGGACAGAACTCATTTTCCGAATAATTGGGTTAGGGCTGCTGGTTATCCATCTCCCTGTCCTCTACCACTACCACAGGCAAGTGCTTACCAGGCCCAGGAATCTTGTTTTGTTTTGTTATTTTTGTGACAGGGTCTTGCTTTATTGCCCAGGCAGTAGTGCAGTGGCACCATCATAGCTCACTGCAATTTCAAACTCTGAGTCCTGAGCTCAAGCATCCTCCCACCTCAGCCTCCCTAGTAGCTGGAACTACGGGTATGTACCACCACGCCCAGCTAATTTGAAAAAATTTTTTATCTCAGTAGAGATGGGGATCTCTGTGTTGCCTAGGCTGGTCTTGAACTCCTGAACTCAAGCGATCCTCTTGCCTTGGCCTCTCAAAGTGTTAGGGTTATAGGTGTGAGCTCTGCACGTGGCCCAGGAATCTGTTCTTAATAAGCCTTCCTCCATTTCCTGACCCACCCATCCATCCTACCCTCCAACCCCCACCCCACAGTGATTTTGATAATCAGCTAGCTTTGGGAGCCCTGGAGTTAGATGAACTACACAGTAATTTTTTTTAATTCAAGAAATATCAAACATCTTCTAACATCTTTTTTTTTTTTCTTTAAAGACAGGATCTCACTCCTGTTGCCAGGCTAAAGTGCAGTGGTGCAGTCATACCTCACTGCAGCCTTGAGCTCCTGGGCTCAAGTGATCCTCCTGCCTCCTGAGTAGCTGGGACCACAGGCACATGCCACCAGATCCAGCTAATTTTTCTTTTTCTTCTTTTTTTTTTTTTTTTAAGAAACCAGGTCTTGTTATGTTGCCCAGGCGGGTCTTCAACACCTGGCCTCAAGCAATCCCCACATCTTGGCCTCCCAAAGTCCTGGGATTACAGGCGTGATCCCTGGCACCTGGCCTCCATTTTTCATCAGGTTTAGGATAACATAGATTTAAAACATTTTTATTTTCTGCCTAGGAAAGAAAACTCATTGCCAATTCAACCATGATATGCATCTCAGGAGAGGTGTTAAATTGTGAGAACTGTATCCTAGCATTGATTAAAAGTGTATGTGCCAGAGGTGGGATTTGGTACTGCAGGGACAGGGGCACTGAGCTGGGTGGACTTCAGTTCTTTGTCTCAAGTTCATGGCCTATCAGTGTTGATGGAACAGCCACAGAAATAAATACAGCCATGAGGCCCCATAACAAATGCCAGTGGGGCTGGGGAGGGCCTGGTTCAAAGGAGGAAGGAATGAAGGGATACATTCACAGCAGGTTTTGAAGTTCACGTTAGTTTGGGACATGTGGATGGGAGAAACGGCATGAGTGAGGTCAGCAGGTTAGGAGGCAGGAAAGAATGGATTCAAGTTTAGTGAATAAATGCAGAGGGATTGGGGATCAGGCTGGAAGTGGCTGATGAGGCCTGAGGGCAAGTTGGGATCAGTCTGCAGAAGGCCCTGCCTGGTGGCTGCACCGTATAAAAGTTAAGGAGTGCCTCTGCTCAGCCACCCCACTGTCCGGGAAGTGAGGAGCGCCTCTGCTCAGCCACCCCACTGTCTGGGAAGTGAGGAGCGCCTCTGCTCAGCCACCCCACTGTCCGGGAAGTGAGGAGCGCCTCTGCTCAGCCACCCCACTGTCCGGGAAGTGAGGAGCGCCTCTGCCTGGCCCCCACACTGTCCGGGAAGTGAGGAGCGCCTCTGCCTGGCCCCCACACTGTCCGGGAAGTGAGGAGCGCCTCTGCCTGGCCCCCACACTGTCCGGGAAGTGAGGAGCGCCTCTGCCTGGCCCCCACACTGTCTGGGAAGTGAGGAGCGCCTCTGCCTGGCCCCCACACTGTCTGGGAAGTGAGGAGCGCCTCTGCTCAGCCACCCCACTGTCTGGGAAGTGAGGAGCGCCTCTGCCTGGCCCCTGCACTGTCTGGGAAGTGAGGAGCGCCTCTCCCTGGCCGCTGTGCAACCCTCCAAGTGTGAAGTGGCGACCTTGTGTGTGATCTTTCTGCCCTCCCCAAGTTTGCATTTTTGACATTAAAGTTTACTTTTAAATTAACATTAAATTAAAAGTTTTAAATTAAAATTAAATTAAGAGTTTTAAATTGGAGAAAAAAAAAACAGTGGGGAGCCATGAAAGGTTCTTGAGCAGGGGCTGAGGGGGTACACTCACCTCCATTGTGATTAATACTGTTAGACTCAACAAGAGCTATGGTGATGGGCCGGCGCAGTGGGTCGTCCTCCTTCTCCAGCTCTGTCTCCCAGAGGATGGCGTCCCCATCCTCGCTGAAGTTCTCTTGAGCCCTATGGCCTCGAGGTAACTCGCTGGAGCCATCCTTCTGGCTAAACACTGCCACTCCATACAGGCCGTTGTAGCTGACGTGGTTGCTGGTGACGTGGGGGAGGCTGGACGACATCATCCACACACCACAGCCCTTGTTAGCTGGAACAGTGAGAGGAGCTGGTCACCGACACTGAACTCAGGTGAAGCGGCACCTGAGTCTCCCTGAGAGGGGAAGCAAAAGCCACTGGCCTGGGAGAGAGTCCCTGACTTGCTAATGACCTCGGACAAGCCACTTGATAGCTCTAGCTGCAGACTTCACCTTCACACAAGAGAGGTCGTCAGGATCAGGTGAACTTCACAAGCTTGGCTCGTTCCACACAGTGTGAAAGCGCTCTGAGGACTGTCAGGGCCACATGTCCACATCAGAAGCACATGAACCCACAGTGACAGTGCCAAGGGGGCACCAATCCTTCCCTGCATAGGAGGCAGCCTCAGTTGGAATCCCAGCCCTACCACTTGCCAGCTGTGAGACCCTGAGCAAGTTACCAAACCTTTCTCTGTCCCTCAGTTTTCTCATCTTTCAAATGGGGTTAACAACTGTGCCTCCTTCAGAAGGCAATCATGAGGATTAAATGTGATTGTGCATAGAAAGGGCCGAGCAGAGAGGTGGGCCTGAGTCACCTTTATTATCATCACTGTATTATTAGAGCTACAGTCCAGACAGATGAAGGCTCTGCCCAAAGTCACTGAGTGAGAATAGTTTTCTTCCTGTGATTATCTTGTTTTCCCATTATATTTTCAGTTCTCTGGATCAAAAGAAAGGATGAGAGGAGTTAGATGCACATGAGCCAGGGCTGAAATGGTCCTGTTCTTAAGACATGACACAACTCCTGTCTTTTGCTATTTTAAAAGGGGATAAAGCCTTCTGCTTTGCTAACCCCCGGGGTCAATCTGGACTACAACATGATTTATAAGAGGCTCTTTGTTCTGAGAGGGCCTGGGTGACTGTGGCCTGAGAATGCCTGTTCAGATGAGGTCTTTGAGGCACGGGGAAAGGCAGTGACCTTCTCAGGACCCACAAACTGGAGATGGAAACTGGGTTTCCTGCCTCCCTGGCCCGGTTGGGAACAAGCTCCTCACCGTAGATGGTATTTCCTTCTATGAGGCCTTTGCCTTCGTCTCCCACAACCACGCCATCTGAATAGCCAAAGCAGATGAGGTTACTCCTCAGAACCGGGATCCCTCCACGGCGGATGTCCACACCTCCCCACTGATTCTCACGGATGACATTTTCTATGGAGAGAAGCAGAAAAGAAGGTTAGTACCCAAGGGCCAGCTCCAGTGCTGGCAAATAGGACTTGAACAGTTTCGATCAAGGCCACTCCAGACGAGGAGGCCCTGGCCTTACCCTGCCAGCAATTAGCACTGTAAATCTTGTCTGCTGTCTGACGTTTCAGGGACTTATCTGCTGACTCCCTTCCCCAAGGGCAAGGCTTGTGTCTATCTTGTGCACTCCTATCTCCCCGGCACCTACTTTACCCAATGGCCTTGAGGACTGATGATTAAAAATGAACTAGTTTTGGCCGGGCACGGTGGCTCATGCCTGTAATCCCAGCACTTTGGGAGGCCAAGGCGGGTAGATCATTTGAGCCCAGGAGTTCCAGACAATCCTGGGCAAAATGGTGAAACCCTGTCTCTACAAAAAAATTAGCCAGGTGTGGTGGTGTGCACCTGTAGTCCCAGCTTCTTGGGAGGCTGGGGTGGGAGGATCACTTGAACCCTGGAGGTCAGGGCTGCAGTGAGCTATGATCGCACCACTGCACTACAGCCTGGATGACAGACTGAGACCCTGCCTCAAAAAAAAAGAATAAACTAGCTTTGGTGAGTGACACTGGTATCCAAAAAACCAACCAACCAAACAAAAAGGAAACGAAACAAAGAATAGGCTGGACATCTGTAACCCCAGCACTTTGGGAGGCTGAGGTGGGCGGATCACCTGAGGTCAGAAGTTCGAGACCAACCTGACCAACATGGAGAAACCCTGTCTCTACTAAAAATACAAAATTGGGCGTGGTGGCACATGCCTGTAATCCCAGCTACTCGGGAGGCTGAGGCAGGAGAATCACTTGAACCCGGGAGGTAGAGAGGTTGCAGTGAGCCGAGACTGTGCCACTGCACTCCAGCCTGGGCAGCAAGAGTGAATGGAACTCTGTCTCAAAAAAAAAAAAAAAGAATAAACTGGCTTTAGAGCCCTCAGAGGCAGAATGTGGCTATCTACCCACAAGCCTGTGAGAAGGCGCTAGCCTCACCTGTCCTTCTCAGCCTCAGCTCTGACCACACCCATCCCCTCCTCCTCCTGGGAGCCACCATCTCTCAGGGGTAGGTGAAAGAGTCATGGGTCAGAAGGGTAGTCCATGACACTGCTGCTCCAACACTGGCAGGGAAGACGCAGCCTCTTGGGACTGAGGTGCAATGGCTCAGGAGCCTGTGTGACTGGCCTCTTCCTGTCTCCATGACCCCACTGCAGGCCCCTTGCGCACCACACTCCAGTCCCACAAGTGATGTCCACTCGGCCATGCTAAGTCTGTTCTCACAGGCGGCCCTACACGGAAGGTTCTTTCCCAGCTCCTCCAGCCACTCCCACTCGGGATCTGGCTTCCTTGTCATCTTTTCAGAGGGCTGCCCTGACCACACAATCCCAAATGCCCACCCAGTCCCTCTATTGCCTTAATTATCCATAGAGCACTTGTCACCCTCAGATAGGATATTTTCTGCTCATATATGTAGGCTTTGATTTATTTATTTGCTTCCTCTCCTAAAATGTCAGTGGCTGAGAGCCTTGTTCACTGCTGCACCTGTAGCTTCTGGAATACGGCCTGTATGCAACACGTGCTCAATCTATGTCTGGTAAGTACAGTCAACGGGATTCCCTGGACTAGCATTTGTGGAATCCCTTTCATACCCCAGGCCTAGCTCTGCTCTGTGCTGAGGCTACACTGATGTACCAGACTTGACCCTCGCCTTGTGGAATTCACCGCTTTATAACAGAGGAGATGGACACCACAAACCACTAAGAAATTAAGTCAAAGGCCCTAGAGAGGAGGCATCCTGGGTATAGTGAGTGTATCTGTGTATGATGGGGAAGTCAGGGAAGGTTTCCCTGAGGAAGTGACAATTAAGTTAAGTCCCAAAGTATAAGCAAGGGTTAGCCGGGTGGAGGTTTCCAGAGCAGGCAGAGGTCCGAACAAAGACTGAGGAGGGATTCGGATAGGTGGCTGGGCATTGGTGCTTCTGAAACATCTGTGAGGCACCTGGTGATGGCCTGTCGACTCTGGGCCTGGAAGGAACAGACACCCACTCTGTGCTAGGCCCTCCTGTAAGAAGCACGGCCACCATGCAGCTGGCGTCCCTGAGCTCCAGCCCACAGTCAGAGAAAGAGGCCGTCGTCTGTGGGGGTAAAGGAACAGTGTGAGGTCCTGAAGCTGGGAGGTGATGCCAGGGGACCTTGGCCTGGCTGCCAGGTGCCAGGCAGTTCCATCCATACCTGTGATGAGGCCTTTGCCGTTCTCATTCACTGCTATGCCAGCAGCACGGCCCTTGAAGATGTGGTTCCCGCTAAAGTGGAAGGAGAACAAAACAAAGAGGTGAGCCCAGGGCATCAATGTCATGCTTCCAGGAGACCGCCTTCTTTCGTGGAAACCCTGTCTCTACAAAAAATCCAAAAAATTAGCCAGGTGTGGTGGTATGCACCTGTAGCCCCAGCTTCTTGGGAGGTTGGGGTGGAGGATCACTTGAGCCTCCCTATGGCTCAAGTCCACAGCGGCATAAAAGCATTTCCCAAAGTCCCTTTATAATCCAGGCATATAAAATGTTTAGTTGTCACTGGGACAGCTTGACCAAAAACTAAACCCCCAACTATGCTATACACGCACAATGATATCCAGTTCACTGTAGCCTCACCTGACTGTCATCTACATATATACCCATGCATATATATATATATATATATATATATATATATACATACACACACATATTTTTTGTTTTGTTTTGTTTTTGAGGTCTTGCTCTGTTACCCACGCTGGAGTGCAGTGGCACAATCTCAGCTCACTGCAACCTCCACCTCCTGGGTTCAAGAGATGTTCGTGCCTCAGCCTGGATTACACGTGTGCAACACTACATCCAGCTAATTTTTTGTATTTTTTGTAGAGATGGGGTTTTGTTATGTTGCCCAGGCTGGTCTCGAACTCCTGGCCTCAAGTGATCCGTCCGCCTCAGCCTCTTAAAGTTCTGTGATTATAGGCATGAGCCTCCGCGCCTGGCCTTATATGTATTTTATCCAACCCTCAAATGTTTGAGCCAGAAAATGTTTACAATTTTTTTTTTAAGACATGGGTTCTCGCTATGTTGCTCAGGCTAGCCTCGACCTCTTGCACTCAAGTGATCCTCCCACCTCAGCCTCCCAAGTAGCTGGGACTACCGGCGTGAGTAACTGAGCCCTGGCGTATTTTTACTATAAATCTCACCTCCAGAAAGGATCCGTGGCCACTTGGAGAAACGTGTATGTGTGTACATGGGGCAAGCAGAATAAAGATACAGGAGGGATGAGAAAACATTTAGAAGAAGCAGACAGATCAGCATACTAAGAGCCCGGGATGGGATATTAACTGCAGATGAGCACAATTTGAGTCCTGTGCTTCTCTGCATCCAAGGAAAAAAGAGAAACATAATAGGTTATGTAACTTTCTGTTGCAAAAATATATGCTATGGTTTGTCTCATCCAGGCCATTTCAGGGATCTTAAACTTCATTCTGTATCCTGCTCCAAACTCTTATCTCTCATTGCAAAGAAACAAAGGAAAAAAGCACAACTTATTCTCTCAAGATGACTATGTTTTATAAACCCAACACTGATCTGATTATGATGTTCCTCACCCAAAACTCTTTAATGGTTCCCCAGCATCTCCAAGGTAAAGCCCAGACTTTTCAGGTTGGTGTATTAGTTTCCTATTGTTACTATAACAAATTACCACAAATTTGGTGGCTTAAAACAATACAAATTTCTGTCTTTCAGTTCAGGAGGTCAGAAGTTGAAAATGGGTTTCTCAGGGCTAAAATCAAAGTGTCAGCAGACCTGTGTTCTATCTGGAGGCTCCAGGGAGAATCCATTCCTCATCCCTTCCAGCTCCTAGAGGCCGCCTGCACTTCTTGGGCTGTGGCCTCATCACTCTGACCTCTGCTTCTGTCCTCACATCTCCTGCTCTCTTATTTATTTTACTTTATTTTATTTTATTTTATTTTATTTTTTTGAGATGGAGTCTTGCTCTTGTCACCCAGGCTGGAGTGCAGTGGCACGATCTCAGCTCACTGCAACCTCCACCTCCCGGGTTCAAACGATTCTCCTGCCTCAGCCTTCCGAGTAGCTGGGATTACAGGCACCTGCCACCACGCCTGGCTAATTTTTGTATTTTTAGTAGAGATGGGGTTTCACCGTGTTGGCCAGGCTGGTCTCGAACTCCTGACCTCAAGTGATCCGCCCGCCTTGGCCTCCCAAAGTGCTGGGATTACAGGCGTGAGCCACCGCGCCCGGCCCCTGCTCTCTTAACCTGATTCCCCTGCTTCCTTCTCATAAGGGCCTGTGGTTACACTGGGCCCACCTGTATCATCCAAAATAACCTCCCTTCATCTTTCTCCAAGGTCCTTCACTCAATCAAATCTGCAAAGTTCCTTCTGCCTTGTAAGGCAATATATGCACAGGGCTCAGGGACTAAGACATGGACATCCTTGGGGCCATTATTCTGCCTGTCACGCTTGGCATTCGAGGTCCTCTGCCGTCCAGCAGCAGCCTGCCTTTGCACTATCCCTCTGGCATCTCGTGCCCGGACACACCACATTTCTCACCATTTTCTCAGACATACCCTGAATTTCACTGCCTCTGGCCCAGAATGCCTTTCCCCTGGCCATAAAATCCTATTTATCTTTGAAGCACAACTCAAATGTCAGCTCCCTGACATGCTCAGCTGAGATCACGGCTGAGCTCTTCAGGCAGTCTGCACGAATGCCTAGTAAAGTGCTCGTTTTGGTGAGTCTTCTATCATGGCTGTGTGAGTGTGTGTCCGTCTCCAGCATGAGACTGTCAACTCCACGGGGCAGGGACTGTTCTTATACATGTTGTGTATCACTGCCCCCTTATACAGGGTGGCTGGAATGTGTGTTCAGTGAACGGCACACATACATACAAATACTCTTCTGTTCAGGCAATAATGCAGAAGAAAGGAACGAGCTCTATGACCACTAATTGTTTTTAGTAAGCTGTCTGTAACAGTGAAAAACAGGATTAAATTCCATAATTTTTGAACCAGCAATTAGGTCTGGTTCAAAAATTATGGCATATCAAAATACTGGAATATGGTGAAACCTTCCAAGGTGATGAATAGAAAGGCCATGCATGCAACATGGAAACAAAGTACCTATGGAATAATGCAGGGGGGAAAGCGCTCTGAATATACTTGCTGCCCATTAATGCCAGCTATTCTCCTAAAGCACAGACATAACTGTGTGAGCCTTCTGCTCAGAGCCTTTAATGAGTCCCTGCTGTGTAGACAGAACAGGCTCCCCAGCCTCAGCCTGGTCTACGTAAGGCCTTCCTCATCTGGCCCAAGCCTTTCTTTCCATCATTCCTTTCCACTCTGCTGTGTGGCACAGATGGTCTGCCACAAGGACATCAAGGGTCATGCTGTGGTGACCACAGGGCCCAAGATATTCTGGGACCATCCCAATTTAAAATATTCTATAGCACTGTCACACCATGTCAGATTTTTTTCTCAAGCCACCATGAACAGTTTGCTAACCCCTGAATCTGCTGTGCCCTGCTGCCTTTGCTCATGCTGTTCCCATTACTAGGAACATCCACCGACCCCTCCCTGCCTCTATCTGCATGAGTCAAGTCTTACCCATATTCCAAAGCCTGACTCTGATGCTACCTCCTAAATAAGGCCTTCCCACATCCTCCTAGTCAGAATGAGTCTCTCCTTCTGGTACCACTCTGACAGCATTTATCACAGTCTGCCCCATACTAGAGCTGCGACGGCAGACAGGGTCCCAGGACTGCCACTGCCGCCTCCCACCTATCACTTATATCAGTCCCTGACCATACATGCTTTCGTGCTGAGGCCAGGGCCAGCACCAGGATGTTGACACAGCTCCTCCAGTCACCACTAGGAACTAACTGAAATTGTTAGGTGAGCTGAAATCTATGTTCCATCCCTGCCTTGGGGTACTTCTGTGCCCATTTCTCCAGGCTAGAGTAAGCTCCCAGGGAGCAGACTCTGCCCATGTTGAAAGTGCTCAGTAGTGACTGCCAAATAGAACGCCTACACAGAGTTAACTGGAAGGGCACATAAACACAAAAGCAGCTGTGTTACTGGCGTGGGATGATGAGTGAAGTCGCTTCTGTGCTTGCATCTGTACAGTTGTTTCTGTAAAGAGTGTTTTCAAATGGAGGAGAGACAGGGAGGAGGTTAACAAAGACGAAGGAGGGAAACAGCAGCACACACCTCACGATGGGGTTTCCGTGGTACAGGATGTAAATGCCAGCCTCCTTATTGGAAAAGATTTGATTGTTCCGGATGATGCCTTTCCCATTGCCAAGGACGACAATGCCAGAGCGAAGGCCATGGTGGATCTGGTTACACTGCAAGTGAAAATGAGACACCACAGAAGCCAGATCAGACATGCCGGTGAGAAGCAGAGTGCCCAACTGCCGCCCACATCGCCATGGCGGGATGAACACAGTGGAAAAAATGACGTCACTCTAAGATCCCTAGCCCGTGACAAAGGGAACGGGTCATGCTGCCACCATGCCCTTCCTGCACCAGTACACACATCAAAACCTGTAAGGGAGACTATGAAGATTGGAGTCTTTGCTGCCCAGCCTCTTAGGAGGGCTCTTGGTCTTCACCTGCAAGGCAGGCTACTGAAAGTTTCAGAGCCTCTAATGAGTCCCCCAAACACACAATCATTTGGCCAGGCCATAACTTCCAGGCCATCTCTTGGGGAAGGGCAGCACCCCAGGGCAACCAAATGTTGGCCAAGTGCAGTCCTAAAGGGGCCACATCCACAGAGGGGTCAGAGTCATTTGACTTCTAGTCCTTTCTCATTTAGGAAGGGTCAGCGGGAGATGCAGACACTGGGGTGCCAAGCTGTCCCATGGGGCATAAGGTCTTAGAAGGTGTATGAGCTACAGGATGCCAACAGATATCTTTCTGGGTTTTTTTGTTTTTTTTTGGTAGAGACAGGGTTTTTGCTTTGTTGCCTAGGCTGGTCTTGAACTCCTGGCCTCCAGTGATCCTCCCATCTTGACCTCCCAAAGTGCTGGGATTACAGGTGTGAGCCACCACACCCAGCAAGATATTCATTTCTGATATCTCTTTGTGTGAATGGGAAAACAGGTGCAGGATTATATAGTAAGTACATTTGTGGAAGAGCCAGATCTGAAGCCTAGTTTTTCTCTTTCCCATTCCAGTTAGTTGCTTTTGCACAGTGACTTAATATTTTTAGATTAGAATAATACTATTGTCTCACTCTAATTGTTAATTTATAGCGGAAGGCCAATTCTATACTTTGCAAATTGGGAAGTTAGCTGTATCTCTTCCAAAACGATTTCACAGAAATAAAGTTCTAGTTGGTTTTAAAGTGTTTCGTGTGCAAACTCTCCTTATTCTTACTCTTTCTGGATTTTTCCTGAAGGACTTGGTAGGCTCATCAGGGTAACCACTGCCTAAGGGAAGTCCCGCACAGGGCTGAAGAGCTCCGAAAGGAGTGCACAGTGGTGTTTCCATCCCCGTACCCTTTTACAACACCAGGACTAAAATGTACCACTCCCTTCCCCCCTCCACCTGCTGTCCCTCTATCCTCAGAAGGGCAAACCCCTCTCATCTCTCTAGCCAGAGGGGCAATAGTTTCCTAAGCCAAGGCCATGCATCTACCACTAGCTGCGTGGCAGAAACACAGTGAGGGGAAGGGGTGGGCAGGAGACACTGGCTAGCTGGGTGTATTTTCTTTTTCTTTTTTTGAGACAGGGTCTCGCTCTGTTGCCCAGGCTGGAGTGCAGTGGCACAATCATGGCTCACTACCATGCCATAGTCATGGCAGCCACGACGTGCCAGACTCAGGCGATCCTCCCACCTCCCACCTCTGCCTCCCAAGTATCTGGGACTACAGGTGTGAGTTACCATGCCTGGCTAATTTTTAAAATTTTTTGTAGAGACAGGGTCTTGCTATGTTGCCCAGGCTGGTCTCAAACTCCTGGACTCAAGGGATCTTCCTGCCTTGACCTCCCATAGTGCTGAGATTACAGGCATGAGCCACTGTGCCCAGCCTTCTCTCTGTATCTTTATAGGCAGTCAAGATATAATGGGTTCAGACATCACCCTTGAGTCAGACTGCCTGGATTCAAATCCCAGCTCTGTCACTAGGTGTAGGACTTTGGGCAGGATCCTCTTCCTCTTTGTGCTCTATATCTTTACTACAAAATAGGGATAATAATAATTCTTCACGGGGTTCTGTAAGCATTAAATGATAAGTAAATATCTACAAAGTGCTTAAAAAAGTATCTGGCATATAATAAGCATTATGTATTAATGGTGGCTATTATTTTTTCAAGCCCATAAAAAGTCTGTTACAGGCCGGGTGCGGTGGCTCATGCCTGTAATCCCAGCACTTTGGGAGGCCGAGGCGGGCGGATCACGAGGTCAGGAGATCGAGAACATCCTGGCTAACACAGTGAGACTCCGTCTCTACTGAAAATACAAAAAAATTAGCCGGGCATAGTGGCGGGCGCCTGCAGTCCCAGCTACTCTGGAGGCTGAGGCAGGAGAATGGTGTGAACCTGGGAGGCGGAGCTTGCAGTGAGCCGAGATTGCGCCACTGCACTCCAGCCTGGGCGACAGAGCGAGACTCCGTCTCAAAAAACAAACAAACAAACAAAAAAATTCTGTTACATTTCCCAACTTCTGGGAAATCTGTCTCTCAGTACACATGTAACAAAATTTCTCCCATACCCCATAAATCTGTGTAAAAACAAAACAAAAAACCCCCAAACCCCAAACCTGCCTCTCAGGAAGAGCCAGAGCAGAAAAGAAGCTGCTCTCATGTCATTGGCCACATACTCTAGGATTTTAAGTGGTTTTCACACTGGTAGAAAATTGAACTCAATATGGCCTCACAATAACCATGAAACAAATAATCTTCAGAACTAAATATCCGAAATGTGCTTTTATACAAATGAATAAACTAACTTGGTGGGGTTCGCTGCTGTTGTTTGTTTTTGGATCCAAGTGTCTTTAGGGCAGACATCATTCTCTTTATCCTTATCAAACTCAAAGCCAACCACAGCATACAAGGGCTGAGGGCCCTGTGAGGTTTTCCTGTCTTTCTGGTCCTCCTCCTTATTAATGGGGAGATGACCAGAAAATGACTTGTCCAAAGTCACTGCTAATACACAAGGACACACAGAGCAGGAGCCACCTGCAAACAGGAAGCATGTAAATACAAGAGGGCCACGTGTATTTAAATATCCTCACAAAAGGTTTCTGAAAACCAAGAGTCACCCTGAATAGGGAACGAACACAAAGTACCAGTATGAGTGGGTTGGACTTTTTCCGGATGTCTACACCAGCCTCTGCATTGTGGTAAATGTTGTTGCCGGCAATCAAGCCACCGCCCTCCAAGCGAAGAAAGATGCCTGACGCTCGGCAGCGGTAAATGTCGTTCCTGAGCATGATGATCTAAGAAGAAAAGAGAAAGCCATTTATTTTCCTGTTACAAATATTTTCTTAGAAACCACTGGAGGAACACCTGAGTCTTTTCCTCACCACCTCATCCATGCCATTTACCCCATAGGCGAGAGAAACGCCTCAATGCTGGCACAGCCATGCTCCCGTTGTGTGCTCCCAGGACACAGCCATCTCCAGGCCCTGCCTGGCTTTGCCCTGCAGGCTCCTTAACAGTCTTCACATTGGTTTTTTTTTTTTTTTTTTTTTTTAAAGACAGGGTCTTGCTCTGTTGCCCAGGCTGGAGTACAGTGGCACAATCTTGGCTCACTGCAACCTCTACCTCCCAGGCTCAAGTGATCCTCCCCACCTCAGCCTCCCAAATAGCTGGGATTACAGGCTAATTTTTGGATTTTTATTTTTATTTTTACTATGGATGTGGGCTGTAGTAATTTTGTTTTTAATTTTTCTATTTTTTGTAGAGATGGAATCTCCCTATGTTGCCCAGACTGGTCTGGAACTCTTGGGCTCAAGTGATCCTCCCACCGTGGCCTCCCAAACTGCTGGCATTACAGGCATGAGCCACCACACCTGGCCCACACTGGTCCTTTAACTAAAACCTGGACCGAAGCATGGCCCTGTGCTCCGTATTCAGAACCTGCAAGCAGCACAATGGGATGATGGGATAGAAAGGACGCTTAGGGGAAGATGGGATTGAGTGGTCTTCAAACTCTACATGCACTAAGGTTGCATGAAGATTTCCCTAGGGGTCAAGGGTGCAGCTACTTTTAATGAAAAAAAGTTCCAGGTCCACCACTTCCAATGCACCTCCACTAAAATCCACCTGTCTGAGACGGCATGGACAATAAGGTACCACACAGGTTTTCCGCTCCCACCTTCCCTTCCACTTTATAAAACAAAGACCTGTTCTTCCACATCCTAAATCTTTCATGGTGCATCACCCTCGGGTGGAAAACTACTGAGATGCCAAACCAAGAGATGATTAGAAATATTGGTATAACAAAGCCTCCTTCAAACAAGGTACCATAACCCAGCAACCTGCTAATAAAGGGATATATTTCCAATGACATTTTCTTTTTTTTTTTTTTTTGAGACAGAGTCTCGCTCTGTCGCCCAGGCTAGAGTGCAGTGGCCGGATCTCAGCTCACCGCAAGCTCCGCCTCCCGGGTTTACGCCATTCTCCTGCCTCAGCCTCCCAGACATTTTCTTTTTATATTTAATAAGCACAGTTGGCTCCCAATAGCTGTGGGTTCCACATCCATGGATTCAACCAACTGCGGATTGAATATACATTATTAAAAATAATAAATAATAAAATTTATTAAAAAACAGGCCAGGTGTGGTAGCTCATGTCTGTAATCTCAGCACTTTGGGAGGGCGAGGTGGGCAGATCACTTGAGGTCAGGAGTTTGAGACCAGCCTGGCCAACATGGTGAAACCTCGTTTCTACTAAAAATACAAAAATTAGCCAGGCGTGGTGGCAGACGCCTGTAGTCCCAGCTACTCAGGAGGCTAAGGCAGGAGAATCGCTTCAATCAAGGAGGCAGAGGTTGCAATGAGCTGAGATTGCGCCGCTGTATTCCAGTCTGGGCAACAGAGTGAGACCCTTCTCAAAAATAAAATAAAACTGAATTAAAACAAACAAACAAACAGTATAGGCCGGATGCGGTGGCTCATGCCTGTAATCCCAGCACTTTGGGAGGCTGAGGTGGGCGGATCACCTGGGGTCAGTTGTTTGACACCAGCCTGGCCAACATGGCGAAACCCCATCTCTGCTAAAAATACAAAAAATTAGCTGGGCATGGTGGCTCATGCCTGTAGTTCCAGCTACTTGGGAGGCTGGGGCAGGAGAATCGCTTGAACCCGGGAGGCGGAGGCTGCAGTGAGCTGAGATCGCACCACTGCACTCTACACAGTGGAGACTCCGTCTCAATTAAAAAAAATAAAACAACAAAAAAAACCAACCTACCAACAAACAAAAAAAAAAAAAACCCAGTAGAAGATCTATTTACATAGCATTTGCATCGTATTGGGTATTATAAGTAATCTAGAGATGACTGAACTGTGGGAGGATGTGTGCAGGTTATGTGCAAATACTACACCATTTTATATAAGGGATTTGAGCATCTGTGGATTTTAGTATCCTGGAACCAAGCCCCTACGGATACCAAAGCATGATAATATATAAAAAATCTGGAATACATCTATCTATGTTGTCTTAAACAATTACAGATTAATAATAAAATACATTATTATAAATTGTGTGCTACTAATAATATGTTGCATTAAGATAAAATTCTGTGAAGACTAAAGTAGAACAAGAGTATAAATTGTAAGGTTTCAGCTTCTGCTTAGGATGGAGAAAGTAGAAAGAAGATGATATACACAAACATAGCTTTTTTGGAACCCATCAGAGCTGAGGCTGCTGGACAACTAGCTAGCCTGAATGCTGCAAAAAGACAGGCGCCTCCAAGGAGACGAGGCCTGAGCACTTCCCTGCTGAATGCAGGGCTGCATGTGTCACACAAGCCAGTGAGGAGAACTCAGCTAACACTGTTAAAGGTCAGTTGTGAACTAGTGTGAGTGCAGAAACTCTCGGAGTAGCTGCACCTGTTCACTTTTCTGTGGCCTTCACTAGGTGCTCATGGAGAAAACCGGGGGCAGATGAGAGACTGGAGACAGCACCCTCCTGATGCAGGCTGGGGACGAAAGTGAGAGAGCCATTAAGCCCCCCATGTGTTCTTTCCCCCTAATTTTCTTACAGAACAAACCTTTTGCATCGAGAAACAGGGGGAAAAACTCTTATCTCTGGGGATGTCGGGAGGAAAGCGACTTAGGCCAGATCATCAGAGGTCCCCTAGTGCTGGGGAGGAGCCAGGGTCACTGAAAAAGTCCTGCTCTCAAGACCACAGTCACAGCACCTACCTAGACTAAGGATGACCCAGGACAAGAGGGAAACCCTGCCATCATGCAGGGTGATAAATAATGGCAGTCTACTGCTGGGGGAGGGCGAGAGCAGCGAGAGATCACCTCTGAGGAGCGGGTGCAAAGGATGACCTGAAGTGGAGAAAACTAGCACGAGGTAATGCTGGAGGCAGCTGAAGCCTACAGGAAGCCGAGGATAATCCTATCATCACCATAATTCAAACGGGCTCAGCTCCTAACTAGATAGACCCCCGAAAAGCCAGGCAAAAGAAGAGGTGTGCCCATTTCCAAACAAAGTATTACTGACCTCAGTCGCCACTGTCCTACACGAGCTATCTGACTTCCAACTAAAATTTATGACACATAAAGAAGAAAATCACAGTCAGTGACACTTTTCTTTTTTTTTTTTTTTTGGAGACAGAGTCTTGCTTTGTCACTCAGGTTGGAGTGCAATGGCGCGACCTTGGCTTTCACTGCAACCTCCACCTCCCAGGTTCAAGCAATTCTCCTGCCTCAGCCTCCGGAGTAGCTGGGACTACAGATGTCCACTGCCGTGCCCAGCTATTTGTTTTTTGGTTTTTTTTTTGTATTTTAGTAGAGATGGGGTTTCACCGTATTGCCCAGGCTGGTCTGGAACTCCTAAGCTCAGGCAATCCGCCCGCCCCGGCCTCCCAAAGTGCTAGGATTACAGGCTTGAGTCATAGCACCCGGCCAACACCTTTCCTGTTGGAGCCTCAAGCAATCAGGCTCCTCCTGCCAGCCTTTACCCTCCTGGGATGTTCTAGAGGACAGAGAGAGGTGACAGCCTTCTGCGGAGGAGCAAGGATCAAGGCCTTGCTTGAAAGGGTGAAAGGGTGCGTCTCCCCTCACTTCTGGGCCTTCACACGCACCTCCTTTGCCTCGCATCTTCACCCTGCCAACTTTTTTTTTTTTTTGAGACAGAGTCTCGCTCTGTCACTCAGGCTGGAGTGCAGTAGCATGATCTTGGCTCACTGCAAGCTCCGCCTCCCGGGTTTACGCCATTCTCCTGCCTCAGCCTCCGGAGTAGCTGGGACTACAGGTGCCCGCCACCACGCCTGGCTAATATTTTTGCATTTTTAGTAGAGACGGGGTTTCACCATGTTAGCCAGGATGGTCTCGATCTCCTGACCTCGTGATCTGGCCGTCTTGGCCTCCCAAAGTGCTGGGATTACAGGCGTGAGCCACCGCGCCCGGCCCCTGCCAACTCTTATTCTTCTTTTGGGCAGCTCAGTCCAGGCACCATTCCTCCAAGAAACCATCTGTGGTTCCTCCAGGCTGGGTCAGGTACCCACTTTTCTGGGCTTTTATGCCACCCATGGTTTACCTCTATCATAGGGCCTCTCAAACTGGACTGCAGTAATCTTAAAAAAATAAGTCAATTAAAACATTTATCAAGCACTTGCTATATAACAGGCACACTGCTAAGCACTTCACATTTGTGACCTTAGCTAATCCTCATCACGTCCTGGAGAAAGGTAGTAACATTAGTCCACAGGACTTAAGGGGCAGAGCCAGAATTTAACTAGAAAGCCTTATTCTCAATAACTATGCAAGGAAGAATGCCTTCCTTGAGGGCTTCAACCAGATCCTTTCATCATGGTACTCACGACAGCAAAGCTATATCACCTTTCCCTTTTTATTTGGCCATTTTCTTTTATTCTGTGTACAGTAGTCTTGCATTATGCTTTCAGAGTAACATCACCTGAAATCCTCTTTGGAAGTGGGCTGGGGAAAACACAATTAAATTTAAATTAATTAAAATGCGATTGCTATGAACCATTTTAGAAGCCTGCAACACTCATGAGTGACCTTTGTACAATGTTCTTTAGTTTGAGTACTTCCGGCATGGGACCTCCAACAGCCAGTGAGAGGAGAAAAATAGGGATGCTTATTTCCATTTTACAGAAGTGAAGGTCATGTTTACAGCGAGTTAGTGGAGAAGTGAGACTCGAACCTAGGTGCTATGCCATGCTTTCTTCTGCATGGGTTGTCTTTCCCTTCGGAAGGCCTTCCTGTCATCAGCCATTTACAGGATTTGCAGATGGTCCTGTGGTGCCCTAAGTCCCAGCACATACAAGGTGCCGATTGCAGCAGTGGCTAGGACTGTTCTTAGCATAAGGTCCAAATGTCTTAAGGGGGATTCCAGGCCTGGGTAAGGTAGTTTTTACTCACCCCCAGCTTCATCCTTCAACCTATCCCCACTGCATGGTTGAATTCAACCTCACACCCAGGCCCTGGCACAGGATGTTCCTGCTGCTGGGACACCCTCACTCTCCACCCCTTCTCATCACGTGTCCAATTTTCTCTGGACCTTGTACTCATTGTACCCAGCACACACATTTCCTCTTCTGGGAAGCCTTCTCAACAACCCTACTCCAGTTTGGAGTGAAGGCAGTAATCATATCTCCCTGAATTTTCTCTTATTCAGGCCAAAGACTTTGTTTCTCCTACTCCGACATGGGTGAGATGTGTGACTTAGTGAAAAGAGGCAGGAGACCCGCATTTCTAGTCTCAATTCTGCCTAACTTGCTATGTAACCCTGAGTAAACCACGTTCTCTCTCTGGGCCTCTCTTTCTGTGAAATGAGAAAAATTGTTTCTGCCCTTTCCAAATCAGATGACGGACATGACGTCAAGTGTGTGTGAATAAGTTTAAAGAAAATTATTTTTAAAATGCAAAATAGCCCCATCAAACCCTTCCTACACATAGTCCCAGGAGCCCCCTGACCAATCTAAAGTCATGACAGCACCTTGCTATTATGTATACACCGCACTGCGTAAGTCAGGTTCCGGAAGATGTTTCCTTCCATCTTGGCTCTGCCGTGGGAGCAGACGAAGACGCCTCCCTTCCCATCGCGGAAGAGGCACTTGCGGATGAGGCAGCCCTGCACAGAGTTGGCCAGTGCCATGGCCTCCTTGTCCTTCTGCAGCTCCTGCTGCAGTGAGTTCAGCACTAGGCAGCTGGGCAGCTGAATGGATGCTCCTGGTAGAGGTGGGCCCAGAAATGAGCCCCCCAATACAGGGCGTGGGCCCTGCACTTGATAGGATAGTCTATACATCAGCTGGTCCTCATCTTCATCCTCACCGCTGGGACTCAGGCCTCCATCGCTGCTGTCTGGGGTCTGGGCCACCCTTTCACCATCACTACCCACTTCTGCCTCCTGTGAGCCAGCCTTGGAGCCTGGCTTTGGGGAGCTAGAGGCTGGGCTGGTAGGGCTCTGGCTGCCCTCGATAACAATGTCACAGGTCTTTGGGCTCCAGGCCTGGTCCCGGCTCTCTAGGTCCAGGGACATTAAAAAGTCAGAGTCCTCTGTGGGGAGAAAAGTGGGTGAGGACTTGATAAGCCCTAGTAGATACTTGTAGGCCCAGTTCTTATCTGCAGATGGGTGGCCCTCAACAGTCACAGAGTTGTTTTCGCTGCCCACAAATTCACAGTTTTCCAGGACACACAGGGGCACGTTGTGCAAGAAGATATGAGTGTTTTTGAAGGTACAGAACTTCACTTGGCAAGTACCCGGACCGTGGACCTGGATGTGCCCATTCTCAAAGTTGCAGTTGTCAAATTGGACATGACCTGATGTTGTCTGGGGAATGAAAAGAAGAAAATGGCTGTAAGAGGGATGAGATTTGTTTTGGACTCTAGCTGCCCTTTAAGGAGGGTAGAACATGGAAAGGCCATTTGTTCTGCTGATCATCTTCCCCTCCCCACTGGGGTCTGGACGTCAGCTGTCCCCAAAACAAACTGGGGAGCTGCTCTGCATCGGAGAGGGAGGGAAACTGGAGCTGCCTGCACCTCCATCCTTCTAATCTCAAAGGAAGGGAGACAAGTAGATGATGGCAGAGAAGTTCACACTGCATCATGACTCCTCCTAAAACCTCAAGTCTCAAGCCATGCACCAGGGCTGGGACAGGCAGTGAGAGAGGCCTGGCCACATGTGCTGGCAAAGAGTTCTGTGTGGCAACTGATGCATGTGGTGCACAGCAAAATATGTCTCTAAAGAGAGGGGACAAAGTATACTGCCATTGCCAGGAAGCATTGAACAGTAGTTTAAAGCATGGGCTCTGCCAGGTGTGGTGGCTCATGCCTGTAGTTCCAGCACGTTGGAAGGCCAAGATGGGCAGATCACTTGAGGTCAGGAGTTCGAGACCAGCCTGGTCAACATGGTGAAACCTCATTTCCACTAAAAATACAAAAATTAGCCGGGTGTGGTGGCATGCGCCTATAGTCCTAGCTACTTGGAAGGCTGAGGCATGAGAATAGCTTGAGCCTGGGAGGCAGAGGTTGCAGTGAGTCGAGATCCCGCCAGTGCACTCCAGCCTGGGCGACGGAGCGAGACTCAGTGTCAAAAAAAAAAAAAAAAAAAAAAAAAAAAAAAAAAAAAAAAAAGCATGGGCTCTGGGGGTTGACTGCAAGTGTTATCTTGGACAAATGACTTCACCTCTTTAAGCCTCAGTTTCCTTGTCTGCAGCATGGGGCTCACTAGTTCACAAAGCACCATGCTAGGCACAAACTTGGCACTCAGTCAAAGTCAGTTATTATCATCTGGGGTCAGGGACACAAGGAGCAGAGTGTCCTCAAGAGTCTGGGGTGGAGATGGGGCAGTGCTGAACTCTCCTGCCTAATTCATTTGGCCCCCTTGGCTCTCTGGGCCCGACTGAGAAGCAGTCTTACTGAGGCCCATTCACTCTCTATTCCTGAAAAAGACCTGTTTCTGGATTTCACACGTATTTCATCAGATGTATTTGAACCATCAAATGAGGGACTATCTCATGATTCTATTTAATAATCCAGACGTACTTACCCCTTGAACAATTTTTAAAATTCTCTAGCAGTGATCTTTGATAGATTGTCCCAGAATTTAAGTCCCCTTAACTTCTCTAAGTTCTTCCTTATGGCTAACCTAATTTTTCCTTGCTATTTAAATCCATTTTCTCTCTAAAGATAAAAGCCAGCTCTCTGAAGATGCAGAGCCACTGCTAAGGTTCTCCTTGGAAGTCACTGAAAACTGCTGTGAAATCGCCTTGGCCTTTGCATTTTTCAGGCAAGACCATCCCAGGCCCCCGTGCCTGCTTTAGTTGAAAAACAATCACGGACTGAATACTAACTAACGTATGTTATATGCTAAGCACTAAGCCAGAGGGCAGGCTACGAACAAGTCTAATGCCAGGCCTCATCCCTTGAGGATCTATGGTTGTACTTCTGAGGGAGAAGTAGAGGCTGAAATCAAAATATTACTCTAAGAATAAATGCATTACAAAATGTGAAGGGTCTGGAACATTGTTTCTTTCCAGAAACAAACTCTCCTTCTGGGCCTGCAGAGCAGCACCGGGAAGTTCATCAGTTCTTCTGAAATACTCTAGGGCTAAAACATAGGCTTTTAAGCTTTTAGGTAACATAGCATGATGTAATTTTATAAGCATTTAGATGAGAAGGCCTGAATTTGGGATCTAACTTCCCTAATTACCCAGTTGAGAAAGTTACTTACCATCTCTGAGCTTCAGTAGCCCTCATTTGCAAAATAGGGATACCACATCTACTTCATCTACACACGTTTGCTGTGGGGGTCCAATGAGGTGACAGATGGAAAGTCACTTAGATTATGAATAGGCTTTGGATCTTACTAAGTCTGAGACCTTGATATGACAATTTGCTGAGCCTCCGTTTCCTCATCTATAAAATCAGATGACATTACCTATCTCATAGACATGTGGAGAGGAACCCATGAGATAATGGCTATAAGGCATATGGCATGCATATGACATATGTCTGTTATAAATGACCAATGGTATAAGGATCATTACAAACATGAGAGACAATTGTTATTGGTAATAATGACAATATACTTAAAAAAATCTTTTATATATATATACACACACACATATATATATACATATATATAGTTTTTTTTTTTTTTTTTGAGACGGAGTCTTGCTCTGTCACCCAGGCTGGAGTGCAGTGGCCAGTGACTCAGCTCACTGCAAGCTCTGCCTCCCGGGTTCACACCATTCTCCTGCCTCAACCTCCAGAGTAGCTGGGACTACAGGCGCCCGCCACCACACCAGGCTAATTGTTTTTTTGTATTTTTAGTAGAGACGGGTTTCACCGTGTTAGCCAGGATGGTCTCCATCTCCTGACCTCGTGATCCGCCCATCTCGGCCTCCCAAAGTGCTGGGATTACAGGCTTGAGCTACCGCGCCTGGCCGTTTTTTTTTTTTGAGACGAAGTCTCACTCTTGTTCCCCAGGCTGGAGCGTGATGGCAGGATCTCAGCTCACTGCAACCTCCGCCTCCCGGGTTCAAGCGATTCTCCTGCGTTACTCTCCTGCTGCCACCATGCCCTGCTAATTTTGTATTTTTAGTAGAGACGGGGTTTCACCATGTTGGTCTCAAACTCCTGACCTCAGGTGATCCACCTGCCTTGGCCTCCCAAAGTGCTGAGATTACAGGTGTGAGCCACTGCGCCCGGCCAAAAATCTTTTATTTTTTATGAGCAGGCAGGAAAGCGATGTAATTGACTGCCTACATAATCCAAGTTTCTAGGCAATGTATAAGCTATAGACTGTTCTTCCAGGAACTACCAACACCTGGATACCTGCTTTACTTTGAACCATCTTCTGGCTCTGCGTTCACAGAAGGAATGTGTTGGACAAATATTTCCTGACCTTCTCACCATCGCCCTTGAGAATTAGCAAATCATGGTAAAAGCCTGCCCTCCCTTGATCCCATACAGGGTGTGGGGTTCATGTGCTGAAGGTGACTAGTCCTGTATAGCCTTTTTCCTCTGTGGCTCTCGCTCGGGCCTGCCTCCATGAGCAGCTAATGTGCTCTCTGCTTCCTGTCACTAAGTGGCATGCTCCCAGAACCCGGCTTTCCCGCCTAGCTGCTCCACTGGTGGCTCCAGTTGGTCCAGTTGGAAAGGGAAGAGGTGCAAAAGAATTTTGGTTCCAAGCCCAAGCCATTTTTAAATACAGCTTTACCAGGAATAAAGCAGAATTCTGAGCTCTACTGATCACTGTGCCTGTTTCTCAACTGGTTCAGCCCTCAGAGGAGTAGGAGTATAATAATAACTCCTAACTTTCAATTCCAACCAAAAAAGGGATTAAAAACCCAGAAAAGAGGCCAAGCCCCTGGGGTCAGGACTAGAAAGGCCGTCTATTGATGTGGACACCCACCTTATACATGATGGGTGAGAACCAGGCTGGCATGAAGACGAGGTTGCACAGGCGTGTGGTTGAGCAGTGCTGATCAATGCTGGCCAGCAGGGCCACTTCACCCAACTTCCCCTGCCCTACAATCTCCACGGGCACCTTCAGGATGATTTCACCTTGCTCTTCGTACACACCTGGGAAGAGCACAATTCGGTCATACAGGCTGGCCATGGCCAAGGCACTGCCCAGGCTGTCAAACTCATGGCCTGGCCCAACACTCAGGGTACGTCGTTCCCTCCTCCGGCGGAACAGAGAAAAGCAGACGGAAGACTCCAAGTCCAAGGCATTCTTGGTCCATGTCTTGGAGGCAAGGTAATGCTGCTTGAAGGCTTCTCTCCAAGACTCAGGCTCCACATCTGGCTGGTTGGGCCAATTGGGATGGCGGCACTCGGTGCAACCCAGACATAGCTGCCGCCAGCGGGTGCTGTCGAGACTGAGGATCAGTTCATACCAGGCCCTGCATACCAGGCTGCAGCGGCCCAGGTCGGGAAGGTGCAAGTAGGCTAAGATCATGCGCCACAGCTCCAAGGGCAGGCCACCAGCCTCCATGGTCACCTAGGAGACAGACACAAAACAAAAGAGATCTCTGTCTACCCTACTTACCAGTCCCCCTTTTAAATTTTTTTTTTTTTAAGATGGAGTTTCACTCTTGTTGCCCAGGCTGGAGTGTAGTGGCACGATCTCAGCCTCACCACAACCTCCACCTCCCAGATTCAAGCGATTCTCCTGCCTCAGCCTCCCAAGTAGCTGGGGTTACAGGCATGTACTACCACACCTGGCTAATTTTGTATTTTTAGTAGAGACCGGGTTTCTCCATGTTGGTCAGGCTGGTCTCAAACTCCCAACCTCAGGTGATCTGCCCGGCTTGGCCTCCCAAAATGCTGGGATTACAAGTGTGAGGCACCGCACCCGGCCTCCAGTACTTTTCTTAAAATACCCCCTGCCATCTCCTGAGCCCAAGGGTGAGCAAATAAACAAGGCCCAGCCAGTCAGAGGACCCATCCTTTCAATGTGAATCCTACTCTAGATTTTTCTACCTGGAATTAGCAAGGAAGACTCTCTTTTCTCTATGGTCAGATGTTATAAGGCTATGACTCCAGAACTACCAGGTTCACCACCGTGTGGAAGAAACTTTGTGGTATAAAAGCCAAACAGAAATATGACACTTTAAAAAGAGGAAGAAAACAAGGTGAGCACATGCGTGTGTGTGTCCTGATAGCACCGATTCCAGATTCTTAAAGATATCTTAGAATGTACAGTTCTTCCTTCAATTTTGTAGGATATCCTAATGGCTTTCTACTAAATCCCCCTTTTGCTCAAGCTGGTTTGATTTGGGTTTCTATGACTTGCAACTAGAAGAGTCTGGACTCCTAAGAGGGAACACACCTTTGGCTGTTAGGCTCCTAGAGCTCTGGATCCCCTACACTCTCAGGGAAGAGACCTCTATCTCTTCATACTATTAGGAAAGAACTGAGGCAGTGACTGTCCATCTGTCTGTCTCTGCTCATTCCCAGATCAAGTAATTACTGTTTCCCCATGTGGGGCAGCCCCAGGAAAGACTACTGCTGAATCAGATGCTGTGGGTTTTGGTCCTGGCTCTGCCATTGGTTATCCTGAGCAGTTAATTGGTTATTCTGAACCCCTATGGGCTGGCTGCCCAGCCATCTACCTATTGCTTTATCTGGAAAATCTTCTTCTCCCCTACCAGTGATTTAAATCACATGATTATAGAGGTAAGGCTCCCAGCAGATGTGTGTGTAGAACAAAGGATCCCCGACCCCTTGACGGCTACTGATTGGACTCTGGATGGTTCTAAAGGGGCCATCGAGACCTTTCCCAGGAGAACAGGAGTTGCAATTCTAGAATCAGGCTGGCCTCATTCCTGAATGGTGGGGAATGAGTGGCCTCTTTCCTAAGCTATAAACTCAGGAATAGCCTCTGGTGATCATTTTCCCCAGGCTGGGGCATAGGAGGAGAAAAGACAGAAGAAGCTGATCTACATTGAGAGAAGAATAAATTAGAGACACAGAAAAAAGCAGAGAAAAGGGCAGAAGCAAGGGGCGTCCAGTTTTCTATAGCACTGCAGGTCATGGCTCTAGTCTATTCTCAAAGCCCAGCTTTATCCTTGCCCTTTGAATGCCATCAGATATCCCTGATAATGTAAGCTGGCTTCATTTACTTGTTTTTATACCTAGTTCAAGGTCTCTCATTTATGAGTGTCAATTTTCCCACTTAAAAAACAAGGGGACCGAGTAGATGACCTAGAGCAACTTCCAAGTCTGAAACCCAAGTCCCTAGACAACTAGAAAGTAGAAACTAGAAAAATGGCCGGACATGGTGGCTCACGCCTATAATCCCAGCACTTTGGGAGGCCAAGGTGGGTGGATTACCTGAGGTCAGGAGTTCCAGACCAGCCTGGCCAACGTGGTGAAAACTCGTCTCTACTAAAAAACACAAAAATTTGGCTGGGTGCAGTGGCTCGTGCCTGTAATCCCAGCACTTTGGGATGCCAAGGCAGGTGGATCACCTGAGGTCATGAGTTCGAGACCAGCCTGGCCAAAATAGTGAAACCCTGCCTCTACTAAAAATACAAAAAAATTAGCCAGGCTTCGGGGCGTGTGCCTATAGTCCCAAAAACTCATGAGGCTGAGACAGGAGAATTGCCTGAACCCGGGAGGTGGAGGTTGCAGTGAGTGAAGATCGTGCCACTACACTCCAGCCCGGGCGACACAGCAGGACTCTGTCTCAAAACAAAACAAAACAAAAATTAGCTGGGCGTGGTCGTGGCCACCTGTAATCCCAGCTACTTGGGAGGCTGAGGCAGAAGAATCGTTTGGACCTAGGAGGCAGAGGTTGCAGTGAGCCAAGACTGCCTCACTACACTCCAGCCTGGGTGACAGAGTGAGACTCCATTTCATAGATAAATAAATAAATAAATAAATAAATAAATAAAGTAGGACTAGAAACAACTGACCTTCATCAAATTGTTGACCTCTCTAGGGCCTTGGGTATCCTCTCAATTTTATGAAAATGCTAATCATACTTGTCAGTTATCTAAGCCCCAAGAAGGCTAGGAGCACAAATGTATGATTATGTCTGGAAGAAATGCTGAGCTTCCTCAAGACAGGCGTGGCTTTAATTCTGCAGATTCATACTGGAGCCCAGGTGAGTAGGTTCTTCTCTAATGATCACCAGTGAGACTTTACTAAGAGAGAAAAGTTGGCATCTGCCACTCCCCAAGATGGACACCAGTTTATTTATGGCAGCTTCTATGACACTGATGTTTCCTGTTCTTCATTTATTTCTTTAGTTATACATTCTTGGGCTTTTTTTTTTTTTTTTTTTTGGAGACAGAGTCTCGCTGTATCACCCAGGCCGGAGTGCAGTGGCGCGATCTCAGCTCACTGCAACCTCTGCCTTCCAGGTTCAAGTGATTCTCCTGCCTCAGCCTCCTGAGTAGCTGTTGCTGGGGTTACAGGTGTGCACCACCATGCCCAGCTAATTTTTTTGTATTTTTAGTAAAGATGGGGTTTCACCATGTTGGTCAGGCTGGTGTCGAACTCCTAACCTTGTGATCTAGCCCATCTTGGCCTCCCAAAGTGCTGGGATTACAGACATGAGCCTCATGCCTGGCCGTTCAGGCTTTTTAAGAGAAAATTGTTCTTCTACTCATTCTCTATCCACTTTGTAGCTGAGCAATTCACGTCCATTCCCTTGGCTTCAACTACCACTGGAAATGCATGACTACAAAATCCAAATGTCTAGCCCCAATCATCTTTCAAGCTCCACACGTGAATATCCAATTCTCTTTTGGACATTTCTACCTGGATGTTCCATAGATACCAAAAACTGAACATCATGTCCAAAATGGAACCCTCACTTCCACTTCAGGCCATGACAGAATAACTGAAACTGGATATTCCCTTCCTGCCATAAACAACTATAAAGCTGGACAAAATATATGAGGCAAGTGAATATGTGTTTTCAGGCACTGAACAGTAAGCTGCTCAAGACTGTGACTTTTGGCTGAGTGCGGGGGCTCACATCTGTAATCTCAGCACTTTGGGAGGCCAAGGTATGTGGACCACTTGAGGTCAGGAGTTCAAGAACAGCCTCACCAACATGGTGAAACCCTGTCTCTGCTAAAAATACAAAATTAGCCGGGTGTGGTGGTGCACACTTATAATCCCAGCTACTTAGGAGGTTGAGGCAGGAGAATCGCTTGAACCCGGGAGGCGGAGGTTGCAGTGAGCTGAGATCACACCATCGCACTCCAGCCTGGACAAGAGCGAAACTCCATCTCAAAAAAAAAAAAAGACTGAGTTTTGAAAGAAAGGAAACATAGAAGGTGAGTGCCAAGAACATCCTGGCGTTCATTCTGAGGCACTTTCTTACTATGGTGTAAAGAGATGGAGCCCAAGCAGAGTGGCAGTCCCACCAGGAAGGCAGATTTGAGTTCTGTGCTGCTGAAGAGGCTTGCATTTGTGAGGCGAGGTACCAGAATAGACTGAATAGCACAGAGGGGGTGGGGGAGGAGGGGCAGTTCCTAGGCTGAAGGCTGGGCTGCACATGTTCAAGGCAAGACTTCATCGGATGTAGTAGGGATCACCTGCTATGAAAATTATTCTAATTTTCCACTTAACTTCTGTGTTTAATTTTGTTCGTTCACTCATCCGATAGACATCTATTAAGCCTTATTATGTAACAGATCCTAAGAGAAAATATTAATAAATCGGGATTAAGACATGGTCTCTGTGCTCAAGTTGCTGACAGTTTAATAAGAGGGGAGAAGACATAGTGAAAGACAAAACAAAACAAAGTTGGCAAAAGACCTTCACTAATAGGTTGAGAAATCATGGAGTAACTCCTAGAGATGTCTTTTTCTTTTTTTTTGGATGCAGTGGCCATGCTCTTTGCTCACTGCAGCCTCTGCCTCCCAGGTTCAAGCAATTCTCGTGCCTCAGCCTCCCAAGTAGCTGGGACTACAGGTGCGTGCCACCATGCCTGGCTAATTTTTGTATTTTTAGTAGAGACAGGGTTTCACCATATTGGCCAGGCGGGTCTCAAACTTCTGACCTCAAGTGATCCGCCTGCCTTGGCCTCCCAAAGTGCTGGGATTACAGGTGTGAGCCACCACGTCTGGCCTTAGAATCACTTTAGAAAAGTGTTTCAGTTTCTTCTACAGTTAAATACAGGCCTATCCTATGACCCAGGAATTCCACTCCTAGTTATTTATACAAGATAAATGGAAATAGGTGTTTACAAAGACTTAGACAAGAATGTTTACAGCAGCTGTATTCATAATAGTAAAACAAATAAACTGGAAACAACCCAAATGTCCATCAACAGAAGTGTGGATAAACAAGTTCTGGTGTATTTGTATGACCGAGTACTATTCAGCAATAAAAAGGGATAAACCATTGATGTAGACAAGGACATGTATGAACCTCAAAAATAATATGCTGGGGCTGAGCGCAGTGGCAGATGCCTGTAATCCCAGCACTTTGGGAGGTCCAGGTAGGTGGACTACTTGAGTTTGGGAGTTTGAGACCAGCTTAGGTAACATGCTGAGACCCCATCTCTAAAAACAAAACAAAAAACAAAAAATTAGCTGAGTGTGGTGACGCACACCTGTAGTTCCAGCTACTAGGGTGGTTGAGGTGGGAGGATCACTTAAGCCCAGGAAATCAAGGCTGCAGTGAAACAGGATTGAGCCACTGCACTTAAGCTTGGGTGACAGAGCAAGCCACTTATCTCAAAAAACAAAACAAAACAAACAAAAAAGACAAAACTAGCCTTGGTCATAAAAATCAAAACAGCGCTTAGGCCAGGCACAGTGGCTCACCCCTATAATGCCAGCACTTTGGGAAGCTGAGGTGGGAGGACAGCTTGAGTCCGGTTTGAGATCAGCCTGGACAACATAGCAAGACTCTGTCTCTACAAAAAAGTTAAAAAAGTTTTGCCAGGCATGGTGGTGTGCACCTGTAGTCCCAGCTACTCAGGAGGCTGAGGTGGGAGAATCCCTTGAGTCTAGGAGTTTGAGGTTACAATAAGCTGATGGTGTCACTGCACTCCAGCCTGGGCGACAGCAAAACCCTGTCTCAAAAAACAAACACAACAAAACAGTGCTTGCCAGCAAGGTGGAGATTAACTGGAAGGGGTTACAAGGGAACTTCAGGGTGAAGGAAATGTTTTATATCTTGACTGGTGTGTTAGTTATATGGGTGCATACATCAAAAAACCCTCACTGGAGGTTGAGTGCGGTGGCTCATGCCTGTAATCCCAGCACTTTCGGAGGCCAAGGCGGGTGGATCACCTGAGGTCATGAATTTGAGACCAGCCTGGCCAACATGGTGATACCCCGTTTCTACTAAAAACACAAAAATTATCCAGGCGTGATGGTGCGTGCCTGTAATCCCAGCTACTTGGTAGGCTGAGGCAGGAGAATCACTTGAACCTGGGAGGCAGAGGTTGCAGTGAGCCAAGACTGTGCCACTGCACTCCAGCCTGGGTGACAGAGCGAGACTCCATCTCAAAAAATAAAAAATAAAAAATAGAAAGCTCACTGGATTGTATGCTTCAGCTCTGTGCATATCATTGCATGTAAACATCATCTCCATTTTTAAAATAGTATATATTATCATCTCTCCCAATCCCTGCTCCACCACCTGTACTGTATTCCTGGGTTAATAATAACACCATCATTTTCCACCTAGCTGCCCAAGACAGAACTAGAGAAACCTCCTTGATTTCTTTTCTCCCTCCTTCCCTCCCTCTCTACGCAATATTCTCTGAAGTCCTGTGCTTTTGCCTCCTTAAGCAATCTCTCCTATCAATACTTTCTTCACTAACCTCCCTGTCCCTGCATTACTTCTTTGGTTTGGATTACTATGACAGATTCTTCTTCTTCTTTTTTTTTTTTGAGACAGTCTCCCTCTGTTGCCCAGGCTGGAGTGCAGTGGTGCCATCTTGGCTCACTGAAACTTCTGCCTCCTGGGTTCAAGCGATTCTCCTGCCTCGGCCTCCTGGGTAGCTGGGACTACAGGCATGTGCCACCATGCCCGGCTCATTTTTTGTATTTTTAGTAGAAATGGGGTTTCACCGTATTAGCCAGGATGGTCTTGATCTCCTGACCTCATGATCCGCCCGCCTCAGTCTCCCAAAGTGCTGGCGTTACAGGTGTAAGCCACCGTGCCCGGGGATCTTTCTAAAATACAAATCTGATCTTGTCACTTGTTGGCTTAAAATTCCTCAGTGGTTCCCCATGGAGTCCTGGGTCAAGCCTAGTACAGAAGATCAGTTGTGAGCTTGTCTTTCTCTAGCCTCATCTCTGACACTGCTCCCAACCTACCCTCGCCTTCCCAATAATACCTTTCAGAGGACCTTTCCTTATCCTCTCCCCTCAGAAATTAAGTGACTCCCCTGGGCTCCTATAGCACCCGGAGAACAGCTCTAGCCAACATTTTAAACGTGAAACAAAACACAGATCACACAAAGCAAATGTGTAGTTCAGGGAATCATTTTACAAGGCAAGTATCCTGTTCACCACCACCTGGATCAAACACAAAATGTTGCCAGTGCCCTAAAAGCCTCTCTGTGTCCCCCATTCCAACCCTTCCTCAAAAAGTAAGTTCAGTCTTGATTTGTGTAGAATTCACATCTGAGCATTTCTTTATGGTTTTATCACCTCATTATGCATCCTTAGAGGCCAGAGTTTTTAGTTTTGTCCTTAAGTTTGTGGCTTTTTCTTTTTCTTTTTTTTTTTTTTGAGAAGGAGTCTTGCTTTGTCGCCCAGGCTGGAGTGCAGTGGCGGGATCTTGGCTCACTGCAAGCTCTGCCTCCCGGGTTCACGCCATTGTCCTGCCTCAGCCTCCCGAGTAGCTGGGACTACAGGCGCCCACCACCACGCCCGGCTAATTTTTTCACATTTTTAGTAGAGACGGGGTTTCACTGTGTTAGCCAGGATGGTCTCGAGCTCCTGACCTCGTAATCCGCCTGCCTCAGCCTCCCAAAGTGCTGGGATTACAGGCGTGAGCCACCGCGCCCGGCCAAGTTTGTGGCTTTGATAGGTCTTTTGATTCTCATTTCATCTGCCGGTTCCCCTCTATCTTTTCTTTACAATTTATTTGTTGAAAACCCTGACTCATCTGACCAGAGTTTCTCATGGTCTGAATTTTGCTGACAGTACGCATTACTTGAAGGAGAGTTCACTTGTTCCTGTCACCTGCACTTCCTGCATGCTGGCAGCTGGATCCAGAGGCTTGCTCAAACTCAGGCTCAACCCCTTTAGCAACACTACAAGTGGCATTGCACCTTTTTATTAGGAGCCACATTTCTGGTTGTCTCTTTTTTGATGTTAGTAGCCAGTGGTGCTCAATGCCTCTATCCAGCAATTCATTGGTGGTAACGAAATGTTAATGCTCTTAATTTACCAAAGAACACCAAAAACAATACAGAACAAAACAAAAACCAAGCCCCATCAAAACTCATTTGGCTTTGATTAGCTGAAATAATTTTATAAGGAGATTTTGTAATTCTATTCATCCACTATTTGGTTATCCAGTGGCACAGTACATACAGGAAGAGCCAGCTTGATGCTTTCCTTTCATTTCTCAGTTTTCTTCTTTTGTTTTGTTTCCGTTTTTTGGTTTTTTTTTTTTTTTTTTTTTGAGACAGAGTCTCACTCTGTTGCCCAGGCTGGAGAGCAGAGGCATGATCTTGGCTCACTGCAACCTCCACCTCCCAAGTTCAAGTGATTGTCCCACCTCAGCCTCCTGAGTAGCTGGTATTACAGGCACCTGCCACAATGCATGGGTAATTTTTGTATTTTTAGTAGAGACGGGGTTTCATTGTGTTGGTCAGGCTGGTCTCAAACTCCTGACCTCAAGTGATTGGCCCAGCTCAGCCTCCTAAAGTGCTGGGATTACAGGCATAAGCCACCGTGCCCAGCCTCTTTTTTCTTTTTTTTTTTGAGACAGAGTCTTGCTGTGCTGCCCAGGCTGGAGTGCAGTGGCGTGATCTTGGCTTCCAGGTTCACGGAAGGTTCAATGATCTTAGCCTTCCAGGTTCAAGCGATTCTCTGCCTCAGCCTCCCAAGTTGCTGGGACTACAGGCGCCCACCACCATGCCCAGCTAATTTTTGTAGTTTTTGTAGAGATGGGGTTTACCCATGTTGGCCAGGTTGGTCTTGAATTCCTGGCCTCAAGTGATCCACCTACCTCAGCCTCCCAAAGTGCTGCGATTACAGGCATGAGGCACTGCACCCAGCCTATTTCTCAGTTTTCAAGATAATGAATGGGTTCCCTGTTGTTCTCTGAAAGTGATTGGCTCTCAAAATTCATGTCCTTCTCACATGCAAAGTGCATCCATCCCAATAGCCCCAAAAAGTCTTAACTTGTTCCAGCATCAATTTTAAAGTCTAAGTCCACAGTCTCATCTAAACCAGATACGGATGACAGTCAAGGCATGATTCATCCTAAGGCAAATTCCCCTCCAGCTGTGAGCCTGTAAAATCAAACAAGCTATGTGCTTCCAAAATACAATGGTGGGATAGCACAGGATAGACATTCCCACTGCAAGAGAGAAACAGACAAGAAGAAAAAAGTCACTGGTCTGAAGTAAGTCCAAAACAGGGCAAACAACACTAAATCTTAAGGCTGGAGAATAAT
This sequence comes from Macaca nemestrina, assembly GCF_043159975.1. Taxonomy (NCBI): domain Eukaryota; kingdom Metazoa; phylum Chordata; class Mammalia; order Primates; family Cercopithecidae; genus Macaca; species Macaca nemestrina. The sequence goes on from NC_092138.1 coordinate 66,925,047, forward strand.
CTTCTTTGACTCCATGTCCAACCTTCTGGACACAATGGGTTGGGGGCTGGGTCTCCAAGGCCCTGGAAGGCCCTGCCTCCACAGCATTGCTAGACATAATAGCCCACACAGTTCTGAAGGTTTGCAGTTAATACCTGTGGCTTTCCCAGGCTGGTGCTATGTGCTAGTGGCCCTGCTTCCAAGACTCCACTAGGTCACTCTACTTGGAGCCCAAATAGGGGCTCCCTGCAGCATCCTTTGAAATCTAGGTAGAGGCACACATGACTCCACAGCTCTTGCACTCGGCAAGTCTACAGTTAGCCCCACGGGGATAGCACCAAGGTAGACTGCTTGTGCCCTGGGATCTGTAGCCCAGCCACACCTGGGCCTGCTTGAGCCACCAGTGGGGTGACCAGGGAACAGAGGCCTGAAACATCCCTAAGCAATGAGCTCCAAGGTTCCAAGAGTACCTTGGGCCTGTCCCTTTAAGCTGGTTTGCCCTCATAGCATTAGCATTCAAGGCCTGTGACGGCAGAAGCAGCCTTGAAAATCAAATGGTCACTTGGCCACACCCTTGGTTTTCTCTTCTAAACCATGTTAAAAATTCTTTACATAACCAGACTGAGAGTTTTTCAAATCTTTGTGTTCTGCTTCCCTTTTAATTATAAATTGTCTTTAAATCCTTTTTTCTCCCATTTTACTATAAGCAGTTAGAAGCAGTCTCGCAACATTGTGAATGTTTTGCTGCTTAGAGATTTCTTCTGCCAAATCACCTAGCTTTCCTAGCTTTCTCTCTTTTCTCCTTCTATAGGGTCCTAGGACACAGACATTGATTCAGCCAAATTCTTTGCCACCTTATAAGAAAGATAACCTTTCTTCCAGTTTCCAGTACCTTATTCCTCATTTCTGTCTGAGACCTCATCAGACTAGTCTTCACTGTTGCAACCACTCGAGTAATCTGTAAGAAGAATGAGGCTTCCCCTATATCCCTTCTTTCCCCAGGCTCTGGCCAGAACCACCCTTAATGTGGCGTTCATGTCAATGAAGTATTTTCCAGCATTTGCTTCAAAACTGTTCCAGCCTCTACCCATTATCTGTTTCCAAGTTGCTTCTACATTTTTAGGTGTTTGTTATAGCAACACCCCACTCCTCCAGTACCAATTTATGTCTTAGTCTGTTTAGTGCAACTGTGTCAGAATTCTTGAATCTGACTCATCTATAAAGAACAGACATTTATGGTCGGGCGCGGTGGCTCACACCTGTGATCCCAGCACTTTGGGAGGCTGAGGCAGGTGGATCACGAGGTCAGGAGATTGAGACCATCCTGGCTAACACGGTGAAATGCCATCTCTACTAAAAATACAAAAAAAAATAGCCAGGCGTGGTGGCGGGCGCCTGTAGTCCCAGCTACTCAGGAGGCTGAGGCAGGAGAATGGTGTGAACCCAGGAGGCAGAGCTGGCAGTGAGCTGAGATCACGCCACTGCACTCCAGCCTGGATGACACAGCAAGACTCCGTCTCAAAAAAAGAAAAAAACAAAACAAAACAAAACAGACATTTATTTCTCACAGTTCTGGTGCCTGGGAAGTCCAAGATCAAGGTGCTGGCACCTGGTGAGGACGTCCTCGCTCTGTTCTTAGATGGTGGAAGGTAGAAAAGCAAGAGGGATAAAAATCTGTGTCTGCACACTGCAGAAGAATGGAGAATGCATCCCCACAAACCCTTCCATTCATGAGGAAGAGCCCTTATGACCTTTTACCTCCCAACACTATTGCATTGGGGATTAGGTTTCCAACACATCAATTTTGGGGGGACATATTCAGACCAGCAGTGAACAATTCAGGAATTCAGGTTATATATATATATATATATTTTTTTTTTTTTTTTTTTTTGGAGATGGATTCTTGCTCTGTCACCAGGCTGGAGTACAGTGGTACAATCTTGACTCACTGCAACCTCTGCCTCCTGGGTTCAAGCGATTCTCCTCACTCAGCCTCCCGAGTAGCTGGGACTACAGGCACGGGGCACCATGCCCAGCTAATTTTTGTATTTTTGGTAGAGACAGGGTTTCATCATGTTGGCCAGGATGGTCTCAATCTCTTGACCTCATGATCCACCTGCCTCAGCCTCCCAAAGTGCTGGGATTACAGGAGTGAGCCACTGCGCCTGGCCAAGTGTATATTTTAAAACTATTATTATGAAGTCATGGACTAAAACGTACTTTATGAGTTTCACGTCTTTGAAATACCTACTTTTATTAAAATTCAAACAAAGCTATCTTTGGCCCCACATTGGTTCCTCAGTCCTTCTGGCACAACCCCTGTACCCTTTGATAGCTTCCTTGCTATGTGGTATGTCAAGATAGCATAACAGCTTCTTTAAGAAGCTGTCTTTAAAAAATGTTCATTGAGAAAATTGTAGATTCACATGCAGTTATAAGAAACAATAGAGATCCTTTGCATTCTTTGCTTGGTTTACCCCAATGGTAACCTTTTGCAAATCTATAGTATAATATCACACTAGCATAGTGACATTGATATAGTCCAACATCTAATTTAGATTTCTCCAGTTTTACTTGTACTCACTTGTGCATGTGTATTAAGTTCTATACAAGTTTATCACCTGTGTAACTTTGTGTATCTACTACCAGTAAAGATGGTGAATGGTTCCAACACCATATGGATCCCTTGTGTTGCCCTTTTGTAACTATACACATCTCCATCCTGCCTCCTCTCTTCTGTCCCTAACAGAATTAATTAATGGCAACCATTAATCTGTCCTCCAGTTCTAAAATTGTATCATTTCAAAAATGTTATATAAGTGGAATTATACAGTGTGTCACCTATTGAGACTGGCTTTTCTTCATTCAGTGTAATTCAGTGGAGGCTCATCCTACTTGAGGTGTGCATCAAAAGTTTATGATGCTGAGGACTATTCCGTGCTATGGATGTACCATAGTGTGTATTTGCAGAACTGACAAATGCATTCGTATGTGCAATACAACTCCCTATCAAGAAATGGAATACCCTAGAAAGTTCTCTCATGACTCTTCTGTCAAGTTCCAACCCCAACCCCAAGAGGCAACCACTGTTTTTTTTTCTCTTATCTCCTCAAATTCCCATTATCATGATTTTCTACTACAGATTAGTTTTGTCTGTTCTAGAATTGCATATAAATGGGATCATGCAGTATGTATTCTTCTGTGTAAGGCTCCTTTCATTCAGCATAATATTTTGAGATTCACTCATTTCATTGCATGTAGTTCACTTTTTAACTGCTCAGTAGTATTTCATTGTATTAAGTGTTAATATAAAACAGTTTAAAAAAAATTAATTCTCCTTGATGGAAACCTGAATTACTTTCAGTTTGGGGTTATTATGGATAATGCTGCTGTGAATATTCTTATGCAAGTGTTTTTGTGGACATGTTTTAATTTTTCTTGAGTCAGTACTTAGGAGTGGAATTCCTAGGTTCTTTTCCCAGAGAGGCTATACTATTTTACACTCCTACCAAGAAAGAATAAGCAGCACAGTTGCTCCACATTTGTTGTGGTGTTTTTTGTTTGTTTTTTGCAGGGTCTCACTTTGTCACCCAGGCTGGAGTGCTGTGTTGTGATCATAGTTCACTGCAACCTCGAATTCCCAGGCTCAAGTGATCCTGCTGCCTCGGCATCCCAAAGTGCTGGGATTATAGGAGCAAACCAACATGCCCAACTGTTGCTGGTTTTTAAAATTTTATCATTCTGGTGGGTATGTAATGGTATATCATTTTGATTTTAATTTGCGTTTTCTTCATAACACACGATGTTGAGATATTTTGCATGTGATTATTGGCCACTCATATATCTCCTTTTTGAAGTACTTGTTCAAATGTTTTGTCTATTTTTTTTTTCAGACGGAGTTTCGCTCTTGTCATCCCGGCTACAGTACAGTGGTGCGATCTGGGCTCACCGCAACCTCCAACCTCTGCCTCCCAGGTTCAAGTGATTCTCCCGCCTCAGCCTCCCAAGTAATTGGGATTACAGGTGCCCACCACCATGCCTGGCTAATTTTTGTATTTTTAGTAGAGATGGGGTTTCATCATGTTGGCCAGGCTGGTCTCAAACTCCTGACCTCAGGTGATCCTCCCACCTTGGCCTCCGAAAGTGCTGGGATTACAGGTGTGAGCCACTGAGCCCGGTCCTTTTGTCTATTTTTAATTTTTTTTTTATATTTAATTATAGGACTTCTTTATACGTCCTTTGCCAGATATATGTTCTTTGAATATTTTCTTCCAATCTGTGGTTTGCCTTTTCATTGTCTTAATGGAATCTTTTGGTGAGAAGTTTTTAATTTTAATGAAGTCTAACTTACCATTTCTTTCCTTTTATGATTATTTTCTTCGCTCTGAGAAAGCTTTGTTAATTTCTAAGTCATGGATATACTCTCTTGTCTAAAAGCTTTGTGGTTTTGACTTTTACATACTGTTCTATGATCCATCATGAATTAATTTTTGTCATGGTATGAGGTAGTGGTTGAGGTTCCTTCTTTTTCTATGTGGATATCAAGTTATTCTAGCACCATTTGTTGAAAACAGTCTCCTTTCCTTATTGGGTTGCTTTGGTGCCTTTAAAAAAAAAAAAATCAAACAATGGTAGTGTGGGATTATTTCTGGACTATTTATTGTTTCATTGATCTATTTGTCAATCCTTACGCCAGCACCACAGTATCACCACGTTTTACCTTTTTTTCCTTTTATAAATTATGCTTTTGGTGTAAAGTCTAAGAACTTGTTACCTAGCTCTGGATCTTAAAGATTTTTTTCCTGGCCAGGCGCAGTGGCTCACACCTGTAATCCCAGCACTTTGGGAGGCCGAGGTGGGCGGATCACGAAGTCAGGAGATTGAGACCATCCTGGCTAACACGATGAAACCCCGTCTCTATTAAAAATACAAAAAATTAGCCAGTTGTGGTGGTAGGCACCTGTAGTCCCAGCTACTCAGGAGGCTGAGGCAGGATAATGGCGTGAACCCAGGAGGTGGAGCTTTCAGTGAGCCGAGATCGCGCCACTGCACTCCAGCCTGGGCGACAGAGCGAGACTCCATCTCAAAAAAAAAAAAAAGATTTTTTCCTGTCTTTTTTTATAAAAGTTTTATAGTTTACACTTTATACTTAAGCCTGTGTCCATCTTGAGTTAATTTCTTATTCAAGTGTAAAGTTTATGTTGAAGTTTTTCTTTTTAGCCTATGGCTATCCAACTGTCCCAGGACCATTTGTTAAAAAGGTTATCCTTTCTCTGTTGAATTGCTTTTGTATTGTCAAAAAATAAGTCGGTTGAAGATATTTTTGTTTTGTTTGTTTGTTTGTTTTTACAGGCATGTGCCACCACGCCTGGCTAATTTTTGTATTTTTAGTAGAGATGGGGGTTTCACCATGTTGGCCAGGCTGGTCTTGAGCTCCTGACCTCAGGTGATCCGTCCATCTCGGCCTCCCAAAGGGCTGGGATTACAGGTGTGAGCCACCACACCCAGCCTGTTCTGTATTCTTTAATGGAATATGTCAAAACCACAACGGGGGTATTAGAGATGCTTTTTCTACTGGCTTGGTCATTGTTTCTAAGCCTTCTGCGTCCTCCACTGGATTGTTTACGATAGGGACTGGGTATTTTTCTTTCTGAAGACTCAATACCTGGTGTTGACTCCTTTCTCTATTACAACTACTCAGGGCAACAGAAAAGATAAGGAGAGCATTCTTAGCTACGGGGTGCCTAGATTATTCCAATACTGGGTCTACGTGTCCATGCACTATGAGAGTAGGATTCTGATTTTTTCCCCAGGCTATGGGTTCTTTCAGGCAATGATGCCAGTAAGTGATGATTTATGATTACCTACAACTGATCTGACCATCATCACAAGAGAGCAGTACCTCTGGCAGCTCAAATGAACCCTTTTATATTGAACTCTCACATAACTCACTCTTTCCTTCACAACTTCATATCCTTGCACTCTACATCCCTTCTGAACCTTACCCCAGACCTCTTTACCCCTTCGGAGGCCTTGGATGGCTCTGCCTCTAATTACTTAATTTGAATGTTGCTTTTCTCCTCACAAAGTCATTCTCATAAGGAAGGAGCTCTGCCAGGACCCCTGAGTGGGGTAGATGCAGCTCAGCCTCAGTTAGGCCCTCTCCTCCAACCATGTTCTTGGCTTGCCTCACTTGAGAAGTAATTTTAAAATGTTATTTTGCTGTCTTTCCATAAAGTTTTGGTGACCTATGCATGGTTCTCTGAATTCAATTACTTCACATATTACATTTCATCTAGCTGGCCTTGACTGTTCACAAAATCCATTTCTAGCTAGCTCAGATAATCTCCCTCCCACATAACAGCTTACATATACTATGTCCCCACACCATTTACATTTATCTTTCTACATTTCTTATCTATCTCCCTATAAAGACGGGCTCATCTATAACACTTTTCTAGCTGTCCTGGTTTCATTTCTTCTTTCCTTATTATTTAGCCACTTCAATTTAAAACCACCAAAAGGACATCATTATCCCCATTTTCATAACCTTCCATATGAAAGTATGCTAACCATCAAACTACCCAAACATTTCCTCCCAGTGGGCGATCTCATCTTAACCAGGACCAACTGCTGCATCTGAAAGGAGTATCTTTAATCACTGCTAAGAGCTCTGACCTACTTGTTAGGCTCTGTGTTCTCATAATCCCCCGTCTGCTTTTGATTTCTCGGCTCCTCTGAGTATAACCTATACTCTTCTTTCAGGGAGCGCCACACTGTGCGCTTTCTGAGATGCTTTATCCATGATGTTCTTTCCTTCCACAAGCGGCAACTCTGACAGGTGTTCAAGAGTGAAATCAGCTAACACTAAAGGAACCTAACCTACACAGCCTTCCAGGTGAGAGGCTTCCATATGGTCTTTTTGCAGGACTTTCCAGTAGGGTTCTCCTGGAATTTATTGCTAATGGTCAGTATTCTAAGTCTCAGGAGGGATTATAAGAGAGACCCAAATCGCAACCACCAACCCTCATAAATGCATCTCTGCTTCCCTGTCAACTTGAGCCTGGTTTACTTTACTCTATAAGTGTTCAACCCAGTCAATGCATCGTGTGCCCCATGTGACATCCCATAGTACTCAGCACTGACAATTTCTGTTCCAGATGGGTTTGCCACGTTTCCCATATCAATAAGGAATACCCTAGGCTATCACAATTCAGTTATAGAGAATATAGCAAGAACCCCACATACCATCGAATATGCAGCACAAAGTACATGCTTAATAACAGTGTTTTTAAGTAAATGAATAAGCAGAAAGGAGCCCCCATCGTGCCCCCACCTCAAATTTTAGGTGAATAATTAATGTATTGCCCATTAGGTGATAGCAACCTTTGCTGTCACAGCTGATAACAATGTGAGACAGAAAGAATTAAGCACTATTGCAGCTTATAGAGATCAAGAAAAAAGAATTCTTTTTTTTTAAGATGGAGTTTCGCTCTTGTTGCCCAGGCTTGAGTACAATGGCATGATCTCGGCTCACTGCAACCTCCGCCTCCTGGGTTCAAGCAATTCTCCTGCCTCAGCCTCCTGAGTAGCTGGGATTACAGGTGCGCATCACCACGCCTGGCTAATTTTTTGTATTTTTAGTAGAGACGGGGTTTCACCATGGCTAGGCTGCTCTTCAACTCCTGACCTCAGGTGATCCACCTGCCTCGGCCTCCCAGAATGCTGGGATTACAGGCGTGAGCCACAACACCTGGCCGAAAAAAGAAACTCTTTAAGCCAGACTTAGTAGGATCTCCCATAGCAGAGATTCTTTAATTGTGGCTCTTCAACCATCACCTAAGAATCACTTGGGGCCTATTCCTAGCTCCATTTCAGACCTCCAGAATCAGAATCTCTGGAGTGGAACCAATTATGTGCATTTTTAACAAGCTCCCTGGTGATTGTGATAAAGGGCCCCACCCACACTTTGATGCAGCATCCTTCTTCCTCAGCTTCAACCCTTTCAGTGACGCGGCTCTCTCTGTATCATGGAAAGACCAATCATTTCAAAGCCAGAAGACCTGGGGTCCAGTTGCAGGTGACCTTGAATGAGTCACTTAACCTCTCTGGCCTCAGGTTCCTCACATATAAATTGGGGTCCTTGATAGCACCCCAAAGCCTTGCTGTGATGATTAAAAAATCCAACGCACATTGTATTGTGAATCAATGCTCTTCATCAACTACTTCCAGTTTTCCTTCCTTCTGGGCACATGACAAGATTGTATATCTGATCCCTCCTGAGGTCAGATGGGGCCACAAGGCTAGTACTAGCCAATGGGTTTTGAGTAGAAGAGATGTGCATTACTTCTCAACTAGAGCACTTCATTGCCTATGCAAGATCATTCAGAGCTTGCTTTTCTCTGTGGCACAGCAATTGGCAACATTTGAGATGACAGTTACTCTAGGAACCTGGATCCTTACATGATTAGAGTAAGCAGAGACACTGACCAAGCCAAGATGGACATACACCATGCATGAAAAATATACCTTTGTTTGGGTTAAGGTACTAAGAACTTGCAGATTCTTTGTTATCATAGCAGAGCCCAGCCATTTCTGGCTGAAAGAGCATGTGAAACTCTAAAGGGCATTATTATAAAGCCCTTGGGCACCTTGAGATTGACTGCACTACTCTCCCCCGGGTGGTATCAGTTCTGACCCCTTGGAGCCACTGGTGCTCTACCCTCTTACACAAGTTGCACGATGGGAAAGGCCTTGAATGCCAGACTAAGAAGCTTGTACTTGTCTATTATAGATTCCTCAGAAGGGAAGTGGCCTGACCAGAGCTGTACTTTAAGGAGATCCATCCAGGAGAGGTATTTAGGTGGAACAGTGAGGGCAGGAACTCACAATTTTGCAAATATTAATTATAATTTCTTTCCCTTAGGATGACGTGAGGGTGTCTGGGGGATTTTGGGCCAAGCCACCTGAGGTAGAAACTACTGGAGCTTCCGTTTTCTTGGGGTTCCAAGAAGCCCACCTATAGTAGGAAGTACATGGTTTAGTCACTGGCCTCTCAGGGGAAGGGGGATTTCCTAGCAGGTTACTGTCTACCCTTCAGCACTTGCTTTCCCCCCAGACTTGCCTGTGTGCCCAACTCCAGGGCTCTGAATCTACAATGAAGCCAACAATTGCTCCCTCTGGACTCCGAGCACACAAGCACATTCCCTGTCATTCCATTTGGCTTTATTTACTGTATCTTTACACTAATCCATGGATATCCATGAAGCAACAGGGATTTCTTAGAACAAGGTGACACTTTTTTTTTTTTTTTAATGCATTCAAGTTTTGCCCTTCCTTTTTACCACTGGGGCCTCTGCATGTGGAATTAAAAGTAACAAATGTCCCCAGAGCCTGTGCACCTGGAGCATGATGCCTGTGAAGAACTGGAAAAACAATGATGGGAGCCTGTCTGGGATGGAGGGAGCACGGTCTGAAGTAGGCCCCAAGTGGTTCCATTTTTTGATTTAAAAAATCTTTTTTTTTTTTTTTTTTTTTTTTTTAAGAAATGAGGTCTCTCTGTGTTGCCCAGGCTGGAGTACAGTGGCATGAGCATAGCTCACTGCAGCCTTGAACTCCTGGCCACAAGTGATCCTCCCACCTTAACCTCTCAAAATACTGTGATTACAAGCGTGAGTTACCATGCCCAGCCTGGTTCCATTTTTTATGGTCCCAAGAGTGTTCGAACTCAGAGTTTCTGTGTAGCACTCTCCTAACCTCCCACTGGAGGTATCCACATGCCTCTGGGCCACCTGGTGTCCCAGCCTCAGCGGGAGAGGCAGAGGCCACCCTCTCAGGAGGCAAGTCCCATAAGACTCGGCTGTCAACAAGCAGGCTCTTGCTGCTGCCTCGCCCTGTGACTTCAGCATGTCCTTGAACCTTTCTGAACCTATTTCCTTGCCTCTAAACTGAGGCTGACAATGGCTGGCCTGATACACCTCATGAAGACTTTAAGAATTTCCAGAGAAAAAAAATCATTTATTCAACAAACATTCGTTGATTGCCTACTATGTGCCAGGCATTGTTCCAAGAACTGAAAAACAGTAAATGAGAGAAAGTCCCTACCTTCAGAGACAGACAATAAACGAAAAAGATATTAACATAAATGCTACAAAGAGAAATAAAGCAGGTTAAGGGGTATATATGCACGCATGTGCTATTTCAGACAGCGTTGTCAAGGAAGGTCTCTGAGGAAGTGACGTTTGAATAGAGACCTGAATGACATTTAAAGCCATGGCATGGACTGAGATCACTAGTGAAGGAGTTGAGAGAGAGAAGTGGTCTGATGAACAAGCCCTCAGCCAGTCTAACATCTAAAGGGATGAAATGGAAACACATCTGTAAAGGGGAAAGTGGGAACAACCTCCCTCATAGCACTGTCCAGAGCTCTGCACCTGTGGGGCACTGGAAGGAAGGCTGCTGCTTTGTTCATTTGCTATCTGGACTCCCACTGCTTCCGGGAAGGGTGGGCTCCATGTGCCATTCACCAGGCACCAAGACGGGCAGGCAGGCTGGGGTCAGGAATAAAAACATCCCTCAGGGAGCTGCACTTGGGAACTGTGTGGTGGGAGGAAGTGGCAACAGGGGAACTCTTTGGTACTAACAGTTGAGTATAAAGTGAAGCCCTTGTTTTGGCTCCCCACAAGCTCTCTAATAATGTCTCCGTTGCTCACGAATGCTTTTATGTGAGTGGATCTGTGAGGGGGCAGAGGGGACACAGGAAGTGCTGAGTTATTCCACAGGGATGAACCATGGGAAAAAGGAAACACACCTGTGGACCTAGGGCGCCGGGTGACAGAGCCTGGGCACCTCTAGGAGGAAATTCACTGTGGAATTAAATGCTTTTCTTCATTTATTGTCTGTCTCCCCTGAGTAAAATGTAAGCTCCTGAAGGGCAGAAACTTTGTATCACTGCTTCGTACTATGCTCAGAACTACGCCTGGCCCATAGCAGGTGCTCTACAATCATTTACTGAATAAATAATCACCCTCATCATTATCTGGTATATTAGCAGAGCTGAGACTACTCAAATCATTAGCTATAGATTCCCTGCTGCCACACAGATCCCCGTGGAATAAAAAAAGAAGTAAATAAGAACCCACGTATGTATTCAACACTTGCTGTGTGTAAGACCAAGTGGCTAGCACCTTGTGAGTCAGTGGGAATCAGATAAAGACCCTGCTCTCAAGTCTGGCAAAACAAAGATATGTCTACCAAAAAACACCCGAAAGACAAAAAGAAAACCAAAGAAACCCCACAATTCAAGGGGAAAAATGCTTAGTACCTGATATGGTTTGGCTGTGTCCCCACCCAAAATCTCATCCAGAATGATACTCCCCAAAATTCCCATGTGTCAGGGATGTGACCAAGTAGAGGTAATTGGATCATGAAGGCGGTTCCCCCAGGCTGTTCTCGTGATAGTGAGTCTCACGAGATCTGATGGTTTTATAAGCATCTGGCATTTCCCCTGCTTGCACTCATTCACAATCCTGCCATGTCTTCTGCCATGATTGTAAGTTTTCTGAGGCCTCCCCAGCCATGTGGAACTGTGAGTCAATTAAACCTCTTTTCTGTATAAATTACCTAGTTGTGGGTATTTCTTCATAGCAGCATGAAAACAGACTAATACAGTAAATTGGTACCACAGAGAGTGGGGAGCTGCTGTAAAGATACCTGAAAATGTGGAAGCGACTTTGGAGCTGGGTAACAGGCAGAGGCTGGAATGGTTTGGAGGGCTCAGAAGAAGATAGGAAAATGTGGGAAATTCTGGAACTTCTAGAGACTTAGAGGGCTCAGAAGACAAGAAGATGTGGAAAGTTTGGAACTGCTTAGGGACTTGTTGAATGGCTTTGATCAAAATGCTGATAGTGATATGGACAATGAAGTCCAGGCTGAGGTGGTCTCAGATGGAGATAAGGAACTTTTTGGGAACTGGAGTAAAGGTAACTCTTGCTATGCAAACAGACTTGCAGCATTTTGTCCCTCCCCTAGAGAGCTGTGGAACTTTGAACTTGAGAGAGATGATTTAGTGTATCTGGCAGAAGAAACTTCTAAATGGCAAAGCATTCAAGACAAAGCAGAGCATAAAAGTTTGGAAAATTTGCAGGAGATCATTTTGGAACTTTAAGGTTTAATGACTGGCCTATTGGATGTGACAGAAAAGAAAACCCCATTTTCTGGGCAGAAATTCAAGCCCAACACATAAATTTGCACAAGTAACGAGGAATGTTAATCACCAAGATAAAAAATGTCTGCAGGGTATGTCAGAGACCTTCAAGGCAGCCCCTCCCATCACAGGCCTGAGGCCTAGGAGGGAAAAATGGTTTCATGGTCCTGGGCCAGGCATAGAGACCCCCTGCTCTGTGCAGCCTTGGGACATGGTGCCTTGCATCCCAGCTGCTTCAGCTGCAGCCGTGGCTAAAAGGGGCCAAGGTATAGCTCAGGCTATTGCTTCAGAGAGTGCAAGCCCTGCTCCTTGGTGGCTTCCACGTGGTGTTGAGCCTGTGGATGCACAGAAGTCAAGAATTGAGGTATAGAAACTTCCACTTAGATTTTAGAGCATGTCTAGAAACACCTGGATGTCCAGGAAGAAGTTTGCTCCAGGGGCAGAGCCCTCATGGAGAACCTCTGTTTGGGCAATATAGAAGGGAAATGTGGGGTCGGGGCCCCCACACAGCGTCTCCACTGGGGCACTGCCCAGTGGAGCTGTGAGAAGAAGGCCACCATCCTCCAGACCCCACAATGGCAGATCCACCGAGAGCTTGAATCATGTGCCTGCAAAAGCTGCAGACACTCAACACCAGCCTGTGAAAGCAGCCAGGAGGTGGGCTGTACCCTGCAAAGCCACAGGGCTGGAGCTGCCCAAGGCTGGGAGCCCATCTCTTGCATCAGCATAAACTGGATGGGAGACATGCAGTCAAAGGAGATCATTTTGGAGCGCTGAGGTTTAATAACTAACCTATTGGATTTTGGACTTGCATAGGGCCTGTAGCCCCTTTGGCCAACTTCTCCCATTTGGAATGGGTGTATTTACCCAATGCCTGTACCTCCACTGTATTTAGGAAGTAACTAGCTTTTGATTTTACAGGCTCATAGGCAGAAGGGATAGGCCTTGTCTCGGATGAGACTTTGGACCTCGACTTTTGGGTTAATGCTGGAATGAGTTAAGACTTTGTGGGGACTGTTGGAAAGGCATGATTGTGTTTTGAAATATGAAGACATGAAATTTGGGAGGGGCCAGGGGCAGAATGATATGGTTGTGTCCCTGCCCAGAACATCATCTTGAATTATAATTCCCACAACCCCCATGTGTCAGGGGAGGGACCAGGTAGAAGTAACTGGATCCTGGGGGGTGGTTTCCCCCATGCTGTTCCTGTGATAGTGAGTCCCATGAGATCTGATGCTTTTACAAGTCTCTGGAATTTCCCCTTCTTGCACTCATTCTCTCCTGCCACCCTGTGAAGAGGTGCCTTCCATCATGATTGTAAGTTTCCTAAGGCCTCCCCCGCCACGTTGAACTGAGTCAATTAAACGTCTTTTCTTTATAAATCAGTCTCAGATATTTCTTCACAGCAGCGTGAGCACAGACTAATACAGTGCCATAAAAAAGGGAAAGTCCTTGTTTAAAGAATAAAAATGTGACCTCCAGCTAGGGAAATCAATAATAATGGAAGACAACAAAAACAGCAGCAGGTACCTTTTACTAAGTACTGCTATTTGAGGGGCACAATGTTGAATGCTTTTCATGCATTATTTCATCTTATTCCCTGAAGAACTCTTCAAGCCTTACAACTCAAAATGTGCTCCCAGGACCTAGGAGTTTGTTAGAAGTGGCAGGCATTGGGCACCACCCTGTACTTCCTGGATCAGATTTGGCATTTTAACAACATCACCAGGGAACCTATGTGCACCCTAAATTTGAGAAGCAATGACTGAAATTAATATTGTCTTCATTTTTCAGTTCAAGAAACTAAGCCCAAGAGAACTTAACGTGACAAATGACTTGCCCCAATCACTTGTTAGAGAGGTACAGAGCCGCTGAAGCCCAACCTGACCCCAAAGACTCTGTTTTTAACCACTAAGCCAAGCTTCATGGAGGAGCTGGTATCTGAACTGGACTCTGAAATTTGCATAGGCCTGGGACATTCAGAGGAGGAAGAAAGGGGTCTGTAGCAGAGGAAACAGCATCAGCAAAAGCCCCCAAGGTAGAAAACCTTCAGCTGGGCTTAGGACATGTTGGGAGGTTCAGTCTGGCTGCAGCTCCAGGAGTCTGAAGGGATCAGTGAGAAAGGCCAGTTGTATCAGTTCACATGGAACACCCTTAGCCAAAGGTAAACAGTTTCTAGTTAATTTGGGGGACCATGGGGAGCTGCCTTAAGTCCCAGCACAAAAGGCCCTATGCGTGCGGAAATGACTCAGACGAAAGGGACCCAACAGGCTTCATTCACACTCTAGTTTGGGCTCTGCCTCTCCCTTGCAGACTAATCTTGAGGGCAGGTGACTTAACTCTTGCTTCATGTCCCGCGTTTGTTTAACAAGGGAAACACACTTTCTACCCACGGAGGGCCATATTAGTATCAAAGTGTTGGAATTTAGTTTCTAATAAAAAGGTAAGATTAGCCGGGCATAGTGGTGGGCACCTGTAATCCCAGCTACTTGTGAGGCTGAGGCAGGAGAATCGCTTGAACCTGGGAAGCGGTGGTTGCGGTAAGCTGAGATCATGCCACTGCACTCCAGCTTGGACAACAAAGCAAGACTCTGTCTCAAAAAAAAAAAAGTGGAAAAAAAATAAATCAAGGGCTGCTCAGAACTCTATTTAGTATTGACAGGAAACGAAAAAATTTCTCTTCCAACATTATGAAGCACACAAGCACCAGTGTAAATAACTACAAACTGCATTAACTGAGCAACTGTAATGGATTAATGATTTAAAATCTTTCTTCAAATCAAAGTAAATGTCCTTAGTTTGTGGAGTAAACTGTTTTAAAGTAATAGTAAAATATTATAACCCCAAAGAGCCCTGTACACACACCTACACACACCATTGAAAATGAGACAAGGCCGGGCGCAGTGGCTCAAGCCTGTAATCCCAGCACTTTGGGAGGCCGAGGCGGGTGGATCACGAGGTCAGGAGATCGAGACTATCCTGGCTAACATGGTGAAACCCCGTCTCTACTAAAAATACAAAAAACTAGCCGGGCGTGGTGGCGGGCGCCTGTAGTCTCAGCTACTTGGGAGGCTGAGGCGGGAGAATGGCGTGAACCCGGGAGGCGGAGCTTGCAGTGAGCCGAGATCACGCCACTGCACTCCAGCCTGGGAGACACAGCGAGACTCCATCTCAAAAAAAAAAAAAAAAAAAAGAAAATGAGACAAAACCTAAGTTTGAAGATGAGAAAAACTTCAGCTGGGCTTATCATTTCTTCAAACCATAGCTCTCTTTAGCTTGAGAAATAACCATCTGTTTCTTATTTTCAGCTTTGAAATTTGATGACATAAACCAGAAAGCTGTGTTCTGATAGTGCTTTCTGAGTGGGCTTGGAGCCATATAAGGACCCTCTCTCCTTTCAATGCACTGCCTGTTCATTTTGGTTTACCTAGGAGACAGAAGGGGAGTTGTAGGGGGAGTCCCCAGATCTGGGTTTTAGTACTGATTCTCACATAAATTTATTGCATGTCCTTGAAGGGGCAGGCAAGGGTGTTTTGAGGGCTTACTAAATGCCAGGTGTTTTTTATATGTCTTTTTTGTTTTGTTTTGTTTTTGAGACAAGGTCTTGCTCTGTCATCCAGATTGGAGTGCAGTGATGTGATCTTGGCTTACTACAGCCTCAATCTCCCGGGCTCAAGTGATTCTCCAGCCTCAGACTCCTGAGTAGTTGGGACTATGGGCAGCCGCTACCACACCTAGCTAATTTTTTTTTTTTTTTTTTTTTGTAGAGATGAGGTGTCACTCACTATGTTGCCTAGGCTGGTCTCAAACTCCTGGGCTCAAGTGATCCTCCTGCCTCAGCCTCCCAAAGTGCTGGGATTATAGGCGTGAACCACGATGCCCAGCCTTACACATCATCTTAATGAGCAGTTATAACAACCAAAATGTAGTATGTTTATCCTCAATTCCTATGAGTAAACATTTATTGTGTAGTGATATTTTAGTGCATAACAACTGCAGGATCAAATTCATTCTTATTTCATGATCTATGAGTTTATATATATGTGATGGTGAGGCTAGAAGTTCGTATATCATCACTTCACAAGTTAGGAACCCCAGTACTCCAAGAAAGGAACTAGGAGGCACCACACCTAGCTAATTTTTGTATTTTTTAGTAGAGACAGGGTTTCACCATGTTGGCCAGGCTGGTCTTGAACTCCTGACCTCAGGTGATCCACCTGCCTCGGCCTCCCAAAGTGCTGCAATTCCAGGCACAAGCCACTGTACCTGGCCTTAGCTATGTCTGCCCAGCATCTTCCCTCTTCTGCATCATCAGGGAAACCCTGCTTCCACTCTATTTAGTCCTGCTGGGGCTGCCAGTGAGAGTGGTACAGTCCTCTGCCTCACAGGATGGATACTTAACCCAAAGAAGACAGTAAGAATCCCCCATCCCCTTGCAAGGAATGGGGCAACTCGAAAGAGTCCATGTGAGGAATGAAGCCAGACTCAGACAATCAAGGTGAGAGACTGCAAGAGATGAAAGGGCCAGGGACACAGAAACATTTTCTTTTTAAAGCCAGCTGATAATCTTTTTCAAGTTCAGATAGTTTAAGCTGATCACCTACAAGCAAACAAATCCTGACAAATATACAGTTTTCTCAAGTAAATTATTATTATTATTATTGAGATGGAGTCTTGCTCTGTTGCCCAGGCTGGAGTACAATGGTCCGATCTCGGCTCACTGCAACCTTTGCCTCCAGGATTCACGTGATTCTCCTGCCTCAGCTTCTCGGGTAGCTGGAATTACAGCCGCCTGCTACCACGCCCCGCTAATTTTTGTATTTTTAGTAGAGATGGGGTTTCACCATGCTGGCCAGGCTGGTCTCGAACTCCCAACCTCAGGCGATCCGCCCACCTGAGCCTCCTAAAGTGCTGGGATTACAGGTGTGAGCCACTGGCACACCCCTGCCCGCCCCCCCCCCCCCCCCCCCCCCCGGCCCAATTTACTTTGTTGATTCTCAGGTGAATTCTTTACTCACTTCCTTTTTCTCTCTGTAGGCTAGTAAGACTCTAATCAAGGTTGATACATTGTATTTACATCTCATCTACCCTAAGGTGGAAAAAGGATAAATGCAGTTCATGTGGTCTAAGGTTGCTGTCCTATCTGTCCAAAAAAGTAAGGATATTCACCACTTATAACCGAAATCTATCAACTTTGGTCAAATTGAAATTTCAAGCATAATCATTAAGAAAACGTGTATCACATCCACATTAGTAGAAAAAAAAAAGGTGAATGATGAAAAATAGCCCCAAAGAAGGGAAGACAGCTATAATGAAATGGAGAACTGTCAGGACAAACAGATTGAAAGCATAAAATAAGGCAGACCTAAACAAAAATACATCAGTGGTGCTATTAACGAAAATGGACTAAATGTTCTAACTAAAAGACAAAGAAAGTCAGGGTTTTCCCTTATAAATTTTCCTTATAAGTTTTCCCAAGGTTTAAAAAACCAAAACCCAAAAACTTCCTTTTAAGTTTTCCCAGGGTTTAAAAAACCAAAACCCAATTATAAGAGACTTACCTAAAACACAGTTACAGAAAAGATAAAAGTAATGGAAAAAATATACCTTGTGTAGATTTTTAAAAAGATGGCATAGCTATACTGTCAGATAAAGTATAAGGCAAAAAAAAAGTATTAGAAACAAAAAAGGCAGCTTCATAATGATAAAAAGTAAATTAATTCACCAAGAAGATAAAACAACTTTATGTTTGTATGTACCTGATAATATGGCCTTACAGATATAAAGCAAAAATAAATAAATAAATAAAAAATTAAAAGATGAAGTAGACAAATTCATAATTATAGTTAGATATTTAAACACATCTCTCTATAATACATAGGAAAAAAAAATCACTCAGTAAGGATAAAGAAGATTTGAACACCATTAATAAACTTGATCTAATGGCAGTTCATTGGACATTGAATCCAGTAACTGTAGAATACACATTACTTTCAAATACACATGGAACATTTATAAAAACTGACCATAAACACAGCCCTAACAGAAGTATCAAGAAATTTCAAAGGATTAAAATTATACAGCATCGAGCACAGTGGCTCACACCTGTAGTCCTCCCAGCTACTTGGGGAGGCTGAGGCAGGAGGATTGCTTGAGCCAGGAGGTCAAGGCTGCAGTTAGCTATGATCACACCACTGTACTCCAATGTGGGAGACAGTGAGGCTGTCTCAAAAACAAACAAAAAACAGAACAAGCTCACTGACCACAGTTGATTAATAAAGGATAATTGGCCGGGTGCGGTGGCTCAAGCCTGTAATCCCAGCACTTTGGGAGGCCGAGACGGGCGGATCACGAGGTCAGGAGATCGAGACCATCCTGGCTAACACGGTGAAACCCCAGCTCTACTAAAAAATACAAAAAACTAGCCGGGTGAAGTGGCGGGCGCCTGTGGTCCCAGCTACTCGGGAGGCTGAGGCAGGAGAATGGCGTAAACCCGGGAGGCGGAGCTTGCAGTGAGCTGAGATCCGGCCACTGCACTCCAGCCTGGGCGACAGAGCCAGACTCAGTCTCAAAAAAAAAAAAAAAAAAGGATAATTAGAAAATGTTAGTATGTTTGGAAATTACAAAACACATTTCTCGAATATAATACCTATTGGTTAAAGAAAGAATTACAATGGAAATTAGAATATTTTTAGAAATAAACAACTAAGAAGGCTCATGCCTGTAATCCCAGCACTTTGGGAGGCCAAGGCGGGTGGATCACCTGAGGTCAGGAGTTCGAGACCAGCCTGAGCAACATGGTAAAACCCTGTCTCTACTAAAATACAAAAATACCTTAGCTGGGCATGGTGGCGCATGCCTGTAATCCCAGCTACTTGGGAGGCTGAGGAGGCAGGAGAATCACTTGAACCCAGGAGGCAGAGGTTGCAGTGAGCCGAGACTGTGCCACTGCCCTCCAGCCTGGGCAACAAGAGTGAAAGTCTGTCTCAGAAAAAAAGAAGAAAAGAAATAAACAACAAAGATACCATATATCAAAACTTGTGAACTCCTGCTGAAACAGAATTTGGAAAAAAATGTATAACCTTAAATAGAAAGAATCAAAAAGATAAAAATTAATGAAACTAAACATCAATTTCAAGAAGTCAGAAAAAGAACAAAATATATCCAAGGAAAATAGAAGAGAAAAATAAAGAACAGAGCAGAACTTAGGAAACAGAAAACAAATTTATTATGAAGACTATCACTGATGATCAAAGCAGGTTCTCTGAAAAGAACCTCTACTAAAACCAACGAAGAAGGGGAAAAAAAAAAAAAGCATTAAAATGAAATCAGAATGGAAGAGGGGATATCCCTACAGATGTTGTACACCAAAGGATAAGAAAATATTATAAACGGCCGGGTGCAGTGGCTCACACCTGTAATCCCAGCACTTTGGGAGGCCGAGGTGGGCAAATCACAAGGTCAAGAGATCGAGACCATCCAGGCCAATGTGGTAAAACCCCGTCTCTACTAAAAATACAAAAAATTAGCTGGGTGTGGTGGTGCGTGCCTGTAATCCCAGCTACTCAGGAGGCTGAGGCAGGAGAATTGCTTGAACCCGGAAGGCGGAGGTTGCAGTGAGCTGAGATCGCGCCACTGTACTCCAGCTTGGCGACAGGGCGAGACTCCGTCTCGAAAAAAGAAAATATTATAAACAACTTTATGTAAATAAATATGAAGGGATAAACTCCCAGGAAAATATTACTTAGTTAAGAAATATAAAAACAAAATCACCCTGGAACCATTAAAGACATTGAATCTGTGGTCAAAAATAAGATTGCAAAGAAAATACACTTCACACCTCCAAGCCCAGGTGGCTTCATCACCAAGTTCTATCATACATTCAAGGCTCAAAGGAGGGGAAACTAAAATGGATGGTGGAAGAGGATGATATGGGCATGTGTTAGATTTCTGGACCAACGGTTGTAATTTGTCTCACTTACCTTCCTCTTATAAGTTTTCCCAGGATTTGTGATTAACCTAAATCCTGGAGAAGCTGTACCTGGATAGAGTGAACTTAATATAAGAAGCAAACCTAGGCCGGGCGCGGTGGCTCACGCCTGTAATCCCAGCACTTTGGGAGGCCGAGGCGGGCGGATCACAAGGTCAGGAGATCGAGACCACGGTGAAACCCCGTCTCTACT
Organism: Macaca nemestrina; assembly: GCF_043159975.1. NCBI lineage: Eukaryota > Metazoa > Chordata > Mammalia > Primates > Cercopithecidae > Macaca > Macaca nemestrina. The sequence goes on from NC_092138.1 coordinate 66,945,414, forward strand.
AAAAATACAAAAAATTAGCCGGGCGCGGTTGTGGGCGCCTGTAGTCCCAGCTACTCGGGAGGCTGAGGCAGGAGAATGGCGTGAACCTGGGAGGCGGAGCTTGCAGTGAGCCGAGATCGCGCCACTGCACTCCAGCCTGGGCGACAGAGCGAGACTCCGTCTCAAAAAAAAAAAAAAAAAAAAAAAAAAAAAAAAAGAAGCAAACCTATCTGTATGGTGCAAGAAGTGGACTGTGGAGAATACTACTGGTTCCACCCAGATCCTCTTTACTGGCTAGCACACCTGTCACTCAGATGTGGTATCAGCTGAGAACAACTCACAGATGTCCCTTTCTCCAGAGAACTGCAACTGCCCCCTCACCAGGCTGTGCCTCTCCTCCCCCAATCCAGCTTTCCTCATACTCCTCTTCCTGAGCGCTTCTCCCACAGTCCCACTTGAACAAGAATCCCTATTTTAATAATGCCCTGCTTCTACAGAATGGGATCTAAGATATCACCATTTCAGAGGTGAAAAGAGAGCCATACAGTATAAGAAGATACTTTTAAAATGTACAACGGACAGGGGGGCCACTAACCAAAATATATAAAGGATATATATTTCCTTTATTGAAAAAAAAATAAAGGAAATAGATTTCCTTTATATATTTCCTTATTGAAAAATCAATTTAAATTTTTTTTTTTTTTTTTTTTTTTGAGACGGAGTCTCGCTCTGTCACCCAGGCTGGAGTACAGTGGCCGGACCTCAGCTCACTGCAAGCTCCGCCTCCCGGGTTTACACCATTCTCCTGCCTCAGCCTCCCGAGTAGCTGGGACTACAAGCGCCCGCCACCTCGCCCGGCTAGTTTTTTGTATTTTTTAGTAGAGACGGGGTTTCACCGTGTTAGCCAGGATGGTCTCGATCTCCTGACCTCGTGATCCGCCCGTCTCGGCCTCCCAAAGTGCTGGGATTACAGGCTTGAGCCACCGTGCCCGGCTAAAAAATTTAAAAATGGCAAGAGACAATAGACAGTTCACAAAAGAGGCAATCCAATTAACCAACAAAAAACTACTCAAGGGCTGGGCATAGCTCACACCTATAATCTCAGCACTTGGGGAGGCTGATGTGGAAGACAAGTTTGAGTACAGGAGTTTGAGACCAGCCTGGGAAACATGGCAAGACCTGGTCTCTACAAAAAGAAAAAATTAAAATAATTATCCAGCTGTCCCAGCTGCTCAGGGGGCTGACGTGGGAGAGATCGCTTGAGCCTAGGAGGTTGAGGTTACAGTAAGCCATGATTATGCCACTGCACTCCAGCCTGGGTGACAAAGCAAGACCCTGTTTCCAAAAAAAAAAAGAAAAGAAAAAAGTGCTCAACCTCAAGAGTAAGCAATGAGAGCAAGTTAAAACCACAAGAAAATCATGATACACACATGAAAATAGTTAAAACATTAAAACCAATAAAACCAACTATTTGCCAAGATATGAAGCAACTGGAACTCTCATATACTCCTGGTGGGAAAGTAAACTGTCTGACACTATCTAGTAAAGCAATTCTACTCTAACATATATAACCTAAAGAAACTTGTTCAAATACAACAGAAAATATCTAAGGATGTACTTGGCAGTCAGAAACTATAAGTAACTCAAGTATCCATTAACCACAGGATGAATACATCTATTGTGGCACAGTCATACCATGAAACACTGTTAGCAATGAAAATAAGTGAGGTTGCCACATGGATGCATCTCACAAACAAGTTGAGCAAAAGAAGCAAAACACAAAATGCAAACAGTATGATTCTATATGTGTGATGTTAAAAAACTTAAACTATATTGTTTAGGGATATATACATAGGTGATATAATTACAAAGAAAAGCAAAAAAAAAATGATTATCACAAAAGTCAAGATGATTTCTTCTGGGGGAGGAAATTATGATTTGGAAGCAGGCACTGAGTATTGGCAATGTTCTGGTTCTTGACATGTTGGTGATTACATGCGTATTTCCTTTATAGTTATTTGCTAAACTATATATTTGTAGTTTTTTAATGCATATTTGCTGTATTTCATATTCAAAAAGTTTAAGACAAATAAATGAAATAAATATACTGATTATTGTTTCTTAGAAAAATTGATAAAACTAAAATCCTTTATTTTTAAATTAAAAACTTGCCTGCAAAATCCCTAACGGGGTACACGCCAAGTAAATTTTCCAGAATGCCTAAATCTATGTTGCTCAGGGTGACCTGAGGACCCCACTTTACATATGGAAAAGTAGGGTGAGTAGGCACCCAAAGTCCTGGGGTAGATACCTTGTTGAAGGCTGTCATTCCTGAGAATCCTTGGTAGGCAGAACCCGGGAGAGTATGCGGAACCAATTTGCCAAAGGGATTTGGGTTAAGGTTAGGAAGAGAAGGGATTAAGTCCGCAAACTCTGATAAGAAGTTGGAAAACAGAGACATCTCTTGGGTGGTCTAGATGACCATGACCAAGGCTGCTAGCAGGAAGGGCCCCAAATGCCCTAAAAGAGAACTCTCCAGGAGAGCAGGGGAACCCAGCCTGGTGAAAAGCTCAACAAAAAGCCCAGAGTGAGGTGCTTTGGGGAGAATGGCTGAGCACGCAAGCATAAATAAAACAAGCTCTAACCTTGGAAACCAAGCATGGAATCATGCTAGCAGAGATTTAGTCCAATAAGGGCGTTGGACAGCAGTGATCACACATTCGTGGACTGTGTAGGACAGCTCAACAGTGATGCCATATAGCGGTGTCAGGAATGACAATGTGTGTGGACTCCTCAGACAATGCAGTTCTCTCCCCTCTGGAGAGTGACAGTAAGACTGACCTCTTTGGAATGTATAAGCCCCAGAGAGCTTGGAGAAGGAGACACTGGAATTCTCACTAATAAGGGCATTACAGAGGACTTGGGAGTCTACTTAGAAAAAATAAGGAAATATATGAGTGAATTTAAACCCAACTTGTGAAATGAGACATATATGTTAAACATCTAAACTGAAATAGACAAAAATCTTAATCAAATGTCTCTTTGTATACATTCCTTTATGTATACAATATCAAACATTTTAGACGACTGGGAAACTAATAATCACTAAACTAACAGAAAGAGGGTAATGAGAGAAACTAGCAGACATTTCAAACAAAAGCCAGGACAGGTAACTCAAGAATAGGTTCATTCATTAAGGCAAACTGAAAGAACAAAGCTTGTTCCATCTATTTCCTGACTGAAGCAGGTAAAAGGAATTTGTTTATTTCACATCATCCTGTGAAAAGCAAGTGATGTCTTCTTGGTTGCCCAGGACACCATCCCTCCCATCTCTGAGAGCTCTTGCTGACTCCCTATCTACATCATTAGAGCCCCCACTAATCTGCCCTCAGTTTTATCCCTGCCAAAGAATCTGAGGTCCCTAAGGCCAAAGTCTACGTATGTTTTTATCTATTTCTACTCACTCCCACTCCGCTTGGCACGGCCACCAATGCAAGTTTATTGAAGGAAAAAAGGAGGGAGGGAAGGAAGGAATAGTGTAACTGCACTGCAACTGAAACAAACCAGAGAACGGAAACTCATGGTGAACTGGTGACTGCTTGACCATTTATTGCTTAACAGCTACTTGTGCGATCACAAAAATACAATTCCCCTGATAACCACGGCAACCAAAATGAAGGCACTACGGTGAAGTCGGCTCTTTTCAGAAATCTAAAAACAATAAGAGGCCTGAAACCAGAAATACAAAGAAATCCAAGTGCTCCAGGGCAGAAGGAAATCCTTTCTTAAAAGCCCTGACAGAGCAGCTTTTTCTCCAGTCTCTCAAATCTCACCAGGCTCCAACAAGGGCTCTGGAACTGGTGTGAGGGATCCTGAAATAATTCAGGTCTCTCTGTGTGCTCCTATCCCTGGAGGCCAGCTGCTATGAGGTAAGCTCACTGCGAGCTGCAGCTTATTGTTATTTTAAAATGTAATGAGAACGGGCAGGGAGATGGATATATATATATATAACATTATATAACCTCAAACTAACACAGCTAGCTCTAGAAAAAGCCCCGTGAGGACAGGGACCATGTGTGTCTTGTTCACTGCTCTATGTCCAGATCCTAGTAGGTGTACAAGACACAGTAGGGGTTCCATATAGCTGCTGAATAAACGCAGAATGAGATTAGAACTGAGGGAAAGCACAGCGCCTGGTAAAAGGTCCGTCCTCTCCACTACCCATTGCCAACACTCTGTTGGGTCCTGAGCAAAATCAAAGTCCTGTCGTCCCTCTGGGTCCAGTCTCTCCATTTGCAAAGGAGACAGCTGGATTAGATGGTTTCCCAGGCATCCTCCAGCTCTGACAGTCAATCACTGTACTCTGGTTTTTTTTGGTGGCAACACATGCCTGGCACTTTTCTCTCCCCTCAGAGGGAATCTGATACCCATCTGCTCAAGTAAATTGACGTTCCCATCCAGCCTGACTCATATAGTAGGAACAACAGGTTCATATGCCAATTGTAAAAGAGAAGGCAAAAGGGGCCCAGAATGAGAAAAAGGGAAGAGGTCTTAAAACCAAAACGGCAGTTTTCAGGACTAAAAATATAGAAACAAAAGTGATTATTCTGCCTAAAACAAAACAAAAACCAAAAAAACCCTTACGTGGGGCAATCTCTAGCTTACTAATAATGCTTATATTAACAGCATTATCTACTGAGGCTTTTGAGCTAGACATTGTGTGCTAAACCCTTTACAATTAATCCTCCCAGCAACCTATGAGCTTATTACCTCCTTTTAACAGATGAGGAATCAGTCTGGCTCAAGGTCACAAAGCCAATAAGTGGCAGAACTGGGATCTGAACCCACAGCTGACTCGAGTTCTGGCTCCTCAAATGACTTTCCCCTCTGTTCTTCACTGCAGTCCTAAGAGCGAGGCAGGACAGGCGTTATCACTTTTTGTTTAAAAATGAAGAAACCGTCTCTGAGAGGCTTGCGATTTGCATAAAACACACAGTGGATGCCCAGCCCCATATTTGCCCCTGCGTTCCTAGGTGAAGGGTCTTCCCCATCCCAAGAGTCAGTTTCTTCTTCGACTTCACTTACACACTCGAAAAATCTCAGGGCTGGAGGCACCGCTGAGATACATCCTCGGCGTCCGGTAGTTTTACGGGAGGGGAAACCAAGGCACAGCTCTCCGTCGGGGTGCCTGAGCCTCCGGGTGCCGGGAGAGCGCGGAGCCGCGGGCGGCCTCAGGGCACCCCTCACGTTTCTGCCAGACCCCTGATGCCCGAAGCCCGACCAGACGCTCAGTCTCGGCCAGGACCGAACGGCGTTTCCTGGGTCGGTCGCCTGGGGAAGCGCCCCGGGTCCCCTCCCCCGACGCCCAAGTTCGCCCGCAGCCTCTGCGCACCGGCCGCTTACCTCGCAGGGCGCTCGCCCACCACGGAGTCCGGGCCGCGGCCGCCCGTGCCCTGGAAGCCACCCGCCACCCGCCCCGGAGCCGCAGCAGCCGGTAGGACTGCGGCGTGCGGCCAGCCCCGCCCGGGGGCGGACAGCTGCCTGGGGATCGTGTGGGGCCGCGGCCGTCACGTGACGCGCAAGGCGGCGAAGGATGCCGGGAGCAGCTGGCTAGCCGGGGCTGGGCTTCCCGACCACCGCGCAGAAAAGCTGTATCTGCCGGAGGGGCACCGGGAGGTGGGAGGAATGGAGACCAGGAGGGGGCGCGTGGGTCTTCGGGTACTGCAAAGGCGAGCTTGCGGAAGGACGATTCAGGCTCGTGTTGCGTGGCCCCAGAAGGGGCAGAAATAGAACCAGTGGGTGGAAACTGCAGGGAGACATGCTAAGGCCAATACGGTGTAAATAAGATTCCTGCGAGCACCAGTTATCTAACAGTATAAGGAGCAGTTTCCAGGGGTGCTAGGCTCCCTGTAGGTGAGCATGTAGGGGCTGGGTTCATTCATTGAACAACCTGACCATTGGCTACGTCCAGACAATATACTAGGAGTACATATTAAATTAGTTGTATGTATGGCGCTTAGCATAATGCCTGCCACAAAGTAAATGCTGTATGTTTGTTGCTGCTGGTGCCGTTACTATTACGAGCCCAAAACTGAACAAAGCAGGTATGGTTCCTATTCTCCTTAAGTTAATTCTGTAGTGGAGAAAGTAGACAGTAATCAAGCGTCATTTAAACCAATATGTCTTTAAAATTGTAGAAAATGTACGGAAGGAACTGTAATTTATAAATAGGGGCCAGGTGTGGTGGTTCATGCCTGTAATCCCAGCGCTTTTGGAGGCCGAGGCTGGAGGAAAGATCGCTTGAGCCCAGGAGTTCGAGGTTAACAGTGAGCCATGATCATGCCACTGCACTCCAGCCTGGGTGACAGGGTGAGCCTCTTGTTTCAAAAATAAAACTAAATAAATTAGGGACCAAGGAAGGGTAGTCAAGGAAGACCTCTCAGAGTAAGATAAAGAGCCAAATGGAAGCGGGGCAGGGTAAGCCCTGTGAAAGCTCTTGGGCCAAGTGGATTGGGCTGAAGGAGAAAAGATTGCTCTTTGTGGAAATGGAAAACGTCTAGCTTCTCTGAAGCTTTTTAACGGGGAGAAGTGAGATCAGAAAGGTAGGCAGGGGCCAGATCATGCAGCACTTAGTAGGCCATGATAAGGATTTTAAAATTGTATGTAACAGGAAGCCACTGAAGGGGTGGAGGATTTGATACCTTTTAAAACAGTATGTCAGCTACTATGTGAAGACAGGAGTTAAGAGTGGAAGCAGAGATTGGTAGCTTAACCTACTTACTGGGCCCATGGAGGTGATATTTATTGAAATGGGAACTATTGTAAGGGGAACATATTTGGAAGTGGGGGCAGATCAAGAACTCCCATTTGAACTTGTTAAATTTGACACTGTCAGTTAGAATGGCTATTAACAAAAAGACAAAAAAAATAACAAATGCTGGTGAGGACATGGAGAAAAGGGAACTCTCATACACTGAATTATACAGCCATTATAGAAAAATGTATGGAGGTTTCTCAAAAAACTAAAACTAGAACTGTCATATGATCCAGCAGTCCCACTGCTGGATATTTATCCAGAATGTAAATCAGTATATCAAAGGTATGCCTGGATCCCCGTGTTTATTGTAGCACTATTCACAATAGCCAAGATATGGAAGCAACCTAAGTATTCATCAACAGATGAATGGATAAAAAGAATGTGGCATATATACACAACAGAATACTATTCAGCCTGTCATTTGCAGCAACACAGATGGAACTAGACGTCATTATGTAAAGTGAAATAAGCCATGCATAGAAAGACAAATATTGAATGTTGTCACTCATACGTGGGAGCTAAAAAGTTGATCTCATGGAGTTGGCAAGTAGAATGACAGTTACCAGAGAGGCTGGGAGGGGAAGGGGATAGAGAGAGGTTGGTTAATGGGTACAGAAGTGGAAAGAAGGAATAAATTTTAGCATTCGATAGCACAGTAGTGTGACTGTGACTATAATTAACAATAATTTATTGTATATTTCAAAATAGCTAAAAGATTTAAATGTTTCCAATACAAATAAATGATACATTTTTGAGATGGATATCCTAAATACCCTGATTTGATCATTACACATTGTATGCATGAGTCAAATATCACATGCACCCCATAAATATATATAATTATCAATTAAAAATAATTTTGAGATGCCTGTGTGTCATCCAAGTGGAGTGATTTAAAAAGCAGCTCACGGCCGGACGTGGTGGCTCACACCTGTAATCCAAGCACTTTGGGAGGTTGAGGCGGATGAATCATGACATCAGGAGTTTGCGACCAGCCTGACCAACATGGTCAAACCCTGTCTCTACTAAAAACACAAAAATTAGCTGGGTGTGGTGGCGTGTGCCTATAATCCCAGCTACTCAGGAGGCTGAGGCAGGAGAATCGCTTAAACCTGGGAGTTGGTGGTTGCAGTGAGCCAAGATTGTGCACCACTGTATTCCAGCCTGGGCGACAGAGTGAGACTCCGTCTCAAAAAAAAAAAAAAAAAAAAAAGCAGTTCACAGGTAATCCCAGCTACTCAGGAGGCTGAGGCAGGAGGCAGGAGGATCACTTGAACTCAGGAGTTTGAGACCAACCTGGGCAACAAAGCAAGACCCTGTCTCTTGGGGGAAAAAAAAAAAAAAAAAAGCAGTTGGATATAGACCTCTGGAATTTACGAGAGAATATCAGCTACAGAAACATAATTTACCAAGAATACTATGAAAAAGAAATTATTACACCAAATTGTGGACTGAAATAACTGACCCCGTGGTCCTACTGACCTTTTTCAGTCCCTGGTTCTATAGAATATATTCCATAAAAATGTATTCCATCTATTATTACCATATGATGAATGTGGTATGATTCTAGGTGAGGTCTAAGTTACCATGTAGTGTTCTCTTTTATAAATGGGAAAACCAAACACTAAAACCTAAAGCCAACAATTTATTTTAAGACACAAAGTTGTGCAGTAGCTAGGTAGAGTAGAAAGACCACAGGGGTAGTCTCACACTGCAATGAGCCTGATGATTTACCTTGCTGACTGGAATAGCTATGCCATATTTAATCCTTTGAAAAGTATCCTACTCCATGAAACTGGCAGTTCATATATGATGGTCAATAAACAATCAAAAGCTTGAGTTTCTGGATTTGTGCCAGTTAACATTATCATTTTGGTGTTTCTATAAAACAGCTGACTTTCAAAGTGCTACAGCAGCGTCCTACAAGAGCAATATGTCCTCCTTATTAGTGGTGCAAGCATCACATGCCACATGGGAATTTTTTTTGTTTGTTTTGAGATGGGGTTTCGCTCTTGTCCCCCAGACTGGAGTGCAATGGCGCAATCCTGGCTCACCGCAACCTCCGCCTCCCAGGTTCAAGCGATTCTCCTGCTTTAGCCTCCCAAGTAGCTGGTATTACAGGCACCAGCCACTAGGCCCAGCTAATTTTTGTATTTTTAGGAGAGACGGGGTTTCACCATGTTGGCCAGGCTGGTCTTGAACTCCTGACCTCAGGTGATTCGCCTGCCTCAGCCTCCCAAAGCTCTGGGATTATAGGTGTGAGTCACCACACCTGGCCAGGGATTTTTTTTTTTTAGATGGAGTCTCACTCTGCCGCCCAGACTGGAGGTGCAGTGGCGCTGATCGTGGCTCACTGCAAGCTCTGCCTCCCAAGTTCACACCACTCTCCTGCCTCAGCCTCCCGAGTAGCTGGGACTACAGGCACCCCCCACCATGCCCGGCTAATTTTTTGTAATTTTTTAGTAGAGACGGGGTTTCACCATGTTAGCCAGGATGGTCTCAATCTCCTGACCTCGTGATCCACTCGCCTCGGCCTCCCAAAGTGCTGGGATTACAGGCATAAGCCACTGCGCCCGGCCTTTTTTTTTTTTTTTTTTTTTTTAAATGAGACGGAGTCTCACTCTGTTGCCCAGGCTGGAGAGCAGTGGCTTGATCTCAGCTCACGGCAACCTCCGCCTCCTGGGTTCAAGCGATTCTTCTGTCTCAGCCTCCCGAGTAGCTGGGACTACAGGCTTTTGCATTTTTAGTAGAGACAGGGTTTCACCATATTGGTTAGGCTGGTCTCAAACTCCTGACCTCAGGTGATACACCTGCCTTGGCCTCCCAAAGTGCTGGGATTACAGGTGTAAGCCAACGCGCCTGGCCAAAAATATAACTACTTAAATATAAGAACATCATTCATAAACTACAGTTGAGCCTTCTCTTCTTTCTGCCCTCATCTCATTTCTGCATGCCTCTGTCCTACCATTAAACTCAAGAGGAAACTTACTCATCCCTGGCACCTGGTTGGTGTTTACTGGCAAATGAGTAAGTGAACACGCACAATCTCCTCAACCATGGGAGCTTTAATTACTCTGCTTTCCAGAAAAAGTAGGTTCACACAGAGTGGTGTCCATGGTCAACATAGTGGACATGCCATGCTTTTTGGCTGCCCAGGATCTGAGGTCCCTTCCTACACTTGGGAATTCCTTGTTTATGAGTTTGCTGGGAAGCAGAACATGCCTTTCACTATAGAAGTGGAAATTCCGCATATTTTATCTGCTTCTCCTTGTGATCCTATAATGCTACAAATTACTCTCGATTTTGAATTAGCAACTAGAGACACAGTAAAGTCTCTGGAACAATTTTCTCTGGGACCATGGCAAGTGCGGCAAGTTCTTAGAGCAACACTGGTGGCCGTGATCCAGGGTTCTGTGCATGTGGCTTTGGCAAAGTAAGCGGTGGCACCTAATGTTCAGCAGAAATGGTGTCCTCACTGCCCTAGCTCTGTGGAGTATGACCAAGGAACAAAGGGTGATGTTCCAGTTGCCTACTCTCCAAGCCTGATTCTTTAGGCCTCCTGGTGATGCTGAACTCCCTATTATCCTTTTAATAAAATACTTTTCTTTTTCTGTCAAAATTTTTTTGGTGTTTGCAACTAAAAAATCTGACTCACACAGTCACATAAAAAATAGCAGAGCTGAAACTATAATCTAGGACTTTGAAATCCTAATTCTAGTGTTCTTTTCATGTAGACAGATCTCTACTTGTCAACAACCCACAATTTCTACGTTACATATTGATGTCCCTAAATCATTTTGTTCACCGAATTTATACTTGGATATGTAATCCGATTAGTGAACATTTCAAGTGACTGTATGGTGAGGCAGCTGCCTGTGGAACGTTTAGTTTCAATTGCAGTAGTATCTTTGTACATCTGTTTATCTAATAGTTTCTTTCTTTTTTGCATTTTTGGCCTCTGTAGACTTAAGTGGAAATGAAAATACACTGCACTTGAACAAACGTGGGAGTTAGGGGCCCCGACACCTGCACAGTCACAAATCTGCATGTAACTGACTCCCCGAAAACTTACAGAAACCTTACCAATAACATAAAAAATAGATTAACACATATTTTGTATCACTATCTATTATATACTGTATTCTTACAACACAGTAAGCTAGAGAAAATGTTAAAATTACAAAGAGAAAAAGCACTGACAGTACTATACTGTATTTATTTAGATTGTAAGTTTAGGTTGTCTGTTTACAAGATTAGTCTTGTCTGAAATCGGAGCAACTACTGCTACAGACCTCCATCTATAGTACATATCAAGAATTCAACTTTTTCCTGTAATGTAATGACTTTTCTCTGCTTCCTGGGAGCACTTCCAGCATCACTAGTGGCACTCTGTATGGATCTCATGGAGTTATTCAAGGTTTTATGGTATGGCATTAAACACAAAAAATACGCAAGAACAGAGAGGGATCACTTTTACTTTGATTCACAATATACTGGAGAGAGGAACTGCTCATGCAGAGATGAGAGTCACATGGCATTTTAAGTGGACACCTACAACACTTGAGCTCCCTGCAGTGGCAACAAGAGGTGGCTATGGATTTACTGTAGTACACTATTACAAAACAAAATTTTATGCAGTTATGATTTAATACTGCATCTTTCTCTTGAACTCAAATCATGCTATATATGGTCTGTTTGTGTACATAAGTTTTGATAAATCTTCACTTTTTATAATAGATGTATGCATTTTATGGCAGTAATAGACTATGATCTACATATTTTTATGCATTCATGGCATACTTTTTCTTAATTTTTTTCAATATTTCTAGGCTACATATGTGTGCTTTTTTTTTCAAATTATTGCAAATCTCCAATTTTTCAATGTATTTATTGAAAAAAATCTGCATGTAAGTGGACCTGTGCACTTCAAATCTGTGTTGTTCGAGGGTCAACTCTATTACTAACGTGACTGAGAAAAAGATGAAAAACTATTAGACATGCTTAAAGTAGATCTTTTTAGCCTTATAATGACTGTTGGACTAAAACCAGCTATGTTGTATTTCTGAAGGAAAGAAACAATTTAAGAACACATTTCCTAACTCTGAAAATATTTCATATGTTTAAAAGACAAAGTGCATAAATGATTTTGTAATGTTTTACATCTCAGTAACAAGTACATTCAACTTTTATATATGTGATTTCTATGTTTTGTGTACTTATACTAAAGTAGGCAACTGGCACCACATATGCATATCTGTAATACTGAGCGCACACAAGTAGCATGTAAGTAACAACTGTTCACTGTCTCCTGGGTAATGTCCATAACATGGAGAAGGTCTTGTGTTTTATCTCAAATTTATTATGACAAATTTCAAGAAATACGTTATTAAAGGTTGTTCTTGTGTAGTGGAATTTGGAACTGCAGTATATAAAATAGCCAGCAGATGTCAGAATGGAATCTCTTAAGACTCAAGTATGAAAACACAATAAATAACAGGAGTTTCTGGAAGGACTGAGGCTTTCTTGCACTGTGCACAACACACTTCAGTCACACTGGTCTTTCTTCCTCAAATACATCTGCTTTAACACTTTTTCAAAGACTCCCCACTCTATCTGGCCAATTCCTATTCACCCAAACCTTACTTTATGTGTCTCTTCCTAAGGAAGTCCTCCCTACTGCCTCCCAGGCTCAAAATTGAACCCATTATTTTCCCCTTGAAACTTGTTCCTTACTTCAGCAAATGGCACCATCAACCCCGCTGCTTAAACCAGAAATCAGGGAGTCTTCTTTGATGCCTTTCTTTCCTCACTACACATATCTAAATAAACGCTGAGCTGCTCATTTACCCCTCTGACCTCTCCTTCTAATACAGTACCCATATTGCATCCAATATTGTTTTAAGTGGACAATTCTGAACTCCCCACCTTGATCAACATGATCTTTGCCTGACTCTCCCTTTACCTATTCCCCCTAGATAACCTGAACTTAACCCTTCAGGTTCCTTTACATGTCATGTTTTCAGGGAAATTCTCTCTGAGCCTCCAGCAAGGTTTTCAGGTCTTTGAGATATTTACTCACATGGCATCTTATGGCATATTATAGACCTCAAAAAGGCAGTCCCCCTGCCCATCCATATCCTCAACTCTTAGCACAGTGCCTGGCACATAGCAGGAACTCAATAACGCTGATGAATGAATTTGTAATCTCAGCGCTTTGATCTATGATAGAATGAAATCTTTAAAGTAATAAAACAGTGATTTGGTGACCATTTCACACTTAGCCAAATTGTGCTCCTTACTTTAGATGTCCTGTAGGACAAATCTGGTCAGCCATCTTTTCTGTAAATCAAGTTTTACTGGGACACAGCCACACCCACTCATTTACATATTGTCCGTGGCTGCTTTCATACTACCAACCGCAGTTGGCAGAGTTAAGAGATCATAAGAGGCCGGGCGCGGTGGCTCAAGCCTGTAATCCCAGCACTTTGGGAGGCCGAGACGGGTGGATCACAAGGTCAGGAGATCGAGACCATCCTGGCTAACCCGGTGAAACCCCGTTTCTACTAAAAAATACAAAAAACTAGCCGGGCGAGGTGGCGGGCGCCTGTAGTCCCAGCTACTCGGGAGGCTGAGGCAGGAGAATGGCGTGAACCCGGGAGGCGGAGCTTGCAGTGAGCCGAGACCGCGCCACTGCACTCCAGTCTGGGCGACAGAGCGAGACTGCGTCTCAAAAAAAAAAAAAAAAAAAAAAAAGAGATCATAAGAGCCCGCAAAGCCTAAAATATTTACCATTTGACCCTAACAGAAAGCTTGCCAACCCCTGCTTTAGCGGCTTGACGACAGCTACATACAGAATTTATGACACGATCAAGCTATAAAAGCAAAAGAGAGTAAAAAGACTGGTGCCTGGATCTTATAAGAGACAAGCTTAGCTCAAGCAAAGAGGGGGAAGAGAAAAAGAAGTCCTGATTCCTGTACTTGTTCTTCATTCCAAATGTAGGCCCAAATTTTCCAGCCTGTGAACTGCTGAACACATTGTTAATTGTAATGCTAACTTACTTCACAGAAGAACTATACAGAGCAATGATAAAGCAGTTTTTGTTTTTTTTTAATGTTGCATTGACAGCAGGAAGAACACTACCTTAATTTAGGAGCAACATTCCTACTAAGCTGGTAACCTGTTTGTGGAGAATAAACATTTTTCACTATCCCCATTTCTTTCAATGCAACCCTTTCAAGAGTTTACCAAATTCAGATTTGCTATGGTTCTTTCTTATTTCACATTACATATTCAAACAAACTGTATATATCTCTCCAACTGTTTCTTACTATAGTATTTCAGAACTGTTTATTCCAAGTATTGAACCCCACTGTGGAGCTGATGGCCTAAATGTTAAAAAGTTGGCCATAAAAACTCAACCATCACATCTTCTCTTACTCCAGCCTGAACATACACTGGAATCCAGGGTAACAATTACACTATTTTCCTCCAAGAAAAGCACGTAAAGATGGGGTACAAGGAATAAACAAACATTAAAAGTCCCCTGGATAAGCACAGACTGACTAGAAATAATTTTTTTTAATGAAAAAAAAAAAAAAAGTCCCCTAAGCCTTGGCCAGCTGTTACTCATTGGCCACTGAAACTTCCAGTCTCAACCTCTCCATTTGTAAAATGGCTTTAATATTGATTGGTTAAGGCTATTTTTAGATAATGAACTTAAGTGTTTGGTAAGTTTGAAGTTTGTACACAATTAGAGGATGAGTATGCTATCTCAGAGCATCTGTAAACAGCAATGAGATCTATCTATGCCATGAATGCCAGCACAAATCACTTCTAAATGCCTTATACCAAAGACTAGCCATTAATAACATTTACCAATGTCAAGCAATTGTGCCAACTGCTCTACTCGCATTTTTTTCACTTAATCCTTATGACACTTTGAAGTAGAGATTTCTATTATCCTACTTTTATCGTTAAAGAAAATGAGATTCAGCCGGGCGCGGTGGCTCACGCCTGTAATCCCAGCACTTTGGGAGGCCGAGGTGGGCGGATCACGAGGTCAGGAGATCGAGACCATCCTGGCTAACACGGTGAAACCCCGTCTCTACTAAAAATACAAAAAATTAGCCGGGCGTGGTGGTGCGTTCCTGTAGTCCCAGCTACTCGGAGGCTGAGAATGGCGTGAACGCAGGAGGTGGAGCTTGCAGTGAGCCGAGATGGTGCCACTGCACTCCAGCCTGGGCGACAAAGCGAGACTCCGTCTCAAAAAAAAATAAAAATAAAGAAAATGAGATTCAGAGAGGCTCACTTGCTGAAAATCACCCATCTCGTAAGTATTGGAGCCAACACTCAAAATCAAATCTGCCTGTCTTTAGAGCCAGTATTCATATGACCACAGTGCCACACACTACACCTTCTTAATTTAAGAAATAAATGCAGAACCACAGAATTAAAATACGTGCTTTCCAGGTAAAGATGGTAGATTAAGCACATGTATCTACCTCCACTCCCTCCCAAAAATCCCATTAAATGACAGTAAAAGTTTTGTCTTAAGATATAAACCTAAAAGGATGGAAGAAAAGAGGAAACAGGAATAAAATGTTAGAAGCTGGAAAACAGGTAGATCAACAGTAAGTAATGTAGTAGACTGAAAAACTGAATTCTGAGCCAGCAGTAGGAAAAGAAAAAAAAAACCCACAGGAACCCGCACACAACAAAAAACTCACAACCTAATTTATATCATGGAATCCCTAAAAGGCTCAGAAACTGGTGGCTTCAGGTGCCTCTAGAAATAAGGGGTAGAAGGGTACACATTAAAATAAGACTTGGTGCAAGGTTTAAGTAATCAGATGCTCTCTGCAACTCTATGCAGCTAAACAGCCTGCATTACACAGTGCCCTCTCAAAATTACAAGGTTTTTTTTTGGCCAGGCAGTGGCTCACGCCTGTAATCCCAGCACTTTCGGAAGCTGAGATGGGCAGATCACCTAAGGCCAGCAGTTCGAGACCAGCCTGGCCAACATGATGAAACATGGTCTCTATTAAAAATACAAAAATTAGCCAGGCATGGTGGTATGCGCCTGTAATCCCAGCTACTCAGGTGGCTAAGGCACAAGAATCACTTGAGTCAGGGAGGCAGAGGTTGCAGTGAGCCGAGATCATGCACTGCACTCCAGCCTGGAGCAAAACTGTCTCCAAAAAATAAAAAGTTTATTTTCTGAAAAGGGTAAAATAGAAGGTCTCTAGATTACAGGATGCCAAGTAGTTTGCGCAGAGTTATTATACTCAAAAGAGAGACACAGTGAGCAAATGCATACTGGATACTGAAACACATACGCACACCTCTCTCTCCTGAGCCTCACCACAGCCCCATTCCTTTGAATCCCAGAACATTGGCACGGCCTCATTCAGCACTTGGGAAATTGGAAGAGTCTTTGTTCTCTGAGGAATGACCAGCTCAATAGGGAATAACTAAAGATACAGACACAAAAAGTTTTCTCAACAAAAATGGCCCAATAGATGGCCCTTTGGCAAAGTTCAACATCAACAAGCTCTACTCCAAGCCTTTAATCCATGTTGGTTCCCAATTTTTTAATGTGAGCAGACAACCAATGGAAGCATCTAATATGAAACAAACAAACAAAAAAAAAGAAAAGTAATTATAGATAAAATAGACTATAAAGGAAAAAGAAAACATTAAAAGTACTATCATTCTAAAAAGAGAGCAGAAGGAAAAAGAAGGAGAGGAAATCAATAAAAACCTACAAGCATTCATTGGTGGGAGGTACTCAACTCATGGAGATAGAGTAGAATGATGGTTACTAGAGACTGGGAAAGGTTAGAGGAGGAACACCGATGGCTAATGGGCGCAAAAATATAGTTAGATGTAATGAATAAGTTCTAGTATTTGATAGCATAATGGGTGATTACAGTCAATAATTACTGTACATCTAAAAATATCTAAAAGTTTAACTGAAATGTTTGTAATACAAAGAAATTATAAATGAGGTGACAGATAATCCCTTTATCCTGATGTGATTATTACGCATTGTATGCCTGTATCAAAATATCTCATGCACCCCATAAATATATACTTACGTACCCATAAAAAATAATAAAATTATTTTAAAACCTACAAAATTTGAGAACTAAAAGATACAAGTATCAAGTTTAAATAGGTTCACCAAGTGCCCACCACAGTGAATTAAAATAAACACACACTAAGCGATGTCATCATGGAACACAAGCATACTAGGAACAAAGATCCTTGTTTCTCAGGACGAAAAATTTAGTCCCACAAAAAAATCAGGAATCAGAATGATTTCAGATTTCTCAGCAGTAACACTGAAAGCTAGACGTTTTGCTTTAAAATTCTCAAGGAAAATGATTGCTCATCTAGAACCCTATATTCAGCAAACTATAGAATAAAGACATTTTTAAGGCCAGGCATGGTGGCTCAAACCTGTAATCCCAGCACTTTGGGAGGCTGAGGTGGGCAGATTACCTGAGGTCAGGAATTCGAGACTAGCCTAGCCAACATGGCAAAACCCTGTCTCTACTAAAAATACAAAAATTAGCCAGGTGTGGTGGCACGTGCCTGTAATCCCAGCTACTTGGGAGGCTGAGGCAGGAAAATCGCTTGAACTGACCTGGGAGGTGGAGGTTGCAGTGAGCCAAGATCACGCCACTGTACTCCAGCCTGGTTGACAGATCAAGACTCTGTGTCAAAAAAAAAAATAGAGACATTTTTAGACCAGCAAGGTCATTCACCTCCTATGTCACCTTTCTCAGGAAGACACTGCTAGAGAAAAAAATGCTCCATCAAACAATGGAGTAAACCAAGACACTAGGTAACAGAAAACATGAGATACAATAAAAGAGAAGAAAAAGAATTCCCGGACAATAGTGAAGGGAGTTCCCAGAATACAGCCACACATCAGGCATAGAAGGCTATCAGTCCAGTCAGGGGCAGGTCAGAAGACTCCAGGAAAGGCTTACTCAGGAAAATGAAACAGAGTACCTAATAAAGCTGATTGCTGTGAATGATTTAGATAAATGGCAAAAAGTTTAGTTGATTTAGTGGAGATTCCATAGAAAAACCAAGCCTAGAAAAAAAACAAAAGGATATACAGCAAAAGAAAACCAGGCACTATACTCAGAATCATTCCTAATGATACTGACCTACTCAAATCACACTATGTTATCTGAAGGGGTGGCCTGCCCCTCCACACCTGTGGGCGTTTCTCCTTAGGTGGAGCGAGAGACTTGAGAAATGAGACACAGAGACAAAGTATAGGGAAAGAAAAAGTGGGCCCAGGGGACCCGCCCTTAGCATACAGAGGACCCATGCCTGCCCCGTCTGAGTTCCCTCAGTATTTATTGATCATTATCTTTACCATCTTAGAAAAAGGGAAGTGGCAGGATAATAGGATCATCGTAGGGAGAAAGTCAGCAGTAAGACATATGAAAAAAGATCTCTGTGACTGAAGTTTAAGGAAAAGTGCTGTGACTTGATATGCATATGGCAACATCTCCATAAATCTTTTTAGTGCACAAAGAGCAGCATTGCACTAGCAAGTCCCACCTTTCGCCCTAAGGCGGTTTTCTCCTTTCTCAGTAAACAGAACATACACTGAGATGTTCCATTGCCCAGGGACCTGCAGGAGACAGATGCTTTTCTCTATCTCAACTGCCAAGAGGCCTTCTTTCCTCTTACACTAGTCCTCCTCAGCACAGACCCTTCACACGTGTCAGGCTGGGGGACAATCAGGTCTTTCCCTTCCCAGGAGGCCATATTTCAGACTATCACATGGGGAGAAACCTTGGACAATACCTAGCCTTCCTAGGCAGAGGTCCCTGCGACCTTCCTTTGGCAGTGTACGTGTCCCTGGGTACTTGAGATTAAGAGAATGGTGATGACTTTTAACCAGCAAGCTGCCTTCAGGCACCTTTTTAACAAAGCACACCCTGCACAGCCCAAAATCCTTTAAACCTTGAGTCACCACAGCACATGTCTCTTGCAAGGACAAGGTTGGGGGTAGGGTCACAGATTAACAGCATCTCAAATACAGAACAAAATGGAGTCTCTTATGTCTACTTCTTTCTATATAGACACAGTAACAGTCTGATCTCTCTTTCTTTTCCCCACAGTTATCCTTTGAAAGGAAGAGATGACAAGATATGTGAGTGATGGAGCTAAAGAGAGGAAAGACACCTAAATCCTAATCACGACCATCACATTATTTAGAGACAAAAAGGTAAATACCAATAAAATCAGCTAAAAAGAGGTGTATGTAGTTGCTCCTGGGGAGAAGGTTAAGGACTATCCCCCCACCGACACAACAAACTTGGAGAACTATTTGGCTTAAAAATATAGTACTTTTTTCCTTTGGTGGTACTAATATTTCATATACTCAGCATCAAGCAGTAATGCTACCTTTCATTAAGACTGCCTGGCAATAAAACACAATGACGCTTCATCAGGATTGGCAAATTCTCTAGTCCAAAATAAGACGAACTTACTGAAGCTTGCAATAATCTCAATATTATAATAGTCTCACTAGTGATTGCAGCAAAAAGTAGGATAAGAAAAATAGAAACCCAATTTTTCTTAATCGATATGTTTATTAAAAACATAGACTAATGATCCTGTGCTTAAAAGTCGTTGTGGTTATGTGTTGATTTCCACGAAATATAACTATTAAGAGACTCTTCACAAATATACTCTGGGCAGAAAAGGTAAACAGAAATGACTGACAAGACAGTGCCATTTCAGACACAGCTCCCTCAATACTTGCTAGAAAATGGAGTTTGACATTATTTACAATTATACCAGTATTGTCAGAGGCGAAATGTCACAGGGATAAGGGTACACCAGATCATGAGACATCGTTTCATACTTCCCAAATAGTTTTAAATTTTAGCTTTGAACGTCAGTTACCAGAGCCAAACTTGTTCTTAACAAGCAGAACTTTATGTCCATTCAAAGAGTCTCTTACACCTTTCTGGGCCTATTCACTTGCAGAGAGGAGTCGAAACTGTAACCAGGCTCTTCATATCGTGCATTCATATGAGATGTCCAGTCTTCATATGCTGTCCAATTTCTTTAAGATAAATGGAGCTGAAAGAAAATAAATCTAAAATTAGTTTTCAAATCTATTAGTCCATAGGCTACATTATAGAATTATAAGACTGGGGAAGGAAACCTTATAGGTTTATTCAAAATGTTTTTGAAAATAACTCCAAGGGATGGTCAAGCATCTGCCTGTACAACCCAGCAAAAGGGACTCATTGCCTTCCAAAGCAGCCCATTCTACTGTCATTCATCTATTACTGTAAATTTCATTCTTATACTATGTAAAACCTTTTCTCCAGATAGGTTGCCCCTTAGGACGATAAAGTATAAATCCAATTCTCTTTTAAATGACAATCCTTTACTCTGGCGATTTATTTTAACTGTAAAAGGAACTCTAGAGGAAACAAATGGGTATTTTTCACCTTTAAAAACTCATTTGAAAGGCAGAAGTTATGGGAAAACACTGGACTAGAGAACCAGAAGAGCTGGACACTGCTAGAGAAAAAAGGAGGAAAATATGTTTTGGGTCTCTTACTGATTAGCTCTGTATCACTTACATACTCTGATTACATCTGATACAGTCCTACCTCAGTCATTAAGAGGGTCTAATAAGATCATGTATATAGAAATGTCTAGAAAAGTAAGTGTCAACATATAGATCTAAAGAAGTGATATTACTGTTCGGTGTAAAAGTGTTGTGACCAAAAAAAAGTTACTCAAATCACCTTCTTTCTCAATACTCATACAAATAGAACACTTTGTTATTATTTTTTTTTTCAGTCCCCCGAGTAGTTGGGACTATAGGCACATGCCACCATGCCTGGCTAATTTTTGTATTTTTTTAAAAGACGGGGTCGCCATGTTGCCAAGGCTGGTCTTGAACTCCTGAGCTCAAGCAACCTGCCCTCCTCAGCCCCGCAAAGTGCTGAAATTACAGGCATTGAGCCGCTGCACTCAGCTCCATTTGTTAATATTAAACTGAAGACACTGAGATCTGTCAGAAGCTGATAAAGTCAGCAGTATATCCAACCTTTTCTACTAATTCTTAACGACAGAAAAAAATCCGTGAAATAATCAATGGATAAGCAAAATGCGATATATCCTTCCAATGGAAACTTATTTAGCCATCAAAATGAAGTTCTGACACATGCTACAACATGGATGGATCTTGAAAACCTTATGCTAAGTGAAATAAGCCAGACACAAAAGGCCATGCATTTGACAATTTCATTTAAATGAAATATCCAGGGCCAGGTGTGGTGGGCCACACCTGTAATCCCAACACACTGGAAGGTAGAAATGAGAAGGATTGATAGAGCCCAGTAGTTCCAGACCGACCTGGGCAACAAAATGAAACCTCGTGTCTACAAAAATTAGCAGGGCGTGCTGGCGTGTGCCTGCAGTTTTAGTTACTCAGGAGGCTGAAAGTAGTTGGATCACTTGAGCCCAGGAGGTCGAGGTTGCTGTGAGTCACGATCACCGCAGCCTCCACCTCTGCCCTCTAGCTTGGGCAACAGAGCAAGACCCTGTCTCAAAAAAAAAAAAAAATCCAGAATAGACAAATCCATAGAGAAAAAGTAGATTAGTAGCTGTGAAAGGCTGTAGAAAAGTGAAAATGGGGTAACAATGAATGCATATGGTGTTTCTTCTAGGGGGAAAGAAAATATTGTCAAATTGTGATGGCTGCACAACTGACTTTGCTAAAAACCACTAAATTGTACACTTTAAATGGGTATATTTTATAATGTACAAATTATATTTCAACTTAAAAGTGAAAATAAACAATTCATATCAAATACAAAGATCACTGAGAAGCAGCAAATATTTTACTGGCAGCTAGATCAATGAAAAAGGCAGGAGGCAGGAAATAAGTAAATTTGGGAGTTGCAAGAAGCTGTTGAAGTAGGATGACATGGGTGTTTCTGTTCCCCAAGACTTGATCTCCTGTGAAAGCAGAGTAATACCACAGACAGTGAAAGAGACACACAATAAGGGAGATCTCAGCCTAGGCCGAACATGAGCCTTCAATAGGATGACCTTGGTATGGCCTTCATTTATTTGAACCATCCCTGCCACTCCATCCAGACTGGCTGGCCAATAATATACTGCAAGGAACAATGGAAAGCATACTGAATTGAGAATGAGAAGGCAGGGCATTCGAGAACTGATCATAAAGCTGCTTCCAGTTCTTATGTTCAGTGTTCCTATAACTCTGATACTGTCCTTCCTTGCTAAGTCCCCTCTGAAAATCAGGTTTTCATATGTAAAATGATATGAAGAATCTTAGGCCCTGCCTCCCTCAAAGGTCCACTGTCAAGACTATATAATGGGAGCAACTTCCTGTCAATTGTAAAATATAGAAAAAAAAAAAAACCCTCAAATATTTGCATTAATCCTATAGATTCATATTCTTTTTTCCCATTTCTTCCAAAAAAGTAATCATTTACTTCACCCTCTATACAAAGAAACAGAGATGAAGCAAAACTTTTTGGATTTCAAAGGTCAGCACTTTTGAATGGGAAGGAACCTGGCCGCTGGTTCACGCCTGTAATCCCAGCACTTTGGGAGGCCCAGGCAGGCGGATCACCTGAGGTCAAGAGTTCGAGACCAGCCTGGCCAACATGGTGAAACACCCATCTCTACTAAAAATAAAAATATTAGCCGGGCGTGGTGGCACACGCCTATAATCTCAGCTACTCGGGAGGTTGAGGTAGTAGAATGACTTGAACTCGAGAGGCAGAGGATGCACTGGGCCGAGATTGCGCCACTGCACTCCAGCCTGGGCAACAGGCGAGACTGTCTCGAGAAGAAAGAAAGGAAGAAAGGAAGAAAGGAAGAAAGGAAGAAAGGAAGAAAGGAAGAAAGGAAGGAAGGAAGGAAGGAAGGAAGGAAGGAAGGAAGAAAGAAAGAAAGAAAGAAAGAAAGAAAGAAAGAAAGAAAGAAAGAAAGAAAGAAAGAAAGAAAGAAAGAAGAAAGAAAGAAAGAGAAAAGAGAGGGAAGGAACCTGGTATTGAGTTAAGAGTTCTGGATTTTAGGTCAAGATCATTCACTGAATCGCTGAGTGACCTTCCCTACTCTGGTTCCGTTTCTCTGTCTGCAAAACGAGGGAGTTCCTCTAGGGATCATTACTTAAGCTCTTTCAGCTCAAACATTCTTTTTTTTTTGAGATGGAGTCTTGTTCTGTCACCCAAGCTGGAGTGCAGTGTCGCGATCTCGGCTCACTGCAACCTCCGCCTCCTGGGTTCAAGCAATCCTCCCACCTTAGTCTCCCGAGGAGCTGGGATTACAGAAGCCCGCCACCACGAACTCCTGACCCCAAATGATCCGCCCGCCTCGGCCTCACAAAGTGCTGGGTAGGATTACAGGCGTAAGCCAACGCGCCTGGCAGCTCAAACATTCTTAAAGCTGGGAGAACCAGGATGATTAACCACGCGCGCCGGGCCACCACGTGCACTTCAGTGCCCCGACCCTGACCCGCAGACCTCAAACCGCGCATATGCCCGTCGCCCTCAACGCGTACCCTCCTTGCTCCCCGCTACCGTTCAGCTCAGTTCAAGGGCCCCGATGGCCTGTAGGATTAGAGTTAAGGGGTGCCCGCCGGTGAGCTCCCCGCTAGTCTCACAGTCACAGCCCGGGAGACACTCACTGACTCGCAGCAGGGCCACGTAGATGAGAAAGTTCCGTATGGAGGAGATCACATCCTCGCGCATCTTCCGTTTCATCTCCTCCGGGTCCAGCTTCGGCGCGAGGCCCTCAATCCGGAACATCGCGGCTCTGACTTTGCAGTTTCCAGATGCCGCGCTCTCCTCTTCCCAGTGGCCGCCTCGCGCCCGGAACTGGGCCTATCCCCACTTCCTGTTCCCGCCCCCCCTCCCCCGTTGCCACACTGGACGATGGATGCCTGCAAGGGACATTCCACGTCCTGACCCAGCGGATCTGAAGTGCGGTCTGAGGCGGGCGGCAGCAATCTCAGCAACGCAGACTTGGGTTTCTCCACGCTGTCTTTAATAACATCTATCTTATACAAAAATCAGCCCGACTCGGTGGCGCGTGCCTATAATCCCAGCTACTCGGGAGGCTGAGGCAGGAAAATCGCTTGAACCCAGGGGGCGGAGGTTGCAGTGAGCCGAGATCGCGCCACTGCACTCCAGCCTGGGCGACAGAGCGAGACTCCGTCTCAAAATAATAATAATAATAATAATAATAATAATAATAACTCCAGCCTGGGCGACAGAGCGAGACTCCGTCTCAAAATAATAATAATAATAATAATAATAACAACAACAACAACAACAACAACAACAATAACATCTGTCTTGAACCTGGAGCGCTGCGCTGCAAAGTGCTTTTACGCCCTGGAGGGGGCTGTGCACATAAGGTACCACTGTAAACAGTGATAACTAACATTTATTGAATATTCAGTATAATTGTCACCTGTGAATTCGATATTATAATCGTCATTTCCTAGATTAGAAAATTGAAGCACAGAGATCTTTAAAACAATTTGCTCAAATGTGCTTTGATTTTTATTTATTTTTTATTGCTAATTGTTGTTGTTGAGACTGATCTGGAACTCCTGGGTTCCAGGATCCAAGCGATCCTCTCGCCCCCGCCTCCCAAAGTGCTGGGATTACAGGCGTGAGCTACCGCGCCCGGCCCCCAAATGTGCTTAAAAATACCTCAGAGGGGAAAAAGTATTGAGAGAGATAAATGATGTCAGCAAAATATTAAAAACTGGTGACTTCATATTAGTTAATTATTCTAGTCTTTCTTGACTGTGTTTGAAATTTTACATAAGTTAAAACAAAGAGACAAAGATGAAACTTTTTTTTTTTTTTTTTTGGATACAGAGTCTGGCTCTGCCGCCCAGGCCGGAGTACAGTGGCGCGATCTCAGCTCACTGCAACCTCTGCTTCCCAGGTTCAAGTGATTCTCCTGCCTCAGCCTCCTGAGTAGCTGGGATTACAGGTGCGCACCACCATGCCTGGCTAAATTTTGTAGTTTTTGTAGAGACGGGGATTCACCATGTTGGCCAGGCTGGTCTTAAACTCCTGACCTCAGGTGATCTGCCCACCTCGGCCTCCAAAAGTGCGGTGATTACAGGCATGAGCCACTGCACCTGGCCTTTTTACAGATTATTGAAGCACAGAGGTCTTTAAAATACTGTTAGCCAAGTAACACAATATGTATAAAGCAAGTTCAAATCTGATCAGCATTTTACAGATGAGTAGAAGGAGGCTCAGAAACCAAGTCCAGCTTTGGTGTGAGCCCCTTGATCTGGAACATCGCAGCTGAAGTCTAAAGTGCACTAAAGTCTGAAGTCATTCTGCTGGTGATGCACAGGACAGGGTTCTAATGCAGAAAATTATCATGTCAAGTTGAATTATCTTTCCCCTGCACCCTACTGCTCATCTGTTAGTCTTTAACAGTGCCCACATGAATGGACATCGCTGGAGTTAGGAGTTTGATGCAACCAGATTTCCTGTCACAGAAGCATCCAAACCGAGTGAGTAGGCTGCTGCCCCAAGTTACACAAGCCAACTAGCCATATCTACTTCTTACACACAAGCCCAGATGACTGAATTGCTCACATAATTCAAAACCAGAATGTTCCTTCTTGATTGCATATTGCATAGCAGCAATGGACTTTGGATAAATCAGGACAATAATTTACTATGAGAGCAACTAAAAACTATAAGCACAGTCACCTTTCTGGTTGACAGAATGTAAGACACTGGGGCAAGAAAGGAAACTCATCTGCTTATTCCAGCTTTAGCAACCTTTTGCATCTGTAATTCATGCAGTGGAATAGCAGAGGCAGCTCTGGAATGGGAGTGGCTGACTCCCAAGGAATAGCCTCCAGCCAACCCTTCGTGAGTGTTTAGAAAGCCTACAGTGATGCTGAAAGCAGCAAGGACTGTGGAAAGAACATGAACACTGGAGACATGGACACTAGATCTGGCACTGCTGCCAACTAGCGGTGTGATGAGGGATGAGTATCTGATTTCACTGCAACTCCATTTCTTTCTTCTTATTTATTTATTTATTTTAGACTGAGTCTTGCTCTGTCGCCCAGGCTGGAGTGCAGTGGCACGATCTTGGCTCACTGCAACCTCTGCCTCCCAGGTTCAAATGATTCTCCTGCCTCAGTCTTCCGAGTAGCTGGGACTACAGGTGTGTGCCACCAGGCCTGGCTAGTTTTCTTTATTTTTTAAGAGATGAAGTTTTGCTCTGCCACCCAGGTTGGAGTGCAGTGGTGTGATCATAGCTCATGGCAGCCTCACACTGCTGGGCTCAAGCAGTCCTCCTCCTGCCTTAGCTTCCTGAGTGGTTGGGACTATAGGCATGTGCCACTACACCTGCTTATTTTTTTCTATTTTGTTAGAAATAGGGTCTTGCTGTGTTGTCCAGGCTGGTCTCAAACTCCTGGGCTCAAGTAATCCTCTTGCCTCAGTCTCCTGACCAAAGCATGAACCACCGCACCCAGTTCTTCCATTTCTTTAGTTGGAAAGGGAAGGCATATACTGAGACGCTTTTGAAAGTTTCTTCCAGTTCTAACAGTCTATGCATTTTTTAAAACAACCTATGCATCTTGAATTTTATTGTCATCTTGAACTTTCTGGTATGGAGCGCTTGACTATGAAAATGTCATCGAATGTGGTCAGAAATATTTCTATTTCTAACAAAATAGAAAAAAATAACCAGGGGTAGTGACACATGCCTGTAGTCCCAACTACTGAGGAAGCTAAGGCAGGAGGAGGACTGCTTGAGCCCAGGAGTGTGAGGCTGCCGTGTGCTATGATCACAGCACTGCACTCCAACCTGGGTGGCAGAGCAAAACTTCATCTGTTAAAAAATAAGAGTGTGTGTTCCACAATAGGATGGATGTAACAATAAGGCATATCTCATCCATCCGAATAGTGAGGCAAAGTGATTGGGAAGGGATGAGATCTTGTTACGTGGTTCCAGTAACTTCAACCCCTAATGCTGACCAAGTTTAGAAAAATAGCTTACATATGAAACTATCAATTAATTTATTTTCTCTGCAGAGATGCTTTTGAGTAACTTTCACAGGAAATGAAAGATGGGGTAAATTAGCAGAAATCATGCTTCTTGGTGAAAAGAACAGATTTTAAGCATTTGAATTTTATTTCCTAAATTAAAGCAGTACTTTCTTAAATTAATTTTTTGAGGCAGGGTCTTGCTATATTGCCCAGGCTAGTCTCAAACTCCTGGGCTCGAGGGATCCTCTTGCCTCAGCCTCCCAAGTAGCTGGGGTACAGGCAACCGCCACCATGCCCAGCTAAAGCAGCACCTTTACACCCGGTAGGTGATATGGTAGCAAATGGCTAGCCTGTTAAAGGGCAATATTATTTTCATAACAATTTCCTTAGGTCTGGTGCTTGCATACCTGTAGAGACAGAAGTAGGTAGGGGATAGAAATATGGAGTAGCTAGATCTTGGAGTGAAGAATTGGTGTTGGATACAGTCTAAGAGGATGACCCATTCCTGTCTCAGATACATTCCTCCTGGTGAATTCAGTTTTCCGCTTGCATGGTTCATCTAGTTGTAATGAAGGAAACTCATGAAAAGAGATTCGCTTCTCTTTTTTGGCTTTTTAAAAAAGTGCTTATGTATTTGGCATGTAGGTGGTGGTATTGTCCAATGACAGTGGGTTTAGGTGAGGCAAATTGAGAAAATATGCTTCAGGAAGTCAACATTGGATGGAGCTATTTCACATCTTGGACCCCTCATTTTTCCTCAATGATGGGATGATGAGAGGTTGGGACTAATCTTTAAAGTTGCCCGCAGCTCTAAATATGCTGTAATTCTGTGTTCATTTTTCCTGTTCTTCCTACATAACCTTGAACTAAAAGCTAAGAGCAAAGGATTCACTGTGATTTGCCATGGAAGGCAAAAATAAAAAGTATGCACACATAATTTAATATTGATATTTGTATTATTTAGTCTGATCGCAGAGGAAATGGGAGCTGATGTCACAGCCTGTCTTGTTTTCCATTTAGATCCCAGGAGGGATTAAAGAGCCATTTCCTTTGCCTCAACTTCCCAGACAGTACAGTACACACCATTCAGAGTGTGCAACCTACTCATAAGAGAATTAAGTGCTTTAATTTCCATCATTGGTGAGGAATTTGTATTTGCAAAGTCAGAGATTGACTGATGACTCATGATTGGGGAATAAATCCAACATAAAATCACAGGAAGCTTGTGATTCCTAATTTATAGGGAGCTATATAGGCTTTGAGTATTGAACAATTCAACCCCTTCATTTGGAAAATGGGGAAACTGAGACCCAAAGGGATGCTAGTTAGAACTGGCTTGGACTAGGATAGGTCTCTGGGCTCCCAGTTTAGCACCTTTCCCTATTGCACCTTGTTGGTTTCGATACTTTAACTGTGAATATTCTCATTGACAATCCTCCCCTCAGAGGTAACGATGAAAAGAATGGAGTGTTGTTAAACCCGGGCTTGGGAGGGACAGGATAAGAGGTGGCTGTTACTCATCAAGAGACTAAAGGCAGCCCTTCTTTCCACATTATCTCACCCATCACCAGTTGTTAATCTGGACTGTGTTATTATCCAGCCCCACACCTCTCCTTCCTCATTCCTTCAGGAGGTGAACATGGCCTGGAATTCCTAAAATAAACTTGACTTTAAAGTTCACTCTGGACCCAAGATGAATGAAATAAGGGTCAGGACAAAGAAAGGACCCTGGGCTCTCAGTAAGGGTTGTTTTGTGATAGATGCTAACCAGAGTCCTCACCTAGCAGAGAGGATAACTTACTTCTAGAAATTACTGCTCACTAAGAGACAGATGCCTCTTCAGGAAGAGGGGCCCTTTGAACCTTAAAGGAGAGGTAGAATATTGATAACCTTCACCTCACTGGCATTTGCTTTCTATGACACCCCGTTCTCAGTTCTAACCTTTAGCGCTTTGTTGTCTGGATAATTCATGAATATTTGATCTCTTGCCATGTAGACTGTAAGTACCTCAAGTACAGGGAACATGTCATTGCTCATTCTGTCATCCTCCAAGCAACCAAGGATAAATACAGATATTTACATGGTAGAAACTCAGTAAGTACCCCCAAGTGAATGAGTGAATGAATGCATTTCATATCTACTAGTGTTTAGAATTTAAAAATTGGTGGCTTTGTATATTAGATTGAAAGGAAATTGTCCCCAAAAGAAATTTCCCCCAAATCCTACTAGTATTATTATTATTATTTTGAGACAGAGTCTTGTTCTGTTGCCCAGGTTGGAGTGCAGTGGCATAATCTTGGCTCACTGCAACCTCTGCCTTCTGAGTTCAAGCAATTATCCTGCCTTAGCCTCCTGAGTAGCTGGGATTACAAGTGTGCACCACCACGCCTTGCTAATTTTTGTATTTTTAGGAGAGATGGGGTTTCACCATGTTGGCCAGGCTGGTCTTGAACACCTGACCTCAAGTGATCCACCTACCTTGGCCTTCCAAAGTGCTGGGATTACAGGCGTGAGCCTCCATACCTGACCCTACATATTATTTTTATATAGTTACTTATTTCTCACTCTTTTAGAACAGATTGTTTTTGTTTGACTAAATAAAAATCAATTAAATAATTTTAGTCTGTCATAGGCAGAGTTATAGAATGAACTTTAAAATGTATTTGCTTGTATTTATTTATAGCAATATAATTATATAAACCCTTATCAAACTTCAAATAACTTGCTTTTTTTTTTTTTTTACAAAAAAATGCGTTTACTATAATAAAATTTAGACAATACAGAATTAAAGAAAAAAAAGTAATTCCCCATGATACTACAGCCACTCACATTGGTGGTAATTCTTTTGGCCTTTCTTCTATCATATACATGTATAGCTCTTGCTCTTTCTTGTGTGTGTGTGTGTGTGTGTGTGTGTGTGTGTGGTGTGTGTGTGTGCAGGCATATATATATATATATATAATCTCCATACCCATTTGTATCTATGTATTTTTACAAAAATAGAACATTTAGTATATGCTATTTTTACTTGCATTTTTCATTAAGTGATATTGACTATTTTCCTATATCTTTAAATATTCCTCTGAACATCATTAATGATGGCTGTATGGCATTCCAGTATATGGATTTACCATAATTTATTTACTAAATCTCTTCCTTTGGGTATTCAGTTGCTTCCATATTTTCTGTATAAATAATACTTCAGTGAACATCCTTGTAGCACTAATTTTGTGCAAACTTAAAAATTTCCCTGATCATTAGAATTACTACCTTAAATTCAGAGTTCTCAGTGTTTCCTGGTGACCCTCTTTTTTCTGGACCAAGGGTGTAGATGTCAGGTCTCCAGGCCTTTAGAACTACAAACAAGGGAATGGAAGATTTTGTTTTTAGAAGAGGTTTGCTTTCTTGTGCTAGAAGTTATTTTGCAGCAGGAAAAGTAAAATGTACTGAGGGCTTAGTTTGCATTGACATCATTTAGAGCACATACTAATTTATAGCCATCTCCCTGCAGAAGTTAGAGCTGATTTTGCCATCATTTCCATCCCATCCCTATTACACAAAAGATACATGCATATGTTATGAAAATGTGCTTATACAGCTGGGTATAGTTCCTTGCCTTTCCATAAAAATGCAGAGCCTGTAATATAGAGGGTACTCAATTAATATTTATCCAGTGAAAGAAAGAGACAGAAGAAAAGGATCGTTTATTGATTTAGTGCTTATAGATCTTCCTCTTATTCTGTTAGGCTTGCTGTAACCCCCTGTCAAGAGCCCTTTGAGAAAGTAGGAAATGAACTCCTTATTTCTAATCTCCATGAGAAACAAGGGTAAGGCTACCAGTATCCATTGTCCACACTCTGTCCCTGACATTATCAGGATGACAGGGTTATCTACTGGCTAAAAATACCAGTAGATAACCACTCGTCTCATCTTAGAAAAGACACAGAGCTTCCTAAAGGTAGGAAGACATTCTTTCTTTCTTAGCAAAGTTAAATTGCTATACATTGTTTGTACAGATTGCGAATAAAGGAACATGCCAATCTTCCCATTACATAATATTTAGAATTCATTTGGGGAGAATAAAGGCCAGGCCTTTGTATGTGAAACCTTGTCTTAACCATTTTCTTCAGAGGGCCTCTCAAAATCTCAGATCCAGGATAGTCTAAAATGCCTTCCAAGCCTTCTTTAATGCTTGGCCCCTAACTTCCACACCCCTGCTTCGATTTGACTATCTCTAGTCACACGAAACACCACTTTGTGGTGCAGTTCTGTCCACCCTTAGATGGGCAACTCTTCTTATTAGATGGGCAACTCTTCTTATTAGAGTCAAACCTGCCTTTCCATACCACGTCCCCACTGGCCCCAGTTATGTCCTCCAGAGTTTCAAATGCAAGGCTTATCATTCTTCCTCATGGCAGCTTGGGTCTTCCTTGACACTTGTTTTCTCCAGGTGAAAAACAATTTTTGCAAAATTCTCATAAAATTTTGCAATTTTCCCATACTCACACCTCCACTTTTCTAGTTAACAATGATTGATTTACTCTGAGCTCTCTGGCTCTACCTCCTCTCATGTACATGCGCAAGCCTCCCCCCACCCTCCCAAAAAAAAACCCCCAAAGGGACATATTGAGTCCCCCGCAAGGAGCTCTGGGATTCAAAGCCAGAGACTGTTTATTCCTTACTCAGAGATTGTCCTTGAACAAGAAGTGTGTGTCTGGGTTATCCATCTCTTCCCTCAGGTCTCTCACAGTGGTGGGTGAAATTCCTGGCCCCTGCTTAGTGCTTGTGTTTTGCACTGTGAAATGAAGGCCAGCTGTAGGAAGTATTTAGGAGAGGTAATACAGTTGCAGTAGAAAAAGCATGGGCTTTGGAGTGAAGGTTAGGTTTAAGTTCCAGCTCCTCTGAGGTTGTTTTGAGACCTTGTGCCATATGCTTAACTTTTCTGGGCTCTAGTTTCTTCAACTGTAACAGAAGGATATAGTAGCTACTTCAAAGTGTTGTTTAAAGAGTGAAATAAAACAATATGTGCCTGGCTTATGGTGGACACTATGTACATAATGTGCCTGGCTTATGGTGGACACTTTATAAATGGTAGTAGCTACTACTAACCATAAGACATAATTTTTCAATAGAAAAATTATGAATTAAGCATACTCTAAATGGAGAAGGTGTTTTTTATTTTTATTTTATTTATTTATTTATTTATTTATTTACCACAACAGTATCTAAAAGGCCGGGCATGGTTGCTCATGCCCGTAATCCCAGCACTTTGGGAGGCTGAGGCGGGAGGATCACTTGAGCTCAGGAGTTTGAGACCAGCCTGAACAACAAAGTGAGACGCCATCTCTACCCAAAAATAAAAAGATTAGTTGGTCATGTTGGTGGCACACACCTGTGGTTCCAGCTGTTCCAGAGGCTGCGGTGGGAGGATCATGTGAGCCTGGGAGATACAGGCTGCAGTGAGCCATGATCGTGCCACCACATGCCAGCCTGAGTGACAAAGCAAGACCCTGTCAAACCCAAACCAAAAAACTCCCAGTATCTACTATCATTTGCCAGTCCCATTTAAATTATCTCTGGCCTCTGATTCACAGTAAATCTTCTTTAAAAAGTTGCAGAGCACCCACAGTCCTCTTTTCCTCACCTCCTATTTATTCTTTTTTTTTCATTGAGATGGAGACTCTGTTGTCCAGGCTGGAGTGCAGTAGCACGATCTTGGCTCACTGCAGCCTCCACCTCTTGGGTTCAGGTGATTCTCTTGCTTCAGTCTCCTAAGTAGCTAGGACTACAGGTGCATGCCACCATGCCTGGTTAATTTTTTTTTTTTTTTTTTTTTTTTGAGACGGAGTCTTGCTCTGTCACCCAGGCTGGAGTGCAGTGGCCGGATCTCAGCTCACTGCAAGCTCCTCCTCTCGGGTTCATGCCATTCTCCTGCCTCAGCCTCCCGAGTAGCTGGGACTACAGGCACCCGCCACTTCGCCCGGCTAGTTTTTTGTATTTTTTAGTAGAGACGGGGTTTCACCGTATTAGCCAGGATGGTCTCGATCTCCTGACCTCATGATCCGCCCATCTCGGCCTCCCAAAGTGCTGGGATTACAGGCTTAAGCCACCGCGCCCGGCCTTTTTTTTTTTTTTTTTTAGTAGAGATGGGGTTTCGTCATGTTGACCAGGCTGGTCTCAAACTCCTGACCTCAAGTAATCCACCCACCTCGGCCTCCCAAAGTGCTAGGATTACAGACGTGAGCCACTATGCCCAGCCACCTCCTATTTATTCTGCAGCCTAAGGACAGGTTGGGCTTCTGGCCCCATCTGTTCTCTGAAACTCCTCCTTTGAAAGAAGTCCTTATTCCCAAATCCAGGAGATTCTTGTGGGCCTCAAACCCTCTGCAGCATTTGACACTATTGGCCATGTGGCCTTTTGAGGAAAGGCCTCCCCTCTTAGCGTCAGGGATACCACATTCTTCTAGCTTTCTTTTCACC
Organism: Macaca nemestrina; assembly: GCF_043159975.1. Taxonomy (NCBI): domain Eukaryota; kingdom Metazoa; phylum Chordata; class Mammalia; order Primates; family Cercopithecidae; genus Macaca; species Macaca nemestrina. Next base: position 66,978,769 of record NC_092138.1, read on the forward strand.
TCTCTAGATGCTCCATAGCCTCCTTCCACACTCTTCCTTGGGTCACACTTAAATGGCAACATTCTTTAAGGACCTCTCCTGGATCCCCTTCTCTTCTGTACTCATGTGTAATCTCGCCTGGCCTCAAATGCCGTATTTAGGCTAATGATTTACCACATATGTCTCCAGCTCACTTCTCTCCAGAAACACAGAGTTGTATATCCAACCAACCTCCTAACTTCACCGTCTTCTCGGATGTCCCGTGGGTACACACTTCACCTGTTCAAGGCAGAACCAATCCTCTTCCCATCTGTCTTAATGCATTTGGGGCTGCTGTTACAGAATATCTGAGACTGGGTAATTTATGAAGAACAGAAGTTTATTTTCTTTCAGTTACAGAGACTGGGAAGTCCAGGATCAAGGTGGTGGCATCTGGTCCGGTGAGGGCCTTCTTGCTGTATCCTCACATCGCAAAAGGTGGGAGGGGAAGAGAATGCCCATTCCTGAAAGCCCTTTCATAAGAGCATTAATCCATTCGAGAGAGTGGAGCCCTCATGACCTAAATCTCCCATTAGATTCCACCTCCTAATACTGTTGCATTGGGGATTAAATTTTCAACACAAGAATTTTTGGTGACATATTCAAACCATAGCACTCTTCTAATCCATCTTAACTCTTGTGCTGTCTAGCCCAATGACTGGCACTACCATCCATTCCCTCTGGTTGTTAAAGCCAGAAATCTGGGAGTCGACTTGACTCTTGCCCCACCCATAGGCCCTACCTTGAATTAACCACTAAGTTTCATTGATTCTATCTCCTTAATATCTCTAAAAGTCATTATATTCTTTCTGTTCCCACTACTACCACTTTTGCTCAGGCCACCCATTAATTGGTCTTCTTTATTCTGTCTTATCCTCGCTAGTGCATTTTCTACCCTGCAGCCTGAGTGATCTTCCTAAATATACATTTTATAGTGCAAAGACCCAAAGCAAAGAGTTTGGTGAGTTCAGGGAACATCCAGCAGATGTGGAGATAGAGGTGGGAGATTGAGTGGGAAAAGAGAAGAATAGAAGAAGAGTGAAGAAGAGTCAACAGGTTGAGGAAGAGAGTAAAAAGGGATGATGTTGTTGAGGAAGATAGGTCTTTGTACATGAATTCTTTCTGATTAAAATTCCTTTTCCTGGCCAGGTGTGGTGGCTCACACCTGTGATCCCAGCACTTTGGGAGGCCGAGGCGGGTGGATCACCTGAGGTCAGGAGTTCGAGACCAGCCTGGCCAACATGGTGAAACCCTGCCCCTAGTAGAAATAGAAAAAAATAGCCGGGAGTCATAGCAGAAGCCTGTAATTCCAGCTACTGGGAGGCTGAGGCAGGAGAATTGCTTGAACCCTGGAGGCAGAAGTTGCAGTGAGCCAAGATTGAGTCACTGCCTTCCAGTCTAGGCAACAAGAGTGAAACTCTGTCTCGAAAATAAATAAATAAATAAATAAATAAATAAATAAATAAATAAATGAAAGAAATCACCTTAGATATCACCTTTTCCAAAAAGTCTTTACTAGTTTAGTTAATGGTTACATGCCAGTGCTGGTTCCTTAGTTGTAACAATGGTACCACTGTAATATAGGATGTTAATACTGGGGAGACCAGGGTGAGAAGTATATGGAATTCTCTGCATTATCTTTGCAACTTTGCTATAAATCTTAAATTATTCTTTTTTTTTTTTTTTTTTTTTTTTTTTTTTTTGAGACGGAGTCTCGCTCTGCCGCCCAGGCTGGAGTGCAGTGGCCGGATCTCAGCTCACTGCAAGCTCCGCCTCCCGGGTTCCCGCCATTCTCCTGCCTCAGCCTCCCGAGTAGCTGGGACTACAGGCGCCCGCCACCTCGCCCGGCTAGTTTTTTGTATTTTTTAGTAGAGACGGGGTTTCACCATGTTAGCCAGGATGGTCTCGATCTCCCGACCTCGTGATCCGCCCATCTCGGCCTCCCAAAGTGCTGGGATTACAGGCTTGAGCCACCGCGCCCGGCCTAAATCTTAAATTATTCTAAATAAAAAGGTCATGAAAAAAATTCCACTAGCCCTCCTGTGCTGGCTCAGCTGCTGCTTCTGCATGTCTGTGAGACCTGTGCCTACTCTTGTCCAAGCGTCAAAACACCTAGCATAACATCTTACCATTGTCTATGCATCTTTCTCTTCCACCAAAATAAGGGTGGGAATCACGTCTTCTCATTTTTGTATCTCTGATGCTAACACAGTGCCTAGCAAATGACAGCTGTTTGGTTATCTCCTAAGTAAATGTTTATTGTAAACAAGTTTATTTTAGGGGACACTACCAAAGCTCTTATTGCAGGGTAACCTGAAATTATAGGAAGAAAGAACTTAACAGTCTCAGATATTAGAAATGACTTGTAAGCTCTGTTTGCTTCCCAGCATGGCAGACTTGGCAGACCTGTGGTGATGGATATACTTGAACATCCTGTGCATCCCCACACAATATTTATGTTTCCGGGAGAGCCACGTGATCCTTGTTCCTCTGCAGGTAGAGTCCCAGGCCAGCTGAGCTGGGTTAGTTCACTCCAGGTGAGCCTCACAGGCTGCTGCCAAATCCCAGGAGGGCGTGGACTGTGTGTGAGTGCAGGAAAGCCAACTAGGGCAGAGGGCAAAAGAACCAGTTGGAAGAAGAATGACACCACAGGGAGATGAATCTCCAGTTAAGCAATTCTAGTCCCAGCTCTTGCATTAATGAGCTGCATGACCCTGGCCAAGTGTCTATCTCTTAGTTGCTCCAGAGTCCATATCTGTAAAATGAGGGCTTGGATTGGCCGGTCTCTACAGTCTCTTCCAGGATTGATGCTGGGATTTGGTGATCAGTGTGAAGACTGTGGACACTGGTGGAAGGAAGGAGGTAAGTGTGTGTTAGGAGCATATGGCAACTGACCATTGGTTCAGGTCAGCAGACATCGTTAGCAAAAAAACAAACAAAACCAAAAAAAAAACGAGCTAGGTCAGAGATGTGTTTAAGTCATCCTGGAAGTAGAGACTTCTGGGACACAATAGTTCAACTGTTGTGTCTTAAGGATTTAATCCAGATCCATCAGAAGGAAACATTCCTAAGGACTGGAGTAGGGGAGGTGGGTGGCAGAGCAGTGGTGATTTATACTTAATAGAATGATCACATTTCGGGAGGTTTTTATATTTATTGGCTAATAAGTTTTTTGTTTTGTTTTGTTTTTGAGACGGAGTTTTGCTCTTGTCATCTAGGCAGGGGTACAATGGCGTGATCTCAGCTCACTGCAACCTCTGCCTCCTGAGTTCAAATGATTCTCCTTCCTCAGCCTCCCATGTAGCTGGGCTTACAGGTGCGTGCCACCACGCCCGGCTAATTTTTTGTATTTTTAGTAGAGACAGGGTTTCTCCATTTTGGCCAGGTTGGTCTTGAACTCCTGACCTCAGGTGATCTGCCCACCTTGGCCTCCCAAAGTGCTGGGGTTACAGGAGTGAGCCACTGCGCCTGGCCTAATAGTTTTGATTATTTGCTTTTCACTGAAATTATCTATAATTTAAGTGTTGGAGATGATACAAAGGGTACCACCTGGAACTTGGCTAGGGCAAGCATGGCAGCAATGCAGTGTTTTTGAATGCAGCTGTTAAGTGTGTGAATTAAAATTATTTGGAGTTTGAGGCTATGAACTATAAAATTATAAAAATTCAGAATTTTCTTAATCTAAGTGAAAAATATCCAGTTTATTTCAAAGTTTACCTTTCTTGACTAGGTAGTAGTGGCTTTGGTGATTATATTAAAGATTTCTTGGGAAGCACAAAGAAAAGTGTCCATTTGCCTAATTGAATAAATATAACCAATCATTACTAGTTAAGATGATCTAGTACCTGGTAGAGAACTTAGGGTGGGTAGAGAAGAAATAACAGCCTGATTGTTAAAAATCCTGAGAAGATTCTTTTTGTTCACTGGTATCAGAATTTCTGAGAGGTGGGTGGAAACGCCCACTTTTGTCCCTGAAAGAACTGGAAATATGTAGTCACAAGGTATGCTTAGAAACAGGGGCTTCTGGCTCAGAGCAACTCCTTCCAAATCTGGTCCTCCTTCTGTGTGGACCAAGTTTTCTTTCCTTCTTAGAAAAATAGTTATGTAATGATTCACTTGTGTTCAGGGATGGTAGATAATTGCTTAACCTCATAAAGGTTTCAGATTTAAATCCTGACGAACAAGGCACCAGCCAAATGTTAGCGTGAAGATGTGTGTCTTTGGTCCTCAGCATTGCCAGGAGCAAAGAAAAGACCCTCCTGAAAAATGGGGGAACCAGCCAGAACCAGGGAGAATGAAGGGAAGTGGGCCAAGCATTAGGGCCGCAGGAAGAGGAGCCAAAACCCCAAAATAGTAATAGTTAGCATTATTGAGCATCTCTGCTGTGCCAAGCATGGTTCTAAATCATTGTGTGTAATTCTCACATCAACCCTCTGAGGCAGGCTCTATTATTTCCACTTTACAAATGGAAAAGTCAGGCGTAGAGAGGTTAAATATTCACCCAGGGATAATCAGATAGTACATTGTGGAGCTGGAATACAAACCGACTGTGGAGTTGTTGCTGTTAGTCACCGTGCTTCAGTGCATATATAACCTTTCAATGTTGTATATGACTTTCAGGCTGTGCTTCCAGTACCCAGCCTGGGGCTGGGAAGGTAATGGACTTTGTTGGATGTTCCTGAACTGAATGGAACCCAGCAGACTCAGCCTGTGCCCAAACCTGGTACCTGGAGTCTGTGGGAGGCTCTCTTTGGCTCAGCACAATCCTTGGGAGATGCAGAATGCTAGCCAGTCCCTGAGGGCTGAACAAAGCCCACCCCAGCCAGCTGACAGATCATGGCAGGACTCTCCTTCACTGCATTGAAAGGGGGAGGAAAAGCATGGGCACTCAAAAACCCAGAGGTGATGGAGATGAGAAAGCAGCCTGGTCATTCCATAGCACATACTGAGAACTCACTCTACACCAGCCCCTGCTCTGGGCACTAGCCACCGTGAATATAGAATTAGATTGTGCATATTCTGTGCCTTAGAGGAGCCCCCTGCTAATGGTGAGAAAGGCCACCTATCTGATAGGACTTTGGAAATTGCCTTACACCTCTGTCCTGGTTTATATAGCAGATAAGACTAATTCTAAATTGTATTGTCACTCTGGTGGAATTTTATTTATTTATTTATTTATTTATTTACTTACTTACTTACTTACTTACTTACTTACTTACTTACTTACTTAATGAGACAAGGTCTTACTCTGTTACCCAGGCTGAAGTGCAGTGGCATGATCATAGCTCACCACAACCTCAAATTCTTGGGCTAAAGGGATCCTCCCACCTCAGCCTCCTGAGTAGCTGGGACTACAGGTGCATGCCTAGCTAGTTGTTAAATTTTATGTAGAAGCAGGGTCTCACTTTGTTGCCCAGGCCCGTCTTGAACTCCTGGGCTCAAATGATCCTTCCACCTCAGCCTCCCACATAGCTGGGATTGCAGGCATGAACTGCTACACTCAGCCTTATGGAATTTTAAATGTTCAGCTCACTGCCCACTAACTGAATTCAGGAGATGGGTTGTATAATCTTTAGACCCCTGGATGAACTTTTTGGAGCAAGGATGTAGGGGCTAAGGTTATGGCAGGTCTGGTTAGACAGAATCTGCGACAGGACTCTGTAATTAAAATGGCAGTAGAGATGGTTGGATAAGAGAAAGGAGAAGGAAAGAAACCTGCTGTTGTATTCTTAAAACAGTAGGGCATATTTATCCTGGTGGAAGAGGGCATTTATTCTGTGTGCTAGCCATGGAACCGTCTATTGGATCAAGCCTCTTGAGCAATGAAAAAATTGTTGTAGACTAGGGACTTATTTGGTGATGAAAGTGATGTCTGATTTGCTTGTTGTACTGGTGGCATTCTTTGTATTGCTTTGTTTCACTCTCAGCAGTATTCTGGGTTGGATGACAAACTTTATGGCCACACTGCCCATGGGAAAAAAGACACCTGTATTTTTCTGGTGGCCCTGAGTTCAAATTTTAAAGCCAAAGGGAGGTTGGTGTATAAAGCACCGCTTGCTAAATAGCATTTTCTTCTGTCACGACGATGCTGAATATGCATAAAACTTTCCTTTTCCCTCTTAGCTTTGCTGGAAATATAAAACCAAAATTTACTTTAAAATTAATAGAAAACAAAAATGATTCCCTTTAAAACAGAAAAACAGATACAAGATAGGAATTTATTAAGTTCTTGCCACAGATCAGCTTGACGGGCTCAGTTCAGAATGGTCAGTTCTTGGATTGTTTAGCTCTCCTCCACCCAGGGTTCTGGGACACACAGCCAGAGAGAGGCTGGAGTAGGGGTGTCCACACGGAACCAGAGATGTAAGGGAACCCTTGGCCCCTCACATGTCCTTCTGGGCTATGAGACCCTGAGGGGTTAGTCTTTGACTCCTGGGAGAAGGGAGAAGGGTTTTGTTTTATTTTTATTTTTTCACATGAAGCCACTGCTTGAAGCATAGTAACCGTGAATATAGAAATCATTAGAAACATGGTTCGGCACAGTGGCTGATGCCTATAATCCCAGCACTTTGGGAGGCCGAGGCAGGTGGATCATTGAGGTCAGGAGTTCGAGACCAGCCTGGCCAACATGGTGAAATCTCGTCTCTATTATAAATACAAAAATTAGCCAAGTGTGGTGGCGCGTGCCGTAATCCCAGCTGCTCTGGAGGCTGAGGCAGGAGAATCACTTGAACCCGGGAGGCGGAAGTTGCAGGGAGCCGGAGGTTGCAGGGAGCCGGGATCGCACCATTGCACTCCTGCCTGGGTGACAAAGTAAGACTCCATCTAAAAAAAAAAAAAAAGAAAAAAATCATTAGAAACAAAAGAATCAGGGGAAAGAAATGAAAGTGGTGTTTCATGAGGTTTAATTGAGCAATGACCTCCTCATTAGCGGCAGTCAGTTCAGTTTACATGGCCTCATTTAAAGACGGAAGAAAAATAAGGATTAGGGGAAAAAGCGCCTCCTTCGTGTTACTGTTCCTTCTCTCTCTCACCGGTACATCCATCTGTATCCGTGTGGTTGTGTTGCCATTGCTAAATTCATCAAACAAGATCTGTGATTATATGTGACCTTCATCATCTATTTGTTACACAAGCATTTTTGGACTGTTTGAACCACTTCAACATCTCTTTCCTTTGCATATAAATGGAGATTAGGAGGGTTCTTAATAGGTAGTTATTGAGCATCAAGCCTGTCATAGATATTAAGGAGAATTACAGAGTCAAGGATTTATAGTCAAAATTCAAAGAGAAGTGAAAATAATGAGAAACCTCATTGTTTAGGTTTTGATGTTAGAAGCTCGCTGCTTCAAAGATCTAGAAATGTGTAATAAAACCATACCAGCTCTCGTTTCTACTTCCCCGACATAAAACAGCTAAAGAACACTGAATAAATTAATAGACGATAGCGAGGGTGTGCTTCTTCAAGGGAAGTTCCTCTGAGAAGCTTGCTATTTCAGGAAGACATGGGTCGTGGCTTTTGTGAATCAATTTTAAAAGGAGCCAGATAAACTTGTGGCCAGAGATAACATCTATAGCTATTGAAGGCGAGATGGGGTAGTCAGTTCTCATGCTTCATTCCGTTTAAACCCTGTGTCACCAAGGCTACATGAACAGGCTGGGAATGTCTTCCCCACAGGGTCCTTGCTGGTATTCAATTTCTCCTGATAAACTGTCTCATCCTCCCTTTTCAAAGCTTGACATAAATTCTGGGTTGATGAAGTAACATACTGATTATTTAAGAAACATGGCATAACTTATAAGGACTAGGATGAATGCCCAGCTCTTCAGAGTTTTAAACTCTGGGGCCTAGAGACCAATTCCAAAGGCACTGCCTACTTTCTTTCTTTCTCCTCTTTCTTTCTTTTCCTTCCTTCCTTCCTTCCTTTCTTTTTTCTTTTCTTTCTTTCTTTCTTGCCTTTCTTTCCTTCTTCCTTTCTTTTTCTTTCTTTCTCTCTTTCTTTTCTTTCTTTCTCTTTCTTTCTTTCTTTTCTTTCTTCATTTCTTCCTTTCTTTCTCTTTCTCTCTTTGTTCTTTCTCTCTCTTTCTTTTTTCTTTCTTTCCTTCCCTCCCTTCCTTCCTTCCTTCCTTCCTTCCTTCCTTCCTTCCTTCCTTCCTTCCTTCCTTCCTTCCTTCCTTCCTTCCTTCCTCCCTTCTTTTCTTCCACTATATTTCTTCCTTCCTGAGATGGGAGGAGGGTAGTTGGTCTCACTATGTTGCCCAGGCTGGACTTGGACTCCTGGGTTCAAGTGATCCTCCTATCTCAGCCTCTCAAGTAGCTGGAACTATAGGCACTTGCCACTGTGCCTGGCAAGACTTAGTTTTCTTTTGCAAATCATTCCTGGGAATTGACACAGAAACAACTTATTAATCTTAAAAGCAACCATATTCATAACTTCATAGTAATGATAAAAATACTGACAGTATTTAAATTTCAATAAGAATAATAGCTGAAATGTATTGGGGGCATATTGTGTGCTAGGCCCTGTGTACACTGAAAGTTTTACATGGATTGTCTTGTTTAATCCTCCCAATAATAAGTATTATTATGTAGGTGTTATTATATTATCCCAGTTTTACAGATGAATATTATTACAGTCCAACCATGCTCCAGAATTCCTGACCAAACATCCAACTGTCCACTCAACATCTCTGTTTGGATGTTTAATAGGCATCTCAGGCCAGGCGCGGTGGCTCACGCCTGTAATCCCAGCACTATGGGAGGCTGAGGCGGGCAGATCACCTGAGGTCGGGAGTTTGAGACCAGCCTGACCAACGTGGAGAAACCCCATCTCTACTAAAAATACAAAAAATTAGCCAGGCATGGTGGCATATGCCTGTAATCCCAGCTACTGGGGAGGCTGAGGCAGGAGAATCGCTTGAACCCGTGGGCGCAATTTGTGGTGAGCTGAGATCACGCCATTGCACTCCAGCCTGGGCAACAAGAGCGAAACTCCGTCAAAAAAAGAAAAAAAGAAAAAAAGGCATCTCAAGTTTAAAACGTCTAAAACTTGGCTCCTAATATTTCCTTCTCGTTCCTCTGCCCCCAAGAAACTTCCTCCCCTTCAGTTTTCCTCATCCCAGGTAGTGGCAACTCCAGCCTTCAGGTTGCTGAGGCCCAAAACCTTGGAGTCATCTTTGACTCCTCTCTTGCTGTCACACCTGCATCCAATCTGGTCAGCAAATCCTGTTGCTGCACCTTCATAAAGCATATCCGGAATCAGAGTACTTCTCACTCCTCCACTGTTACATCCCTGCTTCAAACCACCATCCCCTTTCACCCGGATGATTGCAGTAACCTTCCACCCTCACCCCCTTCAAGTCTGTTCTCATCACGGTAGCTAAAGTGCTCCTGTTAAAATGCAAGTTCAAAACCTTTCAGCGGCTTCCCATCTGACTCAGAGTGGAAATCAAAGCCCTTACAGTGGCTGCAGAGGCTCCACAGGGGCCCGTGTCTTCTCTCTCTGGCTGTCCTTCCCCCAGCCTTCCTCACTAGCTTCCTGGGCTCCAGCCTCCTTGCTCTTCCTCAGGAAAGCCAAGCCCACTCAGGGCCTCAGAGTCTTGGCCCTGATTCTTCCCTCTGCCTGGACTGCTTTCCCCACCACCCTATCCACAGGGTTTAGAGCTGCCTCACTTTCAGGTCCAATGTCACTTTCCCAGAAAGGCCTGCCCTGAAGCCCCATTTAGTTTACAACTCCCCCCTCCAGGAGTCCTCATGTTTCTTCCCAACTTTTGTTTCTTCCCAGCACTTGCCACCATTGAACATACTACATAGTTTTCTTAATTTGTTGTCTCTCTCCTCACAACAGAATGTCAGCTCCATGAATGTGGAGATTTTTTTTGAGTTTTAAATCATTATGGATACATAATAGTTGTACATAGTTACGGGGTACATGTGATATTTTGATGCAAGCATACAGTGTATAATGATCAAATCAGAGTCATTGGGATATCCATCCCTCAAGCAAGGGCAGAGATTTTTGTCTCTCTTTTTTTTTTTTTTTTACTGCGGTATCTTTAGTGGCCAGAACAGTGTCTAGCACATAAGAGACACTCCATTTGTTGAATAACTGAATAAATGAGGAAAGTGAGGCTTAGGACTTGCTTGACTTTATTATATTTTATTTTTTTAGAGACGGAGTTTCACTGTGTCAAAACAACAACAACAACAAAAAATGGTATACTGTTTACACTGTCCTATATCTCTCTTTTTTCATTTATCATATCATATATATTAGAGATTGTGTTATATCAGTACATTAATAACTTTCATATTCTTTTTTTTTTTTTGAGACAGTGTTTCTCTCTTGTTGCCCAGGCTGGAGTGCAATGGTGTGATCTTGGCTCACTGCAACCTCTGCCTCCTGGATTCAAGAGATCCTCCTGCCTCAGCCTCCTGAGTAGCTGGGATTACAGGCATGCGCCATCACACCTGGCTAATTTTGTATTTTTTTTGAGCAGAGATCGGGTTTCTCCATGTTGGTCAGACTGGTCTCGAACTCCCGACCTCAGGTGATCTGCCCTCCTCAGCTTCCTGAAGTGCTGGGATTACAGGCATGAGCCACCTCCGCCCACCCTCACATTCTTTTTTTAAAACAAAGATACATTGTATTCTGTGTATAGACATTCTAAAATTTATTTAACTAAAATTTATTTAACCAGTCCCCTATTGATGAACAAATGCCCTCCGATCTAGCACTTGTAATTTTGATAGCTATTGCCAAATTTCCCTTCTTGATTTTTGTAAAAATTTATATTCTCATCAGCAATGTATGTGAGAGGTTAGAGGTCCTTAACCTTGAGTTCACAGACCCTGAAATTGTATAAGCAGTTTTTTTGTGCTTATGCAAATCTACATGTTCTTCTGGGGACAGCCCGTGGGGCTGTCACCAGATTCTCAAAGGACTCAAAATTTCCCAACAGGTTAAGAATCATTGCTTGCAGGAAGCCTTACTCTTGAAGATCTAATATAAAGAAGGGATTTCTTCAAATTATAAAATGATTTTGAAAGGATTCTGATTTTCAAAGGGAATCACTAAAAATGTCTTGTGCATTTACGATACAATGAAATTGATGAAATCAAAGATGTGCACTTATTTTATTTGGTAGACTCTTTTTTTGCCCAAGTGTATTGGTTCTAAGAGGATTTGGAGCAAATCCCACTACAATAAAAGCTATGTGTAACAAAAAGATATTTGAGCCTCCAGGTAATACACCCTTTATTTCAAATAATATTAAACCTGTATGCATAGCTTTGGGTCTGTTATGTTTAAGGTGCTGTATTTGGAAACATTTTTGACATATGTTAGTGCACAGAGCTTACTGTAGAGCTTGGCACACAGTAAGCCTTCAATGTCTATCTTCTGTTTTCTTTTTTCCCTTTACTCCTTATCTTAGAACGTGCAGCATTTCACAGATCTGGTTATAGTGACATTGGACCTACAGTGATTCTCTCAGCCTAGGAGAGAGGCCAGTGGCGATTCCCAATGGATCAGCCTGGATATAGGCTCTTGATTTCCTGAGCCCTCAGCTCAGTGGTTCTCTCCTCCACTCAGGCCCCAGCACGTATGCAAAATACACTTAAGCCCTTATCTTCTGCTTCATTTCCTCGACCATTTATAGGCCTAGAAACCCTGACCTATATCCCAGGGGTGTGATGTGGATTGACCAGTAAACCATTATTAATTGTGAAGTAAACATTCATTATTGCTAGCACTGTTTCCGGTCTGGGTTCCTGACCTGGAGAGAGAACCTGCTTGCCCAGTGGCTCTCTGTGAGAGTTCAGAACACCCACAAACCTATGAGGGCTGTGTCCTCCTTTGAAGTATGCTAGGAGTACTTCAAAGTTTTTTTTGTTTTGTTTTGTTTTTTTGAGACAGAGTCTTGCTCTATTGCCCAGGCTGGAGTGCGGTGACATGATCTCAGCTCACTGCAACCTCTGCTTCCCGGGTTCCAGCAATTCTCCTGCCTCAGCCTCCTGAGTAGCTGAGATTACAGGCATGTGCCCCCATGCCCAGCTAATTTTTTTTCCTTTTTTTTTTTTTTTTTTTTTGAGACTTAGTCTTGCTCTGTTGCCAGGCTGGAGTGCAGTAGCACGATCTCAGCTCACTGCAACCTCTGCCTCCCGGGTTCAAGCGATTCCCCTGCCTCAGCCTCCCAAGTAGCTGGGATAATGTTTGTATTTTTAGTAGAGATGGAGTTTCACTGCATTGGCCAGGCTGGTCTCGAACTGACCTCAGGTGATTCGTGTGCCTTGGCCTCCCAAAGTGTTGGGATTATAGGCGTGAGCCACTGTGCCCAGCCTACTTCAAAGTATTTTAAAGGATTTGAGTTCACACTGGAGAGATGTCCTGTTTTTAAGTGACTACGAGAACCTGGTCACTCTTCCCAATATCAGAAGGACTGCCACGGGGCAGAGGATGAGGAGTTGTCCTTCATGGGTCCAGAGGACAGAACTAGGACCAGTAGGGAGGTAGATGTTAACCTGAGAATGGGAGGAACTTTAATAGCTAGAGCAGTTCAACTAGCACCAACTGCCTGAAAAAGCAAGAAGTTCTTTCCAGTCATGAAAACGTTCAAGCAAAGGCAAGGTGATTTTTCATTTTCAAATAACTTATTGATTGATTACCTACCATGTGCAGGACATTGTCCTAAGTGCTAGAGGAGCCCAAATGTGAACTAGGCAAGTAGTGTGCTCCTGGTGTAAGAGGGAAGATAAAATTCATCTATCCATCCATCCATTCACTTGGTGAATATATACTGAGCACCTACTATGTATGTGACAGGCATCATAGCACTGCAGATGCAGCAGATAACAAAACAAAGATTTTTGTACCTTACAGGTGGTAGATGAGATTGACAATAAGATTCCCTAAAGCATGAAGTTAATGTTACCCTTTGAGAATGAAATTAGGAAAAGTTAATGTGAAACAAACCAACAAAATCAATTGGCTGATAGGAATGTAATTATAACTAAGAGAGCTTAAATACAACAAATCATGTGATACTTTGCTGGCTGTTTGTGTAAAGGGGATAGTCTGCTTGGAGCTAGAAAACAGAGGGGCAGAGGAAAAATGTTTTTAAATTTGTTCCTAGCATTATCTGAAGACAGGGTGGTCAACCAGGGACTGAAAACATCAGGCTGCCACAGCTCAGTGACGCTGGCCACTGAGATCATTCAACTCACACTGTTTCAAGCACCTTCTCTTCTCTTGGCTCCTATGTACCTGCAGGTTTAACTTAAAGATAACTTTTCTGGAAAGCCTCTTCTGTACTCTCAGAGAACTGTGTACCATGTACTGCTTCGTGGCACTTATTACAGCCATAATTTATTAACTGTTTATTTATTTAGTGTATGTCATCTCTCACTAGACTGGAAACTGCAATGAGGACACAAGCCCTGTCCATCTTATCCACCCTTGCCTCCTACCGCTTGGCACATAGAGGCACTCAGGAAATATCTGTCAAATGACCGAATAAATACATGAAAGACTGAATGAATCTGACTTCCCGGGAAGATTTTCTTACAAGGGAAAAATGCTGTCAGCAGAGAGGGGACTTTATTTCTGAGATTCTTAGAGACCTTTTATGGCATCACTCTAACATAGGTAGAAAATGCAAGTGAACAGGAATGATCTATGGGACTTCAGAGATGGGGTAGCAATCATGGAAGTGGTTGTGGAAGCGTAGACACCTAGCCCAAGTCTTGAATCAAAGATGGGATTTGGCATACGGGACTAAGGGGTAGAGGGAAAAAGATTATTCTAGGCAGAAATAGACAACACAGGCAAAGACACCAAGTCTGGAATTCAGAGTGCATATAGAGAAGAATTGGGAAATAACATGGGGAAGGCAGGCTGGGACCCCAATGAGACAGGCAGGATGAAGAATATGGGCTTATTCGTATTCATCTGTTGGTAGGCTTTGCCATAGAGGGAATCCCTGCATTGCACGGGGGAGTCAGTTCCTTCTGTAGCGTTTCAAAAGGAATGGTGTGGGCAATGAAATTGACTGAATGACTCCAGGGAAAGGCCAGCTGAAACGTTTCCCAAAAAACCTTCACGGTGGGGCATTACCTTAATGAGCTGGCAGGGTCCAGGTTCTGGCCCTTTGTCCCTGAGGTTAAGAAGTCTAATTTGTCAGCACTCAAGGGTGTCTAGGCTCACAAGGCTACTGTACATAACCAGGACGCTAGCTTATTAATTTACAAGGAAAACTAGAATTGCTGAAGGTTTCAAATGTTCAAGGCCTATGACTAGAGCATTCTAGCCAATTAAGTAGGCCACATGAGAAGTCATATTATAATCAGGTGTCAGTTTATTAACTCATGGTAAGAAATACAATTGCCAAGGGATGCCTAAGTCCAATGGCTAATGAATTTATTTCTTGTAGGTGGATCTACATGAGAAGCTAAACTATAATTAGATTGCTTGATAAGTTTGGAATTAAAATAAGGGGAAAAAAATTAAAAGAATGTTTAGAGGCATCTGGCCTAGACCTCTATAATAGGGAGATACTTGTCATTAGAATTACCCAAATCTCCTTCTTAACCAGAGCCCCTCTGCCCTGGATGGTATTAGGTGAACATTGCCAAGACTTGCTTGTCTGACCTTGCAGGGTTGCTACCTTTTCTAGTCTTTTCTTTCTTTTCTTTCTTTCTCTCTCTCTTTCTTTCTTTCTTCCTTTCTTGGTGACACAGGGGTCTCACTCTGTCACCCAGGTTGTAGTGCAGTGGCGTGATCTCGGCTCTCTGCAACCTCGGCTTCCCAGGCTCAAGTGATCCTCCCATCTCAGCCTCCTGAGTAGCTGGGACCACATGCCTGGCTAATTTTTTTGTATTTTTTGGTAGAGATGGGGTTTAGTTGTGTTGCTCAGGCTGGTCTCGAACTCCTGAGCTCAGGTGATCTACCCACCTCGGCCTTCCAAAGTGCTGGGATTACAGGCGTGAGCCACTGCACCGGTTTCTAGCGTTTTCTTAGCTCATCAACCTCCCTTCTGATTGAGCTTTTATTCTTTATCTGTATTACTATTTTCAATGAGATTTCATCAAGCTTTCCTGGTCTGAGGACCATTCTGTTTCTTTAAGGTGACTTAGCAAATCTCTAATGCATTATGTGTTGATGTCCTATTTAATTCTCAGAGGACAATCTCATTTCCAATTCTTTCAGGATCACTCACTGTTGCCCTTAGTACTGACAACACTTTACAGCCTCAAGATTCTAGGGTACCCCAAGCCCCAGATGGCTTAAAGCAATCTTATTTAACATTTCCAGGATTTCCCAAACTAGATAAAACCTCAGTGATAATAACTCCCTCCTTCCATTCCATTCATGTGTTTCTTTGTCATCAAAACACATGAACACATCTGTTCTGGTTTGTTTTTTTTTTTTTTTTTTTTTTGAGACAGAGTCTCCCTCTGTTGCCCAGGCTGGAGTGCAATGGCGCGATCTCGGCTCACTGCAAGCTCCATCTCCCAGGTTCAAGTGATTCTTGTGCCTGAGCCTCCCAAGTAGCTGAGATTACAGGCACCCACCATCATGCCTAGCTAGTTTTTTGTGTGTATTTTTAGTAGAGACAGGGTTTCACCATGTTGGTCAGGCTGGTCTCGAACTCCTGACCTCAAGTGATCCATCGGCCTTGGCCTCCCAAAGTGCTGGGATTACAGGCGTGAGCCACTGTGCTCGTCTCTTTTTTTTTTTTTTTTTTGACAGAGTCTTACTCTGTTGCCCAGGCTGGAGTGCAGTGGTGCAATCTTGGCTCGCTGCAACCTCCGCCTCTGAGTTCTAGCTATTCTCCTGCTTCACCCTCCTGAGTAGCTGGCATTTCAGGTGTGCACCACCACACCCGGCTAATTTTTGTATTTTTAGTAAAGACAGAGTTTCACCATGTTGGCCAGGCTGGTCTCAAACTCCTGACCTCAAGTGATCCACCCACCTTGGCCTCCCAAAGTGCTGGGATTATAGGTGTGAGCCACCGCACCCGGCCCACGTCTGTTCTTTTATTCCATCATCCTAAGAACTCTTGAGGGAAAGGGCAGGGATTGGAGTTGCTCATGGTCACACATAAGAGGTAGAGACAGAGCTCAGAGAGACAGGCCACTTTCTATTGCATCCTGCTGTTGCACCATGAAAAAGAACAGAGTTTTCTTATAAATTTCACCTGCACTGAGAAGAAATAACAGATAATACTATTGTTAGATTTACCCACTTGAAGATCAAGCACAGAAGTCAGATGTTGAGGTTTAGCATGAAACCATGATTGAAAATTCTAGTATCAGAAGTAGGGCTTGATTCGCAGTACTGTAGATGGGTCTGGTCCCTCTGTATCTCTAGGAGATAGAACAGCAGGATTAGACAGACCCCTCAGGGCAGAGTTGGCAGGAACAAAGACCGAATCATAGACTGGAAGGCACAACAGTTATCCTAGAGTTAGAATAAAGGGGGCTGATGTTCCTGGGGGATATTACCACCAAGCTACAGGAAACATAGGGTTGAACAATCCCTCTTAGACTCAGAAGTCTTTTCCTCTAAACACTGCTGGATGTAGAAGGACCCATTCTTATGCATTGCTTGCTTTCTGCAGACTGCACACAGACCACGATAAGAGTCATTATTGAGCACCCACACTATGCCAGGCTCAGGCCTAGGTATGTGATTTTGCTCTTAATCTCTATCCTACGCCCAAGAAACTGTAACCTTTAGAGGCTAAGTAAGTTGCCCAAGATCACTAATATGATGGAAATGTGTTTCTAAGAAGTTCTGTCTGGCTGCAGAACTAAGCTTTTCCCTTTATGCCGTGACGACAAACTTTCATATCTCAGAATGAGATGTTACAATTCAGGCCTCTTCTGTCCTCCAGTTCTGCTGGCCGGAGTGATGAGAACAAGAGACACTCTGACCTCAGAAAGGTGGGAGAGTGTTGCATTCAGCACATGCCAGAGCCAGACTGCCTGGTTTCAAATTCAGACTCTACCACTTGCCCACTGTGTGACTTAGGATAAGTCTTACTGGCTCTGTGCCTGTTTCCTCACTTGTAAAATGGAGAAATGATAGCATTCACTTTATAGAATTATTGCGAGGATTAAATATGCTAATGTAGATCCAGTGCTTAGAAAAGTATCCGGCACATAGTAAATGCTCAGTAAAATTAGCCATTATTATCTTTTGATTAAATCGAGATCATGATCCCAATCCAATCTGACCACTTGACTGGATTCGGGAGACACTGTGTCCTCATTAATTCCATAATTCTAAGCCATCTCTTGCGGTGGATTGCTTTCTAAATGGGTCATCTTAAGCATTTTTAAAGATCCCTACTGATGTAATTATCAAACCTCATCTGGAATTCTTGTGGGCGGTCCCTACAGTTTGCCCCTGTTGTACTTTCCTCCCTACTTTCCTAACACGGCCTGCCTAAAGTGACTCTTGACTTCACTGGACAGCTGCCCTTTGGTGGGTCCCAGCAGCCCTCTGGTCTTTAGAACTCCCCATGAGGGCCCATTCTTTGCATGCTTCGGAGATCAGCAGGCTTCCTGAGTCTTCTCAGTTAGTGATGTTCAGATGACTGAGCTTGTAGGAAAGGGTGGGGCAGCCCCAGCTGACTCCAGAAAGGATACGAAGTCTGTCCACACAGACAATCACAGACCAATTAAAATGGTGCATGAGGTAATTAAGGACTGCAAATGAGGTGCAACTGCTCTGAGGTGCCACATAACTGCCAGATAATGATAGCCTTCGGCAGGGACGTAGTGTGACTTGGAACTGAATGACTTTTATGACAGGATTAAAACAAAAAGGACAAGACATCTGCAAGACATAAATTCATACTTTCAAATCGAATCTTTAATACAGTTCAGTCTCACAAATACGTATGGAACAGGGGGGAGCAGTGCTGGCTATTACAGGGGACACATGAATAGGTGACACTCAGTCCCTGACCCAAGAGTGGCACTTCTCCATCTCCGCTGCTACTTCTCACCAGCATCTCCACTGCCACTTCCCCAAATGGGAAGCATTTTTGAGTGGGAAATAGCCTACATATTAAGTATCAATACCTTACAAGTATTGAAAGCCCCCACAGATTGGTCCAAATTAACGTTTCCAGGTTTTTTTCTTCCAATCATACACCTCTCCCTGACCATATACCCTATATGCCAGCCTCACTGGTTTACTGCAGTTCCTTCAAACACCCTGTCTCTTTCTTTCCCCTTCTTCTTGCCTTCTCTGAATCTGTTACAAAGCATCGTCTGTCTTTCGGTCTCTGACTAGAGAAATCTTGCTCACCTTTCAAAGCTCCTCTCAAATGCCACTTCTTCCCTAAAGCACTCCATGGCATTTGCCTCCTTTAGTGGGAGGAGGCAAATCTGTGTCCATGTCATCCTCTGTTGCACTTGGTTTATCCTTCTGTTGCATAGCTTTCCTCCTGTGAGCTCCCTGCTGAGCCAGTCCTGGGATTGACTTTATCATTTTCCTCTCCCACAGCACAGCCTAGCACAGGATTTATGAGGAGTGAATTATACTGAATGGAATGGAGGAGATAAACCCAGCCCCAAGTGACTAATGTAAGCCAACATGCCATAGGGTTCTATGACAGAGCTCTAAAGTGGAATAGAATTTAGGTTGCAGCAGGGATAAAATGTTTTCCAAACAGGGAAGACTTGGGAACGTTTCCATTTTTTTTTCCATGTAAACCTTTCCTGACATCTCCTCTGTGACATGCGTGCCTCCAGTACCTGTCCCCCATTGTGATATTCACAACCCAGGACTATAACTGGAAAATCCTTGAGGTCAGAGATCTTTGTTATTTCCTTGTACCTAGTTCAGGGGTTGGCACATAGTAAATGCTCAACAAATGTTTGTGGGAGAAAGGTAAAGAAGGTCAGAGGGAGAAAAAGTGAGCTGTATTCATGCAGAAATGGAGGAGGGCAAAAGCTGCAGGGAAATTGAATCAAGGTTGGTGCAGTGGCTCATGCCTGAAATCCCAGCACTTTGGGAGGCCAAGGTGGGTAGATCACCTGAGGTCAGGAGTTTGAGACCAGCCTGGCCAACAGAGCAAAACCCTATCTCTACTAAAAGTATAAAAATTAGAAAGGTGTGGTGGCAGGCACCTATAATCCCAGCTACTTGGGAGGCTGAGGCAGAAGAATCAGTTGAACCCGGGAGTTGGAAGTTGCAGTGAGCTGAGATTGTGCCACTGAACTCCAGCCTGGGCGACAGAGTGATACTCCCATCTCAGAAAAAGCAAAACAAAACAAAACAAAAAAAGAAATTAAACCTAAAAAGGTTTAGTCATATATTACTTGGGACCTGCCATGTAGTCTTGGTGGGTTCGCTTGATATAGTGAAGGTGCTTACTAGCTGCATACTGCTTTTCATAGGTGCCAATTGACAGTGAGTAGATGGGAAAAAAAAACCCTGTATTCTCAGATTCATTTGTCCCCGTCCTCCCCCACATCCTGGAGTTGGTGCTGTGATACATTCCTCAATAGGAGATTACTGGGAGGCAGTTGGCAGCTGCATTCCATCCTTACCCTGTAACAGAGGGTCACTGTGATCGCTAGAAGTTTCACTAACACAAAGAACAGTCCAAGGCCCGCTTAAGTCAAGGTAGCTCTTAAAAACACAAAAACCAAAGACTTCCAGATGAGGCTAGAATTCCATTTTGCCCTTCATTTCTACACAAATAGGCAAAATTAGAAGTGGAACACTCGTGTTTATCTGCCTCCAGGTCGGAGCATCATAGGGGAGTAGAAGGAGCAGTGGCTTGGGATTGCTGAGAACCAAAAATAACGAGCAGTTTCACCACTGACAAGGCATACAACTTGAGGCAGGTGCCTTCATTACCAAGGCTCATTTTCCTCATCTATAAAATGGGAATAAATAGCATATTCTTCACAGGGCTGCTGTGAGAATTAAATGACATGCACCGTAAATCACTTAGTCCAGCACCGTGCATAGAGAAGGCCCTAAGTAAATGGTTGCTATTGATCATCATGATTTTTTTTTTTTAAAAACTATTTGGGGTAATGTTCAAGGGCTTAGCATAGTAGACAGCTGTTATATGATATTTCTGAAATCCTGTTTGATGTCCCAGCTGTCTGGTGGAGCAGTCTTGGAGCACTGGGTCTTCGTTTCAACTCCTGTTTTCATTGTATCCTTTTCATGCATCTGTATTTATATGCTATAGAAAGTATGGCACAGTTTTTTTTTAAACAATAATGAAATATCTTCTGGCCCTTGTTTATTTTCATCTTGTTTCCTACTATTCCAGGCACTGTGTACTAGGAAGAGATGATAAAGCACCTTCTTTACTGTAATATTTTAGTGGTGTGTATTTGCAATAGCATTTTGAAGAACCTAATTCCCAAGAGTCAGCCTTCAATGCTTTCTGTTAAAGAAAAGTGCTAGGCTCATAAGATAACTTGACATCCAATATTTTCATTATTTATTGTAGTTTTAATTTAATTCTTTTCAGTTTGCATGTTACCTATTTTTGTTTAGAAAATAAAAAGATTTTCTCACATGTATCCAAAATGATAGCCAGAAATTGGTGGAGAGGGAAGAAGGGATAAAGAGAGAAGGAGTGACTGACTGATTCTTCATCACAATATTTCATATCAGGAAGGCAAAGAATGAGTAAGTGAGGAGGATAAAGGAGGCAGGGGACAGGAAAGGCCTGCATTAGGGTGGACCTTCATTAATTGTTCACTGAATAAAGGAGTGAATTGTAACAGGATTTTAGACTAGGAATTTCCACAGAGAATTCAGACACAGCTATCAGATACCCAAAGTAATGGGACAGACCACCCAGAGTGGTTAAAACAGGATTTAGCAGAAAGTGGTTACATGACTCTTGCACCGTCATCCTCACCAAGGGTCGAAGGATAGAATGACTGGAGGCTTCTGAAGAGGATTTCTTTGGATATCATATAACAGCTGTCTACTATGCTAAGCCCTTGAACATTACCCCAAATAGTTTTTTTTTTAAAAAAAATCATGATGATCAGTAGCAACCATTTACTTAGGGCCTTCTCTATGCACGGTGCTGGACTAAGTGATTTACGGTGCATGTTATTTAATTCTCACAGCAGCCCTGTGAAGAATATGCTATTTATTCCCATTTTATAGATGAAGAAAATGAGCCTTGGTAATGAAGGCACCTGCCTCAAGTTGTATGCCTTGTCAGTGGTGAAACTGCTCATTATTTTTGGTTCTCAGCAATGCCACTGCACCTTCTACTCCCCTATGATGCTCTGATAAGAGCATGGTGTGCTAAGTGCCGCTCGTGGGCCCAGGGGATAAGGAAGGGGTGTGTGGGTGCCTATCTCACCTCACTTCAGCGGGACCACTCACAGCTTGAGCTGTGTCTCCTGCAGTTGGGGCCCCAGGGGACTGGGTCTGACTCCCGCCCTGGAAATTTACAGGAAAAGAGCAGGGCTGGCTAATGCTTTGGCTGCGGAGCAAGGAGTAGCAGCTGCTTCAGGATTGGCCAACACTCCCAGAATTTGTTCAGGCAAAGAATGCTTCAGGGAGCAGATATGGGCCCCAGTAGGGGAGAGCCAGTGTGGGAAGCACCTTAGATGCATTTACGAGGGAGTGAATAGGCTCCAGCAGATGAGAAGCTGGGTGAGGGCTGCTGGGATTTGTAGGGCCTGGGGAGAAATCTCCTGAACAGGATACTTTTGCTCAGGTCGAGGGGTCCTCAAGCGAGAGCTCACAATAGTACCACATAAGAGGAAGTCAGTTTGACACAACTGCTCAAAACCTCAGCCAGTTGTTCTGCTGAGAATGCATTCATACTCAGGTGTAAATCAGTTGCAGAGTTGGCTATATGCTTGCTTCCGGGGACGTTTTTGCTTTAACACTAAAAGTGCCTGAGTTTAAAGGAGTAATGCTTTCATAGTGGATTATGGGTATCTGAAGCAGGCAAATGCCATGGGAGATTTCCTTAGAAGGAGCTGCCCAGCTCCCTGGGCACCATGTTGGGTATGCCCCTGAGTTCTGGGCACATGGGTGGCGGCTGCTTATCTTGCCTGAGACAGTGAATCGAATGCATGTTGTTAACTATAAGATGCTGTGCAAATGTAAGCCAGCATTGTTATCATTTTGCTTTAATAGCTGCAAAGAATTACCAACAGAAGTGTAAACTCTTAAAATGCTAATTACACATACAGATACTTCTGCTGTCCTTATCAGATTATCTCATTAGAACTGGAATTTCTTGAGCATCCCAGAGGGTCAGAAGCAACCTTCACACATCAGAGAGACAAAGTTCTAAAAACTGAACGTTTAGTCCCTCACAGGGCATTTCTTCTTTTTCCCTGTCTGCTGCCACCTGTCCGGAAGCATTTCTGCTCCAGATCCTATCAGTCCCACCTTGCAACTGAGGCAGAAACTCCAGCCTGGCCTGAGCTTTTTTTGTGTTAGAAATGATAAGAAACAGCTGTCCTCGGATTAATGCCATCATCTCTGTTATGATTCAGCCATTCAGCTTGTGGCAGCAATTGCGTGTTAGATGAATGTCTTTCTAAATTCAATCACCCCAAAATAAATACATTGCAGTAGTCTCATTAAACAAAATTGGATGCAAGGAGAGGATGGGACTGACTGATAGGAAATGAGAAAGAAGTAGGATATTTCAAAGCTGCAAGCAGCCAATTGCCCTTCAGAAACCTCATCTAGGCCCTTGTTCAGCTTTAGCACATTTAGTTAAAAAAGAAAAAAAAAAAAAAAGAGATGCTTATGTATGTGGTAATACTTTCTCCAAAGAGTGATCTTTTAAAAAATGACATATGATAAAATAATATATATTCATATGAATATATATTATACAAAATAGGCAGATATGCAGATCTCACATACGACATTTAGTATAGATTAACCTGCTGTTCAGTAGATCATTGGAATATTTTAAAGTCTGACCACATGGTAGACACTGTGTTGGGTGATGAGGGGATGTTGCATTCATTGATGCAGTCATTCGTGGAGGTATGTGTGCTGAGACCACTGTGTGCTGTGTCCTGTTCTTATTGTTATGGGTACCACCATGAATGAGACAGCCTCTGGTTGGGAAAGGTGCCTGGAATGGGATATGAAAGAAGATGGACAAAGATAACTGTATGTGTTGAGAAGTTCAACGTCTTAAGTGCCATAACAAAGAAACACAAAAGACTCATGGGAGTGTAGAAGAAAAAGCAGTTGTTTATCTCTTTAAGGAAACAGACATTCTTCAGGCAAGGGGCAGCCTTAATGCTGAACCTTGAAGTCTGTGAAGAGTTTCAAAGTAAAGACCCTTCTAGGCTAAGGAAACTGTGAACAAAAATGAAGATTATACATTTTGGCAAGGGGCTGGGGACTAGAGGAGCACAGAAGACAGAGGGGAGTCACAGATATGGCTGGACACACCAGTGACAGCCCTGCATGCTGGGCCAAGGAGTTTGAACCCTATCCCTTATTCATTCGAGAGCCATTGCAGAAATGATATGATTAAAATTGTGCACCAAGAAGCTTAATGCTGTAGCAGGCTATAGACAGAATTGATTGAAGGTAGGAGGCTTTAGAGACGGGAGTCTACTAAGACCATCGTAAAAGTTCAGGCCAGGGATAAACAAGGAACCAAGGTAGGATTCTGACAGATAAGCACTGGAGAAACAAACATTAATTATTAAAAGGGAAAAAAATCAATGAATTTATGACTGTGGACATTTTAGGCTCACTACGTTCCTTGTGGTATTAGATTTATTTTTGCAGATTAGGGTGATGTGGGAGAGGTGCGTATGGTTTGGGGCCCCAGCAGGAAGACAGGATCTAGCTGAGGTGATTCGAGAGATGGTAATGAAGGCACTGCTTGCAGAGGTGTGGACCAGGTCAAGGGAACCAAGAGTAGGAAGCTGTTAACATCCTTAAGGGAAAAGGCAAGAAAGGAGTAGTATCAGTTTCTAGTGAGAGCTGGAGCCATAGAGCAAGAGCCACCCAGCAGGTACTATAGTCTAGGAAGGACAAATAAGGGAGTGGGAAAAGAACTAGCCCTATGTCTCTTAGTTACTGCCCTTTATTCTCCTGCTGGCTCCTTTCATTGGTCAGACTCACCTGAAATGTGACTGCATAATGCAGTTACAGAGGTGGGCCTCTCAGGACACAGAGCAGGAGACAGGAGACAATGGGCAGAAATATACATGAGGGAGAGGGGAAGGGGGAGCAAATGGAGACTAACCAACCTAAGGTGCTACATTCTGCCATATTTTTGCTTTTATATTTCATGTCTTGGAGCTTCTTAAATCCTAAGGATTTCAAAGAAAGGGGTTTCCCTCAAAACCTGATTCCAGTTCACACTCTTGAAAATAAAAGCTAGTAATAAAATCTAAATAATGAAGGGTGAGGGGACATAATTTAATTTTAGAATCTCAGTTTATCTGTAGATTCATTATATTAATTCCTGCTATGCCTACTCTCTATGATTATTATGAAAAGAAAATGAGATACAGGAGTAAAACTTTTTAAAATTAATTTTTGGTGTAAGTCACTGAAAGGATGTGAGGGATTGTTATCCTCATCTGGGATCATTCCACTTTTTGCTTTGGTACTTTCCACCCTATCAGCACAGTGCCTACCCAGAGGGCTGTTCAATCAATGGCTATGGCATTGAATTAACTTGAAATGAATTCTGAACACATACACCCTTTCTCTCATAATCCAGGCATGATGTCTTTCAATCAGTTTTCTTACTGTGAGACTTTTTACCTCCCTTAACATACTATACCCTCTAACAATATGTCAGAAAAAAATGAAGACCACTCAGGGTTAAAGTAGTAGAGAAATATTTAACTTCTTTCATCAAAGAAAAATTTCTTCAGATATTCTTGGAGTGAGACATCATTAGTAGCTTTGACTAAGTATCCCAAGTCTGAACACGGGATTTCTCATCTGAATGCACTAGTTTCCTTTCACAGCTTTCAACAGCTGCACACACTGTGATTTGGAGGAGGTAGCAGTTTGAAAGATGAAAAACTCTTCAAAGCTGTTTGAAATCGCTAAATCCCATGCATGAAAAGACTCAGTTCTTGCACTGTAATTGCTTTTCTTGGTCTGATCCTCAGGGATAGGCCCTAAATGAGATATTAGGGTTGTTCCATCTCTAATACTGATGATTTTGCCTCAGAATTCAGGTCCTTGATTTTCTGAAGTGCATTAGATGAAATGCAGGCAGAGAGCTCCCTGCCAGGAAGTCATCTGAGGGAAGTCTTCCGTACTGCTCACTTCCTCAAGCACAGGTGGACGCGCAGGAGTGTTCCCCATTTGCTGGTCCCAGACATCAGCACAAATAAATGAAGCCATCTAAATGACTCTGGGACCCTGGACATTTCCTAAGTGCTTAGAGGGTCATCTGGTCATGGACCTGTCCCAGGGTCCTGTTGACATAATTGCTTTAAATTGCTTCCAAAGCCAAAGGACCTGGAGAAAATAGGTAAGGAGCTGAAGGAAACTACAGGTGAAGAGCATGGAGAAGAGAGAACTGGGGTGTGTGTGGGGCAGGATGCAGTTCTCACCCTGCAGCTATTTCAGGGGTTGGAGTGGTGCATCTCTTCCAAAGAGGAGCCCTCCTCGTGTCCACAGCTTTGCCCCTCCAG
The DNA here is from genome assembly GCF_043159975.1 of Macaca nemestrina. Classification (NCBI taxonomy): domain Eukaryota; kingdom Metazoa; phylum Chordata; class Mammalia; order Primates; family Cercopithecidae; genus Macaca; species Macaca nemestrina. Next base: position 67,004,450 of record NC_092138.1, read on the forward strand.
GCCCAGGGCACTCCTTCCCACCTGGGTGGCTGTCCGCAGCACCTCTCAAAGAGGGGTCTGCAGATGAGCAGCAGCTGTATTACCAGTAAGCTTGTTAAAAATGTAAATGAGGGCAGGAGCGGTGGCTCACACCTATAATCCCAGCACTTTGAGAGGCCACGATACTAACCTGGCCAACATGGTGAAACCCTGTATCCATTAAAAATACAAAAATGGCCGGGCACAGTGACTCATGCCTGTAATCCCAGCACTTTAGGAGCCCGAGGCAGGTGGATCACCTGAGGTTAGGAGTTCAAGACCAGCGTGGCCAACATGGTGAAACCCCGTCTCTACTAAAAAAAAACAAAAATTAGCCAGGCATAGTGGCAGGTGCCTGTAATCCCAGATACTCGAGAGGCTGAGGCAGGGAGAATTGCTTGAACCCCAGAGGTGGAGGTTGCAGTGAGCCGAGATTGTGCCACTGCACTCCAGCCTAGGCGACACAGCGAGACTCTGTCTCAAAAAAACTAAAACTAAAAATACAAAAATTAGCCAGGTGTGGTGGCACAAGCCTGTAGTCCCAGCTACTTGGGAGGCTGAGGTATGAGAATCGCTTTAACCTGGGAAGCAGAGGTTGCAGTGAGCTGAGATTGTACCACTGCACTCCAGCCTGGACTACAGAGACTCAGTCTCAAAAAAAAAAAAAAAAAAAAAAAAAAAATTAAATGAAGGACTCGGCACTTTGGGAGGCCAAGAAGGCAGATCACTTGAGCTTAGGAGTTTGAGACCAGCCTGAGCAACATAGCCAGACCCGGTATCTTGGGGGGGGGGGGGGGAGGGGGAGAAAGCTGGAGGTGGTGGCATTCACCTGTAGTCGTAGCTACTTGGGATGCTGAGGTGAGAGGATCACCTGAGCCTAGGTGATAGAGGTTGCATTGAGCTGTGATCGGGCCACTGCATTCCAGCCTGGGCAACAGAGCGAGCCCTGTCTCAAAAGAGAGAGAGAGAGAAAAAATAAATAAATAAATTATGGGCTTTACCACATACCTACTTAATCAGAATCTTTGGGGTGTGGGACCCTGAAATCTCTTTTTTAGCAGGCCCCTAGGGGATTTGTGTGCACTTTGAAGTTGGAGCAGCCCTGGTTTAGAGTACACCTGCTTTGCAGGTGATCATAAGTGTGTCTTCATTCCCTTTAATGTAACTGAGCTCCACACATAATTGGGCTTTTGTAGTCATTGCCAGTTACTCCACCTCCGAGGCGATCTTTGCTGACTCAGGTTTTCCTGCATTTCCCCAGAGCCATTTCTTTAGGCTCCTATGGTCCTGCAGAAGCATAATCTTTTCATGCTCCACTCTTTCAGCTCCAGTTTAAAGTCCTGTGCCTTCCAACTTTAGCCTCTTACCTCAATTTCCCAAGTTGCAGAATTTCCCTCATCTTCCTCCTTCCTGGTTCAAGGGCCATGTTAAATCCCCAGGACACCTCTTTGCTTTCCCCATAAGTTTCATGTTTACTTTTTAATCCTCTACCTTCTTCAATTTCTGAAATAATAGCTCTCCTGACAAAATTGTATTTGTTGCTCTTTATATCTCTGGCACCTTCCTGCATCACTGTGCAAGTAAGTCTTAAGAGTTAGAGTCCTCTCCTTTCATCTCCAGTCATTGTTGGGATTATTGTATTGTTTTATTTTATTTATTTTTGAGACAGGCTCTCTACTGTGTCACCCAGGCTAGAGTGTAGTGGTACAATCAGCTCACTGTAACCTCCAACTACTGGGTTCAAGGGATCCTCCTGCCTCAGCCTGCCGAGTAGCTGGGCTATAGGCCCATGCCACACCATGCCCAGCTAGTTTTTAATTTTTTTTTGTAGCAACCAGGTCTCACTTTGTTGCCCAGGCTATAGTTTTCATTTTAAACAGCTCAATTTTATTTTATTATGCCTTCTCCCAAGTGGGTTGCACTTAATCTCTTTAGTTTTGGGATGCTTGGTGGTGGAGGATTCTTACTTAGGTACTGTGATATAGCCTGTTCAGGCTACCAAGTAATGGGGAAAATGGGAGGTCCTTAAGAATTAGCAGGGCCCACCCAGGCTTAAATTCAACTCAATTTAACAGACATTTATTGAGCTCCTAAACAATGCATAGGACATGTATTAGATGCTCAGGAATAGGACCGTGACTTATACTGGCATGCTTAAAAGCAGAATAAGGCTCAGACAAAAAGGAAAACCTGGTACTGGCAGACCCCAGTTACTAGCGAGGCATGCTGTTTTGCACATAATAGACACTTAAGAAAATCTGTGTTAAATGGCAAAATTAATTTTCAGACTAACAAGCCTTTGCTTGGGTATGTCTTTTCACCTAATTGCTGTGAATTTGGATTTCTGCAGAAGGCTTTCTGTAGTGCGTAATGTTGCAAGGCTGTGTGCCCCAATACTTCCAGCCCTAGGTGTCTTTCTTCTGCTCCTGTGATAATGGATGAGGCAATAGCAGGATGGAGTTTTACTGGAAAATGTGAAGGAAACACTTGGACTCAGGACAAAAGAGAACTTGTAAACATATTAGTCTTTGGGGAAATCTTACTGCAAATTGCTCTGAAGAATGTAGACAGAGAGAAAAAAGAAAAACAGAGAAAAAGAAAGGAGGAGGAGGAAGAAAGAGAAGTCAAGTTTTAAAAGCAAAAAGAAATAATAGTTTTGATGGGATGGATTTGTTTTCTTAATAAGCCTGATGTTCCCAGGAGTCTCATTTGATTATTAGCAACTGTATTTAAAATTTAAATATAAAACAAATTTTGTGGATGTAAAGTGCTTATCAGCCCCTAACCATGCCCCTCTTGGTTGGCAGCTAAGGGAACCTACCTACCTGAGGGATGGCCACTTGATGTAGCACAATGAGGAGAAAGGATTTAGGCTTGACTTTACCAAAATCTTAGTGTGTGATCTTTCGCAAGCTCCTTCCCTTCCTGGTGCTCCAGCGTCTTCCCGATAAGATAAATAATGGAGATCAGGTCAGTGATTCTAAGTGTGTGGTCCCTGAACCAGCAACATCAGCTTTATCTAGGAACTTGTTAGAAATTCTACTATATCAGGCCGGGCGTGGTGGCTCACACCTGTAATCCAGCACTTTGGGAGGCCAAGGCAGATGGATCAGCTGAGATCAGCAATTCAAGACCAACCTGGCCAATATGGTGAAACCCTGTCTCTACTAAAAATACAAAAGTTAGCCAGGTGTGGTGGCACATGCCTGTGGTCCCAGCTACTCGGAGGCTGAGGCAGGAGAATTGCTTGAACCTGGGAGGCGGAGGTTGCAGTGAGCCGAGGTTGTGCCATTGCACTCCAGCCTGGGCAATAGAGCAAGACTCCATTTCCAAGAAAAAGAAATTCTACTACATCAGAAACTCTGGGGTAGGGCCCAGCAATCTGACTTTTAACAAACCCTGCTGAGAATTCTAATGCACACTCAAGTTTGAGACCCACTGGACTAGTCAGTCTACATTTCTATAAATGAAGTAATTGAAGCCCACACAAAGCAGATGTAGGCAATTGAGGCAGATGTTGGTGCTGGAGGCCACTCATTCACAGCTGCTTGGTCATGGAGTGGAGTGGGGGCTGCTCTATATGGAGTGGACTGAGCTGCAGTCCCCATCCTTCCCTTCCTCCAGTACTAGATGACCTATTGTAGGCACACCAATTGCATGCTCAGGGCACTAGCAGTGCAGGGCCACCCACCAACATCATTTTGTCTGGAAAACATTTGATACCTGATGCTTTCCTAAAAACATTAAAGTAATCCTCATAGGAAATATCAGAACTTTATTGGACCTCTTTATATTTAGTTTATAGTTCAGTGCTTTTGAAAAAATGTTGAAATTCTCTGGGCAGGAATGCGGACCTGGTGGGCCTGTATAACCTTTTCAGAGTTTAGAGTGTTTAGAGTATTTAGAGTTCCCCAGCCTGCCCTGCCTTCCTCCTGGCTTCTCTTGGAGGCATGCATTAAGCAACTTACTGTCTTAGTTTTTTGGGGCTGCTATAACAAAACATTGCAGACTGAGTGGCTTATCAACAATGGAAATATATTCCTGACAGCTCGGGAAGCTGGAAGTTCAATATCAGGGTGTCATCATGGTTGGGTTCTGGTGAGGACTTTTTTCTGTGTTGCAGACTGCTGACATCTTGCTGTATCCTCATGGAGTGGAAGGTGATAATTCCAGTCTCCTCAGCCCCTTCATAAGGGCACTAAGCCTATTTGTGAGGGCTTCACCCTCATTCACTAATCACCTGTCAAAGGCCCCACCTTCTAAATCCCCATCACATTGGAGTTTAGATTTCAACGTATGAATTTTGGGGGGACACCATCATTCGGTCCGTAGCACTTGCCATACCTTATTGACTCTCTAAGAAGCACACCTTTTTAACTTCTGAGATTGGAATATGTCTTACAATTGATGGTGCCTTAGTCCAATGAAATGTTGGCACTGTTGATGTTCCCTAGAAGCTATTCTATGTCAGGCTTTCTTTCTTTTTTCTTTTTCTTTTCTTTTCTATTTTATTTTATTTTGAGACAGGGTTTCTTTATTTGAGACAGGGTTTGGCTCCATCACCCAAGTTGGAGTACAGTGGCCTAATCTCAGCTCACTATAACCTCTACCTCCTGGTTCAAGTGATTCTCCTGCCTCAGGCTCCAGAGTAGCTGAGATTACAGGCGTGGGCCACCAGTCCTGGCTATTTTTTGTATTTTTAGTAGAGACGGAGTTCCACCATGTTGATCAGGCTGGTCTTGAACTCCTGACCTCTAGTGATCCACCCACCTCGGCCTCCCAATGTGCTGAGGTGGTGAGATTGCTTGAGGCCAGATTTCATGCATAGCTTTTTCAGAAGTCTAAAACTTTCTTGTGATCCCTGTGTCTGGAATTAGAGTTCACCATGGACAGTGTACATCCCGGTTTAGGCATTCTGACAAACTCAGCCAGAAGGTATTTAGTTGGTTCTTTGTAGAGCTCCCATGATTTTGGTGTCTCCTGTTATTCAGTGTAGGGATGAATAGCTTCCTTTAGATAACTTGACTTTTTCCGGGCAATGATTAATGTTCTGGACAGTGTCGTGGTTAGAAAAGGCCTTAGACTCATACCGTGACCTCAAGGAGCTCACATTCTAGTGACACAAAAGTCAACAATTATAATGTAATGTGCTAAGTGCTGTAATGCTGTAATAGAGGTAAATAGAAAGTCCTACAGAAGAAGGGAAAAATTAAGTCTGTCTGCACTTCACAGATGAGGTGATGTCACCTGGGTCTTGAAGAAGAAGAGATCACTGAATGGAAAAGGAAGGGAAGAACAGCATGTTAAAAAGCACTTCGATGTTGAAAAAATGGTTAAAAGCAAGAAACTTAAAAACAAAATAACAAGCTAAAAAATAATAAAAAAGCAAAAAAGCACTTAGAGTATCCCTACAATGGGTAAATGGCATGGTATGTAAATACAGATCTGGAAACCAGCAGGTTAGGCTGTGAAGCTATGGGATTTGTCGTTATCAGCAAACCACTTGCCATCGCTTAGCATTGAAAGTAACTCTGATTTTCTTGGCAGCCTGGGCGAAAAGAAATGTGTGATGAGTTAAATAGCTTTTATTAACTGATTAAGGGAAGCATGGAGGTTTGTTGAAAGAGACAAATAATTTTCTTAGCAGTAAACTCTAAAGCGTTTCCAATGTGCGCCTTGATATTGGAGTCACTGAACAATACAGTTTAGAATAACACATTCACAAATTCCATATTTCTTTCTTCTTTTTCTTTTTTCAGAGACAAGGCCTTGCTCTGTCACCCAGACTAGAGTGCAGTGGCATGATCATAGCTCACTGCAGCCTCGACCTCCTGGGCTCAAGCAATCCTCCTGCCTTAGCCTCCTGAGCAGCTGGGACTGCAGGTGCATGCCACCAGACCCAGCTAATATTTAAATTATTTGCAGAAATAGGGTCTTGCTATGTCACCCAGGCTGGTCTCAAATTCCTGGCCTCAAGTGATCCTCCTACCTCGACCTCTCTAAAGTAGTGGGATTATAGACATGAGCCACTGTGCCTGGCCTCCGTGTTTCTTTATACTAACTTGAGTAAAAGTTAAGATAATAATTTTAATGATTTTTTTCCTGACAACAGAAGTAATACATGTTCATTACAATACATATACTGGTCATAAAAATAAGAAAAATTACTGGTCATGCCAGTATCTAATGTCTTTATGTACATGGATGGGCTAAACGGTATGTACAATAATGGGATTATTTAACACATCTATTTAAACCTACTTTTTTTAGTCAAAAATATATTGGGAACATTTTTCCATGTCATTAGTTATTCTTCTACAATAAGGCATTTATTGTGCCACTTAATGGATGTACCATAATTTAACAGTATCCTATTGTTGAACCTGTATTCAATTTCCTAATATTCTGTTCAATATGTTGATGAACATTCTTGTTAACAAATCACTGGACCTATTCATGGTGTTTTCTGTATTAGAGCTCTTTAGGCTGTTCATTATCAGAAAACCAAGTTAAACTATTTTAAACAGAAATGGAATTTACTGTGGTAATACCTGATAAATTCAGGAATACACTGGCTTCAGAGATGGCTGGATTCAAGTGCTCAAGCGATGCCATCAAGCGCTGTAGCTTTCTCCTTCTCTATCTCAGTTTTCCTCTCTTCTGTGCAGGTTTTATTCGCAGGCAGGCTCTCTCTCCACAAAGTGGTAAAGGTCGTCACTGGCAGCTGCAAGCTTATGTAGTCTTCATAACTCACCATTCTGGAGAAAAAACTTTTTGTGACAGCTCCTGCAAAAGTCTCAAGGAAACACTGATTGGCCCAGCCTGGGTCACACGCCATCCTTGAACCAATCATTATAGCCAGGGCTGGAGTACTAGAATTAGCCAAGACTGAGTCCTTAGTGCACCTTGTGGGTGGGGTCAGCTACCCTAAAATCACATAGATAAGCAAGATTAGTATTGAGTAAGAAAGGGATGAGTTCTCAAAGGGAAGGATGCTAGACAGGTTAAAAAAATCCCCACAAATTTCCTGAAGATAAATTTCTGATGTGTAATGTATATGTATTTTCTTTTATATATAAAAATATATACATATATTTCTTTCTATATATATATATATTTTTTTTTCTTTTCTTTTTTTCTTAGATGGAGTCTCACTCTGTCTCCCAGGCAGGAGTGCAGTGGCATGATCATGATCTTGGCTCACTGCAACCTCTGCTCCCGGATTCAAGCAATTCTCCTGCCTCAGCCTCCCAAGTAGCTGGGATTACAGACACCTGCCACCATGCCTGGCTAATTTTTGTATTTTTAGTAGAGATGGTGGTTTTACCATGTTGGCCAGGCTGGTCTCGAACTCTTGACCTCAAGTGATCTGCCCGCTTCGGTCTTCCAAAGTGCTGGGATTGCAAGTGTGAGCCACTGCTCCTGGCCTATTTTTAAAATGCTTCTAATGCATATAGTTAAATTTCTTTCCAGAAATGTGTAACAACTTTCACTTTCACTTGCAATGTATGAGAAAGTTCTTTTTCTTAAGCCTTCATAACAACTGGGCAATACCATCCTATTTTTATATTTATTTATTTATTTATTTATTTATTTATTTATTTATTTATTCTTGAGACGGAGTCTTGCTCGTCGCCCAGGCTGGAGTTCAGTGGCGCGATCTTGGCTTACTGCAAGCTCGGCCTCCTGGGTTCACGCCATTCTCCTGCCTCAGCCTCCAGAGTAGCTGGGACTACAGGCGCCTGCCACCACGCCTGGCTAATTTTTTATTTTTTTTTATTTTTAGTAGAGACGGGGTTTCACCATGTTAGCCAGGATGGTCTCGATCTCCTGACCTCGTGATCTGCCTGTCTCAGCCTCCCAAAGTGCTGGGATTACAGGCGTAAGCCACCACCCCAGCCTATCCTATTTTTAAAATAGTTTTATTTGTATCCAAGTAATACTTCTATAAAAGAAACCAGTGAGAACCAGTGGTGTGCTGTAAACTAGGTCTCTGGGAAAGAAAAAAGGCAGCCTGGTGCAGTGGCTCACGCCTGTATTCCCAGCACTGTGGGAGGCCAAGGCAAGAGGATTGCTTGAGTCCAGGAGTTCAAGACCAGCCTGGGTAACATAGCAGGACCCCGTCTCTACAACCAAACAAACAAATAAATTAGTTGGGCATGGTGGCATGCACCTGTAGTCGCAGCTGCTTGGGAGACTGAGGTGGAAGGATCACTTGAGCTTGGGAGGTTGAGGCTGCAGTGAGTCATAATCACATCACTGTACTCTAGCCTGAGTGACAGAGTGAGACCCTGTCTCTAAATAAAGAAATAAATAAAAGAAGAAGCCCTGAGTTGGAGTTTTTACACATTTCTGTAGTATAAATGTTCCCACCATAATAGAGGTGTTTAACAACAGTATTTAAAAAGAAATGGCAGTCTTCTGCCCCATCTCTCTCTAACACCTTGTTCTTCTCCCCAGAGAGAACCACACCCAATTATTCTCTTTTCTATTTTATTTGCCTCCACATTTCTAAATCATATGCTTATAATATTATATATTAATTTATCAATTTTAAACATTACCTATAGAAATAATAGAAATGTATTTCCTACTATGGTAGGATGAGCTCTTAGTTCTTATACTGTCTCCCCAGTTCCCACCTTCATCAATCCCCAGATTTAACTGCTTTTGTTGTTGTTGTTGTTCAGTTGATAGCCAGTGTTTACTTATTATGACTTTGCACATTTCCTTCACTGCTATGCCAAGAAGTACATGTCTTATACAACCTTTAGCTTTTCTTTTACAATCCTTAGCTTTTCTTGGTGTATTTTCTCTAGCGTGTTTTTCTCATTTGTTTAATTTTCTCTGTATTTATTACTAGTTTTCCCAAAGTGTCCCAAAATGTATATGATGTACCTATCAACATTTGGATTTCTGCTTAAACACACCAGTGGTTCTTTCCACGCCCCCCGCCCTGCAAACTTCCTTCTCATAGTCCTTGTCCTTCCTGTGCTAATCTGGAATGGTTGTTTTCCAGCCCTGCTGCAATGCACAGCTCTTGTCCTGCTGCTTCCCACTTCCCTCCAACTCTCCTCTATTTTGCACTTCTGTTTTCTGAAACCCATGTCTTTTTTCCTTCTTGGTTTACTCTCAATTTTTTACAGAAGCTCTTGCAGTTGTTTCCTAAGACAAGATATGTGGAAGGTAAAATTTTGGAGACTTTTTTTTTCTTCTTTTTGTTTTAAAAAAAGAGATCCATGTGCAGAACATGCAGGTGTGTTACATAGGTATACATGTGCCATGGTGGTTTGCTGCACCTATTGACCCACCCTCTAAGTTCCCTCCCCTCACCCCCAACCCCCCCAACAGGCCGTGGTGTGTGTTGTTCCCCTCTCTGGGTGCATGTGTTCTTATTGTTCTGGAGATTTTTAAAGTATGAAAATATCTTTATTATGTCCTCCACTTGACCAATTGTTTGGCTGGCTATGAAATTTTAGGTGGAAAACAGTTCCCTCAGAATTTTGAAGACATTGATCCATTGTCTTTTGACTCATTCTCACTCTTCAGATACCATTGAAATTGCCATTATGACAGTGGAGAAATGAGAATTCATTTTAATTTGCATTGAAAATGAACTGCATTGTCCATGTATTGGCTGTCCCCTATGGGTAGCCTCTCTTTTAAGCTTGCACTAACCTTGAAGAAAGCACTCAAAATTTCTTTGTAAGTCCCCTCCAAAGAGAGCCATTTTATATACCGTTAATGTTCAACATAGAATTTAGTCGATATTTTCTAGCGGAAACGGAGGTGGAGATTAGTATTGCCCAGAAGTTGGCATTCAATTTAATTCCTCATTAGACATTCTGACTCCCCCTTTTTTGAACTGGTTTGATGTTTTCTCAATTTTAGAAATCGAAACTGCATTTAATAAAATTCACCCTTTTTAGTACACAGTTCTGTGAGTTTTGATAAACATACACAGTTATGTAACCACCACCACCATAGAGATACAGAATAGTTCCATCAGTCCCCAAAATTCCCCCTTGCTTCTTCGTGGTCAACCCTTCTGCTAACCCCTATACCCTGGCAAGCAAGCACCAATCTGTTTTCTGTCCCTATTGTTTTGCCTTTGTTAAATAAATGGAATCATAGAGAATGTAGTTTTTGAGTCTGGCTTCTTTCACTTAGCATAAACTTAGACTAGAAAAGTTGCAGGGCCATCACTTAATCTCTCCAGGCCCAGCATTGCTCATCTGTAAGACAGGATCTATATCATCTGTCCTCTCTGCCTTTCAGAATGATTGTGAGGGTAGAAGGGCATGCTAGGTAAGAAGGTGCATTGAGAAGTGTAAAATGCTACACAAGGACAAATGGTTGTGCTGATAGTGAGTGAAAAAGGTGTGCCAAGAGAGAAAAGAGATCATTGGGTGTTACCTTTTGAATAACCCACAACAACTGTGGGATTTTAATTCTGATTTCAAAGGAAAATGGTGTATGCTTTTCTTTCTCTTTCTTTCTTTTTTTTTTTTTTTTTGGAGACAGAGTCTTGCTCTGTCATCCAGCCTGGAGTGCATTGGTGTGATCTCGGCGCACAGTGCAACCTCTGCCTCCCAGGTTCAAGCGATTATTTTGCCTCAGCTTCCCAAGTAGATGGGATAACAGGTGCCTGCTACCACGCCTGGATAATTTTTGTATTTTTAGTAGAGACAGGTTTCACCATGTTGGCCAGGCTGGTCTTGAACTCCTGATCTCAAGTGATCTGCCTGCTTCGGCCTCCCAAAGTGCTGGGAATACAGGTGTGAGCCACTGCGTCTGGCCTGGTTTATGGTTTTTAATGAAAGGGCTTGTGTTATGAGCAGTCCATGTCTCTGTGGCCCGGAGAGCAGCCTGATAATGTCAGGGAGGTGGCTGCCCACCTGATTATAAAACTCTGCCCACAGACTTTCAGGAACTGATTCCATTTAATAAATCTTTGATGTCTTAAGCAACTTTTGTTCGTGTATCATCACAAAGAGAGGGGGTCTTATCTTGGGACCATGGTGCAAAAAGTCAAGGATGTCTCCTGCTTGCAACCTCATGGGAGTTATTTTCTAAATCCTTTACTCTTCAAAATTGATAAGAAAATAAGGCCTTTTCAACTGATGGGCTTACTAAAAATTCTGCAAGTTCCCCACTTAGTAAGATCTTGGGTGCTCCCAGGGGAGAGCCATTTCAAACAGTTATAATGTGTTCTAGCACCCCTACTTTGGTAAAGTACCTGCTTCCAATGTTGGCTGTACTTACTCCTCAAAGTCTATCCTGATCTTCACAGTTCCAGCTCTCCCCTCTCAAAGTGACTTCCTGCTATGAAAGCCCTGAGAGCAGAGGTTCCCCAGCTTTCTCGTTTCATGGTGCCCACAGTAATTTTTCATAGCACCCCCAGGTAAAAATAAATGTGTAACAGTTCCATATATTAAGTAGTTAGATCCAAACAACTTAATAAGCATTGAAGTCCTAATAATTCAGTAGTTGTTTGAAAGAAAGTGCACATACATTTTAAATATTATATTTTTATTTAATTTTAAAATAACCACAGTAAGTTACTAAAGGGATGTGTGTGCCTGTTGGATGCTGTACAACTTCTCAAACCTTGCATCAGGTTGGACGCATTTCCTGTTCCATGTTGGGTTTTGTGCAAAAAAAACCCAACTTTTTATTGGGTTTTTTTTTACAGCGACTTTTTTTTATTACAGCGACTAACGAAAACTCAGCTTTGCAAAGATATGATGTCATAGGAATGTAACATGATCTGAGAACTGCCTGGAGCCAGCAGTTTGCACATGTCCAGTAGATTCTGGGTGTCGCCATGTTTCCCTTGAAAAATTAAATATCCCATTGTAACCCTGGGAATTTGCTGTGGCTCTGCAGGACACCTCAACCCATAGTTTGGCCCTAGAAGTTTTCTGTACCTCTCATGATAAAAAGCACATTCTCCTCCTATCACAGTTATTTGAAGACATACATTATGTCTCCTAGTAGAGCTTTTTGAAGGTCAGGACCATGTCTGATTCATCTCTGTATCCTCCATAACACCTCTCAGTAAAAGTAACTAGCATTTTATGAGCACTTACTAAGGCCAGGATGTCCATACATCCATGGGCTGGATGACTCCAGGGTCCATGCACTTCCCAGGACACTATCCCACCTCACTTAGCACAGTGCCTTACCCATAAGCTCCCAGTCAATTTTACTTGAATGAGTGAATAGAATTGCATATACTTAATTTGGGCCACACCTTGCAAAACAATTCATAGAACCCATTCAGGCCAAGTAGATGCCTCTATACAGCCAGCATGAGTTTGGGGCACAGCACTGGGGCCAAGCATAGCTCTGTCACTTACCTCTGGCCTCAAGCAAATGGTCTAACTGCTGTGTGTTCCTGTTTTCCTCAACTGTGAAATTGGATAACGATGCTTCACTTAGGAGTATTATGAAGGTCAAATGAGATATTGTCTGCATAAGGGCTCCAAAGGACATCAAGGTGGTGCGTGTCAAGGGATTATGGTTCAGTGTAGGTAACACAAATACCATTAATGGCATACCCCTATTCTATGCCTCTTCCTGGTAGGGCTGAAGGAGGAGGGGTGGCTGAACCGAGGACAGAGTTATGGGAGAAGAAGGGGTTATAAGTAGCTGTTTCTTTTCCCCAAGTGACCATTATCTAGGCACAGACTGAAATTCCCTCTGGAGCTGCACTAATGGACACATTAGTATCAGTTGACAAAGTACCATATGCTCTGAAATGTTCTCCCATTAGGCTTCATGGGAGGTGGCAGGAATTCATGGTCCATTATAGGAAATCTGCCATGATTTTAGCCTTCAGTAAAGCGTACTCTTAGGCCTCCTAGGCTTTGGAAGTTCAGGCTTTGCCTTCAACTACATAATGATGCACAAGACATTACTTATTTTAAGACAGGAAGTCTGTGAAGTAAGGTTATCTTTGTCAATAGTAGACTCATAAAATCATCCTTTATTTTGGAAAAAAAAATATGTTTTAACAATGAATTATTTTGTGAGTATTTGCTCTTTGGTTTCAGGTTAACCAGCATGTGTACTGGTCATTAATCGGGATCCAGATTATGATAATAATACATAATGTCTTCAGTGGCATTAATAAGTACATGGTTTTTCATAAGTCACCATGTTATTTATTTATTTACTTATTTATTTAGAGACAGGGTCTTTCTCTGTTACCCCGGGTGGAGTGCAATGGAGCCCAGTAAAATCTGGGCTCACTGCAGCCTTGTCCTCCTGGGCTCAAGCCATCCTCTCACCTCAGCCACCCGAGTAACTGGGACTACAGGAACGCACTACCAGGCCTAGCTTGTTTTTGTATTTTTGGTAGAGACTGGGTTTTGCCATGTTACCCAGACTGATCTTGGACTCCTGAGCTGACGTGATCTGCCACCACAGCCTCCCAAAGTGCTGGGATTACAGACCATGTGATTTTTATGGAAATTTCCTTTGCAAGAAGTATCATGTCTCTTAATACCAGTCAGTTTGCATAAAACAAAATGAAAGGAAAAAAGGATGAAAGAAAGACCCAAACTCCACCAATTGCAAAAGAAAAGGCAGACTTAAACTGTCAAGAGCTGGGAGTTTCAAAATGTATAACAATAGCTGCCATTTATTGAATGCCTGCAACACCCCAGATCCTGTGCTAGGTGCTTTATCCTTACTGGTTAATTTAATTATCACAACACCCTTCAAGGTCAGTATTATCTGTGTGTTAGGATGAGAAAACCAAGAGGTTACATTAGTTGTCCAAGGTCATAAAGCTAACAAGAGCTGGCATTCAAGCTACATCTGACTCCACAGCCCAGATCCTTTCCAGGACATCACCCCCTGATTCAAAGAATAGGCTGAAACACAGTGTTGCAGTACATGGTACATAGTAACAAAACATGAATAAAGCCTTGTTTTTAAGAAAATCTAGATTATCCCTCCCTCTCCCTATCCTACACCTAAGATAGGAGAGAAACTTTCCAAGATTTTCCCCTGTGTCTGGAGACTGTCCATGCACTGTTTCCAGAATTTAGGGAATGTGTTAGCTGGAGGGGGTCCAGATTAGTCTAGTGCCTCCCCGACATCCCCCAGTTACTTTCATTCAGGTTTACTCTGCTTATACCTGTCCTCTACAAGAGGCTTCTGTTTAGTAGGATTTGAGTTAAATAAAGGATTCTACTGGTCTCTTTTCTACCAAAGTTGGAAAAACACTGACATAGTCCAATTCTATGTTTTATAGGTGAAGATCTCTCGGACCCAGAGCAGGCTTGACCAAAATAACCTAGAAAGGTAGGACAGGTCCTTTGCTCTTTAAATTTTAAATTTCTGGATCACTACAGCAAAACTATTGGGGTGAGAAAGACAATCACCACGGGAAATATGCTCCAAAAGCTGTTTTCACCTGTTGACAGAACAGAGGAGGGTAGCAGAACCAGATTTAAATTCTGACTCCATCACCAACACCAGCTATCTGGATGATCTTGAGCAGGTTACTTAACCATGCAGAGTATCTTCATCTGCAAAAAAGACACATGATACTTGCTTGTTGGAGTTTTTGTGTTAGTATATTAAAAATACATAGCATCTAATAGGTGTTCCTTTCCATCCTTAGAGCCTTCCCATAGGCTGTTCTCTCTGCCTGGAAGCTCTATCATCCTTCTCCCCTTCAGGTAGCTGACTTGGACTTATTTAAATGTTTCTTTCACTAGATTTCTTGGATTTGAATCCAAGCTCTTACTAGTTGAGTGACCAGGGGAGCATTTAGCCTTGGTTTTCTCATTTATAAAGTGGGGGTATTAATATATAACCCATAGGGTTATTAAAAAGAGATAAACTGCTTAGAACAGTGCCTAACAAATATTAGGTCTCAATAAAATGTGGCAAGGACTATTTGTGGGATCCATAATTCCAGAGGGCTCTTTTTCCTCCTTCGGTAAGCTATTCACATTGCCTGGAAGCTCATGACATTTACTCCTTATTCTTGGAGTTCAGAAATGTCACCAGGATATATTTTTAAATATCCATTCTGCCAATCTTTGTCTTTTGATTGGTGTATTTAGATTATTTACACTTAATATAGTTATTAAAATGTTAGAACTTAACTCTGCTATGTTGTTATTTGTTTTCTTTCTGCACAGGGGAAACTCTTGGAAGTCTTCTCTCCCATCTGTTTGTTCCCCATTTCTCACTCCTCGTTTTTCTTTTTCCTGTCTCCCTGTGGGCTACTTGGGCTTTTTAAAGAATGCTACTTTGATTTATCTAAAGTAATTTTGAGTGTATCTCTCTGTGTAGTTTTTAAAGTTGTTGCTCCGGTATTAAACCATACATAAATATCTTACTCCAGTCTACTGCTCCTGACATTTTACCCCTTTCAGTGAAATGCCTGGGACTGGAAGTTCTAGGTGTGTGTTTTAAAATTAATACAGTGTAGAAATTAGAGTCTTTTTTACCTGATAACTCAAGTCCATACATTTAATGTATAGGTAATTCAAGTGCATAAATTTGATCTGATAATTCAAGACTATGGGCTTAGTCTTTTTTTCTGTTATTTTTTGGTTATTGCTTTGTTCCTTTGTTATTTTTCTTCTGCTCCATTTGGTACTATTATTTGCATATCTTCTAGATATTTCATCAATGTTTGAAAATCCTCTGACTCATAATTTCTATTTCTTTTTATTTTTGGCTTGGTACTCATCATTAAATCAGTTTTCAGTGGTGTTCATTACATTTTTCATTTCCACAATTGAAAATTTAAAAGATTGTGTGTCTAACTTTCAAAAACCATTTTTCCTCATTTTGATCATTTCTTTCTAACCTCTACTTGAATCTCCTTACATTTTTGGTTCTAAAAAGTTAGTTTTTCTTCTATTAAATTGATCTCAATGTGATTCATCTCTTTTAGTTATTCGTCTTGATTGTGCTCCTTCAAGCTATTGACTCCCCTTAAATAATCTCTGATCTGCTTTGGCTACTTCCATCAACGCCTGGGCAGGTTGGGCTTTTGTGGCTTCTTGGGTACCATAGTTCAGCGATCATGAAAGGAAAGAAGGATGCTTCTCCAGTGGCCTGGTGGTGAACAAAGCTACCTGGCTGGGTCCACCAGGCTGAGGTGAGGTGGAAGAGGCTTTTAGGATCTTTGGACACTCCCAGAATTAGTAGGGTGGGGTTGGGCTGCTGTGTGCCATTGTGTAGTTTGTTTATTGCAAGGGCATCTGGTGGAGAGGATTAACAGGGGCTAACATCCACTTGCTGAACTGTGTACCCTGGTGTGGAGCTACATCAGCCCGAAGAAGGAAGCATATTTTCTCATTTTCACAAAGGTATCTGAGGGGGGAAGCTTTTTTCCAACCCACATAAAGATGCTGTGCGGGCTAGGCGTGACCCTCAGGGGATAGTTTGGCCCACCCGTGACATTCCGTTCTATAGCGGCAGGTGTTGACAGAGTCAGGGGTCTTCCCGCAGAGCTATGTGCAGGAAGCGGGCAGGGACAGTTCTTCCTCACCTGTCGAGGGGCCCTGCTCAGCTGGGGTCAGCTGGGCCCCTCAGGTAGCCCAGGATTGAAAGCCTTTACTGCAGACTCACTAGCGAGGCCGACTACTTCCCAGCTCCTGGGCCTTTGTCCTTCTTGCAATTGTGGACAGTGTGGCAGCCCCACTGCCCTTTGCCAGTCCTGCACTAGGATTGTGTGTGTGGAATCTCCTTTGGGCTCTGGCTATAGGCAACAGTGTCCTATGCCCCATTCACTGGATGGCTCACAATTTGGGTCCCCTCAGCAGGGAGCTGGGTGAGAGAGGGGCTCAGGAGGCAGGCCCCCCATCTTCAGAGAAGCCCCCTGGGTAGGCATGCTAAGGTGATTTAGGAAGTTTCTCTATAACACAGTTCTATTGCAGCCATCTTTCCTCCCCAACAGTAGAGCTCTGTTTCCCAGATAAACCTGAATCTGAATCCCATTTGCCAACTCTGTGACTTCATACCAGTCACTTGAATTCTCTGAGCTTGCCTCAGTTTCATCTGTAAAGTGGGGATTGTCATGTGTGTCTTGCATAACTCAAGGAGCTGTTGAGAGAATCAAATGAGATGATTGCTGTGTTTGGTGTTTTGCAAACTGAAAAGTGCTATGCAAAAGTAAAGAGGTGAAAAGAATAGTGTTAGAGAGGGTGGCATCTGCCCCTGGGGGCTGTGGGGAGCACAGTGGCACTGGGGACTTGCAGTCACCCAGCAGATGCAAAGCAGAATGAAGCCTTTGGGAAGTGGCCAGATGTAGTTGTCAAGACCAGGGTAGGGCCACACTCGACGCTGACCACAACCTCAAGACGTGCCTTCTTCTGGGGAGCTGATCTCCCAGGAGCTGAGCCAGCAGGAAAAAAAAAAAAAAAAAAAAAGAGAGAGAGAGAGAGAATTTTAAAAAGAGATAAAAAGGCAAGAGTAATGAATGCTGAACCTAGTCCTATCTTTTCAAACTGTCTCTCAAAACACTGAAAGATTTATCACTTGAGGAATGAGATAAAAATTCATCTGACAAGAGACATAAAGAGCTTGAATATTTTTTAAAACTTGTGATAATCATTCCCAATTCTATACAAATATCTTATTGCCATCCTCTGTTTCTAACTGAGTTGTTATGTCCATTACATTAGCAATAGATTCGAATACCAGTTTTATCAAGGAGCAGAGAATGCAATTAGGAACAGGAAAAGAAATATAAGCAGACGAGGCTTAGATGAGAGCTAAGGAAGCAATCCAGAAATGAGATGTGTTTTCCATCCTCCTGCCCTACCATTTAAAAAAAGGTAAAAATAGATCATTTTTGGGAGAATGACTGTGATAAGCAGTCAAGCAAGTTTTGGAGGGTGTTGGGAGACTTATCTCTCTTCACCAGTACACAGATAATGAACTTGCTAGCTCAACTCCCTATTCTTAGTATTATGCAGTGAATTGGACAATTCGTTTTTAAGAAGTGAGCAGTGAATGTCTGCTTTGGTGTCCTCGAATCTTGGGAGTAAGAACATATTGTTTTTATGTCAAATTTTCTCTCTGTAGAGCAACAATCTAATTGTCCTTAAGAGGTAATATAATCCTCATGATAATCACCCAATTTCTTTTGCCAAGAGCAGTACCTCTCTTCGTGACTGTTAACACTTCAGCTTCCTTAATCTCAAAGAATCATTTGGTTTAGAGCTCAGGGTACATTGGTTGTCATCAGGTATAATTGCCACTTCTTATAGAGGAGTAAAGTATAGCTCAGAGAGGTGATGCGACTTTCTCATAGCTACATAGCAAGACAGGGACAGAACTAGGGTCCAGAACTCTAGGGCACTGCTTTTCTACAAGTAGCTCAGCAGAAGTACTGGCATAGATATCAGATAGGGCTGTTTTTAATAACCCTAGTACTCCTATAGTCCCTGAGTCGTGGCTCACCCAAGCCTTGATGTAACTGTCTCATTATATTTCTGCATAAGACCTTGAATATTAAGAACATACAATCAGTTTATGTGGTGTAATAACACTCTCTTCACCAAACCATTTCATCCCCTATCCACTGTGGATTCACTTCAGAAGTCTTAAGTCTGTAGTAGGCACTCAACAATGTTGACTGAATGAATGAATAACCACTTAGAGGCCCATTAAGGAATCATGTCGTTTTTGATCTGAAAGAGACCTGGAAGGTCATTCTGGTCCCATTCCTCCATTCTGCTGAGACTTGAAGAGTGAGAGGACTCGGGTGCGGTGGCAGAGCACTCCTATAGCTCTTTTCCCCTCTGCTTCCCATACAGTGTTCTTTCTTTCACCCATATTGCTTCTCATCAATTTGATCTGGAAGCATTAAAATTGCCAATTTACTTGTGTTCTGGTAAACAAAATAAATATTTCTAACATCTAAAACACTTAACATTTAAAAACACTACTCCATAGAAAATGACAGGGTCAGGGTTTTTTTTTTTTTTTTTTTTAAACCATATGGAATTTAATCATTCTGAAGAAGAACAGAAACTTGTCTTAAGTCACTGCAGACAGTAAAGCTGAAATTTGAAGCAGTAAATGATTCTATTTTGGGAACAATAGATATGAAGTCAGGAAGAGTTAGGCATTCTAAGAAGGAAGTTGTATAGAAAAGCCAACTATTAAGTCAGGTCTCAGAAGTATTTGAGGGCAAAGGAGATTAATACAGGTAAGGGGAAGGTATGGGCACTTAGCAGATGACAAATGGCATAATCGTTGCCATAGAGAAAGCAAACTTTTAGCTGAAATGGTACTTATGGGAAATAAATTCGAATCTCAGATGTTTGAGTCAGGAAGTCTCATTAGGATGCAACATAGCTTGTCATTATGGGCTATGACATAGTGTCACTAAAAAAAGAGAGACATCAGAGAGGGACAAGGCACAACCACATAGCAATATGAGAAATTTCATTCTTGCTATATCTTGTTCTATATTAATATTAGATCATTTGATGCTATCCCCTCACCAAACATGACTCTTCAGAGTGACAAAAACAGAGATTAAAAGTAATCTATATCCAAATGACAGCTGTTAGGGTAAAACTTGAGAAACATATATATTTTATTTGTTGATTTATTCATTCATTCAATAAATATTTATGGAATTATGGGAAGGCAAAAATAAATAAGACATTGTCTTTCTCAAGAAGGTCTCAAGAAGACAGACATGTAAACAAATCATTGTAATGGGTGTGCTGGGTGCTTAATTTGCTGTATGCTGTACATAAGTATAGCAGAGGCTCAAAGCAAGGACTGAGAAGAGTTCATGGAGGACAAGATATTTTTGACCAGGATTTAAAGGAAGAAGAAAAGTTTGTCCAGCAGGTTGGGTTAAAGGCTAGAAAAACAAGGAAGCCTCCCAGAGGGCAATAATAGCTTATGTAAAGTATTTAGCAGTATAGGATTTAGAATTTCACATGAAGCCCAGTGCAGCTATTTTAAAGCTGTGGAATCTTGGCCAAGCAACTTTACTTCTTGGAGCCTCAGTTTCTTTCTCTGTAAAATAAGTAGAGTAATCCTTACTGCATACAATGATTAGATGCATTCTTAATAGTGCTGGGTAGCAAGTAATGAATGCTGTTTCATCTCCAGGAACTCTTATTTTTTAGAACACTCCTAGGTTTTAGGCATTGTTATTATGCTCCCTTTGCAAAGGGAAAAAACCGAGAACTGAGAGGTAATGGAACTTTTCCAAAATTACATAGGTTAAAAAGCAGCAGCACTGGGATTTGAACCTAGGCAGTTTGACTCAAGACTACATTTTTTTTTAACACTATGTTATGTGCCTCTTATTACATAAGATACCCTAGGAACATAAGGTGTTTGGTGTGCAGGTGTGGGGGGAGGTAGAGATGGGGCCACAGGGGTAATAGGATCACTGTGGACTCATGTGATGCTAAGGAGTTAAGACTTTGCTGCATGATCAAGAAGGAACAATGGAGGTGTCTTCAGCAGGAGAGTCACTGGTCAGGTCTGTGGTTGAAAAAGATCACTGGCAGTATGTGGAGGATGAAAATAGGAAAGACTGGAGGCGGTTACTACAGCCTTGGCAAGAAATGGTGAGGCTCCAACGAAGGCAAGGGCAGCAGGATGAGGGGGAGGAGACATGTGTAAGAGAAGTTAAGGAGACAGAGCTGATTGGACTTAGTGGCCAGTAGAGTATGAAGGCCAGGAAGAGGGAAGAGTCTAGACTGTCCCTTTGGTTTCTAGTTTAGGTGCCCAGAGGAAGGAAGTGCTGCTACCAGTTGAGATAGAGAAGCAATGCAGAAAGGGTAATTTGGGGGAAAGATGTGGATTTGGTTTTGGCTCTGTTGAGACTGGGGCACCTGAGGGACATTTAGGCGATGTCCAGCAGGCAGTTGTGTCTCTGGGTTTGGAAGACAGAAGGTTTGGCTGAAACCATACAGCTGATAGAATTGCTCTGTGAGAGTGAAGGGAGAAAAGAGGCCAAGGAGGGGCATGAGGGCAATGGCAAAAGAGGCTGAGGGGCAAGAGGGACCAGAATGAGAATCTGAGGAGAGCGGGGTCAGGGCCTGGGTCCAGCACCTAGAGAGGCTGACACTGACGCAGGTAGCTAGGAAATGGAGGGGGACAGGGCAAAATTCCATGGGGAACATTTGTGCTCACTGGACAGGAGAATAGTTCTTATCTTACTTTCTGACAAGTGCTATGCTTTTTGGTGTTTAACTGCCTTGGAGAGAGTAATTTGATGATTAATATTTATCTACAAACTAATTTTTAAAATTAAACTTTATTTTGAGAAAATTGTAGATTCACATGCAATTGTAAAAAATAATTCAGAGAGACAGAATACTTGATTTTTAAAAAGTTTTCTTTATTCCCACTATGGCTTCAGATTCTTCCACCCTCACGGCTCTTCTGTCTCCTGGGGCAGAACTTTGTATACTACATCTAGTGCAAAGACCCCTGAGGAAAGCAAAAGGCTCACTCAGCCCGTGGATCTGGGTGGCAGAGGGCTGGGGCACTGAGAGAAAAGGGAGCTTTGGGTGCAGTTATGTAGGAGGTCTTTCAGCGATGGAGCCACTCAGGAGTTTCTGGATGGACTCCTGGATTTGGAAATGAAGGTCACAGAAGAGGAGCACCTGCCTTCATCCAGACTTTGGCTCCAAAGTGCTGCTAGTCTCCCCCTACTGCCCTTGGATGAAGGATGCACTTGTTAACATCTGCCTGTGCACCATCCCCAGAATGATTTAACATCCCAATCTGGTGGTGCCTCATCCCTACTTAGAATTGCTCCCATGAACCTGCCAGTGCACTGAGAACACGGTGCAAACTCCTTGACCAGGAATTGGCCCCTGCTCACTCCCCTGCTTTATGTCTCAACTCCTGCCACTCCCTCTGTGGGATCTCTCTCATCTTGGGGTCTTTGTTCCTGTGGTCTCAACCTGAAAGGCTCTCTCCACACTCCTCCCTTTCATTGGCCAATTCCACTGGCCTTTCAGGTTTCCATTTAGAGCATGTCCCCTCCAGGAGGCCTTCACTCTGTCAGTGCAGGCCTATGTGGTGCCCTTGGCCCTATGGGATCTGGCTATTGTTACAGGAACTGGACTGTATTTTAATAGTCCTAGACTGTACATTCCGTGAGGACAGGGACTGCTTTATTAAAGGTGTATTGTATCTCCAGTGTCTAATGCAGGATATGGACCTAGTAGGTGTTCAGTAGAGTTCAGCACAGAAAATAGTTCGTGCATAGACACACGCATTTGGGTATAATGGTCAGAGAGGTGGTAGGGTAGGACCAGAATCAGGGGAGTGGACGAGATGGCTCAGGGGGTCAGAAAAGGGCTGAGTGCAGAGTCCCAGGGCGTTCCAGCATTTTAGAGCTTCTGGTTTGAGGAACCCTCAAGGAGACCGAGAGAGTGACTGGAGAGGGCCGAGGAAAGCTGGGAGAACGGTTTCCCAGTGCGGAAGGAGTTTAGAGAGGCAGCGGCGGTGGTCCACAGTGCCTAACGTGGGCCCACGCTTTCCCTCTCTCTTCAGCCGAACACCTGCAGGGCATGGGGGTCAGGGGGCGAGTCAGAGTCATCTCCGTCCCTCAGGGTTCCCCATAGCTGGGGCTCTTCCTGGCGGAAGCGAGGCGTGAGAAGAGGGTCGTTTTGGGAACTCTTCGGGGTTCCAGTTCTGGCCCAACCCCACGGGTCTGGGTGACCTTGGGGAGTCCCTTTCCTCTTCCAGCCTCAGTCTCCCCCTGGGTACTCAGCGGACGCTGCGTGCCCCGGCGGTGAGCTGAGGCAGGCGGCGGAGGCAGGGCCCGGGTGGGAGCGGGACCGCCCACTGCGGCGGGCCGGGACCTGGGAGCCCGCGGAGGCTGTGCGCGGGGCTCCTCCCCCGGGGCTGGGGTCGCGGCGCCGGCAGCTGGCGGCCGCGCAGCTGCAGCCTCAGCACCTGCCGCCGCCAGACGGCGCGGGCGCGGGCGCGGCCCGGCCTGGCCACCCCCTCCGGCTGCAGCCGCGGCGCGGGAGGCGGAGCCCGAGCCGAGCCCGAGCAGCGCTGCTGCCCGAGCCTTGGCCGCGACCGTGCCCGCCGCTGGGCGGGGCCGCCCCTCTTCGAGAGCGTCAGCCCGCTAGGTCCTTGTCCGCGCGGGCGGCACCTCCTCTGCAGGTAAGGGAGGGGTCCCGGCACCGCAAAGTTTTGGGGAGACCGCCTGTCCCCACACCCCGGGCCTGCGCCTAGGCTTCCTCCGCGCCGCCCTCCGCCTGCACCACCAGTCCCGGGTGACCCGCGCCCACCTCCGGTCCTCGTGTCCCTAAGCCCGGCTCGGGGGCGCGTCCGTAGGCTAGCTAAGGAGCTGCCACCGTGAACTGCTTGCACAGTAGCGATGTGTGTTTAAGTTTCCGAGATCTGCATGGTGTAGTGAGTGGAAAGAGCGGCAACGCTGGAGGGGGAGAGACCTGGGTTCAGGTGCGGCCGCGGCCAGTGCCAACTTTCTGAGTGACCTCAGACCAACCCTCCCTGCCCGTCCTCGATGGCCACACCTGAACCAGAAGGGGTTCGCTAGGGAAGATCAGCTGCAGTGCCAATGCCTGTGTTGTTATTTTTTGAGTAGAGGGGCATCCCTGAGTGTCTCAGGTCCAGAACTCATGGCAGGTGGAGAGGAATGACCCACGGAAGTGAGTCTTTGGGGTCGTGTCGCTAACTTGCAGCAGCTTTGGCTGAGATTTAGGAGGGGCGTTGAGTCAGCCTCGGGGAGCAGGGGATACTCCGAGGGTTAGGAGTCAAGACTCTGGCTTCTGGTGGCTCCTCTGCCATCCACCCACCGTCTGTGTGACCTTGGGCAAGTGCCCCCTGCTTTTGCCACCTATGAAATAGGGTGGAAGTCGTGTTCACTAGATGTTCACTGTCTCTTTCAGCTGTAAACTCTGGAGAAGCGGAACCTCCGGTTCTCTGCATTTAGTCAGTTTGGGTGGAGGCAATATTTCACCAAGAATCCATCTAGCACTTGCAAATGAGCGTTTAGAAAATAAAGGAGGCATTTGCAGTTTGCTTTGGAAGTCCCAAAATAGGCATGGGGAGGATTGGTGAACGCTCAGCTCGCCTTCTTCAGTGCTTTGGACCATCATGAAATATTCAACAACATAATGATTTGTTTTCAAAGTGACTTATAGATCAGGAAGCGTTTCTGTTTGTGAGTCGGTTATTTTTGTAAAAACCTCAGAATGGTTGTTTGGGGGAAAAAAATGCACTGTTCTAGGGGTCCTGACTTAGAGGCCAGCATCTACTTGTTTCTAGTTTAAGATGATGGTTGAGATGATTTCCAATCGAGACAATTTCGGGCATCCTTTGGTCGGTGTTGAGTGTGCATACGGTTAAGGAGCCAAGTTCATATTTTCCAGGACCGACGCATTCTGGCACAGCCACAGCAAAACAAGCACGAGGTAGTTAACTGTGTGATGCTAGAAGGAGAACTTTATTCTTTTGCCCGATATCTTGTTCCCCTTGTGCTGCAATTAGTGTGTTGCCAGTGTGTGGGTGAAACGCGTTACCATGAAAGAATTCTCGCAGAAGTGATTTTATGATTTTATGTCCTTCCTCGACATCCTGGTTTTAAGTTTCAAGCATTATGAAATCAGAGAGCTGGTGAAGGTGTGCCTGGTGACCAGAGCAGAGTTGTGGTACTTGTTTGCCTTTCCTGAATGAGACCCCATCCTCGAAGCTAATTTGTCCACAGCCTTTTATCTCTCTGATGCATTCAAATGCCACCAGTCTTTTCCCTCTTCATTCTCTATTGGTTCAGCAAGCACTTTCTCACTACTCATTCGGGAGGCACAAACATGAAAATTACCAACAGGCCCTACCCTCAAGGAGCTCAGGTTCTGGTGAGGAATAAAGAGGCTTGTGCCACAGGATCTTCATTCTGGGCTTTATCGCCTGGGATCCCTGTGAACACTAAGGAGGGTGAATTCCAACTGGAGATATTGGAGAAGGCTTTCCAGTGGAAGGTGGAAGAAGAGGATTTCAACAGGTGGTGAGGAATAGAAAGGCCATGTGTAGGTCAGGGAGCTGGTACGAGCAAGGAACTGGTGAGAGCTGGGAAAGCATGAGACAGATGAGAACAGTGAGCCAGGTGGAAGCACAGAGAAGGCAGAGCACTTCAGAGAAAGGGCAGCAGGAAGAGGCTCTGGAGACTCTGAACCTGGGCTGGAATCCTTGCTGGCTGTGGAGTATTGGACCTCTGAGCCTCACTTTTTTTATTTGTGAAAGGGGAATAATAATAATTCCAAACTCACAAGATTAAATGAGATCATGTGTAAAAGTGTCTAACAGGGTGTTTCCATGTGATAGGTGTTGGATAAAAGTAAATTCTTTTTATCAGAGGGTTCATAGGCAAGCTGAATAAGTGTTTGAAGCCACCATTGGAGTAAATAGTGCTTTTTGTTTAAGTATGTGCATTGGTTTTGAACCTCACCACCAGCAGAGAGTTCTTGTGACAATGTGATGTGTACTCGAGGTGCCTCCTGATTCAAGGGGCAGGGGCTTTTTGTTATTTGGAGGGTGTTCAGATCAGATACTAACATCAACAACAGGCAATGCCCTGTAAATACTGTTAGGTGGTGGGAGGTCACAGAAGGCTAATCAGAAGTCTCAATCCCTGCCTCACACAAGCTTATCACTATGTGCTCAAGAACCCAGGTTGGTTGGGTGGGGGGTGCAGATTTGACAGTCAGACACAGCTCTAAATATATCAGCTTTGTCCATATAGCTGGGAGCGGGGTAATGGCTCCCTTCTGTCTTAGATTTGCAATGGTTTCAAAGAATAGGACACAACCTGGGCAGCATAGTGAGACCCCCATCTCTACAAAAAATTTACAAATTAGCTGGGTGTAGTGGGTGTGCACCTGTGGTCCCAGCTATTTGGGAGGCTGAGGTGCTGAGGTGGGAGGATCACTTGAGCCTCACTCAGACTGCAGTGAGCTATGATCATGCCACTGCACTCCAGCCTGGGCAGAAGAGTGAGACTCCATCTCTAAAAAAAAAAAAAAAAAAAAAAAAAAAAAAAAAGGACAGGAAGGTGAAGAATAACATTGCAATACCTTATGACCCTGTGTAGTACCATGTAGCATCTATGGTACTGTCCTTCATTTTTTTTCAATCAATGGTTATTCATAGAACACCTGCTGTCTGCCAGAAAATTGTTCTAGGTACCTCGAGAATACATTGAAACAAAAGGCAAGGTCTCTGCCTTCCTGGAGTTTATATTCTAGTTGGAGAAAATAATGAACAAGTCATTACATAAATAAGGTAATTACAGGGTGTGCCAAAGGCTGGGAAGAAAATAAGCGGGGAAATGTGAGAGAAAGTAGTAGGAGTGGGACTCCATTGGAGGATGGTCAGGGCAGGCCTATCTGAGCCAGTGAGAGTCGCAGGAGAGAGGGAGCCAGTCTTGCCTGGAGCTGGGTGAGGGTCAGTGCAGCTCTGCATCTGTAAGAGGTAGGATAGGGTAGTTCTGTGTATGAGAATGCAGACTCTGGGGCCACACCACCTGGAATTGAATACTTGCCCCTTGGCTAACTAAATGTGTTACACTATCAGGTTATTTAATCTTTAAACTGAGCTTCAGTTTTTTCATCTGTAAACTAGGGATAATAACAGTACCTCCTTGAGAGGGTTGTTGGAGGACTGAATGAGTCGATACATGTAAAGTACTTAGAATAGTGCCAGTTATATAGTAAGCACCAAATAAAATTCAATTGAGGGTGAGAGAAGGAAGAAACTGTTCCAGGCAGAAGGAACAGCAAATGCTAAGGCCTGGAGGCCTGAAGGGGCTTGGTGCATGTACAACTAGACAGGCTGTGTGTGCAGGTATTATCCTCACAGTTATCAGGGAGATTCCTGAGCAGGCTCTCTGCCCCTTCAATACAGAATTATATATTTTAGGAATTTTGAAGAAATGACCACCCACGGCACTTTCACTTGCAGGATCAGGCCGAATAGTGTGGTGAGCTGCTGCTGCTGCTGCTGCTGCTGCTGCTGCTGCTTTGGGGACATTGCACAGTAGATCCTTCTTTAGGATCTCTTTCCCTCCCTCCTTCCCTGACCCCAGAGGTGCTCATTGATGCATAAAGGGAAAGCAGGAGTGGAGCTGAGCCCCTGGTGCCACCAGCCCTGGTACGAAAGTACTGGCTCTGCCCGCTTGCTGTGGGGTACCATTCAGCCATCTTCCCCTCCTCCTCCCAAGCTGGAAACTACAGCAGGGGAGGCTAATCATCTGTGCCATCTCCCTTGTTCCCTCATTACTGAAATCTACTCAGTAAGAACCAAGTGACCTTGCCCTGTAAAGTAACAGCGACCAAGCCCTGTTATTTTTACTTCCAAAATCTCTCTCAAATATGCCCCCATCTTTCCATTCTCTCTGAGCATCTGGCTTCGGTGCTGTATACTGTAAAGTGTGGCTCTGATCTCATCATGCTCCTCCTCAGAGCCTTTCAGTGGGTCTTCCCTGTATGGATACTGAAGTCCCGAGTCCTCAGCCCAGCAGGCATGGTGGGCTACCTCCATCCTTTCTCTCACACCCCCTCCTCTGCACCTTGTCCCCACTCTTTTTTTTTTCTTTTCTTTTCTTTTTTGTTTGTTTGTTTGTTTTTTTGAGACAGAGTCTTGCTCTGTAACCCAGGCTGGAGTGCAGTGGTATGATCTTGGCTCACTGCAAGCTCCGCCTCCCGGGTTCAAGCAATTCTCCTGCCTCAACCTCCTCAGTAGCTGGGATTACAGGCACCTGCCACCATGCCTGGCTAATTTTTGTATTTTTCCATAGAGACAGGGTTTCACCATATTAACCAGGCTGGTCTCGAACTCCTGACCTTGTGATCTGCCTACCTCAGCCTCCCAAAGTGCTGGGATTACAGGCATAAGCCCCCGTGTCCAGCTCCCCCACTCTTAATACCCCTGGCCTCAGGTCTCTAGGCCTTTGCTCCCCCGTCTAGCCCCTCTGTCTAGCGTGTGCTTTAGCCTTGGTGGTCCTGCCTATGCCTGAAGGCTAAGCTCAAATCCTACCACCCCTAGGAAGCTGTCTTCCAGATCCCCTCATCCCAGGGATTTCACTATCCCCTGATACTTGGTACCTCTCATGGAGAAGTCATTGCTGTCAGCCTTGAAGGATTTTGTGTGCGGTTACTTGTGTATGTGGCCACAGCTCACAGAAAGTCCTTGGGAGGGCCGGCACAATGTCCTTCTTCTTTATAGCCCACAGCCCTTTTCACAGAGCCTAGCCCTAATGCAGGTCTGTACTGGATTGACAAAAGCCTGTGATTTTCCCGAGATCTGAAATGATTTGAGTCAAGCCAGAAGCATGAGGCTGATGCTTAGGGGTTGCATATGGTTCTCAGCTGAACTCACTCGTGGCGTTCTGATCCCTCAAGATGTAGATCCTTCGTTTGATGATGGGTTGATGCAACCTCCAAGATGAATCTGAGTTTCAAATTTAGTCTTTCAGTGTGCCTATTTTAAAGGAATATACTATGTAAAATTTGAACCTTGAAGCTTTTGACAATCATTGTTTATATTACAAAAGCATTCTTTAACTGTAAAAAAGATCAATATAGAAAGCTTTCAAACACCAAATATACCTATGCACTTAATACCATTCAATGTATAAAATTTTGATTTATCCACAGTGATTGTAGTTGTACTTTACTGTATCCTGAGATATACACTAAACTTAATATATGTTCATGGAAGCAGTACTAACAGTGGCTTAAATTTGTTTTGATAACTACAGATTACATTATGCAGGTTTGCAAATCTGAGGTTTTTTTTTTTTTTAAGTTAACTATCTGCCTGAAGGACAGTGGGAAGCCAGACTTGGTGCTTGGCAGATTGATATGAGGACAAAAGCCATTATTTTCATTAAGTGACACAGTGTTTTCAGGAACTCACCTGATGTTTAGAGACCTTTTTGCCAGCAGTTAAAAGTAGTTCAGGCCACCAATCATTTCTCAAGCTGGCTGCTAAATGATATGTGCCCTTAATGTTAGTTGTTTTGGTGAAAAAGAAAAAGAAAGAAACCACTAATTACAAGTTGGAAAAGATAAGATGGTAAATTTAAAAGTTCTTTTGACCTCTTTCAAGGAATGATCTGAGAACCTCAGCTGCTTCAGTAAAAGGGTGATATGGCAAAATTTCAAAATCCTGAATGGAAAGAGCTTCAGAGGAATTCATCTGGATGCAACAGTGCATCATTCTTTGAGATTTTTGACTTAAGAGAAGACAGATGTGCAGGCAGCTGAGAAAAGCTGTGCTTCCTGTTCTCTGAGTGTCTAGAATATAGGGTGTAGGCTACAGTTTGTATTAAAACCAACGATAACAATCCCACCTCCCCTGCCAATTGAAACCCCTGTCTGATGCTGACTTGTGGCCATTCACATGTGAAGCTTCTGAGTTACTGCTTTGTTGTTTTCTTTGCTCCGATGTAGAATTCAGAAGGATGCAAAAGGAAAAGCAATTATTAAAAATGAGGATGGCATGTATTTGTTCTTATAAAAATAATTTATTTGGTAGCTGCAGTCTCTGTTCTCTCTGGCTTTCCCTGGAAAAAGACACCAGTCCAGACTGTCCAGGGCTCCCCTGGTACCTGTGAATGTGCTGTTAGTTCCTGGTCTGGTTAGAAGATGATGTCTCTGTGGAGATACATACTTCGCCTCTTTCTTACCCCCTGGGGTGAGGGACGTTTTGTGTATAGGAGATGGAAGAATAGATGGTCTCTTTCTCAAGCTCATTCCTGGTTATTTTCAGTACTTAGCTCTTTGCAAAAGCTGTGTAATAAGTGTCTTAGTGAGAGTGTGCCTTGTTTATGTGCTGAAAACCTAGATTCACATATATGTTTCCAGATATTTTAGCTACCAGTCATAGACCCTCAAACAAGACCGCCAGCTCCGGAGATGATCAAGTACAGCCTTTGTGTGGTACAGGAATTCCCCTAGCATACCCAGCCTCCCTCTGCTTGGACCTGCCAACGCCCACCACCCTCCTATTCCATCCTCCGTTGGCTCTGGTTATTACAAAGTTCTTCATTATTTCAAGCCAAAAATCTTCCTCTGGGCAATGTTTGCCCCATTGGCCCGGATCCTGCTCTTTGAAGCCCCACACAAAAAATCCATTTCTTCCTCCCTATGACAGCTAGTTAGGCCACTTGGACCTTCAGAGACAGGGATCAGGCGCCCACATCTTCACTTCTTCAGGCAGAATACCCACTTTGTCTGGCCCCCTGAAAAGCTAAGAATGGGACACAGCTGTGCAGGTGAGGGTCTGATCCTCCCAGAGAGGAGCAAGCCCACTGCAGCCTCACTTCAGAGTCTGTATTTGCGTTAGCACAGCCTGAGGCCAGTTAGCGCCCGGTGGGTCCTCCTACTGGGCTCTGCACTGGGCCACTAGGGAACTGCATGCTCTTTGGTGTCAGAGAGCCCCGAGTGTCCTGGCCCAGTGGTTGACGTGGGGTGGCCCCAGGTGAGTTAGCCCCCTCTCTGGGACTCAGATCCCTCATCTGTCTGACTACTTCTTAGGTGCTGTAGTTTTTCCTGTGGATGCTGTAACAAATCATCACAATCTTGGCTTGAAACAGCAGAACTGTGTCCTTTAACAGTTCTGGAGGCCAGAAGTACAAAATCGAGATGTTGGTAGTGCTGCTCTCCCACTGGAGTCTCTAAGGGGAATCCTTCCTTTGTCACTTCCAGCTTCTGGTGGCCACTGGCATTTCTTGTGGCTGCCTCACTCCAGTCTCTGCCTCCCTGGTCACATTGTCTCCTCCTGTCTGTTTCAAATCCTTGTTTCACTCTTATAAGGACACTTGTCGAGATTTAGGGTCCACCTGGATAATCCAAAGATAAGCACCTCATCTAAAGACCATTAATTTAATTACAGGTGTAAAAATCCTTTTTTCAAATAAGATCACATTTATAGGTTCCTGGGATTGGGACTTGGAATTTTTTTTTTTTTTTTTTTTTGAGACTGGAGCTCGCTCTGTCACCCAGGCTGGAGTTCAGTGGCATGATCAAGCTCACTGCAGTGCTGATCTCCTGGGCTCAAGTGATCCTCTCACCTCAGCCTTCTCAATTGCTGGGACTATAGGCGCACACCAACTGGCTAATTTTTAAATTTTATTTTTAATAGAGATGAGGCCTTGCTATGTTTCTCAGACTGATCTGGAACTCCTGAGCTTAAGCAATCCTCCTGCGCCAGCCTCCCAAAGTGCTGGGATTACAGGTGTGAGCTACTACATCCAGCCAAGACTTGGATATCTTTTTAGGGTGGCCGCCATTCAACCGTGGGCTCTCTACTGCCTCTACTTTTGCAACTCCCTTTTGTTTCTATTGTATTTGAACCCAGCTCTCCAGGGTCACTGGCCTCAGATCCTCAGGCCACATGTCTTCTGTCTCCTCCTTCTTTCAGCATCCTGGCTGCTGCTCTGAAGGGTGCCAGGGCTTTTCCAGTCACTCTTCTTGTACAGATGTGGGTGGGGCCCTCGGGGATTAGGCTGCCTAGGAGAAAGCTCAGGTCTTCCTGGTGCATACCCTCATTTCTACCAGCATGCTGTGGCTAGTCAGTGGAGGCTTTGTCAGTGGGAAGGAGAAGCTGTGGCTATTAAAATATTCATTGCTGGTTCTTAGACTTAGGGAAGATCCCACAGTGAATGTGCTCTGTACAAAGAAGGGACACATTTTCCCCCTAATTTAGACTGAGATTGGGTCACTGAATTTGAGGGAAATTATTTATATTCTCAGTGCCCAAATACTCTGTAAAAAATCAGGAAATGCTCCTTAGCAACGCTGTAAGAGCGTAGTAGTATCATCTTCTTGCCCTACAACTAGCCTGTTTCAGAAGTTCCATGGTCCTTTAAGTGTGATCTCCAATCTGCTGCTGGTTTCTGGGCTCTCCAAATGCAACTCCCACTAAAACGTGCTTTTCTCCACAAAGGGAGTGTGCTGCTTTCTTTGCAGTTGACTTTTCAAGCACTGGGGAAAAAAAAAGTGCCGAGGGGCAAGCAGAAGAGCTGGGTCTGGTGAAGCTGGTAGTGGAGCTGAGGGAAAGCAGGGGGAGGGTAGTGGCCTGGCAGGGTCTGGATACTGAGCAGCTCCAGACTCTCTGCTCATTGCTGCCCCCAGGATTCCTGTCTGATGGCATCCTCCTAGATGCTCCACTCATTTCAATGTGCTTTGCTAAGAAAGGCCTGTGTGGGGCTGGGGGCTGGGGAGGAGAGGTGGGGAGGGAGGAGAGAGATGAATCAGACAGCCCCTGCCCCACCCGCGGCTGGAAGTAAGTCAGTGCTGGGCAGGGTACTGTGCTTTGCAGAGACCCTTGGGAACCTAGCAAGGGCTGGCCATGCCTTGCAGGGAGATCTAGGAGGGCTTCTGGGAGGGACTGGCATTTGAACCGAGCCCTAATGGGTGACTAAGAGATAAAGAAGAGAAAGATGGATAGAACAGTATATCCAAAGTTGACCTCAGGTGGCCCCCTTCCTGGTCATCATCCAATGGAGCTGCACTGGAAGAAGCTCAGGTGTGACAGGGACCTTAAGGACCATCTAGTAAGGAAGATATTCAGACTGCACTGCTTAGAGATCTCCACTTCTCATTTCTCTTGCTGGGTTTAAAGAACAGTGATTTTCCATTTTGACAAGGCTTGTTTGGTGTAGCCACTTCAAAATATCCCCACACCAAAATATAACACTTTGTCTGGGATATCTTTTCCAGACTGAGGGAGCCTTCCCTCCTGCCCCCTCATTTCTGCAAGGCAATACTCCCCAGACTGTGTGCTCATGGGGTGTTGCTGTGTAACTTTCCGCACTTGACTATGAGCTTCCTGGGCAGGGACTGAGCCTTGCTGCTCATTCAATACAGAGCCCGGAATGAGGCTTGAGGGGTACAGTGTTGACTGATAAAATGAATGAATGCATGACTATGACAACTTCCTTAGCTGCATCTGGCTCCCAGGTGTCTTCATTGGTCTCTACAGTCATCAGTAGTGTCCTGGCTAAGTCAAGAGCATATGTGGGCCTCTGTGTTTCTCCATCTTATATTCTCTCCTGGAGTTGGTTTGCTGTATCAGCCAAGTGCTAGCAGAGACTCAGAGGGGTGGTGCCCCCTCTCTGCACTTTGAAACGATGGGGAGGCTGTGGACCTAATGTCCAGCCCCTGGAACTGCTGCCTGTTGTTCTGGGACATGGCCAAACTGACCTGGGAACTTGCTTACTGGGGCCAGCTGGCTCTTCTTGGTGCTTTGTAGTCTTAGTACTAGAGCCACAGAGGCAGGAGGGTGCAGGGGGAAGCACCCAGGTGACTCCATCAGGCCTGAGTTTACCAGCTGCATGATCTGAGGCCCGTTGTTTACTTGCTTTCTTAATTGATTATCTGTGCATGTTAAACTTACAGAAAAGAAGATACAGGGAATATATAATGGTCCCTGTTTTCCACTTACACACGGTAAATATTCAATAAATGTTAATATTCTTTTTATATTATCTGAAGGGCTGTCATGGAGAAGAGACATAAAACTGGTTCTATGTGTTAGAGGCTGTCTGGAACAAAGTTTAATTTTGCCTCAAGTTATCATCCTTTCCAAATTTCATAAAGCCCCCCAGTGTCCTAATTCCTCAAGCTTACAGCATTCCTGACATCTTTGTTTCTTATTCTCTTCCACCTGCAAACTACCACCACCTCTCTGTGTGAATTTGAAGGTTGCTTCCCCTTGTCTGGGCCTCAGTTTCCTATCTGTGGACTAGGTTATATCCAAGGTCCTCTACAGCTTCGACACTACATTTAATTTCACGACATAGATAGATAATCCATGTCTTAGACTGTTTTGTGTTGCTATAACAGCTTGTTTGGAGGTTCTAGCAGGGGAGCACAGCTACTGGTATACCCTTGACTGAAGACCAGTCCTCCTCTATCAGGGATGGTCGTCCTCTTTGCCCAAGCACGCAGCTTTGGGAAGGATGCACATGGAATGGTGAGGGAGGAAGGGGACATCTGCCTAGCCAGCCAGATCAGCCGAATCAACCCTGGTGACTAGTGGGGTGACAGATGTCACAGCCAGATTGCCCTCACTTCCATTTCGCTATAACAGAATACCACAGACTGGGCATTTATAATAAATAAAGATTTATTGGTTGTGGTTCTGGAGGCAGAGAAGTCCAAATCAAGAGGCCCGTATCTTTCATGAGCCTTCTTGCTGTGTCATTCCATGGCAGAAGGGCAAAGAGCGGGCAAGAGGAGTGAACGCAATCCCACAATAATAAATCCACTCCCGCAGTAACAGCATTAGTCTGTTCATGAGGGTGGTGCTCCCATGTTCCAAACATCCCCTATTAGGCCCCACCTCCCATCACTGCCATTTTGGGGATCACAGTTTCAGCACATGAACTTTGGGGGATATATTCAAACCATGGCCATTCATTATTTGGAAAGTGATGTTCTAGGCCCCAGAGCAAATACAGATGGAGTTACAGTCCTTGGCCTTATAAAGGTCACAACCTAGTGTGGGGACAAATAAGAAGTCAGCATCATGAATGCTATGGTAGGGGATGAATACAGGACTGAGGGATCCGAACCGGAACAGGGAGAGCCTAGCCACTTGATCAATGTATGGGCCCATTGCCCTCAGGGAGGAGCTGTCTAGAAATGTTTGTCACTGCATAAAAACATGAATGATGGAGACCAGGGCCTCCCATGTGGCACTAGGATTTTTTGCTTTGAATTGGAATTATCAGTATGGAAAATCCCAGCAGAGATGACCTATGTGAGGGACCTTCTTTCCTCTCTTAGTCTCCTGCCTTCCTGGAAAGAAAAAAAAAGTATCCAAGTCTTCAGAATAGATTGACCTTTATGTACAGAAGCTCTTGGGACACGCAGCTCAGTTTAACAAGTACTGTTTGTGTGCCTGAGAAATGTCTGGGAAGATGCAGAATCACATGTGTAAAGAGAATTAATCTATCTTTTGCCATGATTGTGTTCAGAAGCTGATTTTCAAAGACAGTTTCAATTTTCCTAGCTGTCTGGGTGACAGTTAGATGCATACAACCTGTGCATACTCATCCCTCTTTTGTATTTAGTCTGCCCAATTTAATTTGTTTAGATTCCATAGGCTTTTATTGATTGCCCCTTAGAAGTTTAGCCTAGTGTTGACAGCCTAGGGGTATGAGAGACATCATTAGCCAGAAATTTCTTTTCTAGCTGGACTAATAAATCTGATACCCAAGAGTCAGTGAACAGAATGATCTGTTCATTGGGGATTGCTGAGTAAATTGGTGTGAGTGCCAGGATTTCTGCCCCAGGCTGAGAGATCTGGATAGATGGATGCTGAAGATGATTCTCCAGGAAGTCTTTTGGAGGAGTCTGCATTGGAGATGCACCAGGTGGGGATTGCATGCCAGAGTGGAGATGCAGGGGGAGGGGGCCGATCAGCAGGTGAACTTAGCATGGGTATTCGGCTTGAGCTAACTTTCCAGTCTCATCCTCAACTCGTTGTTCTCGTGCCTTAATAATGAAAACATTTATTCAATGCACAAGGCTCTAGCAGGCCTGGATTTTTGCTTGTGCTATTCCCTTTGCTTAGCCTCTCCACTGCCCCACTCCATCTACCAGTAAAACTCCTAGTTATTTTTCAATTCTGGTGTTGTTCTGCTGTTTTGACCTCATGACTTTGCCTCTCCTGGCTTCTCATAGTGTTTTGTTTATACAGTCATCCTTCAGAATCCCACAGGCGATTGGTTCCAGGACCCCACTGCAGATAACAAAATCCATGGATGCTCAAGTCCTTCATATAAAATAGTGTGATGTTTGCATATAACCTATGCATATCCTCTTGTATACTTCAAATTATCTGCAGGTTACTTATAATACTTAATAGAGTGTAAATGCTATGTAAATAGTTGTTATACTGCATTGTTTAGGGAATAATGACAAGAAAAAGTCTGTACATGTTCAGTAGAGGCACAACCATACACCTTTTCCCCAAATATTTTCCGTTCAAGGTTGGTTGAATCCATGGATGTGGAAGCCACAGATAGGAAGGGCTGACTGTACTTCTGTTTTAGTTTGGTACCTGGAGCATGACAGACGCCCAAGAGATATCACCTGAATAAATGAATAACTGAATAAATGACTGGTTATTAAGTTCTGTGTCTGACTCACCTGCTGGAACTGTGAAATGTTTCCTGGGAGAGGAGTGGAAGGCACTGAGATGAAAATGTGGGTGACAGATTCAGAGCAGGGAGACCACTGGGCTGCTCTTGGTGGTGGGGTGGGGGAGATACCCTCTGGAGGGAGTGTAGGACATTGACTTTTATTTATTTATTTACTTTTACTTTAAGTTCCGGGATACATGTGGAGAATGTGCGAGTTTGTTACATAGGTATACGTGTGCCATAGTGGTTCGCTGCACTTATCCACCCATTACCTAGGTTGTAAGCCCCACATGCATTAGCTATTTGTCCCGATGCTCTCCCTCCCCTCACCCCACCCCCCACAGGCCCCAGTGTGTGTTGTTCTCCTCCCTGTGTCCATGTGTTCTCATTGTTTAACTCCCACTTATGAGTGAGAACATGCGGTGTTTGGTTTTCTTTTCCTGTGTTAGTTTTCTGGAGGATGGCTTCCAGCTTCATCCAAGGACATCGACTTTTTGATGAATAGAAGCACACAATAAAAATATTCTCTAAGATATACTACAGACATGAAACATTCGGGGAAAAACCTGACTCTGGAATAATCAAAGAACTACAAATAAAATCAGCAATGAAAGCAAGGAAAAGAACTGCAAACAGAAGCCCCCTTATAAATCTAATAAATTAGGGGTGACTGAGTAATTGGGGGAAGTAATTTTCTACTGACTGAGAGAGCATAATTGGGATAGCCTTGTGGGGGGCCATTTGGCTATATCAAAATCATTAAAAACTTGTATAGTCTTTCACCCAGCAGTGCCATTCCTAGGAATTTATCCTACGAGAATAATTACAGATGTACTATCAGAGATGTTTATCTCCACGTATTTGTAATGCAGACATCGAAAATAAACCAAATATCTAGCAATAGGGGCTCAGCTTTAAAAATGGCACTCTTATCTATGGCAAATAAAAAATAATGTTGTAGAATAATAAAGACACAGGGAAGTGTTTACAGTGTGTTTTTCAGTTTAGAAACCAGCATATATGGTAAGTTCCCAATTATGTTGAAAATGTGTCTTTTCACACAAAAAGACTAGAAGGGTAATTAGCAACTTACAGCTTTTAGTGGACAATTTTTATTATCTTCTCTCTAAAAAAGAAAACTTTCAAAATTTTCTACCAGCCACATGTATTACGTTTATAAGAGAGGGGAAGCAAGTGTCAATTAAGAAAAAGAGAGAAGCTTTTGGAGAGCATTGTTTGAGCATCACTAGGTGGAAAACTAAATGGGCACATCATTTATCTTGCAAATTCCAGACAGGTAGTGTTTTCAGAAGGAAGAGTGGTCTTAGGTCCATTTGTGTGAGTATATTTATAGAAGTGAAAGCTTTGGGAGAAGGAAATAGATTGATTTTTTTTCCCCTTGAACTTTTGAAATTATTTTTTCCACTCCATTTGTAATTGAGCCCAGGGAGCTATTCTTATTTCTTCCTTTCTTGGGCACTGTGTTAGACCTAAAAATGTTAACTGGCTTAGGATGTGGGTTTTGCTAAAATGATTCCCCTTGAAGTCTTCACTGGGCTTTCTCATGCTTAAAAGTGGGGTCCCACAGAAGATCACTTTCTACCTAATGCACTTTGCTCCTGAATTCTTTGGCAATGTTGGGGTGGTCAGAAACCACTCCTGCCTTATGGTTCCGGACCCCATCAGCCACATGTGAGGGGCTCAGGAGTATGCACCTGTGTTGGCACCGTCTGTTGGAGAGGTTTATTTAGGGGCCAATCTGGCATCACCTTATCCTGTGGACGTAACATTAGTCTGCAGAAAAAGAGATCAGAGCTGGGTAGAATCTCTTTAAATATTAAAGATAGTGATGCCTTTTGCCACACATCTCCAAAGAGCTCTGAGCGTTTCAGACATTACCTCATCGTTAATTTTCACAGTGTTCTTGGGTGAGAAGCTGATGGCAAGTATTCCCCGGTCTCCGTGTGGGGCAGAACATAGCAAATTTTAGGTAGGTAGTAGGAGTTCTCCTGACTAGATATCAATTGGTAAAAGAAAATGGGGACATTTTTTGGGCATCTTCTTCACAGTTGTTCTGCATTACTCAGAAATGAAATTGCCTTCCTGCATTTTGCCCCCCTAACACTTATCGAGTGTCTACTGTGAGCAAGGCACAGTGCTGACTACTGCGGCTAGGAGCGAAATGTAAATGTCCTTAGTCCCACACTTAGGGCCTTTGGTGATCTGGCTTCTTCCACCTGCCACTTGTACCCCGATACCTCCGCCCTACTTCACATACCTTTTATGCCTCATCGTCTTCATCCTAAGCTGAACCTTTGGTCTTCAGGGTAGCCCAGTGCCATCTTCCTTCTGTGCACTTTATGCCCTTCCCCAGGTGCTGCCCCCATTGCCTTTCTCCCTACCCCTGCAGGTCTTACTTTCCTGTCCTTCATGCTCTGCTCACCTCCTGCACAAAGCCTTCTCTGATAGCTCACTCTACTTTATCCACAGCTGGAGGGGATCTCCTACCATCAAACTCCCAGGCATTCTACTAGCCTCTCTGCACTGGTCCTTACTCTTTTTTACTTGTATTTTAGTGATTTATGTGCACTCCTTGATGACTTTTCAAGCTTCTTGACTGAAGAGATGTGCAAGTGCTCAATGCATAAAGGAATGAAATGGGCATAATTTCAGGCTGGCAGTCACCAGTTTGTGCTTAGCCTTCTGAGGTACAGAGTCACTGATAGAACCCTACTTGGCCTCCCCTCTCCTTTGATCCTTCTTCACTAAGGCCCTTTGCTGCCTCCCAGTCGGTTCTGTCCTTACCTTGCATCAGTGCCCATACCATCTTTCAGTTCATAGCTGTGTATTAAACAGTACTCCTCTCTTATGGTATTTTGGGGAGACATAGGAAAAGAGAGACAATTGGAGCATGGTTTTTTTGTTTTGTTTTGTTTTGTTTTTGTTTTGTTTTTTTGCGACAGGGTCTTGCTGTGTCACCCAGACTGGAGTGCAGTGGCCTGATCTTGGCTTACTGCAACTGTCACTCCCCTGAGCTCAAGCGATCCTGCAACCTCAGCTTCCCAAGTAGCTGGGACCACAGGTGTGCACCATCAAGCCCAGCTGCTTTCTTGTATTTTTAGTAGAGACAGGGTCTCACCATGTTGGCCAGGCTGGTCTAGAACTCCTGACCTCTAGCGATCTGCCCACCTCAGCCTCCCAAAGTGCTGGGATTACAGACGTGAGCCACTGTGCCTAGCCTGAAGCAGTTTTAAGGTTACCCCTGGGCTGGCCATGATGGCTCACTCCTGTTATCGCAGCACTTTGGGAGGCTGAAGCAGGCAGATTGCTTGAGGTCAAGAGTTCAGGACCAACCTGGCCAACATGGTGAGACCCCATCTCTACTAAAAAGTTAAAAAAAAAAAAAAACAAACTTAGCCAGGTGTGGTGGCACACACCTGTAATCTCAGCTGCTTGGGAGGCTGAGGAACAAGAATTACTTGAACCCAGGAGGCAGAGGTAGAGGTTGCAATGAGACGAGATCGCGCCACCGCACTTCAACCTGGGTGACAGAGGGAGACTCTGTCTCAAAAAAAGAAGAAGAAAAAAAGAAGGTTACCCCTGTGCTTATTTCTTTTTCAACCTCTGTAATGCACACCACCCACACTGCATGGGATCCTAAAATTGCAAAGGGCTTTATCCAGAGTATTCTTTGTCCATGAGCTGGCACGGGGGCTGAGATCATCCTGTGCTCCACCTGTGGCAGGCTGTGTGAGCCTGGACAGGTTATTTAATCTTCCTGTGGCGTCATTTCCCCATCTGTTAAGGGGGGATAATGTGCTTGGGGGTGACCTACCTCCCTGGGTTGCTGTGAGGCTTAGTGAGCTAATGCCATTGCTATTAAATTTAACTGAACACGACTGGGCAGAACTAGCAGGAGACCAAGAATTATGTGGCACAGAATAAACTCTGCAACTATAAAATGGATGCATCCTGAGACCTTGCGTGTCATCTTCTGTGTTGCCCTTGGCACAGAGGAAGCCAGTTTGCCAATCAAGGACCTCTAGGGTTTCCTCTCTCAACTGGCTCAAGTGGTTGAGGTCTTGAGGATGAGAATGGCATCTGCAGGACTTCTGTGCCTGTCGTGCTGAAAGGAGAAGCCAGACTTGTTGAGAGGCATAGCCGCAGCTGCCCAGTATCCGCAGATGAGGAGGGTCATGGTCCTGTGAGGAGGGGGCCTGTGCCACAGAGATACCACCCAACTTTGCCCACATGGCCTGGCAGTCAGTTTTACTTGGGCTTATCGATGAGCTATGGGAAGGTCATTTGATATTCACATTCTTGTGGCCGCAATGTTGGGAATGTGGCCTTTTATCTTTAAAAATAGCTGTGTGCTGGGAGGCCCGGGAGCAGTGTCCTGGGATGGAGGGGAGGTACCAGCAGGGGGAAGAGGTGTGGATTTCTTTCCGTGGAAGAGTCCCTTCAGCTCTGCGCCACTGGTAAGTTGGTGTTTGCTCATTCTGTAATGTGTGCTGCTTTCTCTAGACTGTTCTTGGAAAGGGAATTGTTTTGGTTCTTTTCAATTGTGATATCTTCTCCATATCTTTAAAAAATCTATTTCCATGGTATATTTGTTCTTTAGCACTTACCCTTTATGAAACCTGTTTGAGTAAGATTCTTTCAGTCTTCATAATTGCAATTTATTTATTATGGGTTCTTCTCAAATTTAACCGGTAATTATTTCTCACATTTGTTTTGTGTTTTCAAAAGGCAGCATCCTTAACCATTATATATATAAATAGGATAATCATTAAATACTTTTGGAACTAACTTGCCAACAGGTTTTCAAAATTGGGGGATCATAGGATGTGAGACCCCAGACTAGAGACTTTCACATTGAATAAATCTCTGTTTCAGATGGGTGCAGTGATGTCCTGAGAGGGTAATGAGCGATCTTTGGTTACACAGCTAACTAGTGACCGAATCAGGACTTGGATCCAGGTCCCCTAACTTCCTTGTCCATGCCTCTCTGGTCAGCTCTGTAGAATTTAGCCTCTGAATTACAAGTGAGTGAGAAGAGGGGAAAAAAAATTACTACCTAATTTAACTTTTCCGTATGTCTTAATTTAATTAAAATGAATCTTCCAGTTTTAGAAATGCCTATGCCACAGCTGATCCCTTGACCTTGACTCGCTTGATTCCTTTGATGCTCTGCATTGAGGATTCTTCAAGTGTGGTCTCCACCTGTCGAGAGCTTGTGAGAAATGCGAACTCTTAGCCCCACTCCAGACCTAGAGAAACTCTGGGGGTGGGGCCCAGCAACCTGTGTTTTAACAAGTCCTCCAGGTGATCTGATAGGCAGTGAAGTTACAGAATCACTGCCTGCCATGGCTTAAGTCATCCTCTCCATGTGTTTGACACCCAGGGCAGTGACTCACTTTGTCTCTTTTGTGGATTCTGAGTTTTCTTTACTGAAGAGAGAGTTTCTCTTTTGCTGCTGCCAGCTTTGAATTATGATCCCTTTTCTCTACTCTGCTTCTCTGCATTACTACTATACACACACACCTAGCAGGATTGAAAGATAGGTGGGCCAAAAATGGAAGTAAATAGGCTGGGCGCGCAGTGGCTCACTCCTGTAGTCCCAGCACTTTGAGAGGCCGAGGCAGGTGGAACACCTGGGTTTGGGAGTTCGAGACCAACCTGACCAACATGGAGAAACCCCAACTCTACTAAAAATACAAAATTAGCCGGGCGTGGTGGCGTATGCCTGTAATCCCAGCTACTTGGGAGGCTGAGGCAGGAGAATCGCTTGAACACGGAAGGCAGATGTTGCGGTGAGCCGAGATCACGCCATTGCACTCCAGCCTGGGCAACAAGAGCAAAACATCATCTTAAAAAAAAAAAAAAGAAAGAAAATAAATAGGGAATTTCAACAAAAACAGGTTTACAGATAGAAAAAAATGTCTCAACCACTGAGGTATGTTTTCTGTGTTTAAAACTTGCTACTTCTCTAAGTACACTGATAAATTAGACTGTGTCTAACTGTAATTATACTGGGTTTTCTATCATTTATTTGTTATTTTATTCATTCATTCTGCAGATATTTTGTACCTTGTATTTGCATGGCACATGTTAAGTGCTGGGGGAGATGTATTCGAATTTATCAGGAGGTAGACAATATGTTCAAAAGTAACTGTAATCCAAGCTAGCCAGTGATAAATACAGGAGAATCATCTTTAGTAAAAGGGCTACGGAAGCCTAGAGATGGTAGAGAGCATGTGTGAGGGAGGGGGACATCAGGGAGGACTTCATGAAATCAGCAGCATTTAGACGAAGCTTAAAAGGAGGTGGAATTTGACATTGAGAGTTTGGGTGTGGGTAAATAACATTCTAGGCAAAGGTGCAAAAAGATCAAAGCATGGCGGGAGGCTCAGTGCAATTTGTTAGGATGGGGGTTATGTGAAGATGATTAGAAAGAAATGAGGCCATGTAAGTAGGTCAGTGTCAGAAGGAGAAGGATCTTCAAATACTCACTTAGGAGTTTGTTCTTTATCCTGAAGGCAATGGGGAGCCATTGAAGGGTTTTGAATAAGGGGGAGGTATGACCAAGCTGTGCTTTCAGTAAAGTTAATCTGCCATCAGCCTATGAAGTAGATTGAAGTGCGTGAGAGGGAGACTTTCGTTGTTTTTATTTTGTAACTGTTTTGCAGCAATTTGTGGATAGATTGAAAAATTGTCTTAATGTTTAATTGGGAGGTAATTGCCTTTCTTCTGGTGATCACTGGATTTTGAAATAAGCATCCAGGACATAGTTTATTGTCTGGGGAATGCAGCTGTAACATTAAAATGGGGAATCTGCAGGAAAATAAGAATTGCTTAACAGAATGGGTTTATAGGAAACTTCCAGAACTAACTTCTTCCTTCCTTCTTTTCTTATGAACATTTTCTTTTAAACAAAATGTATTCGTATTCATTTTATCCAGTAATGATCTGGTAATGCTAGATCACATAAAATCTACAAGTATTGAACACTTAAAGGCTATTGAACACCTAAAGGCTCTTTCTTGCCTTTTCCTACTCAGCCTCCAGAGCTGTTTTCCCTCTCACTCAAGAACTTACTTTGTTAAAGTGCCTAAATCAAACTCATTTTGCAAGGATGTGCCTTATTTCAGCGGTGGCTGTAATGGGAATAGTTGTAGGAAACTTGAATGTCATGAATTTTTAAATATGTTGTGACTTCTAGTATTTGTAGTATAGAGAAGGCTCTGTTACTGTTGATTTTTTCAGTAGGGCTGTCTTTATAGGGCCTTGGCTTTGGCTTATTCGCCCCATTGATTTTAGTCATTCAGCCAGTATTTAGTGAACATCTATTAGGCACTGAAAAATCATGGTGAATCAGACAACCACGGCCCTGCTCAATGTGGAACTTATATTCTAGCAGGGGATATATACAAGTAAATAGTCAAATATAGTCTGAGAGAGGGAAGATACTAGGTACTGTGAAAGCACTGACCCAGAGTAGAGGTCAGAGAAAACTTCACAAGTGGGGTATAAACTGAGACCTGAAAACTAACTGGGGGCTGGCACAGTGGCTCACTCCTGTAATCCCAGCAATTTGGGAGGCTGAGGTGGGTGGATCACCTGAGGTCAGGAGTTTGAGACCATCCTGGCCAACATGATGAAACCCCATCTCTACTGAAAATACAAAAGTTAGCCGGGCGTGGTGGCAGGCACCTGTAATCCCAGCTACTTGGGAGGCTGAGGCAGGAGCCTCGCTTGAACCTGGGAGGCAGAGGTTGTAATGATCCAAGATTGTGCCACTGCACTCCAGCCTGGGTGACAGAGCAAGACTCCATCTCAAAACAACAACAAAAAACAAAACAAAACAAAAAAACAAAACAATTGGGGTAGGTTAGTTAGCCTAGGCTTGCAGGGAGACAACTGGGGGGAAGTGGACTGCTAATGAGTATGAGGTTTCTTTTTGGAGTGATGAAAATGCTTCAAAATGGATTGTGGTGATGGTTGCACAGCTCCATAAATATACTAAAAACCATTGACTTGTGTACTTTAAATTGAATTGTGTATTTTAAATTGAATTGTATGCTATGTGAATCATATCTCAATAAACCTGTTTAAAAAGTCAGCTAGGGAAGCCAGCAGCAGGAAGGGTGTACCTGGCAATGAAACAGCACATGCAAAGGCTCCGTGCCATGAACAAAAAAGGAAGAGATTCACTAGGTCTGGAACCTCTTGGGAAGTGGAGAGCAGTAAGACAGAGGAAAGTGAAGAGGCTGGAGAGTCCCCTCTCTCCTGGGGCCTGCACAGGTAGGTCCTTGAAGTCCTGTAAATTATAACAGCAGCTACCACTTACGAAGGGCTTATCAAATGCCTGGTACTGTTCTAAGCTGTTTACATGCATTACCTCATTAATTCTCACAACAACCTTATGAGGCAGGTACTGTTGTTATTGCATCTTATAAGTGGGAAAACCAAAGCACAAAATTGTGAAGTAACCTG
Source organism: Macaca nemestrina (assembly GCF_043159975.1). NCBI lineage: Eukaryota > Metazoa > Chordata > Mammalia > Primates > Cercopithecidae > Macaca > Macaca nemestrina. Next base: position 67,049,124 of record NC_092138.1, read on the forward strand.
CCCATAGTCACAGATCTAGCAAGTGGCATGGCTGAGATATGAGCCTGTATTCGTCTGTTTTCACCCTGCTGATAAAGACATACCTGAGACTGGGAAGAAAAAGAAGTTTAATTGGACTTATAGTTCCACAGGCTGGGGAGGCCTCAGAATCATGGCAGGAGGCGAGAGGCAAGAGAAAATAAGGAGGATGCAGAAGCGGAAGCCCCCAGTAAACCCATCAGATCTCATGAGACTTATTCCCTATCATGAGCCTAGCATGGGAAAGACCAGCCCCCATGATTCAATTACCTCCCCCAGGTCCTTCCCAGAACATGTGGGAATTCTGGGAGATAAAATTCAAGTTGAGATTTGAGTGGGGACACAGCCAAACCATATCATTCTGCCCTTGGCCCCTCCAAATCTCATATCCTCACATTTCAAAACCATCATGCCTTCCCAACAGTTCCCCAAAGTCTTAATTCATTTCAACATTAACCCAAAGGTCCACAGTCCAAAGTCTCATCTGAGACAAGGCAAGTCCCTTCTGCCTATGAGCCTGTAAAATCAAAAGCAAGCTAGTTACTTCCTAGATACAATGGGGGTACACGTATTGGGTAAATACAGCCATTCCAAATGGGAGAAATTAGCTAAAACAAAGGGGTTACAGGTCCCATGCAAGTCTGAAATCCAGCGGAGCAGTCAAATTATAAAGCTCCAGAATGATCACCTTTGACTCCAGGTCTCACATGCAGGTCAAACTGATGCAAGAGGTGGGTTCCCATGGTCTTGGGCAGCTCCACCCCTGTGGCTTGTAGCCTCCCTCCTGGCTGCTTTCATGGGCTGGCATTGGGTGTCTGTGGCTTTTCCAGGCTCCTGGTGCAAACTGTTGGTGGATCTACCATTCTGGGGTCTGGAGGATGGTGGCCCTCTTCTCATAGCTCCAGTAGGCAGTGCCCCAGTAGGGACTCTGTGTGGAGGCTCCCACCCCACATTTTCCTTCCACACTGCCCTGGCAGAAGTTCACCATGAGGGCCCCACCCCTGCAGCAAACTTTTGCCTGGGCATCCAGGCATTTCCATACATCTTCTGAAATCTAGGTAAAGGTTCCCAAACCTCAATTCTTGACTTCTGTGCACCTGCAGTCTCAACACCATGTGGAAGCTGGCAAGGTTTGGGGTTTCCACCCTCTGAAGCCACAGCCCAAGCTGTACATTGGACCCTTCCAGCCATGGCTGGAGCAGCTGGGACACAGGACACCAAGTCCCTAGGCTGTACACAGCACATGGACCCTGTGCCCAACCCATGAAACCACTTTTTCCTCTTGAGCCTCTGTGCCTGTGATGGAAGGTGCTGCCATGAAGGTCTCTGACATGGCCTGGAGACATTTTTCCCGTTGTCTTGGGGATTAACATTAGGCTGGTTGCTACTTACACAGATTTCTGAAGTTGGCTTGAATTTCTTCCAGAAAATGGGTTTTTCTTTTCTATTGCATCATCAGGCTGCACATTTTCTGAACTTTTGTGCTCTGTTTCCCTTTTAAAATGGAATGCCTTTAACAGTACCCAAGTCACATTTTGAATGCTTTGCTGCTTAAAAATTTCTTCTGCCAGATACCCTAAATCATCCCTCTCAAGTTCAGAGTTCCACAAATCTCTAGGGCAGGGGCAAAATGCTGCCAGTCTCTTTGCTAAAACGTAACAAGAGTCACCTTTGTTCCAGTTCCCAATAAGTTCCTCATCTCCATCTGAGACCACCTCAGCCTGTACCTTATTGTTTATATTGCTATCAACATTTTTGTTAAAGCCATTCAACAAGTCTCTAGGAGGTTCCAGACTGTCCCACATTTTCCTGCCTTCTTCTGAGCCCTCCAAACTGTTTCAACCTCTGCCTGTTACCCAGTTCTAAAGTCGCTTCCACATTTTGGGGTATCTTTTCAGCAACACCCCACTCTACTGGTACCAATTTACTGTATTAGTCTGTTTTCATGCTGCTGATAAAGACATACCTGAGACTGGGAAGAAAAAGAGGTTTAATTGGACTTACAGTGCCACATGGCTAGTGAGGCCTCAGAATCACGGTAGGAGGCGAAAGGCACTTCTTACATCGTGGTGGCAAGAGCAAATGAGGAAGAAGCAAAAGTGGAAACCCCTGATAAACCCATCAGATCTTGTGAGACTTATTCACTATCATGAAAATAGCACAGGAAAGACTGGCCCCTATGATTCAATTACCTCTCCCTGGGTCCCTCCCAGAACATGTGGGAATTCTGGGAGATACAATTCAAGTTGAGATTTAAATGAGGACCCAGCCAAACCAAACCATATCAGAGCCCAAGAGATCTGGCTTTAGAATTCACATCATGGGCCCTAAAAAATGATCCTAAAAGTTATGGGGTGACATTATAGAGTTATATACAGGAAAGTGACAAGGTCAGACTTTCCTCTTTGAGAAAGGTTACTCTGTGGTGTGTGGAATAGACTGGAAGAAGAGCAAGACTGAAGGCAGGGAGACCAGGTGCTACAATGATCCACATAAGAAAGAGATCATGGTGAGGCATGGTGGCTCACGCCTATAATCTGAGCACTTTGGGAGGCTGAGGCAAGTGGATCACTCTAAGTCAGGAGTTTGAGACCAGTTTGGCCAACATGGTGAAACTCCATCTCCACTAAAAATATAAAAATGAATCGGGGGAGTGGCACACACCTGTAATCCAGCTACTCGGGTGGCTGAGGCACAAGAATCAGTTGAAACTGGGAGATGGAGGTTGCAGAGAGGTGAGATCGTGCCACTGCACTCCAGCCTAGGTGACAGAGTGAGACTGTCCAAAAAAAAAAAGAAAAAAAAAAAAAGGCATGCCGGCCTGAATGTGTGTGTGATGGTGGTGGGGATGGAAAGAAGTGGAAACTTGAGAGATGTTAAGGAGGTCACATTTACAGGAGCTGGAAAGTGGTTGGATATGGGGGAGGGTACACAGACTCTCAGGTGGGTGCCTGGATTCTGGGCTTGGGAAGTGGGGAGAGTAGGGTGTTTAATGGTGCTCATGATGTAGGTGCCACAGGTGTGACCCAGCGTGGGCTGGTCAGTGCCTGCACATGAGAGAATAGATTAGATCTCTGATCTGACCTCTCCACCAGTCAGAATCATGAATTTGGAGGTGGCAGGGGCCTTAGAATACTTCTAGATCTAGAGGTGGAAATGGAGGTATTAGAAGAAGAGACTTGCTGAGAGCCACACAGGGTGCAGTGCCAGGGCAAAATGAGGAGTGCACCTGCTGCTGCTCGAACTGGTGTGTGTTGGTCTGTCCTGTTGCCACTCCCTGGGGAACCTTTGCTTCAACCCATAAAGCTTTGATTCTCTTCTGAGAGATCATCTCTCTGATCCTTAAACGAGGTATCATTGCTGCACAAACAGTAACAATGGGAATTAAAGTAGAAACAAAAAGAATTGGCAGCCTAAACCTAGCATCCATCAGATCAAGCTTGTTGTTTTGTGTTCTTGCCTGTCTGTGCCCCGCATCACTTTTACAGTTGTACCCAGAGCATAAATATGGCTTTATGGCCTATGGTTTATACTCTACATTAAATCAAAGGCTTTTTCTGGAACGTTACATGGTTTCTGGTTCTCCTTTTTTGGAAATTCAAGGAAGAAGACATGCTGTAACTTACCTAAACATGCTTCTGTGGCCAGTTGTTCTGCTTTTCATTCCTAGAGCTCGTGTCTTGGGAAGCATCTTACTGCATAGTGTTTTCCTGTTTTCCTTAGGCAGAACTCCCAGCCCTGATCATCTCTATATACTTTTAAAGTGGGGTGACCCAAACTGGACACTTTTCTCTACTGAGGTTAGAGACAGAGGGCAGAGTGCTTAATTAGGGCTGAATTTCTGAGTTCCTGGGTCCTGCGGTTTTCGGCGATCTCTGAATCGAGTCGGCATTCATTCACAGCTGTTGGTGCCGCTCCTACTGGCTGCCACCTCCTAACAGCTGACCGGGCTCCCTGAATTGTTTGCTGTAAACTGGGCAGCTCTACAGGAGGGAGAAGAGGTTTCCGGGTAGAATGCTTAATTAGGGCTTAATTAAGACAGCCAGAGTGGCTCGTTGGCCTGAACCCTTGCATAGGGTCCTGATTGGCAGGCGGCACCTGGCGTTCTTGGCCGCCTGACAGCAATCAGCCGTTCCTGAGCCCCGTGCAGAGATGAGCAAGACACACACTGCCCTGCTGTTGGCAGGAGCTCTTCCTAGACTCCCTATAGCATTTTAGACAGCCCATTCTTATGGGGCTCACTCTCTGCCTTATATTGGTTAGGAGTTTTCTAGGTGGCTTGTCTTCTCTATAACACGATGAACACCCCAAGGGCAAGGGCTGTGTCTGCTTAATCTCGATCTCCTCTACCACACCCAGCACAGATCCCAGTGGAAAGAGGATCTAATGGAACGAATTGCATTTACTTTTGGACCAAATCCCTTGATTTGAGATGGCTGCAGACCTGTAAAGTGGAGTCTAGAGTCCAGGGACTGGAATTGAAAAATGCAGAGTCTAGGGGCCTGCAAACCCATGGCCAGCAGTAGGTCTATGAAAAGGGTGAGGACTTTCAGGGAAGGAACCTCAAAGTCAAGACAGTCTTGATGTCGTAGTAATGGGCAAGAGTTCTGCGAGGCATGTCTTGGGCCCAGCCCTGCAAGCCATTCTTGGTTGCTTGTGCTGTGGTGGTGGTGGTTACTGTTTATTAGTGTGATAGGTTTATAATCCTGCCTTCCTTCCCCAGGCACAGAAATGTGGAGTCAAATCTCAGCCCACCAGTGTGGCAAGCAGCTTCATATGGGCTAGAACTCTGGGAGTCCTTAGTCTGAATTTCCCAAGTACTGTAGTTGCTGTGGGTTTTGTTTTTGGTGTGTGTGGTATCAAACATGCCCAGAGGCTGTTAAAAATTAGTTGGTGTGTAATGACATTAGATGAATCATTTGATAGTATTAAAAAAACAAATCTAGACTTTGAATTCACATTCTACAATTTTGTTGAATTATGCCCAGATGGTTGTCGAGAGAATTTTAACAGATTCAGGGCATTTGTAATAATGAAAAAGCCTATGGAGAGGAAAAGAACTATGGCAAAGGAACACTAAAGACCACCAGATTTTATAACCTCTGAGCTGGAAAGGCCCTAGGAGGCTTCTAGCCCGGCTCCCAGCTACTTTGTGCGGCTGTACAGTAACAGGAGGCATCGAGGAGAATGTGTTATCTGAAGGTCCTAATTGCCAAGTCTGTGGACCCTTTTCTGATGGATCTTTTGGTGTCTTGGCTGTATTTGACATGCTTGGTTATGTACTTTTTTGTGGTAAAATACATATAACATTAAATTTACCAATTTAAAACCATGTGAAAGGGTACAGATCAGCAGCATAAAGTACATTCACAATGTTATACAACTATTACCACTACCTGGTTCTGAAATTTTTCATCACCCCAAAAAGTAGTCCCAAATCCATTCATCAGTTATTCTCCATTTCCTTCTCCTCCAATCCCTGGCAACCACGAATCTGCTTTCTGTCTTTATACAGACTTGTCTATTCTTGATATTTCATCTAAATGGAATCATATAACATGTGACCTTTTGTGTCTGGCTTCTGTCACTCAACATAGATGTTTTTGAGGTTCGTCTATGTCGTAGCATGTATCAGTATTTCATTGCACTTTATGGCTGCGTAAATTCCATACAATACAATAACATTCAATTGTATGGATATATCACAAGGAGTTTATCCATTCATCTGTTGATGGATGTTTGGTTTGTTTCCACCTTTTGGCTATTGTGAATAGTGCTGCTATGAACATTAGTGTACAAGTTTTTGTTTGAGCATCTGTTTTCAATTCTTTTGGGTAGATACCAAGAAGTGGAATTGCTAGGTCAAGGTTATTCTATGTGTAACTTATTGAGGCGCCACCAAACTGCCTACGTAGTCTTCTGAACCTTTTTTCTCCCCAGGCTTCTTTGATTTTTATCAGGCCTCTGTAATCATTCATTCTCAGTTTCCTTCCATGACTTCCTTGGTTCTGCAGCCCCTAAAATAATGGTGTCACCGTCATTCCTTCCTCAGCTCTGCTCATCCTACCCTAATGGTTCTCAACGCTAGCTGTACATTACGATTACCAAGGGCTCCTGTAACAAACCCTGCCCAGGCCCCACCCCAGTTGAGCTGAATCAGCATCTGGGGGTAGGTGGGTGGAACCTGGGCATTGGTCTTATGTAAAAGGCCCCAGTTTTGATATGCAGCATCTCTTAGGATAATTATTCATTCTCATGGTTACAACCTGATGACTGTCAGATTATTATTTTTAGCTCAAACTATCTACTGGACATGATTGTCCTTCAGTACTGCAAATTCAGCATTTCCCAACCAAACTCTTCATCTTACTCCTCAAACCCACACTTCTCCTAGTGTTTTCTTTCCTGGTGAAAGGGACCACCATCCCCAGTCATCCAAACCAGAAACCTGAGAGTTGTCCATGCCTTTTCTCTCTCCCATATTCCAATTTCCAGTTGGTTGGTTGGTTGATTCATTCATTCAGTAACTCATTACCCGGTGGTTAGGACTGAGGGCAATTGGAGAGAAATGCAGTTTAGGAATTGAGTTAGGAAGACAAAAAAGACAGATGAAATAGTTAAGCTTCAAGAGGATAGCCTTCTGAAATGAAGAATAACATCATAGCTGCTGTCATTGAGGACTTCCTTTGTGCCGTGCATTCTGGTAGAGCTTCACATATATTATCTAATTTACTGTGGGGCAGGTGAAGTCAGCCCCATTTCACAGATGACAGTACAGGCTCAGGGAGGCTAAGGTAACTTGTCCAAGGATGCAAGGTTAGCATAAGGTTAGTGAGAGTCAGGGTTGGAACCAGGGCATGACAAGGCCTGTGCTGCTGACATGAAAGGTCACTGGGGAAGAACTGTGAATCCAGTAGTGCACTGTGAAAGCTTCGAAGGAGGAATACCATGATGTGACCACCAAACAAGATCATCTGCCGTGAGAGTGCTTTGAAAACTATAGCTAATGGTTCAAAAACTTTGCAGCCTTTGCTCATGTTGCTAGCAGATCACTTCCTTTCTTTTGCTTTGAATTCTGGTTAGGTGTGTGTGTCTGACTTCCCCGGTGAACTGCAGACTCCTCGAGGGTGAGAATTGTGCCTGCTTATCTCAGTGTCCCCCACAGCCCCTGTACTTGGCACATTGTTGATGATCATTGAGTGTTTCTTGAATCTGTGGATATTAGCATTGATTCAGAGAGGAAGAAATGGAAACAGGACCCATGGTGACATTTGTCCAGATGTATCATGGCTAAGCCCTTGGCTAGAGATTTGACTCAGAGAATTGGAAAGAAAGGGCAGAACCCTAGAGCTCCCTGGAGATATGTGCGGGTGATCTCAGAGTGAATAAAATTCCGCCTACCCCTGACCTCCAGCTTCAAGGCATTGATGCTAATTCTATCTCTTTTCCCCTCTAGTGCTTACCACTTTCTTTTTTTTTTTTTTTTTTGAGACGGAGTCTCACGCTGTTGCCCAGGCTGGAGTGCAGTGGCGCGATCTTGGCTCACTGCAAGCTCCGCCTCCTGGGTTCACGCCATTCTCCTGCCTCAGCCTCCTGAGTAGCTAGGACTACAGGCGCCCGCCACCGCGCCCGGCTAATTTTTGTATTTTTAGTAGAGACGGGGCCGTCTCTTTTTTTTTTTAGATGGAGTCTCAATCTGTTGCCCGGGCTGGAGTGCAGTGGTGCATTCTCGGCTCACTGCAACCTCCACCTCCAGGTTCAAGTGATTGTCTTCCTCAGCCTCCCAAGTAGCTGGGATTACAGGCATGTGCCATCACATCTGGCTAATTTTTGTATTTTTAGTAGAGACGTGGTTTCACCATGTTGGCCAAGCTGGTCTCGAACTCCTGACCTCAAGTGATCCACCCACCTCGGCCTCCCAAAGTGATATGATTACAGGCACAAGCCACCGCACCCGGCGTACTTACCACTTTCTGACAGTCTTAATTAATTTCCTTTTTGTTCATTGTTTCTTGTCTAATTGAGAACCTGTATTAGAATGTAAGCTCCAGGAGGGTAGTGACTCTCATCTTTTTTTGTTCCTAATGACTCCCAAGACCTAGAACAGTGCCAGGCACATAGAGGATACTGAATAAATATCTATAGAATAAATGAAGGAAGTGAAGGTATCGCAAGACCTGCAGTCACTGCAGAGTCAGCTGCACTTCTGCCATCAAAGCACTTTCCAGGAACCTAATGTTCTGTGTGAGCCTCCCAAGTCAGGGCAGGGCCCAGAATAGCCCCAGGTAGATTGCATTCAGCCTGGGCCCTTAGCTTTTCCAAGTAGGCTACTCAGGCCCCACGGTCCTCATCAGCCTTTTAGGGCCCAGCACAGGTGCTTCTGGCATGGAGAAGCCTCCAATCTTGGTGCTCCCCTGACCTAGAGGTGATCCCCCTTCTTCTGAGCCCCTCCCCTCCATGCAGCCCGCTCTCATGGTCTTGCCATCTACCGTGTGTTAGAGCTCCTGGCGGACAGACACTGCGGCCGATGCATCTTCCTGCTCCCCACAGACACTGGCATAGGGCCAGATGTTTGTTGGGTGACAAACATCTTTTGAGAGAGCAGCAGTCTGCCCAAAACGGATGAGAAGTCTGGTGGCCAGAAGCATTTGGGGAACTGTAGTTTGTTTAAAGAGAGTCAGAAACTTCTGGTTTGAAAGAGCATTGAGGTCATGTTTCTAACCCCATCACTTTTCTTTTTCTCCTTTTATGGCATTTGTTTTTATAAAACACCTTTATTGAGGTCTAATTCATATACCATGAAATTTACTCATTCAAAGCATACAATTCAGAGGTTTTGGTATAGTCACAGATATGTACTAACATCAGCGTGGTCAACTTAAGGACATTTTCATCACCTCTAAAAGAAACCTTTTACTCTTTCACTATCACTCCTCCACGCCCTGTTTCCCCAGCCCTAAGCAACCGCTAATCTCTTTTCTGTCTCTACAGAGTTCCCTACTGGGCTTTCATATGAATGGGATCATAGAATATGTGGTCTTTTGTGACTGGCTCCTTTCATGAAGCACAGTATTTTCAAATTTTATCCATGTGCAACTCTTACCTTTACAGGTAGGAAAACAGCCACAGAGGGAAGGGATGTGACTTGAGTCACGTGTCGAGCTGGGAGTAGAGCAGGAAGCTGGTTGCTGGTCTCCTGTCTCCCTGCACAGTGCTCTTTCCCTGCACCAGGGTGGAGGCAAGGGGTTCAGCAGCCGCAGCTGCCTCAGCAATGTTATTTGCCGTCCATCACTGAGGCTGCTTGAGGGTAAGCAGTAAGACAAACATGGTGAGGTGAGGCCTTGCAGGTCACATCAGCAACACCAATGTTGGCATTGGTGTTCGTTTCAGCCCTTTCCCACATCCTTTCTAGGGATACTGTTCATCCGGCAAAGTGGATGACTTGTGTGACCAACTTCCAGTCTTCTACTAGGAGTGGTCTGGGGTCCCCATCCTCTCAGATCCCTAGCAAGAGAAAGGCACAGCCTGGATCCCCATTAGAGCTGTCTGTTCCTGTTGCCACCCTGTAGCTCTCAAAGGGCCATGCAGAGGCCATCTGTACTGAGCTAGATAAGAGGCTAAGCCCTTTCTAAGAGACGTCTAATCCTGTTAGGCAGATGGGAAATCTGAGGGGCGTGACGATGCCCTGAACTAGTGTTCCCAAAGGCTTGTCTTTGTACCACACGACACTCAAGACTGTTTTAGTGGATATGTGAATGAGTGCTTTTTGTTTAAATTGCTATATATTTATTTTAATGTGCACCAAGAAAAAAACATATGCAGCATCATCAAACCTGTGGTTGAATGAGTACTATTGTCTAGGATGAAGCTAAAATGGGAGGCACTGTATTCTAGAATCTGTTTTACGCAGACCGTGTTTTGCAGGTGTGGTGTTCTGGCAGTTTGCTAACATGGCAAAAGCCAGGAGGGCAGTTTGAGGTCAATTGTCATTTGGGGAATGCCGCCCTGGGTGATAGGGGTCCGGGTGCTTTCCCACCTCCTGCGTCTCCTTTTCATCTGGTGTGCAAGGCAAGGTGAGATGGCAGAGGATGCAGGCAGCCAGAACTTCTTGACATGATTGAAGGGCTCAGAAAACCTAGAGAACCAGCTGTGAGCCTTGTTTTTTCTCTGGTCCATGATAAACCCCCTTACAGGTATTCAATGCCCTTTTCTATAATAAAAAGAGGGGAGGGGTTCCTGTTGAAGAGAGAGGCTTAAAGGAGGGAAGGGAAGATGGAGGAGGAACAAGAATGATATGTAGTGCCATCCCAAAATAAGAAATGAAAATAAACAGTTTGGGCTGGGCACGGTGGCTCATGCCTGTAATCCCAGCACTTTGGGAAGCCAAGGCAGGTGGATCACTGGAGGCCAGGAATTTGAGACCAGCTGGGGCAATATAACAAGACCTCTGTCTCTACTAAAAATACAAGAAAAGTAGCTGAGTGTGGTAGCATGTGCCTGTAATCCCAACTACTCTGGAGGCTGAGGTGAGAGAATCACTTGAACCCAGGAGGCAGAGGCTTCAGTGAGCCAAGATGGGGACACTGCACTCCAGCCTGGGAGACAAAGCCAGACTTTGTCTCAAAAAAAAAAAAAAAAAAAAAAAAAAAAAAAAAAAAAAGAAAAGAAAAGAAAGAAAAGAAAAGAAAAGAAAAGAAAAGAAAAGAAATAATTGGCTTTACCTCGGCTTCTTATGGCTACAGGTGAAATGACTTGTGAGGTTAAACTATCAGTGCCTGTGATACTGTGAAAAACTTGGCTGAGATCCCTGAGTAGGGAAGAGAGGTTTGAAACTCCTTCCTGGGGTCCTGGTTGTAACTGCACTTTGAGGAATAATCATGTGGTCTAATAGATAAGTCCCCCTTCCTTGCTTTCTAAGAATGTCATTTTTCTGATGAAGCATCATCGTAATCTGAGTTCTTTTTAAGAAATTCATGGAGATGTGTGAGCCCATTATCTCTCACTAAGCTATGATCATGGTAATGAACCAAGGCAACATCAAATGATTGACATTAGAAATGTAATGTGAACTTCCCTAAAATATCTGCCAATAGCTTTTCTTTGGGCTTAGAAGGTTCAGTAGTTATAGCTGCTTATTGTTCTGGGGTTCTCGTCTTAGCATAGCATTTCAGACATCTGTAACCTGCTGTTATTAATTCAACAAATCTTGATTGAGCTGAAGGCATTCTGCTAGGCTCTGCAGGGACTGTAAAGAAGCAGGGTACTTTTCTCCCTTACCCTCAAGGAGTTTACAATCTGAGGGACAGAAAACAAGACCTGAATCCATATGAAGTTAGAAAACACAAGACAGGCCGGGCGCGGTGGCTCAAGCCTGTAATCCCAGCACTTTGGGAGGCCGAGGCGGGCGGATCACGAGGTCAGGAGATCGAGACCATCCTGGCTAACACGGTGAAACCCCCATCTCTACTAAAAAAATACAAAAAAAAACTAGCCGGGCGAGGTGGCGGGCGCCTGTAGTCCCAGCTATTCGGGAGGCTGAGGCAGGAGAATGGCGTAAACCCGGGAGGCGGAGCTTGCAGTGAGCTGAGATCCGGCCACTGCACTCCAGCCCGGGCGACGAGACTCCGTCTCAAAAAAAAAAAAAAAAAAGAAAACACAAGACAAGAGCATAAAGGAGATGGTCACAGGCTGTTGGAAGAGCAAGACTACACATAGCAGCTCTGTGATTGGGTAACCTGGTGAATCATGGTAGGTGGGTGGCCAGGAACCCGTCCTAAATGTGGTGGCTTTGAGCTAACTGTTGACAGTTACATAGGATTTGAATAAGTCCTGGAAAGTGGGAGAGATCAGAACAAAGACTCAAGAGGGGCTACCTAGGGGCTTTTTTTGAGAGACAGAGAAGCTTCGAAACAGAGAATTACATGATGGGAGAAGGATGGGCCTTGGGTTCCCCTAGGCCGCTTTGAGGAAGTTTTTTAACCTCTCCAAGCCTCAATCTCTTGTCTTCCAAATGGAGTTATGGATTCCTACTACGTGGGGTTGTCATGAGGAGTGACATCTACAGGTGAAAGTGTTAGTTTCCTTCCTTCCCCAAATTGGCCAAGAGAGCAGTCTTTTGGGGGCAGTGGTGGGAGACGGAGTTGGACATCCAGGAAGATGTTGGATTTTAAGGATGGGGATCCTTGGAAGACTTCAGTGACAACATAATACAATTTTACAATCGGCAGATACTTAGAGAAATGCAATGTTGAGATAAAGGGATAACCAGAGGCTTGGCAACTTGTGCAATTCTAGGCTTAATTAATGGCAAAGCCAGGAAGGAAACCAGGTGTCCTGATGTCTAGTTCAGTGCTCTTTTCAGCATTCCCTAGGTTTTATCTGGAGGGACGTTAGAAATGCAAATTCTTGGGCCCTACCCTAGCCCTCTGGAACCAGAAACTCTGTGGCTCAGACATCTATGCTTTAACCAGTCTTCCAGGTGCTTCTAATGCTTATAGGGTTTTATTAAGATGAAATGGGGGAAAAGTGAGAAAAACAGATTCCTTACAGAGTTGGGGTTATTACTTACTGGCAAGGAAAGGAGGACAGAAGGGTGAAGCTGGGCACCAGAAATAAGCGTTTTTTTCTTTTCTTTTTAAAATTAAGATACAATTCACATACCATCAAATTGACCCTTTAAATTATACAATTATTGGTTTTTAGAATATTCACAAAATTGTGCAGCTATCACCACTGTCTAATTCTAGGACATTTTTGTCACCTTAAAAAGACATCTCTTACCCATTAGCAGTCAGTTCGCATTTCTCTTCTTCACTGCCTTCACAACCACTAATCAATTTTCTATCTATCTCTATACATTTGCCTGTTCTGGACATTTCATATAAATGGAGTCTGACATTTATATGAAATCATGTAGCCTTTTGTGTCTGGCTTCTTTCACTTAGCATAATGCTTTCAAGGTTTATCCATGCTGTACCATGCATCAGGACCTCATTCCTTTTTGTGGCAGAAATCGACTTCTTCTACTTCAAACTTTTGCCACACACAAATTTGGTCACACAACTGAGCTCACACTACCTCAGAAAAAGAGATGTTTCTTGGGCACATTTCCATAGAACTTTATAGTTTTCAAAGCATTGTCACAGCATAATGCAATGTAAGCCTTACACCAACCCTGATGGATAGCTGGGCAGGGATCATTATCATTGTTTTTACAGATGAGAAAACAAGCTGGAGAGGGGAGTGTTCTGTGCTAATCCAGTCCACTACTGTGCCTGTTCATTGAAGTGCGAGTAGGAATTTGATGGGTGTGCAGGCAGGGGATATGGACTAGGCAAAGGAACAGTATCTGCAGAGACATGAGGGCATGAGAAACCAAGGCCTTTCGGGGGAACAACAGGTAATACAGTTCTGCAGAGTGTTGTGTGAGGGAGATGAAGTTGTCAGGTAGGCAGGGCCAGATCACAAAGGGCTTTGGCTGCCATCCCAAGGCCAGGGGGGAGGCAGTGGGATGGAATGGCTGAGTCCAGCTTCAGAGACAAGCAAGCTAATCTGATTTTTAATTCCAGTTCTGCCACTTCTTTGCTGTGTGCTCTTAGCCAGGTTACTTAACTTCTTCATGCCTCAGTTTCCTTTTTTTGTAAATGAGAATTATTAAAAGCATTAAATAAGATAACCTGTGTACATTGCTTAGCCTAGTGCCTGGCACATAGTAAGTGGTAATGTTGTTGGCATAGTCGTGCTATTGATATTACTATAATTCTTGAGCTCAGACTTTATCCTAAAGATGAAGAGGAACCACTGGAGGATTTTGAAAATAAAAGTGATGTGATTAGACTTACATTTTATATCACTCTGGCAGTCACATGGAGGACAGATTGATGAAGAGTAAGGAGACTGGCTGGGGGTTATTGTAGTACTTCAGATAGAATGAAAGTTTGAACTCAGGCAGTAGCACTGAGAAAGGAGAGGAGGTGACAGATTAAGACAATTGGGACCAAGATCAACAGAATTTGGTGACCGAATCCATGTGGAACACAAAACAGGAAAAGAGTCAAGCATGATTCCCCAGTATTTATTTATTTATTTATTTATTTATTTATTTATTTAGAAACAGGGTCTTACTCTGTCACCCAAGCTGGAGTGCAGTGACACGATCATGGCTCACTGCAGCCTCAACCTCCTGGGCCCAGGTGATTCTCCTACCTCAGTCTCCCGATTAGCTGGGATTACAGGTGTGCACCACCACGTTCAGCTAACTTTTTTTATTTTCAGTACAGACAGGATTTCACTATGTTGCCCAGGCTGGTCTCAAACTCCTGGGCTGAAACAATCCTCCCTGCTCAGCCTCTCAAAGTGCTTGGATTATAGGCATGAGCCACCGTGCCCAGCCGAGATGTCTTTCAAGAACAGTGTCTCAAGTAGCACTTATAAAACTTTTACCTCTCCCAGAGAGAAAGATAATGAACTTGAGTCAATGCCTGAATAATATGCTGCAAAATATATGAACATAATCTTTTTCAAATGATCATTCTCTTTTCCTTTTTAAACACAGGTTTTAAGGATGATTCTTTAATCTTTGCAGTTTAAAAATTTGAGTTGATATGTGAAGAGTCTTCCTTGAGGCACATCTGAGAGTTGTATTTTGTGCTCTTTATTTTTGAAACCTATTTTTCAGCTTAATAAATTTGCCTTTCATTATTTCTTTGATTACAATTTTGTGTGTTCCTTTTCCATGTTCTCTGCTGGCCCTATTATTTGTAAGTTGAAATCCTCAATCTGGTTCTATGCCTGACAGTTTTTCTTGAAGTGCTATCTAGTTTTATTTACAATTTCAATTTAGTGCAAGTGATTTTGGGCACTTCAGTTTCTCTTTTATCTTTTGCTGCCTCCACTGATGTTTTCATTTCTCAATAGCTTGTGCTAGTTTCCTGAAGTCTTTTATTATCACCTTTTTGTATCCCTTTTAATTGTCTGTTTGCATTTAAAATAGCTATCACCTTGACATATTTAGTCTTCTTCTCCATTTACAAAATATTTTGAGAGAGTTTGCCTTTTTATATTCACATTGTTCCAGGCAACCAGAATTGTGTTCAGTTTGAGGGTTCATGCCTTTTAAGGTATTTTTCCAAGTTGATGTGTGCTCTAAAAAGATCTTGTATTACAAGGAACTGTTGAAGGAGCTGAGGATGTTTAATTTGGGACAAAGGAGACTGAAAGGCTGAAAGATTTCTATGTTCAAATCCAGAAAGGGAGCTGATTTATTTGGGGCAGTGGTGGTAGGAGTGGCCAGAGGGCAGCACTGGTGTGGAAGACTAAAGCTGTAGATGAATGGAATTCAGCTTTATGTAAAGAAACTTTCTAACAATAAGATGGGTTCAACAGGGAATGACAGAACATAAGAGGCCAGATAACTTCTTGGCAGTGGGACTGTAGAGAAGATTCAAACGTTTTGGATGATATGGACATTTACTTCCTTCCATTAGCCCAGCAATCCACAGGCTAACATTAAAACCATTAGCAGGTCATTCTCTTGACTTTAAACTCTCCTGCTCAGACCTTGCTGAGTCATGGAGCACTTTTAATGGCTTGGTTGATGTAGGCATTTGTTTAGTCTTTGGGGATCCCTGGATGAAGGTACCTGCCTACCCACAGTCCAGATACATAACACAAATTAATTCTCTTAATTAGAACCATGTATGTTTATAGAAACCAATTAGCTAAATTGTATTTGGCAGCAGTTACTTAAAAAGTAACCACTGTAGTTTGAAGACCTTCAAAAGGAATGGAAATGCTCGATGGCCTTCAGTCTGATGGATATGTTTGAGATCCCTGACAACTCTGCAATCATGTGGAAACTATAACAATGTAGAGGTCAGACATCGCGCTTCTTCCAGTGCTGTGCTTACTTCAGGATTTCCAACTACTCTGGGTAATGTGGGGCTTTGAATTTTGAGACAGACTGCAACAGAGACCATCTTGCCTGGCTCTTAGATCTAGTGGAGACCTCAGATTGCATGAATGGAAGGAACTGTAGGAGTCATCTGCTCCATGTATTCCATGGATATGTCCCTCTATGCCATCCTTGTGTCCCTTCTGCTATATTCATGCAGTTTATGCAGCCTCCCCTGGAAATACCTTCAGTGTCCGAGATCTTAACAATTCTTGAGGACACTCATTCCATGCTTGGATCTACCAGGAACATGAATTTCTTGCCTTAGTCTGAGCTGGAGTCCCCCGCACTGTGGCATTTCCCCATTAATCCTGTCTCTAAATTCCAGAATCATGTAGAATATGTGTCTTCCACATGGTGGCCCTTGGGCTCTTTGTGAACCATGATCATGTGGGCCACCTCCAAGTTTTTATTTAATAAACATTCTTTGATTTTTCAATGTGTTTTCATATGACTTGCTTTTAAATCTCCTTTCCTAGACCCCATAGGAAAGCGTGATGCTCAGACGTAAGACAGACCAAGTTAATATCAATATCCCAGAATTTCCAATGGACTTGATCCTAGAGGGGCCCTGACTGGGGCAGTTGATATTTGAAAACAATATCCCATGGGTTTTGCTAGACATTTATTCTTCTGTCTTCTGTGTTTAGTCTCTGTTTTGTCAGGACACTATAACCTACATTCTTGATCCTCCATGGTAAGTCTCAAAGAAATATGATGTTATTTTGTATCCTCGGCAAAGGAACATTAAATAATCCTTATTATACGAAAGAGCTTTTACAAATTGGCTACAAGAAGGCAAACATTCCAGCAGAAAAATAAGGAAAAATCAGAAACAGTAAAGCAATAAGAAATGAACACAAATGGTCAGGAGCACATGAAAAATGTTGAGCTGTGCTAGTAATCAAATAACTTCCAATCACAGCTGTACATAGTTCTGATCTGGAAAGATATACAGGATATATTTGCAAGTTAAAAAATACAAAGTACAGACTACTGAGTATAATACTCTATTTTTGTAGAAAAGATGTGTTAATATACATGATATAGGTCTCTATTAATTCAGGACAAAGATAGTATGAATACATACCAAATTGTTAACTGTGTTAACCTCTAGGGGAATGGGTTGGATACTTGAAGTAGGATGCTTATTTTGTATAATTTTCAATGTGATGGATTTATGTGTGATACTTAATTTTTAAAATATTTTCCTATATATACAGGAAATATATTTTTATATGGGAAACATATATATAAGTATATACATTTCCTATATACAAATATATATTTAATTATATATAAATATATATTTAAACCAATAATTGAACGTTACTTTCAATCTCATTAGCAAATATTTTAAAAAATGACAATGTCTAGTTTTTATAAGAATATAGAGGGTAATTTACTTTTGTCTTCTATGTTTTCAAAATATAAATATTTAAGTAAATAATTTCCATCTTACTGGCAAAATTTTTTTAAGGGATAGTATTCAAAAGGTCTGTCCTGGCAGGAGTGCAAATTGGTAACTTCTTGGAGGCAATTCAACAATATACATCCAAATTCTTAAAAGTGAACATATGTTTATGTCCAGTAATTTCACTTCTAGGAATTTATCCCCCCAAAAATATCTGGGAAGTAGTAGCCATTTGCCATGAATAAGGATTTTTATTGTAAAGCTTTCATAATAGTGAAAAATTGGAAACAACATAAATGTCCAATGATAGATTTATTAAATAAATTATGATATGGTCAGAGAAAATAATACCATATAACCATTTTAAATGATGGTGTAAATGCTTAAATATTAACATGGAATGATGTTTATGAAATCATAAGTGGGAAGGTATAATATATCATTTTAATTAAGAAACATATATACATGTGTAAGCATGAAAAATGAAAAATTAACTTACTAATTGGGAGGTAGTGATTGTAGCTAATTGTAAGTGATTTTATTTTCATTATATTTTTCTGTGTATATTACCAGAAGTATATATTACTTCAGTTTTTAAAACTAAGTTAAAAATTATTAAAAATCATTTAATAAAATAGTATTAAGGGTTTATAATAGAAATCAGCATTTCCTGCCCCACTCCTCCTCATCCTTTAATTTCTGTTCTTAGAAGCTCTTTCAACTCTTCTAGTCATTTCCTCTGGTATTTTCCTGCATATTTCTAAGAAATATCTTGCATTCTTATTTTCCAATTTATTAATTTTGGACATTATCTAATTATTATGATAAATGAGGATTTAGCTCTTAGGCTACTACACTTGCTTCCCTTCACCATATCATTCCAGTGTCATTACATCACTGTTCTTGAGAAACCATTTTTCAGTGTTTACATTATCATGACAATGTAAATATTGTTAATTGCTGAGCCAAGCAGTGAAATATAATTTTATTTTCTTATACAACTTTTTATTTTCCTTGGATTTCATAATTCCCTCTGTTTTTGATAGGCTTAGTTTTTCATGTGCTTATTGCTAATTCTCCCATACGCCCCAACAGCCTCTCAGTGAAATTTTCTACACAAACACATCAGACAACTTATCCATTTCTATTTATTTTCCCTAAGACCTCTGTCTTCACGCATCTCAATAGTTGCTCTCTGGGTCTTTTATACAGGTGTTACCTCAATGCATCCCTTCACGGTCATCCGGGATGCTTCTTTTGCCTCTTATCTATGTTCCATCCCTAATATCCTGGATCTCATTTCTTTTTTCCTTACTTCCTTGTTTTGCAGAAGCACATCCTGTGTCAGCGTCCTGAGAAAGGATGTATGAAAGGTAAAATTTTAGAGACCTGAACATCTAAAAATGTCTTTTGTACTTGATTGGTAGTTTGACAGGGTATCGAATTCTAGATTGAGAATGCTTTTCCCTCAAAAATGTGAGAACTCCAATGGCTCCCAGCTTCCATTGTTATTACTGAGAAGTTTAGTGCCATTTTTAATTTCAATTGTTTGTATGTGATCTTTTTTTTTCTCTCTCTGGAAGTTTAGAAGATATTTTCTGTTTCTAGTTTCTGAAATTTTACAATGTTGTTACTTGATGTGGGTCTTTTTTCATTCTCTAGGGTGGGCAATTAGTATATATTCTTAATCTGAAAATTTAAGTTCTTCGAGAAATTTTTATCAAATTATTTGGCAGTTTCCTTACCTCCATTTCCTTTATTTTCTATTTCTGGAACTTTATTAGATGAATATTACACTTCCTGGACAGATACTATACATTTATTGTCTTTTATGTTTTCTCTGTCTTTGGCTTTGGTTTCTCTTCCTGCAGTCTTTCATTGACTATATTTTTCTGTTTTTATTAATAATTGAATGTTTTATTCTAGCTGTCTTATTTTTAATTTCCAAGTGTTCATGCTTATTCTCTGATAGTTTATTTTAAAAAAATCGTCTTCTTGTTTCATGAATATAATACTTTATCTTTTTGAAGATTTAAGTTATAGATTGATTTTTTTCCATCTGTTTTCTACATTGTCTCTGTTTCTTCTGAACTTTTCTGCTTGATTTGGTCTGTTTTTTATAATGCATGCTTTCCTTAAATGTTTATTCATAAGTAAGAGTAAAGCAGTAAAACAAATAATTGGAAACTTTGTATGATGGGTCTGGCTCACTGATTAATACATTTCAATGCAAGATGATCTGGCAGCAAGTTACCTTTTCCCTGCAGGGATCTTGAAAATGTCAGTATCTGAAGGTCTTTTCTCTGGTGCTATTCAGTCCTCCAGAGAAGGATTCTTTAATCTTTTGCTTGGGACATGTCTTAGTCTGTTTTGTGTTGCTATATAATATCACGGACTGGGTAATTTATAAAGAAAAGAAATTTATTTCTGACAGTTCTGGAGGCTGGAAAGTCTAATATTGAGGTGCTGGCATCTGGTAAGGGCCTTCTTACTGTATCATCCCATGGAAGAAGGTGGAAGGGCAAAAGAGCACACAAGAGAGCGTGGAAAGAGGCCAAAGTTATCCTTTCATCAGGAACTCACTCCCACAGTAATGGCATTAATCCATTCATGAGGACACAGCCTTCATGACCCTGTTGCAATGGAAATTAAGTTTTCAACACATAAACTTCAGGGACACATTCAAACCATAGCAGGATATAAAGTACTCGCTGACAGTATTCAGAGAACTGGGCACAGGAAGGGGCTAGAGGTCTTGTCATTCAGTTAGAATAGTTTTACTTACTTCTTCTATTTTCATTCCTATACCATCTATTGTGCCTAGTCTCCCCAAGCTTCTCTTGTTCATTTTCTCCAAAAAATAAGCCTCTTGTCTTCAGCAGGATGGGAAAGAGATAGTTGTCTAGGTGGGTATTTCCATATTTTCAGCCTTATGCTCATCCTTGCTTTCTCCTGTACTTACTGCCCCTAATTCCTGAGCCACTGGGCAAATCAGCACTTCTTCCCCCGCTCCCCTCCCCTCCCCTCCCCTCCCCTCCCTTTTCCTTTCCTTCCCTTCCCTTCCCTTTTCTCTTTCTTGAGATAGGGTCTCACTCTGTTGCCCAGGCTGGAGTGCAGAGGTATGATCTCAGCTTACTGCAACCTCCACCTCCCAGACTCAAACAATCGTTCCACCTCAGTCTCCCAAGTAGCTAGGACTACAGGTGTGCGCCACCATGCCTGGCTAATTTTTGTATTTTTGGTAGAGATGGGGTTTCATCATGTCACCCAGGCTGGTCTTGAACTTCTGGACTCAAGCAATCTTCCCCCTCAGCCTCCCGAAGTGCTGGGATTATAGGCCTGAGCCACCATGCCCAGCCACCAGCTCATTTTTCATCAGAATCCCCCTCTGAGGGAACATAGCTTTCTGTTTTCTTTGTTTTGAAAACCGAAGAGTTTTACTTACTCCTTCTATTTCAGATGCCTCTCTTCCAAACATTATCGACATCTGTCATCTATTGTTGTCTTCTCTTCTGTATTCATTATCCTATCGGTTTACATGTTTTTTATTTCTTTACTGTGATTTATAGGATTTAGGAAGAAGAAATTAAGACCTTGTCTCAATTCACAGTGTTTAATCAGAAATCTACTTTCTGTTATTCTTTTTATATTTTTTAAAAAGTGAGATGCCTAGAACTGAAGACAGTGTTCGGGTCTCATGTCCCCATTGTAGAGTAAAGCTAGACTGACTATCATTGATCTAAATGGAATTTGTTTTTGGTTACAGCCTATGTTCATGTTAGCCTTTTTACCCACTAATTTGTATTTGGCTTCCATATGCCTGAAAAGTGTGTCTCCAGGTTTTCAAAGTGATCAGTTAGGGTGTTTTCATTCTTATAACCTGGTTAGTTCTCTTTCCTTGTATCCCTGGTATAGATCCCATGATTCCTCTGTTGATTGCTGTTGGGTTCTCTGTGCTAATATTTTATGTGGTGTATTTACTTTTATTTTCATAAGGGAGATTGTATTTTTATATTATTATATTGTTTTTGTCAGAATTTGTATCAATGTTATACTGGTACCTTAAAAAGATGTAGGAATCTTACCTTTTTATGCTCTAGAGCAGGGTTCTCCAACCCCCGGGCCGTGGACCAGTACTGGTCTGCAGCCTGTTAGGAACCAGGACCCACAGCAGGAGTGAGCATTACCGCCTGAGCTCTGCCTTCTGTCAGATCAGCAGCTCATTCGATTCTTATAGGAGCCCGAACCCTATTGTGAAATGCACATGGGAAGGATCTAGGTTGCACGCTCCTTATGAGAATCTGATGCCTGATAATCTGGGATGATGTCAGTTTCATCCCATCCCCCCACTGTCTGGGGAAAAAATTGTCTTCTGCAAAACTAATCCCTGGTGCCAAAAAGGTTGGAGACTGCTGCTCTAGAGCAGATGAAATGGCACTGGGGGAAAATTAGCAAAGCTGGCTAAATACAACATGGTGTCCTAGATTGGATCATGGTACAGAAAAAGCACATTAGTGAAAAACTGGTAAAATTTGAACGTAGCCTGTAGTTCAGTTAATAATATTGTCCGAATGTTAATTTCTTAATTTTTACAAAGGTACAATAATTATGTAAGATGTTAATATTAGGGAAAGCTGAATGAAGGGATATGGGAACCCTGTATTATCTTTGTAACCTTTTTATACATCTAAAAGTGTTCCAAGATAATTTGTTTAAAAGAATAAGACAGGCTGGATGCGGTGGCTCATGCCTGTAATCCCAGCACTTTGGGAGACCGAGGAGGGCAGATCACTTCAGGTCAGAAGTTCAAGACTAGCCTGGCCAACATCGTGAAACCCCATCTCTACTAAAAATACAAAAATTAGCCAGGTGCAGAGGCATGTGCCTGTAGTCCCAGCTACTTGGGAGGCTGAGGCAGGAGAATAACTTGAACCCAGGAGGTGGAGGTTGCTGTGAGCCAAGACTGTGCCACTGCACTCCAGCCTGGGTGACAGAGCGAGACTCCATCTCAAAAAAAAAAAAAAAAAGAAAGAAAGAAAGAAAGAAAAACTCTGGAAGGACAAATGGAGAACAAGAGCAGTGATTACGTATGGGCATGGGAACTGGGTGGGTGGGAGCAAGGAAGGGTATAAGACAGACTTTTCACTGTCTACATATTTTTTATTGTGATAAGAACACTTAACTTGAGATCTACCCTCTTAAATTTTTCAGCACACAATACAGTAACTGTATATCTTTTTTATAAGCTAGTGTTGAATTATGTAAGTGAAATACTTATTCAAAAATTAAATATAAAAGATTGAACAAAAGCAGCAGCGCTCAGAGGAATCTGCACAACGTGATGAAGAATGCTTCCATGTCCATGGGGTTCCTGATGCAGGCAAAACTGAACCGCATTGTCCAGGGTTGCACACATAGTTGGGAGAGGGAAGGACAGTGTCACATGGTAAGGCATATTTCTCCCTATGGGTCACAGTCACAAAGTTTGAGAAATGTTATCTATTTTACTCTCTCATCCTTATGTTTAACTGTTTAAGACACAAACCCAGTCAGTCTGTTTGCTGCAAGATTGGGGGTTGCTCAAGTTGTTCACTCTGTGGACACTGAGCACCTGTTTATGTTGATTTTAGACAAAAGGAGAACGCTAGTTATTTTATCAGTGTGTCTTACAATGGGCAAATAAAGGAAGCATCATCCTGATTTATCAAAATCCTCTTTATAATATTTTGGTTAGCACCTTAAGAACACTCTTCTTCCTTTTAGGTAAATGGAAGAGCTGGAGACCAGTTTATTCCAGACACGGAAAGCACATAGAATAGAACAAATGGTGGCAAGATGGCTTCGGCGCTCCCGGGACAGCTCGGCCCGGTAAGGCTCCTGGGTTTGCAGAGATTTCTATCTATAAAGGTTTGGAGTCTCAGGGGGAGGAGCTTGTGCCGGTCCTGGCCGCACCTTGGGATCGCTGTCTCCGGCTTGCTTTGTTCTTACACCATATGGTGGGAGCAGTGTAAATAAGTCAGCAATTTTGCTGGAGTGCTTTTCCCTGTACCCTACCCCGAACATGTACCTACACACACACAGACATACTTACTGCAACTCTCATACACATTTACAACATTTACAAACATACTCATACACAGACATACACACAGAAATACACTCATACATACTTGTACACACATGCATATACACTCTCTGGAGCACACACTCACACATACACTCTTTTGATCTCTCTGTCTCACACACACACACACACACACACACACACACACCTCTTGTCTTCGTACTTGACATGAAAGTCAGGCAATCTGCTGTTTATATTCTTTCCGTGTCTTCATTTCCAGTGGCTGTTCCTTCCTTGCAGTCCCTATGTCATTCTAAAGAAAATAAAATGAAATCAAATACAGATCTGATTTGTCTGCTACAGGAGAACTTTCAGATATGTTCTGTTTCCAAGCGTTCATTTTTGCTTGGATTTCCCATCTGGCTCTGCCACAGAGATGAAATATCACGTGTCAGGTGTTTCTGAGACACACATTCTTCCAAAGGAACTGGAAACAGCTGTTCTGCTGCTGAGTAATAAACTTTGCTCAGGGCTCCACTGCCTTGTGGCCAAGTTCTGTGATCCTCACTCACCGAGGTCAGATAAAATGGGGCTGGTAGAATTAGCTCCATTTTACAGATGAAACACCTCAGGCTCAAAGAGTGACTTGTTTAGGACCACTCTTACCCCATGCTCAGAAAGCTTGGATGGGTCCCCATTTATTATAGGAGGAAGCTTAAACACTTTTGGTCTGACATTTGAAGCCGCAATCCTTTCCAGCTATTTGTCTTCTGCTTCCTTCACAGTGTGCTCCAGCTAAAGGGAACATTTATTGTTCTACTACAAGCACCCTGTCTTCTCTTTCACCCCTTGGACCTGGGCTCCTGGGCCAGATCCCTTCCTCCCATCTCCATGTGGCCAGAACCCCCCACAGCTGAAGGCCTGGCTGAAGTGCTGGGTCTTCCATGAAGTGTTCCTCAGTCTAGAGTCAGGATGAATTTCTCCATGGGACCCCATAGTATTTTATTTGTAGCATTGGCATTGTGCTCCCCCTGGTGCCTTCAACTTATTGGAGCCCATTCATTTCCTTTCTAGACCTGCCTTCTGTGAGGTCAGGGAAGGACTGGCCTCATCTCTATAGCCCAAAAGTGATTGTCTTGCGTGAGTGTTGTAGGTGGTCAGGTGGTGCTTGATGAATGAATGGAAAAGCTGCTAAGCACATTGTTTCCCACAGTGGGGTCTGCAAAACCTAGTGCTGTGTGATGCTGCTCCATTAGAAGAGATTCTGTGGCCATATATGTTTGAGAAATGATGCATCTTATATCCTACTTCTGCCTCCCCTGACTTGGTGATTTATTATACACATTATGCACATAATACAGATTAAAGGCTCTGAGAAGTCCTGCAGAAAAAGAGACCTGTTTAACTTGACGTTGCCTAGATATTTGACCTTGGAACTCTCTTAACATCTTGCCTTCTCACAGACTGTAAATGAAAGGTGACAATCATCACCCCTATCTAATTTTAGGACATTTTCAATACTATAAAAAGAAACCCTGTGCCCCTTAGCAGTCACTTCCTATTCTCCCCTCGGCCAGTCCCAGGTAACCACTAATTTACTTTCTTTTATTCTTTTTTGAGACAGTCTCACTCTGTTGCCCAGGGTGGAGTGCAGTGGTGCAATCTCAGCTCACTACAGCCTCTGCCTCCCAGGTTCAAGCAATTCTCATGTCTCAGCCTCCCACGTAGCTGGTACTGCAGGCACGTGCCACCATGCTACTTTCTATCTCTATAGATTTGCCTATCTTGGATATTTCACATAAATGGAATTATACAGTATGTGTTCTTTTGTGACTTGCTTCTTTCGCTTAGCATAAAATATTGTTTTACTTAGCATAATGTGTTCTTCTTTTGCTTATCTTATTTTGCTTATCATACTGACATGGATCAGTATGACATGTCATAGTGTGAATTGGTATTTCATTCTGTTTTATTGTCAAATAATATTCCATTATGGAATATTTTCTTTGTTCATTTCATCAGTTGATTTAACATAAACATTTGGGTTGATATATAAAGCCAAATAAGGATAGATAGATAGATAGATAGATAGATAGATAGATAGACATGTATGTGATATGAGCATTTGAGTTGTTTCCACTTTTGGACAATTATGAATAATGCTGCCATGAACATTTGTGTAAAAGTTTTTGTTTGAACATATATTTTCAGTTCTCCTGAGTATATACTTAGAAGTGGAATAGTTGGGCCACATAACAACTATGTGTTTAGTCTTTTGAGGAACTGCCAGACTGTTTCCCAGAGTGGCCATACAATTCTACATTTCCACCAGCAGTATATGAGAGTTCCAGTGCCTCTACATCTTTGCCAACACTTGCTGTTATCTCTTTTATTGTAGCCATCCTAGTGGGTGTGAGTGGTGTCCCATTGGGGTTTTTGTCTGCATTTCCCTGGTGGTTAATGATATTAAACATCTTCCCTTGTGTCTAGGGAGTTTTGCTTTCCAAGTGCTTGAGAAAGAGAAAAACAAAGAGAGAAAGTTTCCTGTCAGTGCCCATGGAAGACATAATTTCCATGTTTCTAGGATAAATCATTTGTAGCCTTGTATGAATTTCTTCTCATCTCTAATCCTTGGTGTCCTTAGATTACTAGAAAATGATCAATAACTGAAAAAGCTGAGTGTGGGGTACATAATTTCATTTCCTAGGGATAGACTAAATGGTACCACCTACCACCTTGTTGCCTAGTCAAGAAACCTGAGCATCATCCTGACTCCTTGAATCCCCTGCACCCACCCCATCAGCAGCTCCTGTCAGTTTGCCTTCAGAACTGTCCACCTCTCTGTCCCTGGGAGCCCTGCAAGGATCACTCACTTGCTTTTTCCCTGTTCCAGCTGATTCTCTAGTCTGCAGCTATAGTGGACTTTTCAAAATGTAAAATGTTCCTGTCCCATGCTAGCTCCCAGCTCTACCCCACCCTACCCCACCCCGAACCATTCAGTGGCTCACCTACCATTTTGCCATAACCTACAAGTCTCTTCACAGTCTGTCCCCAGCCCAACTGTCCAGCCTCACCTTGCTCCGCTTCCTTCCTTGCCCACCATTCTCCATTGTTTTGCTTTTTTAAAAGTATCTAGAACTCATCGAGGTCTTTCCTATCTCAGGGATTTTGTACTTGCTGTTCAGTTGACCTGGAAAGTTCTTTTACTTCCCCTTTTTATGGCAGGTCCTTCTTCATCAGGTTAAATTTAAACATCACCTTCTTTAAGAGGCCTTTCCTGACCACCCAAGGCACAGGGAGTCCATTCTCTTGCTTGTTTCCTCCAGGGTACTTACCTGCTCATCACACTTTATAATTATGTATATATTTATTTACCTGTTCATTATCACCTCCGCCATCATATGGCTTTTCTCCCCCAACCTTCCTGTCATGTATGAGACCAGGGACCCTGACTGTTTTGTTTCACAAAGTATCCTCAGCCCTAACAGAGTCCATAGTATGTAACAGACATTCAATAAATTTTTACTGATTAAGGGCTTTCATAGTAGGGGACTGTATTATTCATTGAAATATATTTTAAATGCCCATCCCTCCTTCTTCCAAAAGGAATTTTTAATGATTACAGTTTTAAAACATGGGAAAATTAAAATAAGAAATGTTAGAAAGAGATTGCAAACCAATCAGACTTAAGGATTTAGCATTTGAATACTAACATTAGCCCTGAATTTCCTGGTAGCTGGGGCAAGAAATCAAGGAAGTGTATTGAAATGACTTCTATAGTGCAGAAAGAAGAAACACAGATATGCATCTGTAGTCACATAATTTTACATGCATATTTTAGCAATTCTGTTTTTTTCTGACTTTTAAAAACTCAGTCATTTCAGCCAGTTATACTTGCTTTACTTGTCATTGGCATTTTTTCCCATAAAATTTAAACTTTATCTGTGGCCCTAAGTGAGTTGTCTAGGAGTAAATTAGTCAAAAATAACCATTTCCATTGCCAGGCATTACTAAACAAATTGATAACTTTTATACACACAGGGTAATGTTAGAGCTTTATAGAGACTTAAACAGGTATTTTACAGAGGAGTGGTGTCAACTTTCAAAGTTCCTGTGATTTCTTACATTTTAGATTAATTTTCAGTAGGTGGTTATTGCTACATTCATTAGTCAAATTCAGTTGGTAGCCCTTAGTTTAAATGAGTGTCCATGCTTGGGTAGGAGTGAACTGGTGAGACCTATAATTATAGGAATGGGAAATTGTGCAGATATGATAAGGATGACTCCTCTGTTACCACTCGATTTCGTTTTCCAACAGGAAAATAACATTTACAGTATCAGTGTTCTTTTAAAAATAGCTAACCTCCCAAACGGTCTCTGTGACGTGTTTTGAATTTCTATGTAAACCATGCAATGCAAACTGCTTAATAAAAGCTGCAACACAGTGACATTACATCATAAACTAATTTTTAACTATTTGCTTTCAATCAAATTGTTGTCTTCTTATTAGCTTTGTGTGACTACAGAAGTGATAAAATGACAAAGACTTGATGATAATATATTTTTCCACTTAATAATACCAATTTTTCGGCTGGGCGTCGTGTCTCAAGCCTGTAATCCCAGCACTTTGGGAGGCCGAGGTGGGCGGATCACAAGGTCAGGAGTTCGGACGAGCCTGGCCAACATAGTGAAACCCCATCTCTACTAAAAATACAAAAATTAGCCACACATGGTGGCGCGCATCTGTAGTCCCAGCTACTCAGAAGGCGGAGGCAGGAAAATCTCTTGAACCCAGGAGGCGGAGGTTGTGTGAGCCACTGCACTCCAGCCTGGGCAACAAAGTGAGACTCCGTCTCAAAACTAATAATAATAATAATACCAAGTTTTTCTTTCCAGAAGTTTCCATTTTTACATAGTTAAATGGGATTCTTTTCCTTCACAATTTCTTTCATTGCTTCTAAGCTTACAAAAATCTTCATCCAATAAAAGTTTAATTTTCAATTCAATTTAACAGCTTAAAATGTTTATGTTTAATTATTTAAGTTGGAGTTTATTTTAGTATATGCTAGGAGATGATGATCTAACTGGGTTTTTTTCCAAAATAGTAAGTAGTCATTCATATCACCATTAACTGTGAGTGATCTTTGCCTTCTTGATTCATTCTTTACTGACCCCTCCTTTATTGTATGTGAAGTTCTGGCATCTGTGAGTGGGAGATTGGACCTGTTTGTGGGCTGGCTATTCTGTTTCATTGATCTAACTGCCTACTTTTACACAGCTGTATTAAAATTACTTACATCATAATAGTATTATGCATCTCATTATCCTTTTATTTTTTTGAGATATAGTTTCCCTCTGTAGCCCAGTCTGGAGTGCAGTGGTGCGATCTTGGCTCACTGCAACCTGCACCTCCTGGGTTCAAGCAATTCTCCTGCTTCAGCCACCCGCGTAGCTGGGATTACAGGCATGCACCACCACACCCGGCTAATTTTTGTATTTATTTATTTATTTATTTTTGAGATGGGTTTTGCTCTTGTTGCCCAGGCTAGGGTGCAACAGCATGACCTTGGCTCACCGCGACCTCCGCCTCATGGGTTCAAGTGATTCTCCTGCCTCAGCTTCCCGAGTAGCTGGAGTTACAGGCATGTAACACCATGCCCGGCTAATTTTTGTATTTTTAGTAGAGACAAGGTTTCTCCATGTTGGTCAGACTAGTCTCATACTCCTGACCTCAGGTGATCCGCCCACCTTGACCTTCCAAAGTGCTAGGATTATACGCGTGAGCCACCATGCCCAGCCTAATTTTTGTATTTTTAGTAGAGGAAGTGTTTCATCATGTTGGCCAGGCTGGTCTCGAACTCCTGACTTCAAGTGATCCACTGGCCTCAGCCTCCCAAAATGCTGAGATTACAGGCGTGAGCCACCGTGACCAGCCTCATTGCCTATTAAACTAAGCTTTTATTACTCTTCATTTTCAATGCTTTTACTCTTACCCATCTATTCTGTCATATGAACTTTAGAATCATTTTATTATACTATTAAAACAAATAAGCATGAGATTTACTGAATTCATTGTCTCTTTTTTTCTCTTTCTTTCTTTCTTTCTTTCTTTCTTTCTTTCTTTCTTTCTTTCTTTCTTTCTTTCTTTCTTTCTTTCTTTCTTTCTTTCTTTTTTTTTGAGATAGGGTCTTGCTCTGTTGCCCAGGCTGGAGTACAGTATTGTGATCTTGGCTCACTGCAACTGGCACCTCCTGGGTTCAAGTGATTCTCGTGCCTCAGCCTCCCGAGTAGCTGGGATTACAGGCATGCACCACCACACCCAGCTAATTTTTGTATTTTTGGAAGAGACAGGGTTTCACCATGTTGCCCAGGCTGGTCTTGAACTCCTGATCTGAAGTGATCTGCCTACCTCAGACTTCCAAAGTGCTAGGATTACAGGCGTGAGCCACCGCACCCCACCAAGATTTACTAAATTCTCTTATGCTTAATCTAGAAATGTTAGTTTTATAGAGCAAGATCTAAAGAAGCATAAAGAACTTAATGCAACTTTGTGCTTTCTTCACTGCTTGGTTGTATCCTCAGGGCTTGAAAAGATGATTTCTTTGAACTTATCTTGAATATTAATACTAATGAACATACATGCATATCTACACACACAATGACACAAGGCACATACATGCATACATGTGTGCACAACCACGCATGTGTGCACACAGGCACACAATGCACACATATGTGCATACACACACACACATATACACACATATTGGCATGTTAGTTTCAGAAGCCCTTGCTGCTGGTTTTACACACTTTCCAAACTTACTTGGTTATTACAACTATAAGTAGTCTATGTATTAATTTTAAAAATGGTTTTGTTAAAACCTTTCTAATACTATTGACCTTTCTAATACTTTTTTTTTTTTTTTTTTTTTTGAGACGGAGTCTGGCTCTGTCGCCCAGGCTGGAGTGCAGTGGCCGGATCTCAGCTCACTGCAAGCTCCGCCTCCTGGGTTTACGCCATTCTCCTGCCTCAGCCTCCCGAGTAGCTGGGACTACAGGTGCCCGCCTGGCTAGTTTTTTGTAGTTTTTAGTAGAGACGGGGTTTCACCGTGTTAGCCAGGATGGTCTCGATCTCCTGACCTCGTGATCCGCCCGTCTCGGCCTCCCAAAGTGCTGGGATTACAGGCTTGAGCCACTGCGCCCGGCCTCTAATACTTTTAATGGTGTAGAAAGACCCTTTCAGGCACCAATTTTTTTTTATTGTGTCTTGACCCACAGGCAAAAGTAGAAAGATTTGAGGATAGTCTGGAAGGCTCCTGGACTACATCTGCAGAGTTGCCATTATTTCCTGAATCCTGTTTTTAAAGTAATAATGGAAGAATTTCTCCTTTCAACTGTAGGAGCACTACCCTCACAATCTCCACCATGAATGGCCCCCTAGAAATTGTTACAACCACAAGCACATTCCTATGATTGTGATTACATGCTACATTTCCTTCTGGTACAGACTGCTGCCTCTATTTCTGCTTTCTCTGAATAGTCTTTACATTATGAAATCCAGTTTATACCAGATTTAGCTTTTAAAATCACTCAAGCTGAACATAATAAAGTGTTTAAACATAGATTCAAAATTGTTTCTCCACATCCTGCTGGAACTCGGAGGTGAATTCTTTGTTGTTACAGGATAGAGGTAGAATATATTTTCCGACATATCAGAGAGCAGATAGAAAGCCAGAGAATATTTGAAGTGCAATCAGTATCCATCTGGTAGCTTTCCTTTTCAGTGTTATTAAGCACCTCAATATAAACTTATGAGCTATGAAAAGTAGAATTCATCTACATGAGACTGTTTTCATGATAAATGTAACATGTTTGTTCTGGTTCTACCTTAGGGGAGATCCAGTTATCTGGCAGGAATTTCATTAGTGTAACTGTAGGGCTTCTGTTCTTCCAGTGTAAGATCACAGAAATGACCTCACGTTTATGGTTTGAAGCGATTACAAAGGCAGCAGAAATATGTTTTGAGATCAGTGCTTAGTTTGATATTTATAAGATGCTTCAGAGGAGGAAATTTTGTTACAGAGATCATTTCCTTTAGCTTACTGTCAATATTAAATGTTCTCTATGAGGAGAGGCCACGGTTTGGTCATGTACTTAGGTTAATCCCTTTCCAAACAAAAGCTAGAACATGGCCTTTGGGGAAAATGTCAAATCCAGACTTTGGGCCAAAGCCACTGACACTGTCCAGGGATTAGTCAATACAGTGCAATGTCATTTGTCCACCATTGTGGAGGACCGCAGTCTTCCAAATGGAAGATAACGGAGCCTGCCCATTTGAAAAGCATCAAAATGGATTCTGTTGAAACCCTGTAGTAAGGTTTGTTCTTTGTTTTGTTCTCCAAACAATTATTAAGCCCTACTCTATGACTGGTACTGAGTTCAGCACATGGGACAAGAAATATGTGGTTCTTGCTGCACAAACTAGTCCAGAGAGGACAAGAGACTTTGCACTGGTCTGTAGGTGCATTTAGTAGAAGGAGATGTTTCCGCCAAAATCCGAAGACTGAATAGGAGTTTTGCAGGTAGAGAGCATGATTGGATATGTTGGGGAAGTTGTGTGTGTGTGTGTGTGTGTGCGCGCGAGCACGCACGCGTGTATGTGTGTGTGTTTTGGAGGCAGGTGAGTTATTCTAGACAGAGGGAAGAGCTTGTCCAAAGGCCAACGTGTTTGAGGAACTTAGAGGAGACTAGTTTGGCTGGAACAAAAATATCAAAGAGAATGAATGGCTTGGTCCTGGAGGCTGGAGTGATGGGCAGGAGCTGTATTAAGCCATATTCAGGATTTTGGATTAGGCCGTTCAGTCAGGGGAGACACAGGAACAGAATTGTGTTTATAAAATCAGTCTGGCGGCTAGATGGAGAATCATTCAGGAGAGACAAGAATGGAAAGTGGGGAGACCAGTTAGTAGCCTAGTAGAAACCTGTCAATAGGGCTGGTGATGGGGGGCCCGAAACAGAATGGTGGCTGTGGAGACGGAAAGAAATTGACCCTTTTTGAGATCTTCTCATGTTGTGAGTGATTTGAAGGATGAGAGTCAGGGAAAGTCAAGGATGACTCTGGGATTCTGGCTTGAGCAATTGTCATTATCCCTATGATACCATTTACTGAGCTCTGAGACCTGGAGAAGATAAGTTCTGATTAGGGCAATAGTCATAGGGTTGAGCAAACAAAAGAAAAATGACAAACTTTCATCTCTGTTACTTATATTCAAATTGCTGTTTATTACTTGTTGTATATGCATTTTCACCTTTTGCTAATTATATTAGAGGTACAACTAATATAGCAACTATATTATATATAGCACCATATTAGATGTGTACAGTATTTTGCTCATTTATTTGCCCAATAAGCACTGTTGCTTCCTGTGAGCAAAGATGTTCACTTGACAATGTGAGAAATGCAGAGGTGGATAAAATGTGATTCCTGTTTCCAAGGAATAAATAGTCTGTTAAGAGTAACACTATATGGAGTCAGATAACTTTAAATAAAGGTTGGGGTACTCGGGGCCATAAGAGAGGGTCAGAGCTCCAAGATGAGAGAATTTACATCTGGCTAGGAAATCAGATAAAAAAGATGTGACCTTTGAGCTGGACCTTGACTTGGCCTCATACTTTCTGCAGAGGTAGTTGTGTGAGCTGAGGCCCAGGGGTAAAACTGGTGTAGTAGGTAAGATCAGTCTGGAGTGAAGGCCTGGGAAGGGGAGTGGTGGGTGGATGCTGGCTAGGGACTGAAGCCTCAGGACACAGGTCCATGAGGGCAAAGTTGAGGAGTTTGGCTTTTGTTCTGTGGGTGGTGGGGAATTCTTAGGAGGAGAATAATTCCAGCTCTCACTTAGGAAAGGTAAACAATAGCTTACATAGTGCTATGGAAGGGTATTTTCTAGCTTGTGTTTCTTTGTATGTCTGAAGCTTATAGGCCCATAATACTTTTTGATGTAGGGTCTTCGAGGTCATTCTTTGTTGTGTTTGGTTTATCTATTCCCTGTCAGGTTGTTTTGAGTTTTCCCACTATTCTAAATAAAGCTGAGATTGATATTTTTCAATACTCAAGAGCCAGGGTTTATTGAGCTCATACTCTGTTCTAGAACTTTACTAGGCATGGGAGACACGGAGATGAATGGGTGCCACCCTTGTCTTCTAGGAACTCATGGTCCAGGATAAACAATATGATATTTTTTCCTTTGTGGTCATCACTTCAAGGAATATCAGTCAACATGGAAACAGAAGATCAAATTTAAAATTTAAATTAATGTTACAGTTTCACCAATGATTTCCTAGAGAGATTGAATTGCCAGTTTGTATTGTCATGCTTTAATCTCAGGACTAGTATGTGTTGGGCCTTATTATTTTTATTCATATTTGGTATGACACATAATAGTACTCCATAGCCCTTTCGGGTGTGCTTCTTTAATAAGGTTGTACATTTTCTGTGTCAATTTCCAGCTTGCTTTCTTCATGTGAGAGTTGTCAATTCACTTGCTTTGAGCATGTGAAATGTGGGTATCTACTATATGTATTTATGCCCATTCTTCATATATTTGTATTATAAGCTTTCCCCACTTCAGGATTTTTTTATTTACTTATTTTCAACTGCTTTATTGATAGATAATTTAGATACCATACAATTCACCCATGTGAAGTGTACAGTTCAATGGTTCTTAGTGTATTCACAGAGATCTGCAACTGTCACGAGTCCATTTTGGAAGGTTTTCATCCCCCACAAAAGAAACCCATACCTATTAGCAGTGACTCCCAAACCTCCCAAACCTCCCTCCCTGAAGCCTTGGACAACCACTAATCTACCTTCTGTCTCTATAGATTAGTCTATTCTAGATATTTCACATTAATGGACTCATACAATATGTGGTCATTTGTGACTGGCTTTCACTTAGCCAGATTCATCCATGTTTCATTCCTTTTCATTGCCAAATATTCTGTTGTGGAATACTGTATTTTATTTATCCATGTTATTAGTTGATGGATATTTGAGTTGTTTTCACTTTTGGATATTTATAGA
This sequence comes from Macaca nemestrina, assembly GCF_043159975.1. Classification (NCBI taxonomy): domain Eukaryota; kingdom Metazoa; phylum Chordata; class Mammalia; order Primates; family Cercopithecidae; genus Macaca; species Macaca nemestrina. Next base: position 67,083,649 of record NC_092138.1, read on the forward strand.
AAATGCTACTATAAATATTCATGTGCAAGTTTTTGTGTGGACATGTATTTTCATTTCTCTCCGGTACATACCCAGGAGTGGAATTGCTGGATCGTGTTGTACACCATGTTTAGTCTTTTAGGAAACTTCCAGACACTTAAAGGACTTTCTAGAATTTCTATTCAGTTTCATTGGTGAAAGCCACACCATGCAGTTTCGATTATTGCCTTTGTCTGAAAGGAGTGCTTACTTTTCAACTGTAACTTTTCTGAAATCTAAGTATTTCTGATAGAAATTTAGAGTTCAAATTGATATGTGCTGTAAGTGTGAAATAGACACTGGATTTCAAAGACTTAATATGAAAGAATGCAAAATCATCAATAATTTTGTGTATTAATTACAAGTTGAAATGATGATACTATTTTGGATATATCGAGTTAAATAAAATATATGTTATTAAAATTTATTTCACTTATTTTTTTTCCTGTTTTTGTGTAGCTATTAGAAAACTTAAATTTACGTGTGTGGTGTGTGTATTTCATTTGGACCGCACTGCTCTAGAAGTTGCGCTAGTGTGCCTATTGAAGAAAGTAACCCCAATTTGACACCTGCTTCTCAGCTGTGTGTCTTTAAGCAAGTTAAAATCTCTCAGAGCAAGATTTAGTCTTTTTAACTATAAAACAGGAATAATAATTGTACCCACCTCACAAGTTTATTTTGAGGGTTGAGTGAGATATATATATATATGGTAAATCACTCCCTAAAATATAGTTAGTATTCATAAATGTTATTATTATTGTTGTTATTGCTGTGATTACCATCAATTTGTCAAGTTGTTTTTTAATCTGGAAGAATTTTTTATTGATATTACATTAAATCTCTATTTAATTTAGAACTTTTTTTTTTCTTTTTTTGATACTTAGTGTTTCCATCCAGGAACCCAGCATAACTTTAACCCAATTATTGTGTCTTCCTTTATTGCTTTAAGGAAAGTTATATTATTTACTTTAAATAAATCCTTCTTCCCCTGCATTACATTAGTACACCTCACTAGTTTTGTTACTTGAATTCTTTCTTGGCATTTTCTAGATATTTAGCATTCACTCATTAAGAATGCCTAACAACAAATGTACATTTAGCTAATGTGCTTTTAATGAATTGTTTAATGCTTTTTGTGGCTGTGTTTTGTGTTTCTATCCTGCATCTCCACTAAACTTATCTTTTGGCACTAGAAATTTTCTTTGTTCATCATTTTCTGTGTGAATGTCATCTGCTACAAAACAAAAAATAAGGTGGTACTTTTCCATTCCTATGCTCATTATTTCTTTTTTCATTTTTCCTTCCCTGATAACTATTATTAACATTTAACCTGCTACATTAAATAGAAGTAAGTCTAGGGTATCCTTATCCTGATGTTAAAAAAATTTAACACCAAATTGTTTGTTTGTTTGTTTTTGAGATAGTCTCACTCTGTCACCCAGGCTGGAGAGCAGTGGTGTGATCTCAGCTCACTGCAACCTCGGCCTCCTGAGTAGCTAGGACCACAGGTGTACACCACCACGTCCAGCTATTTTTTTGTATTTTTAGTAGAGACAGGGTTTTGCCATGTTGCCCAGGCTGGTCTTGAACTCCCGGACTCAAGTGATTAGCTAGCCTCAGCCTCCCAAAGTGCTGGGATTACAGGCATGAGACACTGCACCTGTAATGTCAAATGTTGATTTGTGACTTTTAGTGTAGAGTATTGTTTATTGCATTTAGAAAAACCTTTTTATAGCTTTAAAAGTTTTTTAAAAATCAGGTATAGGCTGGGTGTGGTGGCTCATGCCTGTAATTCCAGCACTTTGGGAGGACGAGGGGCAGATCACTTGAGCTCAGAAGATTGAGACCAGCCTGGACGACATGGTGAAACCCCGTCTCTACTAAAAATACAAAAAATTAACTGAGTGTGGTAGCACGAGCCTGTAGTCCCAGCTACTTGGGAGGCTGAGGCATGAGAACCACTTGAACTCAGGAGTGGGGGGCTTCAGTGAGCTGAGATCATGCCACTGCACTCTAGCTTGAGTGACGGAGTAAAACCCTGCCTCAAAAAAATAAAAAAGAAAAAAAGAAAAAGAAAGAATGAAAAAAAAATCAGGAAGAGCTATGGGCTTTATTCAGTGTGAATTTTCAGTTTTCTGTTTCTTCCCTCTCGTTAGGTCTCTCTGCTGCTCCAGCTCAGTATTACCTGATGCTGGCCTCCAAGAATGGCTCTGTCTGCTTCTAGGTTGTGTGGGCTGGGTCATCTCTTCATACGCAGCCTAAATTTGCTCTAAGTCAGGGCCTGGGGGGGTCCTTGGTGGATAGTGTACACAAGACTTTGGACTTGTGCTTGTCACTTACATTTTGGCTCTGTGAGACAGTTTTTCATATTTCCGGATCCTTGCTGAAACTGGAGATCATTATAAAAGAGAGAGATGATTTTCAGATAAGTGAGGGCCTATTGCATTAGGCAGGGTTCCTGACAGTGTTTGGTAAATGGATGAGAATAAATGATAGACCTTGACTGCAGAGCCCCAAGACAGCTGTTACTCCTTCACATTTCTGTTGTTTATAATGACAATAAACACCTCATCCCATCACTATCTGATCTTCCTCAGAAAGAACCACTGACTGTTAGAGGGAAAAATCATTTACCACAGACAAATGAAGAATAACTTGTGACTTGCTTTGTCACTCCCTAAAAATATTTGAGAGATAGAAAATATAACTTTCCTGCTTTTAAAGAACATACATGTTTTAAAGATTGATATAGAGGGAGTCCTTGCTATCCGAGATTTTATATTGGAATCCTTGCAGTTACAAAGCTTACAGGGAAGCGAAATTCATCATAAAGAAACAAAGAAAAAAATCACCAAAGACAAAATCTTGCTATAAAATTATCCATCATCAAACATCTGAACCTGACAACTCCTTGTTTCTGTTCACTGTCCATGTTTTTCCTCTCCTGTACCTCTGACTCCAGCAGTACATCCTGCCTGGGATGCCCGTCTGCCTGTCCTTCTGTCAGTCCATCCATCCATCCATCCATCCATCCATCCATCCATCCATCCATCCATCCGTCGATTCACTCAGCAGCAGTTATTGAATATCTTCTGTGTGCCAGGATCTGGGCTATATAGGCATACCCTAGACATGTCTCAGAGTGCAGCTCAAATGCCACCTCTTCTTCTGAGTACCAAATGTGTCCCTGATTCCCTATTCCCTGCCCTACAAAGTTGAAACTGCTCTCCCCCTTCTCTGTGTGTCCATAGCACTTCATGGGTGCTTTCTAGATATTTAACATTAGCTCATTAAGAATGCCTGTCTGTATGACTTCTCTTTTAGAGGACAGTCCTAAGTTCTGCTAGTGGCATTTGTGTCTTATTTATCTCAAGAGGAGAGATGGTTTCTGCTCAGCTTGCATCTTTCTCCATGATGCTTAGGGCTGACCCAGTCCATGACCAACAACCAGAGTCTTCTCTTTCTGTTTTTTACATAGTCATTCTCTTCCAGGGCTAAAGTTGCTGCAGCTGATGGGCCCGCCAGGAACCCAACTCAGACCCTCATCCCTGTGCGGCACACAGTAAAGATAGACAAAGACACCCTCCTCCAGGACTACGGATTTCACATTTCTGAGAGCCTTCCCCTTACAGTGGTGGCTGTCACAGCAGGTAGGGGATGACTGGGAAATGAGAAAGAAGTTTGGTTTCTTAAGGGGAAATAGCCCCAAATCTCCCTGATCTCTCTATCCTACAACAAAATGCAGAAAATCCTACCCTGGGAAGTTAGAAAAGGCACACCTAATTCTGTCTTGGGCTTTGCACCTTACTTTGATGCTGGGAGGGAGCAGCCTCAAGCGCACTTGCCGCTCCAAACCCCAGGCTCCCGCTGGCCTTGGCTAGGGCTTTGCCCACCCATGGCTCCCTGGCTGGTCTCAGGGGCAGTGAAAATATTTGGCTAAGCTAGCCCTCCTCTTTGAACCCCACCTGCTCCTAGCTGGGGATACTTTCTGGTCAGACAGTAATAGAAACTATTGATTTGTTTTCACTTGAACCTTGTGAAATATAGGCTGTACCAGGGAGGAGAGGAGCAGGTGGGGAAAGTCCAGTGCTTGTCTTCATACTTGAGGTGTGTTAATCTGGGATTCATTAAAATGTATTAATTTCTATTTACACACACATACACACCAGAGCTTTTTAGAGATGAATGGAGTGGATTTACTGGCCAACTCTGTTGATTTAGAAGGTTCTGGCTAGTTTTCTTTCTCAGGACAGTCTTCTAACATCCCCGGAAGTTGGTGATAGATAATAGGTATCTTATCCATGGTTTATAAACAGGAAGATTAAGATCCACATGAGCCCAAGCCTGACTGAAGGTGGGGTAGTGAGCTAGTGCCCCTGGGGACTGGATCAGGCTGCCATTTAGCTGTGCTGCTATTACACATGGAGTCTGGGTCCTCCCGGCGTGAGCACCAATTACTTATTTTCTGTCCAACAGGAGGCTCTGCACATGGCAAGCTTTTCCCTGGTGATCAGATCCTCCAAATGAACAATGAGCCTGCTGAAGACCTTTCCTGGGAACGAGCAGTTGATATTCTCAGGTACTAAATGGTCTTCCATCATATACAGAATTGCACAGATTATCAAAGAACAAAGATGGGCAACAGGAATGGCATAACTGATCCCCTGATTTTAATAAGGCTAAGTATCCTTTAAAGCAGCAAAAACAGCCTTGTTTTAGAACGGCTATTTTTATCTATTAAAACGCCTTCTTGTTAGTGGCTGTTGTAGTCCAGTCTCTCTCACTTGGCTACAAAAGAGCTTGGGGGGCACAGAGTGCTGTATTTGTCAAAGCCCTGCCATGCCCAAGACACCGTGCTAAGCACTGCAGGGAATGCAATGATCATAAATAACCCATAGGCCCTACCCTCTAAAGATTTATAGACACATTGTAACATATGCCAAAGATTGAACTAAATTGATACCAAATCTGTTCTTCTTTATCCCTCTTGATATCTCTTCTTAAATATAATTGCAGGTGCATCTTGGTTGGCATATATGTAGTTTCATTGATGTAGCACCTCCAAACCTTCTGCCTGGTGTCATTGTGACTTATGGAAATGCCTCACTTTCTACCTAGACAATGGTTTCCTGAGACCAGGGCTCAGTGGGTGCTCAGTTAAATGAGTGAATATGGTTAGCGCTGGGAATTGGCAACCTAGACTTTAAGATGGAGGAGTGCCATTAATAGGAGTAAAGAGGACAAGCAGACATTTTAAGGACACATGCAAGCTTTGGATTTAAAATTTTTCATTCAACATTGTTCTAATGACTAATATAAAGAGAGATGAGAAGCAGAGGTAGGTGAAAGCTAACTTGAAGATATATATACAATTCAGTTTGTACTTTTTTATGAATGGCTGATCTGGCTTTGGGATGGTATTAATTTGTTTTTTTTTCCCCTTTTTTTGAGATAGGGTCTTGCTATGTTGCCCAGGCTGGTCTTGAACTCTTGGGCTCAAGTGGTCTCCCCATCCCAGCTACTTGGTTGGCTGAGGTAGGAGAATCGCTTGAACCCGGGAGGCAGAGGTTGCAATGAGCCACGATCGTACCACTGCACTCCAGCCTGGGCGACAGAGCAAGACTCCATCTCAAAAAAAAAAAAAAAAAAAGAAAAGAAAAAAAGAAAAAGAAAAGCCGAGGAAATACACTGTAAATGCTGGAGAGTCCTCCAACTTGGGCAGAAGTTGTAAGTTGACAAAACAGAGAAGGGCGCAGAAATATTTCAGTTGTGTCTTTAATGCTGGGTAAAATTTGGTCCAAAAGATGGAGATGAACGGTGATTCAGGCAAAGGGGTAAGCAGAAGCAACAGGGTGGGAAGTGGGGGCTGCTGAGCAGTTCAGTTTGCCTGAAGAAACATTCTAGGAAGTGAAGTCCAGGTGATGGAGGGTCTTGAATGCCAGCACAGCACGTTTCAGTGTGATTCTCCCCCTGGAAGGGCGAGCAGTTGAAGGCTTCTGAGCAGGGGTGCGTGACTTGAGGTGTGCTGTGCATTTGTGACCTCTGCTGTGTTTTGCATGTGAGAATCCCAGGATGCCTTCATTTTTTTTTAGCTTAGCTCCCAGTGTCTAAAAACAGCATGTATTATTCAGTGTCACGTGTAAAGGTAAAACACAAAGCAAAACAAAATGATACAACAATGCCAAGAAAACATCTCAGATTTCTCCAAATAGCTGCGAGGCCGATATGTCCTTTTAGAGCCTTTGCACTTTGGTTTATTGTGATTTATCTCAGAAAAGTCCTGTTCTCATTTAAAATGGAAAAGAGGAAGTCCCCAGACACTTAGACATCTTGGGTTGAGTTTCTCCATTTGAGGAAATAACATACCAGCAGCAATTGGCCTAAATGTTCATATTACAAGAAGTCAAATGAAATTATTTTGCAAACTGCTTCTCCATGATAGCAGTGGCAAAGAGAAAGGAAAATATGAATCGATTTTCTCTGTTCTGCCTGCTAATATAAAGTAGAGGTTCGGCAGTTATCTGCTTGATTTGATCACTTTTGAAATCTAAGAGATAATGCAAGACAGAGATGTTCACTATCTTGATTATATGATTGGGCTCATTACACTCTGTGTGCCCAAACACCATAAACCCTTTGGCTTTTATCTGATAAATGTTATCCACAGACATTCATTCCATTTAGTGAAATGCTTAGCATGAGTTTTCTGAAATAGCAACCTAAGTTATCTGTGTTATTGCCATATTTTCTCTTAAAAATATTTTAGGGTCAGGAGCAGTGGCTCACACTTGTAATCACAGCACTTTGGGAGGCCGAGGCAGGCAGATCATGAGGTCAGGAGTCTGAGACCAGCCTGACCAACATGATGAAATCCCATCTCTACTAAAAATACAAAAATTAGCTGGGTATGGTGGCGGGCACCTGTAGTCCCAGCTACTTGGGAGTCTGAGGCAGGAGAATTGTTTGAACCGGGAAGGCAGGGGTTGCAGTGAGCCAAGATTGCGCCATTGCATTCCAGCCTGGGCAATAGGGCAATACTCTGTCTCCAAAAAAAAAAAAAAAAAAAAAAAATTGGGGGACATAAATATAACTAGTAGTCACTAGATGAGTTCTTCATTGTATGGGACTAAATTAAGGCTAAGTGCCTTAATTAATGTTGTGGCTGTAGATATAGACTAGATGGTGGAGGTGGCCATATGAAGATTCCCTCCAGGTGGGAGGAGCTCTCTGGGTCAGCTTAAGTTCCTTTGTAGGTTGCTGCATTTCCCAATATCTTTCTCGGTTTTGCTGAGCCAAAAAAGCTAAGGCAAAGGAAGCTGCTTTATACTCATTCTGCCAGTCTTTTTGACCCTAACACACACGCTCACACATGTGTGCATGCACGTGCATCCATCACACAGAATGACTAAATTTTTTTCTTTATTCTTTCTTTTTTCAGGGAAGCGGAAGAGTCTCTTTCAATCACAGTTGTTCGCTGCACGTCGGTAAATCTCTTTCTATGTCCTGTGTGTTAGTTTCACCATTCTTGGCCCTAAGACCCTGTTCCCCCAGAGGATATCCCTCATAAAGTAAGCAGGGAAGACAGAGGGTGGAGGGTGACAGCTGCCCGGCAGTGGGTGGCCAGTCAGTCCATGTTATCTGAAGACCTCCTCCATGGAAGTACTGTGGAGGAAACAGATATGGTGCAGGCCTCCAGAATGTCTGGCCCAGCTGAGGAGATAGATCTATGATTATACACAGTAGGATGATGGTAAGTGCACCAAACTGGACTTTTAAGACAGGTTTGAGTGGCATGACTTTGGGAAAATCGTTTAGTCTCAGTTTCACTTTTGTAAAATAGTGGTCATGACAATAACTGCCTTGTCTGTCTAATGGGTTGTTAGGAGGACCAAATGAGATGTTGGATATGAAAGTGTTTTATCGGCTCCGAGTTTCACCACACAGCAAGGTGTGGCATAGATGATCCTAAACCACCACAGGCCAAGAAGCTCCTCATGTATTATTTAGGGAAAGTATATAATCAAATTTTCAAAGGAAAAACTACTAAGGAGATAGTTTTTCAAAAGTTGATAGAAAATTTTTATTGTGAGAAACTTTAATATGTACTTCTTAGCCTTGGCCACAAATAGACCAAAATAAAAAAAGAGGGGCATAGGGAATTTTAATAATGCATTTAATAACCTAATTTAATTGACCACATACCAAGCTACCAAGAAAACTCAATAAATTCCCCAAATGAAAAACTGTGCAGGTCCCTTTTTCTGAATATAATAAAATAGAAGCTAATAACTATTAAAAATTTAATTAAAAACCATTCAGCCATTCGGAAATAAAAATGTAATTTCCTAAGTAAAGATGGAGTCAAATAGAAAGAGCAAAATTGTCATTATAGACTATTTAGAAAATAATTGAAAATTAAAACTGTACTTCTTTTATTTTTTCTTGAGATGGACTCTCGCTCCCGTCACTTAGGCTGGAGTACAATGTCATGATATCAGCTCACTGCAACCGCCACCTCCCGGGTTCAAGTGATTCTCCTGCCTCAGCCTCCCAAGTAGCTGGGATTACAAGCACCTGCCACCACGTCGGGCTAATTTTTGTATTTTTGGTAGAGACAGGTTTCGCCATGTTGGCCAGGCTGGTCTTGAACTCCTGACCTCAGGTGATCCACCTGCCTCAGCTTCCCAAAGTGCTGGGATTACAGGTGTGAGCCACCATGCCCGGCCAGAACTGTACTTCTTAAAACTAATTTTGTGCAGTTGAAGCTATACTCAGAGTAAAATTCATAGCCTTGAGTGGTTTTATCATTTAATACAGAAGTAAATCAATTAAATATTCAGTGCAAGAAGCTAGAAGAAAAGATTAATAAAACAAACACAAAACAGAATAAAGTAATAAAAATTACAATATAAATGATCCTCTGGAAAACAGAAAGATTGTAATGTTGTTAAGGCTAAGAGCTATTTCTTTAAGGACAAAGGTTATATAAAATGCAAAAACTTTAAGGGAAAGAGATAGGTGAGCCTCATGTGGAGGAAACTAGAATATTTCTGACATATACAAAAAAATTAACATAAAAGGAGATACATACTATGTTCCTTGATGGGAAGACTAAGTATTATTAATATATCAGTTATTATATTTATATACTTAATACAAATTCAAGCAAACTCTTACGGGACTTTCATTTGGATTTAACAAAGTTTATCAAAGTGAGACTTATCAAGAAAACCTTTTTTAAAAAGGATAATGAGGATGGCCTTGACAGGCAGATTTAAAAACGAACAAAGCTACAATTATTAAAACAGTATTATACTGGTGAAATGTTGAACATGTCAATGTAATCAGATAAAAAGTTCAAGAGTAGATGCTAGTATAAGAACATAGTATGTGAGGCCGGGTGCAGTGGCTCATGCCTGTAATCCCAGTATTTTGGGAGGCTGAGGATGGTGGATAGCTTGAGCTGAGGCGTTCAAGACCAGCCTGGGCAACATGGCAAAATCCCGTCTCTACAAACACAAAAACAAAAACAAAATGATTATAACTGGCAGGGGCTTAGGTGAGAGAATTACTTGAGCCCAGGAAGTCGGGGCTGCAGTGAGCTGAGATCGCACCCCTGCACTCCAGCCTGGGTGACGGAGACTATATATATATATATATATATAGAGAGAGAGAGAGAGAGAGAGAAAGAGAGAGAGAGATCATATATATATATATAGAGAGAGAGAGAGAGAGACCATATATATATATATAGAGAGAGACCATATATATATATATAGAGAGAGAGAGACTATATATATATATATATAAAAAACTATATGTGTGTATGTGTGTGTGTATGTGTATAGTTTGTGAAAAACATAGCATTCCAAATCTGTGGGAGAAAAGGCAATTATTCAAGAAATCAAACTTGGACATTTGTTTAAGTATTTGGAAAAAATCTGGTCTCAGCTCTAAAAATGCAAACAATATGGATGGATGTCTGTCTGGTCACAGGCTGTAGAAAGGTTGCCTACACATTTAGGGCATGGAAGGAAGCACAGTGGAACAAAGGTGATTTGATTACATGAAAATATAAACCTTCTGTGGTCCAAACACTCCATAACACTAGAAAGCAGAGAAATTGTTGTCTCCTCTCTGTATTTGACAAGTGTTATCTTTTGTTTTTATTTCTTGGAAATAGAGTAGGAAAAAACCCACCTAATTAGAATGAAGATGTTTGCCATATGTCAGACCAAGTATTTTATGTATCGATAAATGGAAGTTCTTCTATTCTTAACATAATTTGTCTGTTAAATAATATGAAACCAATATGGAAACAGGGAAATCTAATCAGTTTAAATGATAGTGCAGGTGTTGGGATGTCCTTTTTATTTAGCTGGTTATCTCTCATTGGAGAGTATTTTAATCTTAATCAGGCAGGTTTTTTCCTGATCTGTTTCCAAGAAATGAGCAAAAGAAAATACTTAATGCAGGGAGCGAGGGAAACAGCATAGAGGTGAATCCTTTAAATAATAAAAAGTATGGGAAGGTGAAAATTGGTATGTGTCCAGTACCACTCCTGAGATTCCTACAAGATTTCCAGGAAGAGAGGAACGTAAATACTGTGCTCTGGAGGTCTCTCAGGGAGAATTGCCATTAGCCCAGTCTGTGGCCATCAGTACCTCTGAGAAATGCCCTAAATATTGGCTAGCCTGCTCCTGGGCCTCTCACCAGAACTGCTCCGAAGAATTTAATTTAATTTAATTTAATTTAATTTAATTTTATCTTATTTTATTTATTTTTGAGATGAAGTCTTGCTCTGTCACCCAGGCTGGAGTGCAGTGGCATGATCTTGGCTCACTGCAACCTCCGCCTCCTGGGTTCAAGCGATTCTCCCACCTCAGCCTCCTGAGTAGCTGGCATTACAGGCATGCACCACCATGCCCAGCTAATTTTTATATTTTTGGTAGAGGCGAGGTTTCACCATATTGGCCAGGCTGGTCTCGAACCCCTGACCTCAAGAGGTCCGTCTGCCTCAGCCTCCCAAAGTGCTGGGATTACGGGTGTGAGCCAATGCGCCTGGCCCCGAAGAATTTTAAAAACATTGCAAAATGATCATATATATCTTGCTTTAGCAAGGAGCCTCGTTGTTGTGGTCGATTCTTAGAGTCCTCAAATTACTTGAAACTGATTAGGAATGTTAAAATCCACAGTTGCAACATTAATTACTGCTTCTCTAGAACACAGAATTTTATGAAAAAGGTTCTGATTTAAATTTGTAGATCTGTATTGTCTATATTCATTGTCTATAATACATTAATTATTTGTAATAATATTAATGCCAGTATTTAATGTCTTATTTAATTTGCACCAAAAGGAAATGCTACGAGGAAGATACACTCATTATCCCCCCTTTACAGATGAGGATGCCATGGGCCTCACACGCCCACAGTCTCACATGCAGAAATCAGTGAAGTTGTGTTGTTTTCCAGGTAGACTCCAGAACCCACATTCCTTAGTGTTATGCTATTGTATCTTTGTAATCCCTGCTGCCTTCATGAGTGACAGCGTGTAGCCCAGGACAGAGGGTACTGCCAAAAGATATAGGAATGTTTTCCAACATGTCCCTTTCAGTGCCCTTTTAAACATTAACTCTTAGTTCAGCAAAAAAACATGCACAAAGAGATTTTATCAGCTGAGGTCTGCTGCTTTCTGATGAATTAATTTAGAATCCAGGGAGAACTTAGAAGTTCTAGAATAATGAGTAACTCATATTCTTTGAATTGTCTCTTTAAAATATTAGATGGCTGAAGTGGATGTAAGTAGGTGATTTATATGTTCTAGATGCCAATATATTCAGGTATAAAAGTACAGGAGCCACAGTGGGGCCTGTGTGTTGGGCATTTTCATGTCAGCATGTTTTTTTCTCAAAGCAGCCAGTTTCATGGTTGGGTGGTTCCAAATGTAAGAATGGCCCTTCTTCCCTATGACTCCCACCAACTAGTCCCAAGCAAGTCCACTTTGTATGAAATGGCAAAGATTTGGAAGAGTGACCTCTAGGCTAAACAGCTGTTCCATTGACCATTCCTCATAGATGCGTTTTTCTGAATTCTCACTTCTCTGAGAGCTTTCTGGACAGAGTCCAATTTCATGGTGACCCTCCCAAATAGTGGCACCCAGAAAGGAACACAGTTCCACCAATGCTGAGTACCATGGGGAGTGGACATGCACCAGGAATGCTAGTAAAGCCCAAAATTGGGTTAACATTTTCGCAGGCTCAATCACACTGTCGGCTTGGGTGAAACTGGTGACCAACTAAATCCTGAGCTTGTTTTCAAAGGAATAGCTTCCAAGCCACGTCCCTTCAATTCCATGCTTGTGCAATTGAATTGAATTCTGTGCAATTGATTTTTGGATGCTCAATGCCACACTTCACATTAATCCCTGTCATGTTGCTTTTGCCCAGTGTTCTGGCATGCTGAGATTTTACAGTCAGGGAACTGTGGGGCTGAAAGGTTTATTTGTACAGTTGAGAGCTGTAGTCATTCTCCAGTGACTTCCTGTCAGGGAACCTCCTCTGCCTAAGTCCACTCCAGTTCCTTCAGTTTCCTGCCAGTTGATTTTCTTGAGCATGATCCAGTTCTGGGCCCAATTCTTCCAGGATTTATTTCCCAAAGGTGAGAGACAACAGTGTTCCTGCAGATTCCTTTTTTTTTTTTTTTTTTTGAGACAGAGTCTCGCTTTGTCGCCCAGGCTGGAGTGCAGTGGCCGGATCTCAGCTCACTGCAAGCTCCGCCTCCCGGGTTTACGCCATTCTCCTGCCTCAGCCTCCCGAGTAGCTGGGACTACAGGCGCCCACCACCTCGCCCGGCTAGTTTTTTGTATTTTTAGTAGAGACGGGGTTTCACCATATTAGCCAGGATGGTCTCGATCTCCTGACCTCGTGATCCGCCCATCTCGGCCTCCCAAAGTGCTGGGATTACAGGCTTGAGCCACCGCGCCCGGCCCAGATTCCTTTTCTCTCTGCATCTCTCCTCTGTTCTGCCCCTGATTTCTTATTCCTTTGAGTCTTTGGGATGGTGGTGATTGTACCTGTTGACCACTCACTTTATCTTATTCCCTGCAGCTCTTGACAGTCCAGCTCCTTATACCCTCTTATATTTGTTTTTAGTGATTTCCTGGCCTTTGACCCATAGCTATCTCTGGTCCTTAAGTTTCCCATGCACCCTCTTATAGATTCCCAGTTCCTTGATCTTGCCCCCAAAATTCTTGCTGCCTGATATCTGATGACACCTTGCAGCTCTGTCCTTCACAGGTTTGGCAAGTTCACTCTCTCTGGCTTCAACCAAGGCATTGCTAAACATCACTGTTGAGGATTGAGACTAAGTTACTTAGTTAGAAATCAGAACTATTTTGAGTATATGTCAACTAGTTTATGAATCCACCTAATGGCACTGCATCTGGCCTTTTCCACAGGGGGATTATAGGAGACCTTATCAAATGCTTTGCAAGAATGAAGGAATACTGCTATATCTACAGAACCCTGGTCTACCAATATGGACTTCTATCTTCAAAGGAAAAATGAACTTGGTTGGCTCTGACTTGTTCTTGGTAACTCCATCTCTTATCTTGGATTTTGCCAAGAATATATATATATATATATATTTTTTTTTTTTTTGAGATATAGTCTTGCTCTGTCATCCAGGCTGGAGTGCAGTGGTGCAATCTTGGCTCACTGCAACCTCCACCTCCTGGATTCAAGCAATTCTCCTGCCTCAGCCCCCCGAGTAGCTAGAACTAAAGGCATGTGCCACCATGCTCAGCTAATTTTTGTATTTTTAGTAGAGACGGGGTTTCGCCATGTTGGCCAGGCTAGTCTCAAACTCCTGGCCTCAGGTGATCTGCCTGCCTCAGCCTCCCAAAATGTTGGGATTACAGGCAGGAGCCACCACACCTGGCCTGATTTTGCCAAGAATTAACGACAAACTTACCAATATGTGTTTTCCTAAATCCTCCATATTCATTTTCTGGAAAACTTGATATTTGATCATCTTTAGTCTCCTAACATTTCTTCCATTCTCTGTTCCATGGATGATACGAGCTGTTACATGTTGTAGGTCCACAAGCCCATTAGATTCAAGTGGTATGGGAGTCTTGAGTTCATTCAAAGCAATCTGATAGTCTTATCACTAATTTTGGGTTGTAGCTTTTCTTTCTCTTATTCCTTCTATCCCTTCTCTAATTTCTACAGGTGTGCTTCTTCTCTGCAAACATTATTTCTTCCCTGCTTTTCTACTAATTTTTTTTAAAGCAAATTATATATTTGAGATGTTGAGTCATAGTCATGAATCCTGTCCTGCCATTATCCGTGAGAATCACATTTACCTTTTTGCATTAAAATTTCAGGGCTACTTGTTCACTTCATGTACTTCATGGATTTGGTGTGTTGGTATTTGAGTCTACGAACATTGTTTCTAAGAGTTTCCCTGATTGTTGTTTATCTCTTCTCCCGTCTTCACAGAATGTGGCCCAGAGTTTCATCTTCGTACTCTTACACATGGAAACATTCTAGAGGCTGGCCTAAAGGACTGTCCACACCAAGGGAACATAGGATGTTAGGCTGGAAAATAGTGTATCAGGATTTCATCCAGGAAGGTCACAGCCTGTTGGTCTAGAAGATCATGTAAGATGCTATTCAGCAAGTGTCACAATTTGGCCTGATACATTCTAGTCCAAACATTTCACCATATACTCATACCCTGTGATGACTCCCTTCACTTCTTTGGGAAAAGAGGGTACCTGACAAAAGATAAGAGCAAAATGGGGCCAAGGGTAAGTCATAAGGGTCAGAGTTTCAGGGAACCCCAACTAACTCCTATATTATACAGATGGGAAGACTCTGAAGGCCAGAGAGGGGCAAGGACTGGACCAAAGTCACACAGAGTTATTTTGTTGTGCTTTACACACCTACCTGGTTTTCTTTCATAAGAATTTGAGTTTGAGATAGTTCTCACAACTATTAAGCAGTAAAACATGAGTAGGAATTGAGATCGTCCCGTTCACAGGCCAGAACTCTTTGTCTTCATCATATCACAGCTATTTTGCTACCATGCTGAATGTCCAACTATTCTCAGATACATGAGAACATTATCTGGCTTGGGATCCCTAGATTTTATGAAAATACCTATAATGGGATATCCTCCTTTCCTGTGGGTTTAAATTGAATCTGCAACAGCTATCAAAGTTTCTGTTTTTAAGAAATGAGAAGATAGATATACCTGGCTTTTATGAAAGCACTGTTCCAAAATGTATCATGTTAATGTTTTTCAGGGAGTCCCTAAATCGTCCTTCCTGACCGAGGAGAAGAGAGCCAGGCTGAAGACCAACCCTGTGAAGGTGCACTTTGCTGAAGAAGTGCTCATCAGTGGACACAGCCAGGTGTGTCACTAGTCAAGTGATTGAAATTACTCCTTATGAAGCTGGCAAGCTGCCTTCTGGCACATAACTCCCTGAACCTCTGGAATTCCACAGCACAGAGATGATGCAGAGGAAGTGCAGTGCATTTGCAAGAGGCTTTGTGCACCTTCCCAGTCAGACGCCTGCAGACCTTGGACTGGGAGAGCTGGTGGGAGCTCTGGGCCATGGGTGGGGACTGGGAAGAAGAGCACTGGGTTTGGCCCTCTATTGTTCTGTGACTCCATTCTTCTGCCAAAGAAATTTCAACAGATTCCAATAGTTAATTTCTCATTGTGCATCTTCAAATGTATTATCCCCTCTGAAGGTGATCTATTGATAATCGTGCCAGTGGTGATGGGATTGCTTTTTATTTTTAAGAGCCCATCATCTGTTGAACCTCTATTATGTGACCTAAACTTTATGTGTACACAGTCCTTAGTCATCACAATACCCTGCAAGGGAGATGTTTTAACAAAAGAGGAAGCAGAGGCCTAGAGAGATTAAGAGACTTAACTCTAAGATCACATGGCAGGAAAATGCAGGAGCCCAGGTCCATGTGACTTTGATTCTTTGGTTTTTCACTGTGACGTGCTGTCTAGTCCTTTTTGATATGGAGAGACCCAGGATTGGGGGTTCAGAAGACAAATTTGTAAAGGGAAAATGTTGGCTAGAGTTTGATTTTAATGTGGAGTGCTGGATAAAAGGCGCATTTATTCATAATTTGTACATTTTCCCCCCAGTAGTCTATAACTATTGCCATTCTGAATTTCTTAATATTAGACTTTGAAACTTTAAAGTCAAAACTTGTCCTTATCTTGTCTTCTCACCATAGAGACCAGCAAAGGCCGGGGGAGTTAGAGGGGGTGGGGGCTATGACCATTTTAACAAAGGATCCAGGCGACCTGGTCCACATCTACAGAGCACTTATTTTCTACCTGCCCTGCTACTTAATAGGGCATACCTTCAGATAGACTTGAGTGAGAAAGGTAGACTTGTTCAGGAAGGGGCCAGTGGGAGGCCTAATGCATGACTCAGAAATCACCTGTCAGTTGGCAATATTTGAGTCATGTTTGTGAAATTGGATTGAGTCTCTTTAGAAAATTAAGTTTAGATTCTGCCAGGCATGGTGGCTCACGCCTGTAATCCCAGCACTTTGGGAGGCCGAAGCAGGCGGATCACGAGGTCAAAAGATCAAGACCATCCTGGCTAACATGGTGAAACCCTGTCTTTACTAAAAAATACAAAAAAATTAGCCGGGTGTGGTGGCAGGTGCCTGTAGTCCCAGCTACTCGGGAGGCTGAGGCAGGAGAATGGCGTGAACCTGGGAGGCAGAGCTTGCAGTGAGCTGAGATCGCGCCACTGCACTCCAGCCTGGGTGACACAGCCAGACTCCATCTCAAAAAAAAAAAAAAAAAAAATTAAGTTTCAATTCAACACATGACTCTTCATCTCAAGAGTCATGCACAGTGATGAGTAGTAAGGGTGAGAACCAGTTAGCAGGACAGGCAGAGAATAAAGGCACTACAGGTGTGGACAGGGTCACCTGGTTGATTTGTTAAAATGGCCATGACCTCCCATTCACTGCTGTCTATGCTGAGGGGACCAGATAAGGACAACTTTCACCTGAACTGGCTACAAAACTGGCTCAGAGTTTTGGTGGGGTTGGGGAGTTTAAAGGAACAGCGTTCTAAAAAGTTGTCTCTGGGAAGACTTGGAAGGTTGGGGCACCTCAGGGAATCTTTGGGAGTCTCTGCATCAGCCGCACAAGGCAGAGGTAGCAAAACAAGTAAGAGTTCATCCCTGTAACCTGTCTATTCATCCTTTCAAGTGTTTAAAAGATGATAAAACTGGCTGTTAAACTTTTCCCCTTGGAACATGATAAGACTGCCTTAGATACACAATCACTGTGTTAAGAAGGATCTGAGATAGTAAACCAACATTTGAAATGTGTTTGACTTGCTCACAGTTAAACAAATACAAAGGAAAAATGTTAAAAAGTAAAACTTTATACTTAGCAAACGAGCACAGAGAAAAAATGTAAGCCCCAGTGCTGAGAAAGTAATTACAGTCATGCACTACTGATGGCTTCATAAATTGGCTTAAACGTTTTTGAGTGGAAAAACAAAATTTAATGACTGCCATAAAAAGTGACCCAGAGATTGCATTCCTATTAGTCTATACAATAATTTAAATGTGAAAATCCATATATTTAAAGATATCTGTAGTATCAACATTTTAAATAGCTCCCAAAATGGAAAAACATGCTCAGTTGTCTAGGGCAGAGGAATTGTGAAATCAGTTCTGATATTTCAACTCAATAGAATATTATAAAGGCATTACAATTATGAACATTAAACCTACCTAAAAATTGTATATGAAATGCACATTGGGTAGAAAATGAACATAGAATCATGCATATTAAATTATTGCAGATCTCTAAAAACTATTTACAGATATAGATAAAAATTGGAAGACGTCTTAGGGAAAAGTAAGTGGTGGTAGTTATGTAATGTTGCTATGAATACATTCTTTGTAAACCTTTTAAATCACAAAGAAAGTACTAAGGAAAAAATTTCCCACCTGGGACACCCCAAAATTCAGATTTCTAAAAACTCCAAGCCAGAGAAGTAAGATGGCAGCAGAGTAAGCGGTCTGAAATCCCTCATCCTGATGTAGTGTGAAATGGCACTGGAATATGAACATCTTCCTTTTTCTTCCGTAAAAATACTGTGTTTTTTTTTTTTTTTAAAAAGTTATAGACCTGGGAGACAGAGGTTGCGGTGAACCGAGATGGTGCCACTGTACTCCAGCCTGGGCAACAGGGTGAGACTCTGTCACCAAAAAAAAAAAAAAGTGATGACTGTGAATCTTGCTTAGAAGATATAAGCACCTTTATATTTAGAAGATTCAATAGTCTCATCTGAAAAAACTGGCAGTTTATTTGTTTGTTTGTTTGTTTAAGATGGAGTTTTGCTCTTGTCGCTCAGGCTGGAGTGCAGTGGTGTGATCTTGGCTCACTGCAACCTCCGCCTTCTGGGTTCAAGCAATTCTTCTGCCTCAGCCTCCAGAGTAGCTGGGACTACGGGCGCCTGCCACCACGTCCAGCTAATTTTTGTATTTTTAGTAGAGATGAAGTTTCACCATATGTGGGCTTTATACCCAAACTCTTTATAGAGATGAGTACAGGGGGGCAATTCTAGCTCAGATCTTGGGAACTCTAAAATCTCTCTGTGCTTCTGGAGGACACCAGCCCCAAGGGCCCTTTGTATTTGCAACCAAACACTCCGAATTCACTTTTTAGGAGAACTGGGAGATTCTCCAAAACCCTCTCCTGCTCCATCCCAGGAGTTCTACCTGGCATGGGGCCACCATACACAGACCAGTCCTGTGCCTTTTCCCCAAACAGCCCTACGAGAGTGGCAGAGCCCCTTAGGGGACCTCATGCATCAAGGGTGATAATTGGGGTGACTGTAGTGGAGAGCATCCCTCCGCCCTTTGGTGATATTTCATTACAGGGAATGCAGCAATAAAATGAGGGTAGGAGAGGCTTTCCTACCCTCCCCCTCCCACCCCAATCCTATAAAGTAGAGTCTAAGAATCTCTGAAAGGCCCATGTTGAACAGTGTACATGTTGGTCATCTGGCTTGCCAATTTGGATCCCATAAGGGTACAGCCAGCAGTAAAATGCGAACTGATGGTCATGAGACATTGCACAGGCTCGCACAGTGCTATCAGTACGCTCGTGGAAGGGCTCACTCTTCTCCACCATTTGTCATATCTAACAGTCCTCATGGGTATCCCTTGACAAAGCATGCCTGTGCATTGGAGAAATTCCCAAGTGCCAAGAAGGAACCTCTGACATGGTGAGGAGGTTAGGGAGGATCCTACTCTCGAAACCAGGCAGGTCCAGACAGTCAAGGATTTGTCATACCCAGGGGCAGGAAAGCTGTGACTGGGATACAACAGGCCAGGCACGGTGGCTCAAGCCTGTAATCCCAGTGTTTCGGAAGGCCAAGTCAGGCAGATCACTTGAGGCCAGGAGTTCAAGACCAGCTGGCCAACATGGAGAAACCCTGTCTCTACTAAAAATACAAAAATTAGGCTGGCACAGTGGCTTAGGCCTGTAATCCCAGCACTTTGGGAGGCTGAGGCAGGTGGATCACCTGAGGTCAGGAGTTCAAGACCAGCCTGGCCAACATGGTGAAATCCCATCTCTACTAAAAAACAAAACAAACAAACAAAAAAAAAATTAGCTGGGCATGGTGGTGTGCACCTGTAGTCTCAGCTACTCGGGAGGCTGAGACAGGAGATTTGCTTGAACCCGGGAGGTGGAAGTTGGAGTGAGCCAAGATCACACCACTGCACTCCAGCCTGGGTGACAGATCAGACCCTGTCTCCACAAGGAATAAAAAAAGACAGGGATACAACAATTCTCTTGTGTTTTCCAGGGTAATTCTCTGCTGTGCATGCCCAACGTGCTCAAGCTATACTTGGAGAATGGACAGACCAAAGCTTTCAAGTTTGAGGCAAACACAACCGTGAAGGTATTAAGAATAAACTTGAACTTCTTTTCCCAAGAGAATGTCTGGCTGCTAGGACCCTCAGGCATCTTGCCCCGCATCTGTCTTGGTGATCTCACAAACACCATGGTCTGAGACCCTGTAATAATAAGCCAAGTACCATGTTATGTCATTTAGTTGCACAACCACCCAGAAAGATGGTATTTTTACCACCATCTTAACTGAGTGGGGGTTAGGGGGTGGGAATCAGGACTTACAGAGATGAAGTGACTTGCCCAAAGGTCAGATTAGAACTCCTAAGCCTTCACCCATAACCCCCAGACTTCCCTGCCATTTGTCTGTGACTCTACCTGCTACCCCAAACACTAGAGCAGCCAAAAACCCAGGTGAGATGTCAGGAAAGGCCCAGGCGCTACCTATTCTGTTCTTTGTTAAAATCAATTGAACTTATACTTCACAAGTTTCCCCATATGAGATGGTCTGAGAGGGGTTGCTGAGCTTAGTCAAAGGTGGTCTCTGTCTTCAGGAGCTTGCAGTCTAGTTGAGGGAGGGTGGACATTCAGGGAATGCTCAGTTGTCCAAGGCAGGATGAAATAAAGGCCACGTGCAAGGGGAAGAGTACCATCTGTTCCAGCCTGTCCGGACATCAGACAAGGCTTGGAAAAGAAGCTGGACCTGTGCTGAGCTTTGGAGGACAACTGAGATTTCAACAAGGGCTGGTAGGGACAGGGCAGTTGAGGGTAGGGTACGTGTCAATCAGAGAGTCACGTGAACTAACACAGCCAGAAAAATGGGAATTGCCCAGGAGATAGCAAACCACTCAGCAGGACTGGGGCACAGGCTGTTTTCTTGTGGAAGGAGTGGCTGTGGAGGGCCTCAAATGCCAGGCAACAACAGAGCTTGAGTTTTATCCATAGATAATAATGTATGGTGCTAACAGTTCTTAAACAAGGGAGAAAATAGTGTTAGAGTGAGGCTGCAGTGAAGAAGCAAAGTTGTTCAAACATTAAAAACCATGTAAGAGGAAACACTGAGCCCAGCTCTTCTGGTACAAGCGGGAGAGCAGGTTCAGGAGGGCCCATGCATCTATAGGTGACAAACAGTAGCCAAGACACATGCACACACATACATCTGCACAGTACATTCACACACGCATATGCATGCACACATATGTACAATGTACATACACCTGCATGCACACATCTAGTGTTTCTCTCTGGCACCTTCATTTGGCAATTCTTACAGCTGCTCCAAATGCTCTGTTCTATTTCTTCCTAAATGTGACTTAGAAGAAGCTGGAGAAGGGCTTTCTGAACCTGGGGAACTCCAAGTCCAGAGGAGGAAGGCAAGGGAGGAATAGATTTTAAGTGTTTACTACATGCCAGGCACTCTTCCTGGGCACTTTCTTGTGCACGCTCTCATTTAATGCCCTAGCAACCTTGTGAAGTAACTAGTGTTATCCCCACTTTGCAGGTGAGAAAACAGGCCCAAGAGGTCCAAAAATTGTCAAGGTCAGCTAGCTCATAACTGGCTTCAAACTTGTTCTGTTTTTGAACCCTGTGCTGGATCTTGTCACTCTGCCATTCTGCAGAAAAGGGAAGCTCTGCAAATGGATTAGACAAGAGTTCTACTTTCATCATCTTTGATCAAAGTGGATTGGAATAGAAGGGTTGATTTTTTTAAAGCAAGTCCCCCTTTGGTGGCCAAAAGGACTTTGAGGTAATTTACAATAAAGGCTCACGTTACAGGGGAATTAAACTTAAGATGATAGAGAGTTGGGGAAATGAACAAGGACTTAGCCAGTATAATACTGGTTAATCTTATTTATCTGTAGTAGCCAAATTTTTTAAAGCAAAGCCTTTATCCACACAGAGAGAGGTGGATAAAAATAAATCTTATGAGTGAAAAAAGGAAAAATTACTGTCAGCTCATCAGTGACTTATCTTCCCCTTTCCCTTACTAAGGGAAGAAAAGTTCTTGTATTAGAAAATCCTTTTTCTCTAATTCAAGAAAAAGAATATGTCATTTGACTCAGTAAAAACTTATTAACACTTTTTATGTGCCAGGCATTTCTGTATCACCAACAACTTGGCAACAGATTACCCAGGGGCCAGGTGCAGTGGCTCATGCCCGTAATCCCAGCACTTTGGGAAGCCAAGGTGGGCAGATCACCTGAGGTCAGGAGTTTGAGACCATCCTGGCCAACATGGTGAAACCCCATCTCTACCGATAATACAAAAACTAGCCAGGCGTGGTGGGTGCAAACCTGTAGTCCCAGCTACTTGGGAGGCTGAGGCAGGAGAATTGCTTGAACCTGTGCTGCTGCACTCCAGCCTGGGCGATGAGAGCGAAACTGCATCTCAAAAAAATAAATAAAATAAACAAATAAATAAATAAATTACCCAGGGTTATACTCTTAGGAAGCCTGAAGTCTTGGGGTGGGGGTAGGGTGAGGAGATGAGACTTGGGGACAAATCCCAGTGAAATGAGGTACAGTGTGCTTAAGACCGTGAAAGCAGGACAGAAGCCATGTGGTGCAGGCTCAGGGGAAAGCAAGCTTCCAGCTGGGTGGCAAGTAAAGGCCTCTGGGGGAATGGAGTGGTAGCCTGCATGGCAGATGTAGAGAGATAGATTGGCTTTTGACTGGAGTGGGCCAGGAGTGATGTGTGAAGGCAACATCCAGGCATGAGGAACAGCACCAACAAAGATCCAGAAATGGGCAGGTTTGACAAGTGCGTGGCTCCTGTGGGCAGAGCGCATTGGGATAAGCAGCCGAAGATAAAGTGGGAGAAGTGGGTTGACAACTGATACCTTGAGAGTCTTGGATATTAAACTAAGGAGTTTGGATTTTGGCCAGTGAGCCATCAAGAGCCACTGAATGTTCTTGAGCAAGGGAGAGCATGCCCAGTACAAGGCTTAGACAAATTCCTCTAGATCAAGAGTCTGCAAACCTTCTGTAAAGGGCCAGATAGTGAATATTTTAGGTTTTGCAAGCCACAGGGTCTCTGTCATAGTTATTCAACTCTGCCATTGTAGCAAATGCGCATGGCTATATTCCCATAAGACCTTAATTACAAAAACAGGCAGTGGGCTGGATTTGCTCCACAGGTTACATTTACCAACGTTTGCTCTACATGCAAGGTGGAGAACAGATGGGTGGCAGGAGGGTTCACAGGACATCCCTGTACAAAGCCAGGAGAAATGCATGAGCGCAAGCCGAGGTAGACATGGGAGAATGGAGAAGGGACAGAGTCAAGAGACAGGCTTTCCACTGGAGCCAGCACAATGCCAGGCACACAGGCAGCACTGAATTAATGGTGTGGAGCTGCAGAAGCAAATGGACCCTTTGAGACTAGTCACTGGGTAGTTATGGGGGTGAGGAACGAGTGGAGAGAGGGTTCCGAATCAGGAGTCATGAGGAGGGAGTAGCACCTCATGGTGTGAGACTTACTACATTTGAGGTTCTGGCAGGACATTTGTGATTGTTGTTTACTCACCAAGTGAAAGTTTGTGTGCATCTACTATGTGCCAAGCATGGGATATACTGCATAATGGAGCACAGCACAGGCAAGGCCCACATCCTCAGAGAGTTTACCATCTAGTGAAGTGAAAGACAATAAGCAAGAAAACAGAGATTAGCAGTTGGCATGCGTTGAATACATATCATCTGCTAGGTGCTGTTCTAAGTGCCTTCTAAGGGGAAATCAATTCAATGTACACAACAACCCTATGAGATAGGTGTTAATATTATTCCCATTCTACAGGTGAAAACACTGAGGCATAGAGAGAAGAAGCAATTACAGCTAGGAATTGGGAGTGGAGGTCTAGAACCCATTCACTTAACTTTACAATGGCTGTTAATTGAAGAAAATAATATTAAATAATGGTGAGGGAAATAAACAGGACACTGGGACAGAGAATAATAGGGATGATTACATTTATGTATGCTGGCCAGAGAAGGCCTCTCTAAGAGGCGACATTTGAGCTGAAACTCGAAGGAAGAGAAAGAAACAGACCTGGAAGGAGTAATGGGGAAAGTGTACTGGGCAGAGGGAACAGCGTGTGTGAATGCTTCGAGGCAGCAAAGACCTTGTGGTCACAGAGGGCTTCTCTAGTGAGCAAGAAGAGTGGCGTGGCAACCAGAATGCCTCAGCGCAGCATTCACGACCATTCCGTCCTGTCAGCCACTCTCGGAAGTCGGAAGTAGGCATTATTGTCCTCTATTTGGAGAGGAAGCGACTGAGGTTCAGAAGTGTCCCTCAGTTGTGGCCGAATGTGGTGGCTCATGCCTGTAATCCCAGCACTTTGGGAGGCTGAGACTGGCAGATCACCTGAGGTCGGGAGTTTGAGACCAGTCTGGTCAACATGGTGAAACTGCATCTCTACAAAAAATACAAAAAATTAGCTGGGCACGGTGGCACACGCCTGTAATCCCAGCTACTTGGGTGGTTGAGGCACGAGAATCGCTTGAACCCAGGAGGTGGCAGTTGCAGTGAGCCGAGATTGCACCATTGCATGCCAGCCTGGGCAACAGAGTGAGATTCCGTCTCAAAAAAAAAAAAAAGTTGTTTCCCTCAGTTGCATAGTGAGTGTGTGGTGGGATTTTGTCTAGTAAGCAGTCAAAGATACAGACTGGGAGCCTGGCCAATGTGGCAAAACCCTGTCTCTACTAAAAATACAAAAAAATTAGTTGGGTGTGGTGGTGCACGCCTGTAATTCCAGCTCTTTTGGAGGCTGAGGCAGGCAGATCACTTGAGGTCAGGAGTTCAAGACCAGCCTGGCCAACATGCCAAAACCCTGTCTCTATTAAAAATACAAATACAAAAATGAGCCGGTTATGGTGGCATGTGCCTGTAATCCCAGCTACTCGAGAGGCTGAAGCAGGCGAATTGCTTGAACCCAGGAGGCAAGGGTTGTAGTGAGCCAAGATCATGCCTCTGCACTCCAGCTTGGGTGACAGCCTGAAGACTCTCTCAAAAAAATAAAAAAATAAAAAGAGAGACTGGGAACTCCAGAGGGAGAATAAGTCTAGAGACATAGGAGAGAGGCAGAAGCCTCCACTGGATAGACTCAGCCTTCCAAGTAAAGCAAGACAGGGTGGCTGTATGGATGGTGATGGAGCTTGAGGAGAGGGGAGCTGTGGCTGCAGGGCTGTAAGGGGCCTGATGAGGGGGACCAGAGCCCTGCCTAAGTCAGCATTGGGCCTGTCAGTGCAGGCTTTTCTCTCCCTAGCTGCACTAAGGAATGGCAGGAAGGCTAGGGAAGTCCTCCCTGTTCCCTGAGTAACCCCTCCACCTCTCTGTGCCTGCTAGGACATCATCCTCACTGTGAAGGAGAAGCTGTCCATCCGAAGTATCGAGTACTTTGCACTGGCCCTGGAAGAGCAGTACAGCATCTCCCGGCTGCACCTGCTACACGAAGAGGAGCTCATCCAGCAGGTAGGGAGGACTGACCGCCTGTTCCTGGGAGGCATGGGCTGGGCTGGCTGCACGCCTCAACCAGAACCTCTGGGGACAGGGCTCAGCACATCTGCAGGTTTGATGCACTTTCTCTTGCCCCAGAAGGCACAGAGCTCACTCAGCCTGGGGGTTATGGGACAAGCCTGATTTTCATCTGCTAGTATGAGGTAGGCAGGACACAGATTTAAGGTCCTCTCCATTTTGCAGATGTGGAGACAAAGGCTTAGAGAGGTAAGGTGATTTTCTCAAGGTAACATAGCTGATAGAACCCTGATCTTTTGCTTCTAGCTCTGATGATCTTCCCTTGCACTTGCTGCCTTTGAGCCATTAGGGAAGCATTTGTGGCTGTGTCTAAGCCCTTCTTGTGGGACTTACCCCCTGATATGGTTCCTGATGGCAAAATAGAGTAAACATAGCCAAACAGTCTATACCACTCAATCTCCCAACCATTCAACAATATGTTGTACCAACTTTTTAAAGCTAAACACAGGTTAGTTCAACAAATCTTTCTGAGTCTGTTACAAAGATGAGGAGGATTTTAACAGTTGGAAATGAGTAAGACATAACCTCATAAAAGCCACCCTGAACATTCCTCTTTGCAGATGAATTCTTACCCAATGCACTCACCGATTAGAAAGTTTACTGCTTGTAGACTTTTTAATTACTTCTATTCCATTTGCATTGGGAAAGAAAATCAAATTAAATTCCTAAGACAGTTTAAGTGAAATAAGGTAAGTCGTAGAATGGTATATATACTATATTATTATTTGTGGAAGATAAAAGAATAGACTTATACTGAAGTACAAATATACATAAACTGTCTCTGGAAGAGGCACACAAGAAACTGAAAGCAGGAGTTTCCTCTGGAAAAGGAAACTGGAAGATGGGTGAGTGGGAAATGCTGCCCTTTTGAACCTTTTACCTTTTGTACCCATGAAAAAGAAAGTCAAATTAGGAGCAAAAGTCTATGGCTGTCTTGGGAAGCACTAGAATTGAAATCTCTGGGGACTGTCTTTCACTGTCTGTGTTTTATAGAGTAGTTTTGTGGAATGACTGCAAGGACAAAGGCAGTTAGGAGATTAATAATCTCTCCCTTACCCATCGCAGGTGGTAGAAAGGGAGGAGTCACATGACTACCGCTGCCTCTTCAGGGTCTGTTTTGTTCCCAAGGACCCCCTGGACCTCCTGAAAGAAGACCCCGTGGCCTTTGAATACCTCTATCTGCAGGTGACTGGGTCTGTGCTTCCTAAAATAACAGTGGTTGTTCTCAGAGATGGCGCACTGGGTGATTTTGAACGTGAGCTCGAGGCCATTAAACAACTCCCTGGTAGGGATTATCTTCATCTGAAGGAGAATGGGCCTGATCATCGCTCAGAATTGCCTTTTCCGTCACTAAGTTGCTGTTTTAGCAGATGTGTAATATCAGAATGAAATTCAGGCTCAGTCCCCAATGTAGATGATACATTTTGTAATACCATTTTAGGATCTTTAGAATTACAGTTTTTATTGCTAAAAGGGGCCTTAGTGCTTCAAAACCTCATTTTAGAATGATGACACTGAGTCTTGGGAAGGTCATGTGATTTGTCTGGGTCACCCACTTAGTGGCAGAGCCAAAACCTAGTTCTTGATCTGGGGCCTGGTGCTCCTCCTATTCTACCTCCTTAGATGAGAGTTATTATGTCATTTTTATTCTGATGAAAAATAATCATTTGGAGCCAGGTGCGGTGGCTCATGCCTGTAATGTCAGCACTTTAGGAGGCCAAGGCAGGTGGACCACTTGAGGTCAGGAGTTTGAGAACAGCCTCACCAAACAGTGAAACCCCATCTCTACTGATAATACAAAAAATTAGCCAGGCATGGTGGCGCACACCTATAGTTCCAGGTGCTTGAGAGGCTGCGGTGGGAGAATCACTTGAACCTGGGAGGTGGTGGTTGCAGTGAGCCAAGATCATGCCATTGCACTCCAGCCTGGGTGACAGAGCGAGATTCTGTCTCCAAAAAA
Source organism: Macaca nemestrina (assembly GCF_043159975.1). Lineage (NCBI taxonomy): Eukaryota > Metazoa > Chordata > Mammalia > Primates > Cercopithecidae > Macaca > Macaca nemestrina. The sequence goes on from NC_092138.1 coordinate 67,111,086, forward strand.
GAAAAAAGAAAAAGAATCATTTGGCAGATATCAGTATTTTACAGATGAGATAACTCAGACTAGGTGGATTGGACTGCCCCAAGTCTTACAGAAATGGTGGCAGAAAATAATAATAATAATAGCAATAACAATGCCATCAATATTTTGTATTTGTATAACACTGTGTGCCTTGTACCTGCTTTCATATACGTTATCTAATTTAAGTCTCACAGAAACCACGTAAGGTAGATTTTACTATCCTCATTTACCAGACATCAAATGCTCAGAGAGTCTTGGCAACTTAACCAAGGTCACACAGCAAAGAACTGTGAGAGCCAGCTCTCAAAGCGGAGCTCCTGGTCCTGCTGCCTTTCACCTGAGAAAACGAGGGTACACAATACGTCTGCTTTTGTTTCCCATCTGCTCTATTTAATCTCTTCTAGAGCTGCAGTGATGTGCTCCAGGAGCGCTTTGCTGTAGAAATGAAATGTAGCTCTGCACTCCGACTCGCGGCTCTGCACATCCAGGAGCGGATCTACGCCTGTGCCCAGCCACAGAAGATCTCTTTAAAGTATATAGAGTGAGTGGCAGGGGATGGCAGCTGCATTGCATTTATAACTTGCTGGCCCCTGGCCAGGAGGGCCAGATGCCACAGAAAGCTGATAGTCACCCACCTACCCATGTATCTGTCTGTTGTCTTTTCATCCATTTCCCTCTGCACCCTTTCTAATCCGACCTGGCTCCCCCAGATGTCTGAACCTGGCTGCTCTCTCTGGGACAGAAGCCAACTCCAGATGGAACGACACAGGATCCCCTTGTAAATTCCCAGTTCCCGGGAAGATGTTTTGGGAAATCAGTTGCCAGCATCAGTGTTAAGCTCTTCTAGGGGTGGGAATGCCTTGAAATTAATTTTTCCCATGGATATGAACCAGTTCCTATTGCATTATGTCTCCACTAGGGCAGTTTCAAGTCCTACAATTTCAGCACCTTCTGATTCCTAGCTTAGAATTGTTCTGGACAGCATCACTCAGGTTTGCTAAGCCCCTCCCCAGATCTCAGCTCTGTCCTGCCTGAGCATCAGAATCAGATGGGGAATCATATTTTTAAAAATACAGCAGATCCTTGGCCCTGTCCCTGATGTACTGAGTCCAATCTCTAGCAGCAGGGCCTGAGCTTCGGTAGTTTTAGCAAGTTTCTGGGGGATTCTGAGGCTGCTAGGCTGGCACCATGCTGAAGCTTGGCCTGAGGGATTCACAGGAGCTATGCGTTGCCCCATGAGAGTGTCTTGTACATATGCTGTCATTATTTGCCACGTATTTTGTAGTGAAAAAGATTCAGAACCCCTGCTCTGATTGATAGAATGTCACACCATGCCAAGAGTGATGAGCTCCCAGAATGATCAGTGGGGTTTAATTCCTGAGTGCCTGTAGGGATTTTTGTGGAGAGTGTGTGTATGTGTGTGTGAGAGAGAAAAAGAGAGGAGGAGAAAGTGGCTCATAATTGCTGTATTATGGGAATACTAAGTACTGAATCAAATGTAATTATGCTCTTCATTAGAGCCAAGTACCCTGTAGAAATGGGCCTCCTTGTCTCCAATGTCTCATGGCAGGAAAGACTGGGGAATAGAGAACTTTATATCTCCAACTTTACTCCGAAACATGAAAGGCAAAGACATCAAGAAAGCCATTAGCTTCCACATGAAGAGGAACCAAAATTTGCTGGAACCCCGACAGAAGGTAATGAAGGTGCCTCTGCCGACCCACCCAGCAGTCTGCTGTGAAACCTTAGGGAAAGCATTTCCAACATCGCCTGGATTTTAGACCAATGAATAACTCTGACTTCAAGTTTTTGTTTTCGTTTTTGTTTTCTATTTAAGCAACTTATTTCTGCTGCCCAGCTACGTTTAAATTATCTACAGATCCTCGGAGAACTCAAGACATATGGTGGAAGAATCTTTAATGCTACTTTAATGGTATGTATTAAAGAACTGTGAAATGCTACTCACATAAGGGACCTTAGAGATCCTCTGAAAACCAATGTATATTTTAGCCTAAAATTCCTGAGGACTCTGTCATGTACTAGAATTTGTTTGGGAAACTAAATAGTATACCACTGGAAAATATTTATCACGCCCTTGCTTGGTGCTACCCCTGTGATAGATGCTAGGGGAAGCAGGGCTGAATAAGAGGTGATTTCCATCCTTGAAGGATGAAACAAGCTACCCAACAAAATGAAGCAAAGCCATGAGACAGGTTCCGGCCTATTGCTGTGGAGTTTGGAGACAGAAGGTAGCACTACTTGCTTCAGTAGAGTATAGGAAGGAGAAGGGGTTAAGGAAAGAGGCAAGAGGAAGGCTGAATTTGGCCAGACTTCAGTAGAGAGGAAAAGGCCTTCTGGGTCAGAAGGGGATGGTAAGCAGTTCACGCTGGAGCTTTGGGTATACGAAGGTGAAGAGGAAAACTGGAAATCATGAAAGAAAAATAAGAGTGTTTGACTGCCAAGCTGAGTCAGTGATTGTTCAGAAGAAGGGAGGAATGAGGGGTGGGCCTGAGAAGGAAGAAGAGAAGCAGAAAAGCCCTGGGCTCTCTTCCCATTCTCCTGCTGCTGCTTTTCTCAGCCTAGGCCTAGAGCATGTGCTTCTCGGCAGTCAGTGTCTCGGGAGTGTGGTTTCAGAGAGCTTTCCTCCAGCACTGTCAGCCCCAGGACCCTGCCGCACAAAACCAACTTACCAATTAGAGTGGCGTTTAAAAAAAATATTAACCAAAGTCCTTTCAAAAGATTTGGTGTGCGTCTCAGTCATTTACAGTGATGGGCCAATGTAATCAGATTGCTAACCTAACAACGTAGATGGAAGAAGAGAATCAGTGTTTTGAAAGAAAGGAAGAGCATCAGATAGTTAGGGGAAGGGGAGACACAGATGGATTCTTTGTTTAAGTAGAAGACCCAAAAGGTGGAAAAGAGACTAGATCACAGAAAGGACAGTTTTGAAGGTACAAGAAAAACTTCCCAATTTTTCCAAGGGCTAATTCTGCCCTCTCCCAGCTGTCCAGTTCCAGTCCCCAATCTCGCTTTACCTTTCTTGTCTAAGGAAAGAACTGGTAGTGGGAGAAGCAACCAGCGACATGGAACCGGTTCAGGGTGCTTGCCGGGCACTGCGGGTTACAAATAGAGATAAATACAGACTCTGTTATTGAGAAACTTAACATGGAAAATGAGACTTAATACAAATAATTAAAATAAGAAGTCATAAGTGTTCAGTGCTAGTAGAGAAGTAAGAGGAAGTGGCACAGGAACAACAGAGAGGAAAGGGATATTTCTGGCTTAAGGAGGCTGACATCAGGCAGATGCTTTCCATAGGCAGTAGGTTTTGATGTAAGCTTTTAAAGAAGGATCAGGATTTAAATGGGAAAGGATGGCAGGGAAGGGGTTCATAGAGCCGGAAGATAGGTACATAGCTGTGAAAATACAGATGTGTTTATGGCTGTGGCTCAGGGCTGTGTTGGAAAGAGTTTGGGGAGATAAATTTACACTTTGATTTAGCTCTTGATGGGGCTCCATCAGGCAATAGTCTGGAGGATTGGTGGTTAGGACCTAAAGCAGGAATCAAGGAGTTTGCAGCGAGAGGTATTATTGCTTACATGTGAAATGTATTTCCACTAGCTTGCGAATGGAAACTAATTCCCCTTCCACCCTCTGCAGTTACAGGATAGAGAATCCTACATTGCCCTTCTAGTTGGAGCCAAGTATGGGATTAGCCAAATTATCAATAGCAAACTCAACATCATGTCCACATTGGCAGAGTTTGCAAACATTAGCCGTGTAGAGCTAACAGAAGAGTCTGAGAAAGTGAGCGTGGTCAAAGTGTATCTTCAGGACGTCAAGGTAACACAACGGGGAGAGATTCTGAATTCAACTGCTGGAATCTGGGGCCAAATGGGGGCCAGGCTAGTTTATATGAATTTTAAATAATAATAAAGTCTAATGTCCAATATCTGCTTAAGAGGACGAATTGTCCGTCCTCTTCTATCAAAGGGAAAGTGGTAAATGGTACATTTTCCTGAAGAAGTCCTAAAAGGTTTTTTTATACAAACTGAGATGGACCATGTGCTTTGCTGTAGGGGTTAGAGACGTAGATGGAGAACACCAGAGGATTTTTTTTTTTTTTTGAGACAGAGTCTCGCTTTGTCGCTCAGACTGGAGTGCAGTGGCGCCATCTCGGCACACTGCAAGCTCCGCCTCCTGGGTTCACATCATTCTCCTGCCTCAGCCTCCCAATTAGCTGGGACTACAGGCGTCCACCACCACGCCTGGCTAATTTTTTGCATTTTTTAGTAGAGACGGGGTTTCACTGTGTTAGCCAGGATGGTCTTGATCTCCTGACCTCGTGATCCACCTGCCTCGGCCTCCCAAAGTGCTGGGATTACAGGCGTGAGCCACCGCGCCCAGCCCACTAGAGGATTTTATCACATGCATGGGATCAGATTGCTGCCCAAAAGCTTTGAGTGGTGGGCATTAAAATGGGTAAATAGTGGGCCAGGTGTGGTGGCTCACGCTTGTAATACCAGCTACTTGGGAGCCTGAGGCAGGAGAATCACTTAAACCCAGGAGGCAGAGGTTGCAGTGAGCAAAAGATTGCACCACTGCACTCCAGCCTAGGCAACAAGAGCGAAGCTCTGTCTAAAAAAAAAAAAAAGGTCACTAGTGCAGGGTACCTCTTGAGCCTCTCTCGAAGGTCTTACTTTTATTCTGCCCTCCTTTGATTTAATCCCAACATACTCCAGAGTGGTGCTTTATTCTTCTTATCACCCTCTCCCTCATTCTCCACATGTTCTTGCTCCTTTTTCTTTTCTAAGTTTAGTCTTGCAAGGTCCCTCTTGCAGGAATGAACAGGGTGGGATAGGGCAGTTTGGATATGGCGCTGGGGTAGAGGATGAGGAGCCAGAAGACACTGTACAGATTGGGTGGGAAGGGCCCACTGTGTGTGTGTGTGAGTGTGTGCGTGCGTGCATGCATGTGCAATGGTGTCCGTGTATGAGTACATGCAGATCCTCATTTAAAGCCTTGCAGGTGAGGATATGGGGCACCAGGAGATCTATCGGTGGACCATGGCCGGATTTACTTGGAATCTCTCGTTGGTCCCACATGGCTTTGTTGTCAGTCTTCAGACTGTCCCTTGGTCCTTGATAAACATGAGATTTCTATTTGCTTTCCAAGATGCTGACTTTGCTGCTGGAATCCAACAGTGCAAAAGACCTAGCCTGCCTGATTGCTGGGTACTACAGGCTGTTGGTTGACCCAGTTACCTCCATTTTCCTCTGGCCTGGAAACAAACAACAAGCGCACCGTGTATCCACAGAAGAAGGTGAGGCGCTGAGTCTTGCCCCAGTAAGGACAGGCCCCTTTCACTGGCCTTGTAGGTAAGGGCAGCCTAAAGGGAGGTGGTGAATTGAATTGAGCCGAGGCTTCAGCTCCAGTGGATGAGAGCTATTTCTCTGTTTATTTCCTAGTAAACAATTGATCTTTCATAAATACTAAACAAAGAAGCTTTCTTTGTATCTGAAATTTTCCTGAAACCAAGGAATGCTGTGGAAGAGCTCTAGTTCCCTGCAGTATTTCCTAAGATCGTCTCAGATCCACTGCATTTTATCATTATTTCTCAGCCAGGCGCCGTGGCTCACACCTGTAATCCCAGCACTTTGTGAAGCTGAGGCGGGTGGATCACCTGAGGCCAGGAGTTTGGGACCAGTCTGGCCAACATGGTGAAACCCCATCTCTACTAAAAACACAAAATTAGCTGGGCATGGTGGCACACGCCTGTAATCCCAGCTACTTGGGAGGCTGAGGCAAGAGAATCACTTGAACCCAGGAGGTGGAGGTTGCAGTGAGCTGAGATCGTGACATTGCACTCCAGCCTGGGCAACAAGAGCAAAACTCCATCTCTCAAAAAAAAAAAAAAATAGATTATCATTATTTCTCATCAAAAAGCGATGTCACTTATTTGTTCAGGAAGTAGATGACCTGGCTTCTCTTCCATACCTATGCACTCTTTTGCAATCTCTTGAAGTATAAAAGAACATCTCTGCAAGGCAGGTAAGACAGTTTCCCCCAGGCCAGCTCCCAGTTTCTGCCAGGCTTTTGCTTCAGCATCATTGATGCAGCATGTCCCCAGGGCTATGCTGATAAATGTTTAACAACTCCCTGCAGGGGGACAAAAAACAATTTGAAGGAATTGCCCAATTCCATGGTGTCAACACTCTCACCGTGGCTAATTTCAGGCTACCACCACATGATGTCACTGAATGTGGAGATGGGAAGAGGTGGTCAGTAGCACACCATTGCAGTGTTTCCTCTATATGGATAAAGTAGAAATCAGCTCAAGAGAATAGGTATTAATACAGTAAGTAAAACAGAAAGTGATGAGTTTGGAGTATCTGTTACCTTCGTTTTTATTTTTATTTTTATTTTTTAAGAGGCAGTCTCGCTCTGTCACTCAGGCTGGAGTGCAGCGGAGCAATCTTGGCTCACTGCAGCCTCCGCCTCCTGGGTTCAAGTGATTCTCCTGCCTCAGCCTCCCGAGTAGCTGAGATTACAGGCACATGCCACCACGCCCAGCTAATTTTTGTACGTTACTAGAGATGGGGTTTCACCATGCAGGTCAGGCTGGTCTCAAACTCCTGACCTCAAATGATCTGCCCACCTCGGCCTCCCAAAGTGCTGAGATTACAGGCGTGAGCCACCACACCGGCCTGTTACCTTTGTTGTTACACAATGTATTTATGAACAAAGGGTGACTCCTCAGAGTCTGCTCAGGGAGACAACACAGAGTGGGAACAGGGCTGTTGTGGAGGGGCTGGGGGGTGACTGCTGCTGCCTGTCAGAGAAAGTCCTCTAGAGGAAGAGGTATTAGAAGTAGATCTTGAAGAACATGCTGGAGTTAACCAGGCACAGAAAGGAAGACAGATCATTCAAGGCCGAGGGACCCTGGAGGAATGACCTGAGGAAAAGGCCATGACCTGAAAGAAGCTCTCCCTATGGGTGGCTGGAACATGGCAGGGAAGGCTGCTGTGGGGGACTGGGTGCCTGAGGAGGGGCTGGACCACATTGCCAGAGGGGAAAAGGGAGATGGTGAAAAGAGATAGGAGCCCCACCATGAGAAGGGCAGCTAGACTGCAGAGGAGACCTCAGGGCCGTTCTGTGAGGGAGACACTAGACTGAAGGGGAGGCATCAAGACCATCCTGTCGGGGGGACTAGACTATGGAGGAGGGTTCAAGGCCATCCCGGGAGAGGGGGAAGAGCCTGCAGAGGAGGCCTTAGGGCCATCCTTTGAGGGAAGGGAGGACTAGACTGTGCATGAGGCGCCATGGCCATCCTGTGAGAAGGGTAACAAGGCCATATTGTGAGAGTCTGTAACTGTTGTGGGGGCGGTCAGGCTCTTCCCCATGGGCAGGGCAGCCATCAGAAGGTGTAAGCAGGGTGTGATGAGGTCAGAGAGAAGTTTGAGAAAGATCATTCTGGAGGCTTACAGGAATAAAGAGATTGCAACCTGGCTCAGTGCTCCCCACCCTCCTACCATTAATCCTTCCTGAGAACCTGCAGCTGGATAAGTTTTCACTGTCCTATAAAGCCCGTAGCACCCATGGATCCAGAAGGCCAGGCTTTAGAATGGTGCCAGCCTAGCAGCCTCATACTCCCCATAAAATTGCTAAAAATATAGATTCTCAGGCCCCACTTCGAGAGATTTGACTCAGTACATCAGGGGTAGGGCCAAGGATCTGTTGTATTTTAAAAATATGATTCCCCATCTGACTTTGATGCCCAGACAGGACAGAACTGAGGTCTGGGGAGGGGCTTAGCAAACCTGGGCAGTGCTGCCCCTGCAAAGAGGAATCAAAGTAAATACCACATTTCCATGAACAGACAGTTCTTCTTGGAGGTGGGGATGGAGTTAATCCAGCCTCCTTTAGCTCAGAGAGATGTGGGACAGGTGGTCTGATACTGTGGGGAGAACATGGAAGGTGGAGTCCCTCAGATCCCGTGTTGGTCAGTATAGCACGGTCTTAGGCCAGCCACCCTCTGGCCCTCAGTTTTCTCATCTGGCAGGTTTGTGTGGGGGTCGGGGGGGCTAGAAGGACACACAGGCGGGAGAGTTCTGTTGTGTAACTGTTGGTGTACCTTGTGTTGCAGGCTATGAATCCAGGGCCTGCAGTGACTCAGAGGAGTCCTCTGAGGTGGACTGCGTACTCGAACCTCTCTCTGACAGGCGCCTGGTGAAGCTGGCACCCTGCAGATCACTCATAAAAGAGGAGCAGCCTCCTGGGAACAGCCCCACACCTGAGGTGGCTAGGAGGGGCCCCAGCACCTGCGGGGCCAGCAGCACCACAGACAGTGCCGAGTCTGAGGCGTCCGACTCAGCCAACACTGAGAGCCGCGGCTACAGGACCAGCGGCTCGAGCGAATCCATGGACGCTCTGGAAGAGGATGACTTAGATACCTGCTCCTCCATCAGGTCCGCTTTCTTCCACTTCGGCTCGCCAAGCCTCCCAGAGAGCATTGACTCTGACAGCCAGGAGGAGAGAAGCGGGATTGAAACCAGTGGCTTCCTCTGTCTCCTGGACCTGGCCCAGAGAGCCAACCCCCAGTGCCAGAAGACAGAGTTTTCCGAGAGTGCCGCTTTGGAGACATTTGGCTGGGCACCAGAACTGAGCACAGTCAGGCTGGACCCCAGGCTGTATGAAGGCAGCCGCGCCGACTACTATAGCCTGTGCTCCAGTGTCTCCCCGGCCAGCTACCTGAGTGACAGTTCCGACAGCACAGCTTCCCGGCAAGGGGGAGCCCCACCAGCCTGGGGTCAGCAGGGCTGGACTGAGGCCCAGCCTAGTTCCATGCTGGAATCCCTGGCCCTGCACCCACCACTGGCCTTTGAGGATGGCAGCTCAGATGAGGAATACTATGATGCGGCTGATAAGCTCACTCCCCCAGGCCCCCCCTCAGGTGAGCCCTCCCTTGCAGGTCTGCAGACACAGCAGGCAGCTCCTGAGTGCCTCCTGGGGGCCAAGGCCCGGGGCCAAGCTTGAGAGGAAGACACATGAGTGAAACAGGGTCCCTGTCCACTTCTGAGGAGGTAGATACAGATTCTGTGGACGAAATTTTAGGCATCGTGGCAGGGCTGCAAGGGAAGTTCAGAGAACTGTGGCAAGCAGAGATGGAAGGGATTCGTCCAACAGTGGGAATCAGGGAAGGCCTCCCAGAAGAGGGGGCAAATGGGCTGGGCCTTGTGGGAGGGACAGAATTTACACAAAAGAAAAGGGCTTGGCAGGAGTGCCGGGCAGAGCGAAGTGGCTATGTCATCACTGATCCTGAGGCTGCATTAAAGGAGGCCGTGAAGCAAGAAGAACCAGACAGACAGGCCGTCTGGGGTCCAAGGGACCCTGACATCAGAAGGTAGGGGATCTGGTGGCTGTGTTTCAATCAGGTTCCTCATACATTCCTCCACCGCGAGTGTGGAGGGTCTTTCCGTGTAGGATGACTTCCCAAGCAGAACTGAGATCCGGGCAGGACACACACACACACACACACACACACACACACACACACACACACACACACACACACACTGCATTCTGAAGGAAACATACTGGAAAAGAGCACATGGATGTTGAAGGTGACCTGCCAGGAGCTGGGAGAGCTGCAGCCCTTGTTCCTGTCTCGGTGCTTTCCTGCTGCTCTCTGATCCTCTATTCCCTGCCCTCCTGTGCTCTCCTACTGTTCTGGAGAGAAAGGCCAGCTCCTCTGGGAGCCCTGTCAGGCCCTTTGAGGCCCTTTGTGACATGGCCTCTGCCTGTGTCTCTCCCTCCTCCTGCATTCCTGCCATACAACCCTCCTTGCCACTTTCTACAAGTGCCTGTTTTTTCCCTCCTCCAGCCTTTGCACATGCTCTTTCTGCCCAAAACACCCCTCCCCTGATCGTGGCTGCTGGTGCCATCCATCTATCAGATTCCAGTTGGAATTCACTTCCTCAGAGAACATTTCCCAGGCTTCCCAGCCCAGGGCGGGTCTCCCCATCCCTGTCACATGTTCTTGCAGCACCTGAGGCTCTCCCTGCCTGGCACCTAGCACAGGATGTAAATTACATATTTACTTGTATGATTCTGTGTTGATGTTTCTCTCCATCACTAGACCGAGAACTCCTTTGAGCGTTAGAACTGTGTGTTTCTCACTGTGTCTCCAGCACACAGTGTCTAGCAATTGTTGCTAAATGAATGAATGAAGTCTCCACCATCTACACTGAGTTCTACTGACTATGCCCCTAAGGAAAGGAGAAACCATGGCCAGACTGCTTACTGCTCCCCAAAGAACCCAGACAACCACTTTCCGTGCCCCCAGCCTTGCCCTGCAGGGCCAGCCGTTGTGCTGGGGGCAGGATGGAAGTGTGGCAGAAACCATCAGTCAGGGCCCTTTTATGGGAGTCTAGTCAGGGACATACCGGGTTCATACCGGACACTGTTGTTGTTTTTTTTATAGGGAGCCAGTGTGTTGCTGAGAAGAGAGCCAGAACTAGGATTCCTCAGCCTAGGTTCTGATCTGGCCCCTGACTCACTACTGGAGCTTCTCTGTCTTTGGGACTTAGAAACTCCTTGGTCAGTGGCTGTCAGTAGCCTAGGGCAGTCAAACGTGGCTGGGCATCAGAATCACCTGAGGGACCTTGTTTGAAAATCATAGATTCAGCTGGTGCGGTGGCTCATGCCTGTAATCCCAGCACTTTGGGAGTCCGAGGCAGGCGGATCACCTGAGTTCGGGAGTTTGAAACTAGCCTGGCCAACATGATGAAACCCTGTCTCTACAAAAAATACAAAAATTAGCTGGGTGTGGTGGTGCATGCCTGTAATCCCAGCTACTTGGGAGGCTGAGGTCAGAAAATTGCTTGAACCCGGGAGGTGGAGGTTGCAATGAGCCAAGATCGCGCCACTGAACTCTAGCCTGGCCAACAGAGCAAGACTCTGTCTCAAAAAATAAATAAATAAATAAAAACAACGACAACAACCCAGACGTTATAGATTCCTAGGCCCTAGCCTCAGAGATTCTGGGGAGCAGCATAGGACTTGATAGGGTTTCTAATAGCCTGCAGCCAGGTTAGAAATGACTGGTCTGACTACACAAGCTATCTGATTCTCAAGTGCTAGGCTCTGATCCTAATTCCTTCTGGCTGATTCCCAAGGGTTCTTCACAATAGTGCCTCTCCTCCCAGAAAGATCCATCCTGGGACGCACAAAACTCGATGCCTGTGACAGAGTCGTGGCCCCTTTGCATTCAGACATGAAATGGCAATAACAAGAATAGCTTCCTTTTAGTGAATACCTAATGAGGCAGAGGCCTTGTGCTGGGTGCTTTATAAAAATGCGCTAATTAATTTAACCTGCACGGCAGCACTGATTGGCACTATTGGCACTAAAAGACTTGGGTTAACATCAGCACAAAGAAAAAGTGTTAGGAAGTAAGATTGTTTATAGAATTGCTGGCAAACCTAAAGAACTGTGGATTCAGAAATAGACAGCAACCAGGCTAAGAGTCTAGTAACAGGATTCCCTACCTGTATTATCAAGATATTGTGGCTGGAAAGAACGGCACTGCTTTTTTTTTTTTTTTTTTAATCAATGTCTTTGAGTTTGGACTTGTGGGGAATTTGTAGCTGATTGGCTGAGTGACTTGGCTGGCGTGAACAGAGCATCTTCATGAACACTTCCAGCAGGTTCTAACCACTGGGGAGATGTCATTCCCTAAATCGAAGTTGAGGTGCTGTGACCAAAAGACAATTAAATGGATCTTAGGGAGCCAAAAATTTAAAAATGTCTATCACAGCTGGGTGCGGTGGCTCAATCCTATAATCCAAGCACCTTGGGAGGCTGAGGTGGGAGGATTGCTTGAACTCAGGAGTTCAAGGCTGCCGTGAGCTGTGATCGCACCACCGCACTACAGCCTAGGGGACAGAGTGAGACCCTGTCTCAAAAAAAAAAAAAAAAAGTGTCAGCCAGGCGCGGTGGCTCACACCTGTAATCCCAGGCCTAAGCAGGCGGATCCTTTGAGGTCAGGAGTTTGAGACCACCCCGACCACCATGGTGAAACCCCATCTCTACTAAAAATACAAAAATTAGCCTGGCGTGGTGGCAGATGCCTGTACTCTCAGCTACTCAGGGGGATGCGGCGGGAGAATTGCTTGAACCTGGGAGGCGGAGGTTACAGTGAGCTGAGCTCGTGCCATTGCACTCCAGCCTGGGTGACAGAACGAGTCTCTGTCTCAAAAAAATAAAACAATGTCTGTCACAATTATTATACCCATCTTTCAGATGAGGAAGTTGAGGAGATCAGGATTGAACTTGCTCAAGGTTACACAGCCTGGCCAGAATTTGAACCCAGGCAAGCCCAAGGCCTGAGCCCCAAGCTCTATAAACCTCTTTGGTTTTCTGCTTTTTAATATATTTTTTCTTTCCTGACTCCCAGGGCCCAGAGATGTTTCTGCCGCAGAACCCAGTGCCACAAGCTTGCGGAATAAGGCCAGCACTTGTGGCCCTGAGAGCAGCCTGCCTTGTGGGCCAGATGGAAGAGAGCCAAGCAGGAGGGGAGGAGTCAAGAAGTACGCCAAGACCCTGAGGAAAAGAAGGTCTTTCCTACAGACCGACTACACCTCTCAGGTCTCATTTCCCCTGGTGCCATCAGCCTCCCTGGAGAGTGTAGACGACGTGTGCTACTATGACAGGGAGCCCTACCTGGCCCTTGGTGCACCCTCCCCAACTGTGTCCTCTCTGCAGGACATGCAGGGTGAGCCTGGCCTTCTGGAGACAAAGGCCCTGGGGCTGCTAGCTCCCCTGAGGGAGACCAAGAGCACAAACCCAGCCTCCAGGGTCATGGAGATGGAGCCCGAGACCATGGAAACCAAATCAGTCATCGACTCTCGAGTGTCTTCTATTTCTGCCATTCGCTTCCGGATTGACCCCAACAATAAAGAGAATTCTGGTGTTGTCCCTGTTGCCAGCTCCTCAGCAAGCACTCCTCACAGTTCTAATCCAGGTTCATCTGGCCCAGATACTGCTCAGGCAAGGCCTTCCCAAATCTTACCTCTATCTCAAGACCTGGATGGCACTGCCCCCAAAGAACCCACCATAGAGCATGGGGACAGCTCCTTCTCCCTCTCCAGTGGCGACCCTAACCCAGACAGAGTCTGCCTGGCCAGCAACCCAGGGCTACATAATGTCTCTCAAGGAGACACACTAGAGCTCCAGTTGGAGCCCCATGTCCAGTTGGAAATGGGATTGGAATCTTTTTGTACAAATCATATACAAGAAACTGCCCCCAAATACACAGAGCCTTTGTTGTCTCCTGGAGATGAGCCTAGAAGTGATGAATGTGGAATAAATCCAGGAGAGAAGATAGCTTCTATCCCTACAAAGGAAGAGCAACAAGGACAACTATCTTTGGAAAGAGACAGAGAAGTTACAAACAAAAATGGCACCAAGATATTTCAGGAGGAATCTAGGAAGGATTCAGGTGACTCCCTGGGTGATGTGTCAGATAATGTTTCACAGACTCTTGATATTAATTCTCCAGCTGGTAAAATAGTAACCTCCCTTTCTTTAGATGCTCCTGTAACAGGGACTGAGCAGATCCCACCACATGCCCCTCGAGACCCTCAAGGACAGAGCAGAGAACCCCCAGGGCAAGCCTGCCAGGCTCAAGAACAAAAACTATTCGTAGAGTTGGATTTAGACCCTGATTTCTTTCTTGGGAAGCAGACAATTTCATCAGCCCTCCCTCCAGAGGGGATCAAGGCAGAGACACCTAACCATGTGACAGGGGAAGATACAGCCCATAGGGACAGCCCTGAGTGGGTCTGTTTTAATCCTGGGCCTTCCCTGCCAGAGCCACTACCACGTCCACAAGAGGATCCTCACTTAGAAACTTCAAACCATTGCTTACTCTCAGAAGGCAAAAGTGACAGCTCTAGCATCTGCCTTCCTGCTGAGAAGTCTTTTCTGTGCTTTGCCCCAGAAAGCCGTCCTGAAGTCTCTGCCAGTCTCAGGATGGCTACATCTTTGGGTTTTGCAGGCATGAATGAGATGGTGGCTCCCAGGATAGGGATGGAGCAGTGCAGCTGTCAGTTCTCCTATGCCACATGCTTCCGTGGCCCGCAGCCTGAGACAGAGGAGGAAGACCAGGACTTGGAAGCACACCCCACGGCCCCCCTCACTTCACCGCCCTCTGCGGGAAGCCCGGTGGTTCTGCCCTGGAGGCCTGCCCGAACCCACAGCTGCAGCACTGCACCCCTGTCGAGGAAAAGCCACATCTGGCCAGAGTACTGCTCCAGGGCACTGAGACAGCTGAAAGCCACCCCCGCCAGCACCCCTGAGGGCTTCATCCAGCTCATGGAGAGCTTGCTGGAGCTACAAGACATTTTAGAAACGTCCTGGGGGATTGGAAACAAACATCCCCCAGAGAAGTGCACCTGGCACTTTACCGAAAGCCGGAGCCGCCTCTGCATGGGCTCCCAGAAGCTCCTGTCGAGCTGTCAGCATGTGATCAGAATGGACCAGTCCCCCGAAGAGATGCAGGGGGCCGTGCGTGACACCTTCCAGCACCTGGTCCAACTGGCTGGCCTGTGCTTTCAGTTCACGGACTGTAGCCGCTGCTCCACCCGGCACAGGGAGGCAGCGGGGAACCTGAGGGATGTGGTGTACACCTACCATCAGTTTGTAGAGGCTGCTAAATCGACCTGCGAGAGGGGCTACCATGACCTGAGTGTGAAACTCCTGGCCCGTCAGTGCACGGCCCTCACAGCCGCTGTGTTCTGTTTGACCCAGAAGTTCCGGGCATCCACGGCCCTGTAAGCAGGTCAATGGCCCAAGGGCCTCCTGCCCTTTCTTGCCTTGGACACTTCCCTGAGAAGCCCCTTCCACTTTCCCATCCACCCTCTTCAAATGTTTACTATATAGAGTATTCAAATAAACTGCTGCTTAATCTTGGCCTGAATCATAGAGTTTGAGTCAAAAGCATTCACTTATATTCATTCAACAAACATTCACTGGGTACTGCCTTTGTGCCAGGCCTTGGGATTTACAGATGAGTAAGACAAGTCTCTACCCCTGGTCAGGATGCTTATAGACTCTCAAGGGCACAGATTATTTAGATCACTATTAGCAAAGCGTTTATCGTAAAAGGAGCATACCCAAGGAGTGTAGAAGCAAAAGGAATACTCAAGAAGGCAGGGGTGAGGGAGAAAGGTGGGGGTCACTGAAAAACAGTCTTGACTTCTCATATCACACTTATTTGGCAATAACCTTTGCAAATAGGAGTGAATACCGGTGATATTTAATAGATTCGACCTTCACAAGTTGTTTGCAGCGCCTGCACCAGGAGGCCTGGGATTCTTGGCTGCCCCGCTGCAGCAAGCATAGATTGCCACTAGGTGGCAGGAAGTTCTTTACTTGCAAGGCCACACATGTGCTTTATCTGAAATTGATTGCATCCCTGAATCTTGCACCTTATTCATGTTTTAAATATATAAAAAGTTGAACATTGACCAGGAGCGGTGGCTCACACCTGTAATCCCAGCACTTTGGGAGGCTAAGGCGGGCGGATCACGAGGTCAGGAGATGGAGACCATCCTGGCTAACATGGTGAAACCCCGTCTCTACTAAAAATACAAAAAATTAGCCGGGTGTGGTGGCATGCACCTGTAATCCCAGCTACTCAGGAGGCTGAGGCAGGAGAATCGTTTGAAGCCGGGAGGCGGAGCTTGCAGTGAGCCAAGATTGTGCCACTGCACTCCAGCCTGGGTGACAGAGCGAGAGTCCATCTCAAAAAAAATTAATAATAATAAATAAAAATAAAAAGTTGAACATTAAAGCCTTGAATTAGATTTGCCTTTTTAAGAATATTAAAGCAAAAGAAATATATTGGATACCTTACTTACCCCAGTTGAGCCAGTTTATCCCAGTTCATCTCAGTGGACCTTAGACAAGCCACTTCACCTCTCAGTGCTTTGGTTTTCTTTTCTGCAAATTGGGATACTAATAGTGCCCATTTTATGGGATAGAAATCCAGCAAGTACTCAATCTAGTAAATGATAAATGCTAGTTATAACTGTCAGCTCTTATGGATGTCTATTCTAGTCTGAAACCATACCCTGCATTTTGTTTTTAGACCCCAGGGAAAATGATTTTAAGCCTCCCTTGGGATGCCTCTTTGCCTGGCTTCTCTGTCCAGGCCAAAGGTGGTTTAGTCACTCACCTTAGGCTCTTAGAGTTCATTAAAGGAGTCCCTTGTCCCTCTGGTGCTCCTGACCAGTTGTGGGCTCAGTGCTGCCCCCGTGGCTTTTCCCTAGGGCTCCTCTTCTCCATCCAGCAAAAGCAGGAACAGAGAGGAGAGTGTTAAGTCACACACCTCAGCTCTCTCCAATCAGAAGGAAAACAATACCTGAGAGAAGACGTGAAAAGGCATCCTTCCCATCTCCTGTTACCAATGACTTGTTATTAATAACTAGAAACCAGTTAACCAGTACTTGTGCCAGGAAAAGACATATTTTCTTAGAGGCCTGTTTCTTAGAATACTTTGAATACAATTTAAATGAGGCTCTTGAACACAGATTGGAAGCAGTTTCATGGCAATGAAAAATAGGAACTACAGGACACCAAAATAATAAAAATTGCCTAATGTTAAACAGGACTTGAAACTTTTGCCAGCAGAAATCATTGAAGAGGTAAATCACTCATTTATGTGAACACAACCTATGTGTTCACAAGTTTAGGGGAGGAGCTCGGGACTTCACTCAACAATAATTTTTTTTTTTTTAGATGGAGTTTCACTCTTGTTGCCCAGGATGGAGTGATCTTGGCTCACTGCAACCTCTGCCTCCCAGGTTCAAGCGATTCTCCTGCCTCAGCCTCCTGAGTAGCTGGAATTACAGGCATCTGCTGCCATGCCCAGCTAATTTTTGTATTTTTTTAGTAGAGAGGGGTTTCACCATGTTACCTAGGCTGATCTCAAACCCCTGCACCCAGGTGATCTGCCCACCTTGGCCTCTCAAAGTGCTAGGATTACAGGGGCGAGCCACCGCACCTGGCCTCAATGAGGATTTGAATCCTGGCTTTAGCCTGTGTTATTAGGTGTTTCTCTGGGCCTGTTTCCCCATCTGGATAAAGGAAATAATACTTTTCATTTAATGAGGGCCTACGATGTGGCAGATGCCTTATTTAGATACCTTGAATGCATTTTTCTAATATGGCCAACACCCTAGAGATTGTTGAATAACATATATTCAGCATTATTGTGAAGAATACATAATCATGGAAGGCAGAAAGAAGACTGAAGCTTCCAGCTCAGCGCTCAATAAGTGTTTGTTTCCTTTTTCTTTGCTTCTCCTCCCCTCAAATTCATTAACTGTCTTGAGTTGCTACTGTATGGAGCTGCTATTTTTCTCTACAGTTCCCATGAGGAGAACTAAGTTCCAGAATTGCTGGGAAACCCTTCACTGTTTGTTGAAAAGCTAAAGAAGCAGGGGAAATTGCACTGTTTAGCACTTTCTTTAGAGTCACGCAGCCTCCAACATGAGATAGGCAGAACGGGGACTTGCTACCCTGAAATGCAAGAGTCAATTGTTTAGTGACTAAGAAATGATGGGACATTTACACCTTTCCTTCTTTTTCCCACCCACCATCACATTGGCTGATTCATTTCCTTCAACAAACATTCATGGGATGCCCATGCCAGGTGATCCCTGATGCAGCATTATGAATGTAACTAATTGGGGAAGAATCTTATTATATTTTGAAAAGCTTCTGATAGAGATTAGGTGATACGTGGAGATAGAGGCTTACAACATAAGGCACGGTTCACTCAAGGCCTCCAGAGAGAACAGATAAAGTGCTGTGAGGGGTCTAATGAGAGAGAAGTCATTTTGGGTAAGGGGCAGAGTAGTAATCAGGGAAGGCTTCCTGCAGAAGGCAGCATTAATTAAAACTAGCATGTCAAGAGGTATTTATTGAGTACTGTGTGTCAGGTCCTGGATTTGACAGATAGAATTTGGATATGTCAAGAACGTAGAGAAAAATCATTCATTTACTCTGTCGACAAATATTTACTATGTAGTGGCGCTGGGAATACAACCATGAACACGGCAGACATAGTCTCCTCAAGGAACTTATAATTGTAGAAAAGACACAGAAAAAAAAAATCCATTACTGACTGAGAGGTAACAAAGAAAACAAAAAAAAGATGCCAAGACAGGGATACAATGAACCAATCTTGCCAGAGTGGTCGTCAGGAAAGGCCTTTCTGAAGAGGGAATGCTGAAGCTGGGGCCTAAAGCATAAGAAGCCAGCCATGGAAAAGTGAGAGGAAAGGGAACAGTATTTGCAAGGCTCACAGGGCGTTTGAAGCATTTCAGGATCAGTACAACTGGAACATAGCAAGCTGGAGGAAGAGTGATAGGAGATGAAGCTGGGAGGGGCATGCAGGAGCTGGGTTGTGTAATACAAGACCTCGGGAAGGGGGTTAGATTTTACATCAGGAGAGACACATAATCATATGGCAAACGCATGGAGTGGGGTTTGGGGAAAGCAATGAGACCAGCTAGAAGGTCTTTTCCTCCCACTGGAAAGTGGCCGTGAGCTTATTCAGAGGCAAAGGACACAAGAGTGGTGGCAGGGAGTGGGGGAAAGCGTTCAGCATGGCTCAGTGTGAGGTGCAGGGACTGGTAGGTGTAGTGTGAGCTAAAACCTGAAGGCGTCATTGAAGATCATTTAAGCCACTGTGCAAGCCCCACTGGGGCATTTCAGCAGACAGTGGGAAGCCAGGGCCGTCTCTGAGCAGAGCAGAGCAGAGCAGAGATGTTAAAGCTGGGCTTTAGAAAAAGCCATATGGGGGTGGGGGAGGGGGTCGGGAATGAGTGTTTAGTGTTAGTATTTAAAAATCGCAGCCAGGCACAGTGGCTCACACCTGTAATCCCAGCAATTTGAGAGGCCGAGGCGAGCAGATCGCTTGAGCCCAGGAGTTCAAGACCAGCCTGGGCAACATGGTGAAACCCCATCTCTATTTAAAAAAAAAATAAAAATAACAATAAAAAAGAAAAAGAAAAATTTGTTAAAAAAAAAAAAAAAGAAAGAAAAAAGAAAAGAAAAGAAAGAAATCGCCCTGGAAACTGATAAAGGATGGATTGGAGCATGGATTGGGGATGGGTGGTAGGTGCTGGAGGAGCCCTGGAAAGAAAAGTCCAGAGAGGGAAAGTTGGGCCAAGGAGGAATCCAACCAGGCTGTAGTTTCTTGAACAGGAGTTCGGGCTCATTCAGGTTGGAGTGTCTCTGAATGGGTGAGACCCCTAGGACTGCAGGAGTGAAGGAAGAGTGGCTGATAAGGCCAAGTCTTGGGCAAGCCGATTCGTGTCTTTGATGGAGGAAGAAGAGTGCCCAGGGGCTGGAATCATCCTGATCAAAGCCCTGACATCTCTCTTGTGCGCTGGGGCAGTGGAGAGGGAGGTTGTGTGCTCAGGAAAGGGCTGTGTCAGCTCGAGGGCTCTGCTGGCTATGGCAAAGCCTGGGGAAGGGCAAGGCTGTGGAATGATAGGCGATCCAAATTTGGTTTCACCTGTTAACGAAGGGGAAAAAAGGTGCTAGACTCAGTTAATCTCTTCAGAATTGGGAGGACCTGGGAGGGGAAAGATCTAGTTATGGTAATAGAGATGTTTTTACAGGTGCAAATCCCTCCCGCACCCCCAACACAAAACAGCTTTGCAGGGCCATTTCAAATTAAGGCAATGAAACATATTTTGGGGTAAAAGTTTTTGGTTTCTTTTTCTGTCATGTGATGTCAGGTTGGAATTTGGTATCTTATTGCTACAAAGATTCTGTTCTGCCAGTCCCAGTTGGGTCTAAACTCCGAAAGGGACGGGATATAATATCAGACATGCCCAACGGCCCCGCTCCGCTCCCGCTTCCCAATATGGCCTTAACTAGTTTTTAATGTTTCTTTGGAATCCCCTTGGCCGAGAGGGAGGTCCATTCAGTCGGCTGCGGGGCTTAGAATTTTGTTTTTCTTTTTGTTTCACACACCCCAGTTTCGCAATATCCATAATGTCCAGCCCTTGACAACCAACATAGCACCTGGTCACCTGCAGGAGCCCTGTGAAGTTGGCAAGGGGTTGGTGTTGTGATCGCCGTCTAACAGACGGGGAAACCGGGGCTCAGAGAAGGAGGGCAACCCCCACGGCGGGACGCATCTCCCCAGCGTCAAGGCTGGGAGTAGAAGCCGCAGCCTCCGCTCCGGCCCGGCCCCACGGCTGGACGCAGCTCCCCAGAGCCCGGGCTGGGAGCAGAAGCCACAGCCTCCGCGCCGGCCCGGCCCCACGCGCGGCCGGCAGATGAAAAACTACAATTCCCAGGATGCCATTCCGAGCGGGGTTAGGAAGCGGAAGCGAAGCCGGAGGCGAAATCCGAAGGCGCCGCCGCCGCTGCTGCCTGGGGTGACGGGATCAGGTAAGCCTAGGGGGCTGACTGGGGGCTGCGGGGTTCAGCCTGGGACAGCTGCCTCCCTCGCGGCAGGGCGGACGCTAGGAAAGCAGCGTTTAGCAGTCATGTGGCCTGTGGTACACTACCTTCCTGGGCTTTCCCTTCCTGCCTCTACTCGCACGCGCCGCAGCTTGTGGGCTGGGAGGCACCCGCAGGCGGGGTGCTCTCGGGCTGGAGTCGATGTGCCATCATTTAGCGGCAGCGTAGGTGCCCATCAGGTGGGACTTGGGCTAGCAAAGGTCTGAGGCCTTTGCCAACCTAGGGTGAGGGTGCGGAGTGGAGTATTTATGAACTCAGCAAGTATTTAATGAGCGTCTATAAGCAAACAACACTTGTAGGGATGGAGGAGGTTCCGACAAAAAATAAATAAAATAAGTTATGTTGGATAGTACAAATCTGAATGAGGGGAGGAAGGTAGTCTGTAAGTGTCTGAGGGAAGAGCATTGAGGGTAAAGAGAACGGCGAACGCAAAGGCCCTGAAGGGTATGTTTGAGGAACAGCAAACCAGAGAGTGCAGGGGAAACTGGAAGGTGGACCTTAATGATCTGCATAGGTCATTGTATGGATTTGGGCTACTTACCTTAAGTGAAATGGAGAGTACTGCAGGGTTCTAAGCAGAAGAGCGTGATTATCAAACACTTAGGATGCTCACAGGCTCAGCACTAAGTGTGTACAGGTGAATTGTTCCCTGGCTTTATAATCTAGTGGGGAAACAGGCAGCTGTCATGCAAGGCTGGGTCAGATAGTTGGAGCCCCATGAAAGCTGAACGAATGTCATCCCCAAGTACCCAGGATGTACTGTTCTGTCAGGTGCTTAGTAACTTTGTTGAATGAAAGTAAGGAATAGTCCCAGTTTTGAGCACTGGACCCACAATGGAGACTCAGAAAAGATTTTGAGTGAAGAAACGGGAAATAAATGAAATCTCACTTCTTAATACTGTTAACAATGGCAATTAAATTTCAAGCTGAATGTGAGAGGGGGACAAACATTCAAACCAGAGCAGCAGTCAGATTCATGCAGATAGGAAATGTAAAGGTGCTGCCAGGATTGGGTAATGGACAGTTACATAAAGATCACAGAGTTTCACTTTAGGAAAATGAACAAGCTCTGGAGATGGATAGTAGTGATGGTGGCAAACAATGTGGATGCTCTTAGTGTGTTTTTAGCTGCACATTTACAAATGGTTAAAATGCTAATTCCTGTGTCAAAACAAAACAAAACAAAACAAAAAAAACTAAATCTGGGCGTAGATGCCCCACACAGATTGAGCAGATCTCTGCTTCTGTGATGTCCAACTTCACCTTTGCTTTCTGAGGATCCCTAGGTGGCAATCACCTAATCAGTATTTACTGAGCTTCCATTCTGTTCCAGGCCTTATGCCAGTTAACAGATATACAAAGATACAAAAGGGGTGGGCTCTGCCTTCAGGAGTGTTAGCTTGTTTTATTACTCTTCTGGTGGTGGTTGGAGTTGTTTTTATTTGATTTTCAAGATTATTGCATCCCAAGTTCCTGGTCTAAGAAACATTCTCAGGGACTACAGAGATTTGGAGAAGCATGAGGTAAAACGAGGGGAAAAGAAAGGAAGGGAGTGGGAGTGGTGGCGGTAAATTTCAGTTCAATTCAACAAAAAATAAACACTGCTGTTTTCAAGGAACTATACTGTGAACTCTTCAGTGTTTAGGTAAATGTAGGTATAAGCCCTCCTACAAAGGAATTCAGTTTGATAGGAGAGAAAATACCAGCACAGACTTTCCAGTTTTTAAGAACAACAGTGGAAGTCTGTAGCTCCTCGGATCTCCTATCCTCGATCTCTTTTCTCCTCCTCAGCGAGACTACCTCCAGAGAGAGCTCCAGAGAGCCTCCCAGTCATTCCCCAACAGGCCCCGGCATACAGGAGGAGCTCAGTGGAATGTTTATGAACTAATGAATGGTCAACACAGGTAAAAATATGAAATGCTTTGAAGTTTAAAGGAGGAAGAGATCACATGGCTATTAACAAATTAGCATTTATTTAACAAATTGGTGTTGGTTTTCTCACCCTAATAAAATGAAGTTGTCAGTTAAGGATTAGTTTATCTTTTCATTTGTTCTTTTCTGAATGCCTATATGCAGAAAAATGCAGGTGACTGATGGTTGGCATAACAGTCTGTTCAGTCATCCAAAAAAACTGTCATAACAGGGGTCTAGATATCTTTTGTTAAAAATACATGTTTATGGGCTGGGTGCAGTGGCTCACTCCTGTAATCCCAGCACTTTGGGAGGCTGGGGTGGGCGGATCACTTGAGATCAGGAGTTCGAGACCAGCCTGGCCAACTTGGCAAAACCTGGTCTTTACTAAAAATACCAAAAAATTAGCCTGGTGTGGTTCATGCCTGTAGTCCCAGGTACTCGGGAGGCTGAGACATGAGAGTCACTTGAACCTGAGTGGTAGAGGTTGCAAGGAGTTGAGATGATGTCACTGCACTCCAGCCTGGGTGACAGAGCAAGACTATCTCAAAAAAAAAAAAAATAGGCCGGGCGCGGTGGCTCAAGCCTGTAATCCCAGCACTTTGGGAGGCCGAGGCGGGTGGATCACGAGGTCAGGAGATCGAGACTATCCTGGCTAACACGGTGAAACCCCGTCTCTACTAAAAATACAAAAAACTAGCCGGGCGTGGTGGTGGGCGCCTGTAGTCTCAGCTACTCGGGAGGCTGAGGCGGGAGAATGGCATGAACCCGGGAGGCGGAGCTTGCAGTGAGCCGAGATCACGCCACTGCACTCCAGCCTGGGAGACACAGCGAGACTCTGTCTCAAAAAAAAATATATATATATATATATTTTATATATATATATATGTGTATATATATATATGCACCAGCACAGTGGCTCACACCTCTACCCAGTGACTGGGAAGCTGAGGTGTGAGGATGGCCTGAGGCTAGGAGTTCAATACTGGCCTGGGCAACATAGCAAGACCTATATCTTAAAAAAAAAAAAAAAAAAAAAATATATATATATATATATAAATAAAAAATCAACTTCACTGTTCATTCATGTGGAGTGCTTCTGAAATGTTTAAGAATAGCTTGGATTTTTTGTTTTGTTTTTGAAACATGGTTTGCTCTGTTACCCAGGCTGAAGTGCAATGGCACTTCATTGTAGCCCACTGCAGCCTCGATCTCCCGGGCTCAAGCGATCTTCTGGCTTCAGCCTCCCAATAGCTGGGACTACAGGTGTGCATCACCATGCCCATCTAATTATTTTTTATGGAGATGGGGTCTCACTTTGTTCCCCAGGCTGGTCTTGAACCCCTAGGCTCAATTGATCCTCCCTCCTTAGCCTTCCAAAGTGCTGCGATTACAGGCATGAGCTTCTGCGCCCAGCCAGCTTGGCATTTTCCTCATTTCTCTGGAAATATGACATACATTATGAAATTTTATACATGCCACTAATTCTTTGTGATAGAGTCTGTTGTAAATATGTTTAAAAATTAATTTGTACTGGGTTTTAAAGGATTTCTAAACAGAAATAAACTTTAGCCTAGGCAGACAAATGGATACAAATTTCAAATCTATAATTCTGAAAATCTGGAAGGTAATTTACTTGGTCATCTTCAGGAATGTATCTGGTGGTCACATGTTCACATGATATGTCACAAATAACCAAAACTACTCAGAAGATTTACCTTTTAAGAACAACTGTAAGAACAACACTGAAGGGGTTGTGAATAGTAGTTAACAACAGCAAGTATTTCGTGAGTACTTGTTTTATATCAGTAAGTGAAAGGTATCTAATTCTTGCAACAATCCTGGGAGGTGGTTTTATCCCATTTCGTGAGAGACTCTATGGCAGAGACTTAAATCTTCTAGATATTGTCCCATCATTCACAAGTGGCAAGCTAGGAAGTGTGTCTGAATTCTAAGAATGCTATTTTTCCACTTAAACCTATTTAAGTGTGTCTGAACTGAAAACAACTACAATTTGGCCCAATTTTGAGCATTTGATGGAGTACAAGAAAAAAGGCAATGTGAACTCAACACTAGAAATGTTTTCCAAACACAGGAGTCAAAATGGAAAAGAAAATATAATTCTAGGACACTAGCCATCTCTACAGTGAATGATATTTATGGAGTTATAATAATATAAATGCAGTTTACAGCCAGGTGCAGTGGCTCACACCTGTAACCCCAGCATTTTGGGAGGCTGACGCAGGTGGATTGCTTGAGCCCAGGAATTCCAGACCAGTTTGGATAACATGGTGAAACACTGTCTCCACTAAAAATACAAAAATTAGCTGGGTATGGTGGTGCATACCTGTAGTCCCAGCTACTCATGAGGCTGAGGTGGGAGGATGACCCGAGCATGGGAGGTCAAGGCTGCAGTGAGCTGTGATTGCACCACTGCACCCCAGCCTGGGCAACAGAGTTGAGACCCTATCTCAAAAAATAGTTTACAAATTTGGTTTACAAATTTTAGAAAATACCACAGGGATAGACAAAGCACTTAATTGTTTTGTCAGGGCAAAATGTAAAACCTACCTTGACCATATAAAATTAAAGGCTCAGTTGGAAAATTAAAGGAGGAACAGAGATAGAAATATAAGGGTGTTTATGTTCACAGCCTAAAGATATTGGGGAGTCAGAAATACTATGTCTTGAACAAGAAACAGAAGTTTAAAAATATTCTTAAAAGTATTAAAGACTTCTGGTAATTGTTATGACAGAAGGAATGGGTATTGGACTTACCTTCCTACAATAAACTATAAAACCGGACAAAGGATATGAAGAAATTGTTTTCAGGTATTGGGCAGTAGTCAGGACAAGACTGTAATCCTTGAGGGAGAAGAATCACACAAGCGAAGCCCCACAGTCACCCTGGCTTTCTACCTGAGGGTATATAGTGACATGGAGCCCATACAGAGTGCATCGGTGTCATTGAGTGGAGGAAACAGTTGAATTTAGGGCTGCTGAGATGGCTGCATACAGCAGGGTACTGGCAAGGAGGGAGCTGTGTAGCAAAGGAGCTCCAGAAATCTGCGTAGGGGTCCCCAGATGGTGATGCTGTGGAACATTTGGAATGCTCATACATTGCTGACAGGCAGTGTAAAATGGTATAATACTTTGGGAAATGGATGGTTGTTTCTTATGAGTTAAATACACACCTATCCTATGACCTAGCAATTCTACTCTTAAAACTTAGTCAATGGATGTGAAAACATATGTCCACAAAAACACATCTATGAAAATGTTCATAGCAGATTTATTCCCCAAGCTGGAAAAAATCTCACATGCCCATCAACAGAATAAATTGTGATATAGTCATACAGTGGAATGCTATTCAGCAATAAAAAAGCAACTACTGATACATACATGTGTAAATCTCAAATATTTTAAGGGGAAAAAAGTCAAGTGCTAAAGAGCACATAATGTTTGCATCTATTTATATGAAGTTGTATAATAGATACAGATAATTCATGGTTATAGCAAACAACAGTGGTTGCCTTTGGCAAGTTGTGGGAATGGGATGAAGACTGATTTGGAAAGTGGAGAAGAAAGTTAAACTTTCTGAAGTGAGGCCAGGCGCGGTGGCTCACGCCTGTAATCCCAGCACTTTGGGAGGCCAACGTGGTGGATCACTTGAGGTCAGGAATTCGAGACCAGCCTGGCCAACATGGTGAAACTTCATTTCTACCAAATATACAAAAATTAGCTGGGCAAGGTTGTGCGCGCCTGTAGTCCCAGCAACTCAAGAGGCTAAGGTGGGAGAATCGCTTGAACCCAGGATGTGGAGGTTCCAGTGAGCTGAGATTATGCCACTGCACTCCAGCCTAGGCAACAGAGTGAGATTTCGTCTCAAAAACAAACAACAAAAACTTTCCGGGGTGATGGAAATGTTCCATATCTTGACAGGATTGTCAGTAACACAGGCCTTATACATTTGTTAAAGCTCGTTGAGTTAATATATTTTACCACACACACAAATTCATTAAACTGTACTCTTAAAATCTTTGCCAGAGAAATGTAAAGATCAAGGTAACCTGATCTCAAAAAAATTTCAAAATCAAGGTAACTAATGAAGAATTAAAAATAATAGGCCAGGTGCGGTGGCTCACACTTGTAATCCCAAAACTTTGGGAGGCCGAGGTGGGCGGATCACCTGAGGTCAGGACTTCGAGACCAGCCTAACCAACATGGTGAAACCCCATCTCTACTAAAAATACAAAAATTAGCCGGGCCTGGTAGTCCCAGCTACTGGGGAGGCTGAAGCAGGAGAATTGCTTGAAGCTGGGAGGCGGAAGTTGCAGTGAGCTGAGATCGCAACACTGCACTCCAGTCTGGGCGACAGAGTGAGACTCTGTCTCAAAATAAATAAAAATAATAGGGGTTGATTGGGAGCAGTGGCTCACACCTGTAATTCCAACACTTTGCGAGGCCGAGGTGGGAGCTCAGGAGTTGGAGACCAGCCTGGGCAACATAGGGAGACCCCCATCTCTGCAGAAAATTTAAAAATTAGCCAAGCATTGTGATGCATGCCTGTAGTCCTAGCTACATGGGAGGCTGAGGCGGGAGGATTGCTTGAGCCCGGCAGGTTGAGGCTGTAGTGAACCATGATTATGCCACTGCACTCAAGCTCGGGTAACAGTGAGACCTTGTCTCAAAAATAGTAATAATAATAGTAGGGACTGATTTAAGCGATTTGAATTCTTAGGTTTCATAGCGAGTCAATACATTCAAAGCTGATGAATCATGAAATAATGATATAAGCATATGAGTTCAGGTTAAGGAGTTAAGTACCAAAAGAACGAAAAACAACTGGTTAACAAGGGTTGCCACTAGAGGTGGAAGGGATAGGAGTGTGGATTATTACTTTTCATTATAAATAGGTCTTTTTACCATGTACATGAATCATACTGCATAGACTTACACTTTTTAAGATGTATTTTTCATAAAATAGTGGTTGTGTGACTACACTCAGAGGACCAGCCATAGGTAATGGTCACATCATTCTTGGTCTATGACACTTGACCATTTACTAAAGCATTTCTTTCTTTTCTTTTTTTTTTTTTTTTGAGACGGAGTTTCACTTTTGTTGCCCAGGCTGGAGTGCGATGGCATGATCTCGGCTCACCGCAACCTCCGCCTCCCAGGTTCAAGGGATTCTCCTGCCTCAGCCTCCCTAGTAGCTGGGATTGTAGGCATGTGCCACCACGCCCGGCCAATTTTGTATTTTTAGTAAAGACAGGGTTTCTCCATGTTAGTCAGGTTGGTCTCGAACTCCTGACTTCAGGTGATCCACCTGCCTCGGCCTTCCAAAGTGCTGGGATTACAGGCGTGAGCCACCGCGCCCGGCCGACTAAAGCATTTCTCACTCATATCATTCTTAGATTTTGAACTCCACTTTGAAATTATGACATCATTTGTTAAGTGTTCTGTAACAGTGCTTGTCCATAGTTTTCAACCTCAGCACTTCTGAGGGATATTAAATATTTTCATTGGTGACTGTGGCTTTCTACTGCAGGTGGTACTCAGCTGAGTTGGAGGGAATACATAGTTTAAAAAAACTAAGTCTGATACATACCAACTACCTAAAAGAATTCTTGGTTTCATGTCACTCTACTGTATATTTTGGTTCATCCTCCCAGAATGTCTCTAGTATAGTACCCTATTTATAATAGGTGTTCAATAAATATTTGCTAAAGGAAGGATTTTGAAAATAAACTGGTTGAAACATAATGGGGGAGGTGACGTGGCTTTTGCAATCTCTGTCCTACTCTCAAATCATATAATGCATTTTAAAGTACACAATAAATAACTTGGTTATCTGTGTCACTGCAGCAGTAGATAATCATTGATTGCTTGGAGATGTCAGGTGTTGTGCATGTCCTCTAAGAAGTGCATCTGGGGCCGGGCACAGTGGCTCATGCCTGTAGTCCCCACACTTTGGGAGGCTGAGGTGGGTGAATCACTTGAGGTCAGGAGTCTGAGACCAGCCTGGCCAACATGGTGAAACCCCGTCTCTACTAAAAATACAAAAATTAGCTGGACTTGGTGGCAGACGCCTGTAATCCCAGCTACTCAGGAGGCTGAGGCAAGAGAATCACTTGCACTCAGGTGGCAAAGTTTGCAGTGAGCTGAGATCACGCCATTGCACTCTAGCCTGAGTAACAAGAGTGAAACTCTGTCTCAAAAAAAAAAAAAAAAAAAAAAAAGTGTATTTGGCTTCCTTACTACTGAACTGTTTCTCTGCTGAATCATTTCTCTGGAAGACACAAGTTTTTCTCAGTCCAGTAAATCTGGTTCAGTATTTTACACACTTCTGATCTTTTGGTAACACAATAACACTTTGTTATTTGGATGTAGGGAGATACCTATGTTAGTGAAATAATGTA
The DNA here is from genome assembly GCF_043159975.1 of Macaca nemestrina. NCBI lineage: Eukaryota > Metazoa > Chordata > Mammalia > Primates > Cercopithecidae > Macaca > Macaca nemestrina. The sequence goes on from NC_092138.1 coordinate 67,139,987, forward strand.
ATAGCTTACATAATTGTGCCTTTTTCCAGTCTGGTTGAAAGAACAGAGGACTAAGCACATGGACTGGAGATTGGAAGGGAGTACTCAGAAAGTAGAATCACCTGTGCTGCAGGGGGAAGAAGGCATCCTAGAGGAGACAGGTGAAGATGGACTTCCTGAAGGCTTCCAGCTTCTGCAGATTGATGCGGAAGGCGAGTGCCAGGAGGGAGAGACCCTGGCCACAGGCAGTACAGTATGGTGCTCGGTGAGTGTAGTGAATTGCCTGGCCATTGGCCTTGAATGATGGAATGTCTCAGACACCCCTGTTTTAAGGATGGATATTGGTAGTGAAAAGAGAAACTGGGAATGAGTTTTGTGTATTCTAAGTGATGAATTAATTTTCTGCTAACTGGTTTAAAGTTTTAGTTTCATTTGAGTCATAGGAAAAGTAAATAAAGTTCAAAAGGAATTTTTGATACACCTCTGAAAGGTCAGGAAATCTAAACTCCAGGCCCTGTCACTAATGAATTTTCTGTGACCTTGACCAGGTCACATCTCTTTTTCTGGGGCTCTGTTTTCTCTAAACACGATCCAATCTAGGTTTGTTTTTATGAGTAATTTCCTTTTTCTCGCCAAACTTTATATATAAATGAGAAAAAATAAGTAAATGTTTCTAATGTTCATTTTCCTTTTTTGGTGCTTATGAAGTTCTCAAACAATTTTGTTTTCTGGATAATATAAGAAAAATGTCCAGAGAAAACAGAGACACTGGGAAAAGATAGTTGCAGCAAAGAAGAGCAAAAGAAAGCAAGAAAAAGAACGAAGAAAAGCCAATCGTGCAGAAAATCCAGGTGACAATAAATGAGACTGCTGGTATAATCATATTTATTTTTTAGCAAACGTGTCTGCATGTTCCAAGGAGAGTAGGAATTTTGTTTAAGTAAAAAGAGGCATCTGGGATGTGGGACCCACTGTCCTATTTTCTTGGGAATCAAAACATCAAAGAAAGCAAAATTTGCGGCTGGGCACGGTGGCTCACGCCTGTAATCCCAGCACTCTGGGAGGCCAAGGTGGGTGGATCACGACCGTCCTGGCTAACATGGTGAAACCCCATCTCTCCTAAAAATACAAAAAATTAGCCAGGTGTGGTGGCGGGCACCTGTAGTCCCAGCTACTCGGGAGGCTGAGGCAAGAGAATCTCGAACCTGGGAGGTGGAGGTTGCAGTGAGCCGAGATTGAGCCACTGCACTCCAGCCTGGGCAACAGAGTGAGACTGCGTCTCAAAAAAAAAGAAGCAAAATTTAAGGTTGCGTTTCAAATATAAACTGTCTGATTAGCGTATGTGTTTATAAGCTCAGAATAGATGGAATGATACCAGCAACAGTATCATTTATTCAGTACTCTGTGCTAGGTTCAGTTCTAAGAATTTTACGTGGATTACCTCAGTGGAGAGGAGCTATTATTATCATTCCCATTTTGTAGGTGAAGAGACTGAGGCTTCGAGAAATTAAGTAACATAATTACGCCCAAGATAATTTAGCTAATCAGTGAACAAACTGAATTTGGATTTAAACCCTGCTGTGTGCTCCAGAGCCCATACTCCTCCCCGCTCTGCTATGTGTAAATCTCCTAATGAACGAATACCTTATACCGCTATCAAGTTTCTCTTTATATGCAAAAAACAAAAACAAAAACAAAACTCACCTGGCTAGGGAGATTTGTTTCTTATATAGTATTATTCCTCTGGTTTTCCACTTTTATTTCTTTCTGATCTTTCTGCTTTAGGCATCTGCCCCCAGCACAGCAAACGTTTCCTGAGAGCTCTAACCAAAGAGAAACTTTTGGAAGCCAAACACTCAGGACCAAGACTGTGTATCGATTTGAGTATGACCCACCACATGTCAAAGAAGGTAGAACATCCACTGGAATTCCTGCTCGCATGAGGGAGGCCCAGAAGGGTGCAGCTTTCACAAAGAATATGGCCAACTCCAGCTTCTGGGATTCCTTAGTAAACTAGGAAAGTGTTTGATTTCCTATACTGGATTACTCAGTTCCAAGGTGGCTGTTGTAAAGAATCTGGAAGAGAATATATGTAGTTTGGTTTAGTTTGCAAATTTTTACCTTGTCTTTTGTTTCAAGCCCAACATCTTTGCCTCTTTGTTCATGATGTCCTCGGTCTGGATGGAACCTTTCAGGTTCAGTTTGCCAGACACTGAATCTTTGGGAAGAGGAGTATTTGCTTGGTAGCACGTTGTGGGAAGATTAGCTGGTGGAAGAATTTTTTGCAACGTGTGTGTTTTTTTTGTTTTTGTTTTTTTGAGATGGAGTCTTGCTCTTGTCACCCAGGCTGGAGTGCAATGGCACAATCTCAGCTCACTGTAACCTCTGCCTCCCAGGTTCAAGCGATTCTTCTGCCTCAGCCTTCTGAGCAGCTGGGATTATAGGCACCCACCACCGTACCCGACTAATTTTTTTTTCTTTTTTATTGAGACGGAGTCTCACTCTGTGGCCTGGACTGGAGTGCAGTGATGCAATGTTGGCTCACTGCAAGCTCCGCCTCCTGGGTTCACGCCATTCTTGTGCCTCAGCCTCCCAAGTAGCTGGGACTACAGGTGCCTGCCACCACACCTGGCTAATTTTTTGTATTTTTGGTAGAGATGGGGTTTCACCATGTTAGCCAGGATGGTCTCAATCTCCTGACCTTGTGAGCCACTATGCGTGGCTAACTTTTTTGTATTTTTAGTAGAGATGGGGTTTTGCCATGTTGGCCAGGGTGGTCTCAAACTCCTGACCTCAGGTGATCTGCCCGCTTCTGCCTCACAAAGTGCTGGGATTACAGGCATGAGCCACCATGCCCAGCCTCAATGTATGCGTTTTAACTGATGCTCATTCACCCCATTGATGAGGGAAGGATTCCCACACTAGAGTTCTGAGAATGGCAGAATGCATGACACCTGACACTGGACAGATGCGATTCACAGCAGTTCCTGAGTCTCATATACTTACAGCCCGGGGAGAAAGATACTGTATACCATACAGGGCCAAGTGGGGATTGTAATCAAGAACAGAATGAACAACAAGGGGCTGTGTGAGGTGGGCTTTGTAGTATCTAGGGGGTGAGGTGCCCCCTGGTTACTATAGGAGGATGTGATTGGCTTGTTTGGAGAATTCCATGGGCTGGCAGGGAACTAAAACTCACTCCTTAGGGATAAACAGAGACTATGCCTTGGACCCTTGATAAAAAGGATTTTTTTTTAAAGCTAGGAGACCTTATTTACGGGAGCAGAGTTGGGAGGGGAGCTTACTATTAGGCTATTTGAAGTATTCCCAGTTCTGACAGATGTCAAGGCAGCACATAATATTGGGCCTTAATTTTAGGCCTTATATCACAGTATGTAAATTTTAAACTCTCTTTTCAGACATCTATTGTATGTGCTAGTGTTTGCATATTTTTCAGATAAGTTAGGAAAACTGCAGATCTGAGGTTCTTACCTGAAACTTCTAACTCTAGCCCTCTAAAAATGTTAACCAAGAATTCCCTACTATTAGGCTGGGCACAGTGGCTCCTGCCTATAATCCCAGCATCTTGGGAGGCTGAGGCAAGAGGACCACTTGAGGCCAGGAGTTCCTGCCTATAATCCCAGCATCTTGGGAGGCTAAGGCAAGAGGATCACTTGAGGCCAGGAGTTTGAGATTAGCCTAGGCAATACAGCAAGAACCTGTCTCTAAAAAATTAAAAATTAACCAGGTATGGTGGCCTGTACCTGTAGTCCCAGCTAGTCAGGAGGCTGAGGTAGGAGGATCACTTGAGCCCAGGAATTTGAGACTGCAGTGAGCTATGATTGTACCACTGCACTCCAGCCTGGGTAACAGAGCCAGACCCTGTCTCAAAAAAAAATCCATACTGTTTAATTAAGATAGCAGATTAAATCAAACCCAGAGTCTTTTTTTCCTATCCAACAAATCAAGCTAAATTGTGAAACTGCTTTTATGTAAGAGCATTGTCTGTGATTCAGGGTAAAAAGTTAAAACTTCCAACCCTATTGCATCTCCTGAAGTTAGGAAGAAGGTACCAAATTTATCTGATGTTCTATAAACATTTCTGTATATTAATCAAACCTCTTTAATAACTTAAATAGTATTACATAAGATTTTAGATAAAAGCTAAAATAAGAATTTCATATATTAAACATTTAACAGCAAGGCCAGCAGGAGGGCAAATTCTCAGTTTTCCACTACCTCACTGTTTCCGGACTCGTATCATTATCTTTTGTCTGTAAGGTGCAATACCACAAGGTATAACACACGCACACATGTACTCCTAGTTCATGGGGTTTTCTGGAGTAGCGTTCAGTGAACTGATTGTAGCCATTTCTTGATAGCTAATTTAGAGTGAGTTGCCATGTTTTCGCCCTGAGTTGTTCTTACTTCTTTGAAGGAATTAAGTAGACTGGCTGGACAGATTCGAAGGTTGTATGGTTCAAACAAAAAAGCTGACAGGCCATTTTGGATCTGCCTCACTGGATTCACAATAGACAGTCCCCTTTATGAAGAGTGTGTGAGGATGAATGATGGATTTTCTAGTTACCTGGTAAGTCTCTTTTTGCATATTATTTGAATTGTCATCTGAAAAGTTTTTGTGGGTAATAGCATTTTTTAAAATGTACTTTTTCATATATATAATGTTATATTTTCAGTATTGAAGTCTAAAAAGTTCAGAACCTCTCATTAGGTCTTACATTTAAAATTTTTTCTCATCCTCCTACTGCATTGGCAAAGTACTGTTACCAGAGTCTAGGACTATATTTTGTATCCTGTATATTTTATGCTAGACTGTATACTCCAGGAATATTTTTGGGAAATGCCGTGACTCCTTTCTTGTTCTCATTAATGGTGAACTGGGAAACATGAGTTTTGGGGGAAGAGAAGGAATCCTTTTAGAAGTAATGCAAATTTAAGATAAGTTTTAGGGAGTACTAAGGTACTTTTCACCTCTCTTTAGGATCTCATACATTTAGTGATACATATACATGCAAGAACCCAGATGAGTTTCTCAGAAATGTCACTGAAAATGCCCAGTGTGTTTGCATTGTGTAGCTGAGACAGCAGTTGTGGCCTTCCCCAGGAAGGTCCACGGAAGATGAATGTGAAGGGTGCATTGCACAGGGCTGCACAGCCAGCTGTTTTGCTGTTACTGTCTTCACAGTCTCTCTTGTGGTGCAGCTAGTTCCAGTTTTCTTCTATGTACTTTTTAAAATGATTATTTTTCAGAAGCCAAACAGTTCCTTTTACAGGTCCACATAGTTCCCTTACTTTCCTGTCTTCTTGCCTTTCTTAGGTGATTCCCTCAGTTTTGAGTTCTTCTCCTTTTGTGTATGTCAGTATTATCTCTTTTGAGGCCAGGCATGGTGGCTCACACCTGTAATCCTAGCACTTTGGGAGGCTGAGGCAGGTGGATTGTTTGAGCTCAGGAGTTCGAGACTAGCCTAGGCAATATGGCAAAACCCCACCTCTACTAAAAATACAAACATTAGCTGGGTACAGTGGTGCGTGCCTGTAGTCCCAGCTACTCAGGGGGCTGAGGCTGGAGGATCACTTGAACCTGAGAGGCAGAGGTTGCAGTGAGCCTAGATGTGCCATGGCACTCCAGCCTGGGTGACAGAGCCAGACCCTGTGGTTTTTTTTTTTTTTTTTTTAAATCTCCTTTCAGAAACCCAGTTCCAGCATTTCCTTCCCCAGAAGGTCATCCTGATGTTGTTACTCCCTCATCGGTAGTCCTGGAACATGCTCCCCGTACCTCTGTCAGAACCCCATGTCGCTGTCTCATTTCAAATAGGTTTGAATGTCTGTGTCTACTTTCCCTCCTAACTAAGTACTTTCTGAGAAGCAGCTGTCAGTCTGTCACACATGCAGTTCCTTGATAAACCTAGAGCTATGCCTGATAGAAACTCAAAGCCCAGTAACTAGCTGTTGACCTTTGAGCTTTTTTTTTTTTTTTTTTTTTAGCCAGGCTAGAGTGCAGTGGCATGATCTTGGCTCTCTGCAACCTCCGCCTCCTGGGCTCAAGCCATCCTCGCATCTCAGACTCCTAAGTATTATAACTGGGACTACAGGCACATGCCACCATGCCTGGCTAACTGTTTTGTATTTTTAGTAGAGACTGGGTTTCACCATGTTGCCCAGGCTGGTCTTGAACTTCTGAGCTCAAGTGATCCTCCCGCCTCAGCCTCCCAAAGTGTTGGGATTATGGGCGTGAGCCACCCCACCTGGCCGTGAGCTGTTTTAACATTGGACTGTTTGCATTTTCAGCTAGATATAAAAGAAGAAGACTGCTTTAGTTTATTTCCTCTGGAAACCCTTGTGTACCTGACTCCTGACTCAGAACATGGTATGTAGTTGAATGCATGGATTCGTATAGCCCATTGTTCCTAACACTGTGTTTCATTATTCCCTGTGGCAGAATTTATTAAAGCCCCTCAAGAAGGACACCCCTTCCCCCCACAAAAAAAAGTAATGTACATGAGCTGCGCTCCTCTTATGGGCAGGTGCCTTGCTGGATGCTTTGATATGTCTTACTGTGTGGCTCACAGCTCACAGACTTAGGGTTTCCATGCTCATCCGGGCCTTGTGTACTGCCTGCCAGTCTTTCCCAGTATCCTTGGTCAGCTGTCCCACTAGCCCTTCTTGGATCAACATTAGATCTATTTTTTCCTAGAAAATCATTCATTCCACGTAATTTTTAAATATATTGGTATTCAGTTGATCATAGTATTCTCATATAATTATTTCACATTCTTCTGTAGTTTTAATTTTGTTTCCTTTCTGAATCTAATGTTGATTTGGGTCTGCTTGCCTTTTTCATGATTAGCTATGCCAACAGTTTGTCTGTTTTATTGGCCATTTTAGAAAATTAGCTTTTGGTTTTATTGAGCAAGTTTCTTTTTGTTTTCTATTGAATTTCTACTTTTATTGTTAATAATTCTTTCATTTTGCTTTCTTTGGATTTACAAATTATAAAACAGATTTGATCTCATTGGCCTTCATTTTTTCATTAGCTCTTGAAGATGTTGATCTAAACAAAGTTTACATCCTCGGTGGGCTTGTGGATGAAAGCATTCAGAAGGTAAGTATTACATTTCAGCCCCAACATCTGTGTTTTAAAAAGCAGTGCTTACTTTTAGAGGCATGTGCTCTGTCATAATCTCATCTAGAGGATCTAAGAACTCAGAGGGAACAGGAAGAAAGCCATCCCCATGAGGTTGGCCCTCTAGCCGGTGAAGTTCCCTCTCTCCTCATGAGCAATGTCAGCAAAATCAAGAGTTGGGAACTAGACTGGGCACTATTTGGTAATTACATAAATAGCCATTGTTGAGCTTCTCCAGTTCTGCAAGGAAAACTCTCATCTTGACAAGTAAGCATCGACTCAACATTCTTACTGGCTGTTTGTTCTTTGAGAGAGTAGTTTGCTCCTTCTCACGTTGACCTCTCTGCTGAAATAGTCTTCTATCCCAAAACTTCAAACTCCTAGAATTATCCACATTCTTTTTGGTTGGAGTTTTAGAGGAATAATTGGGTTGTCACTGGAATTTTGAAATATGTTTCTTTTATATAGCTATTTGTCAAGATAAGCTTGTTTATATTTACTAATTAACATATTACATAGATAAATAATAAAGATTGATATATAAATATAAAAGAGTAGAGTGAAAAATAAGTCTTTTTCCTACCTTTGTCTTCCAATTCCCTTCCTCTGAGGCAACCAATGTCAAGTTTTCTTGTGTATCCTTCTTGAGACATTATATGATCACAAAATATGTGTGGGTATATTTTACATATATGTAGATGTGTGCTATTTGTTCCTGTATGTATGAGATGTACATATATTTAACACAGATGATAGGTTAATTTAATTAAATTTATTTTAAAAACATTAGTGTTCCATGACTCCATAGTGATCATCTAAAAAATGAGCAGGGGCTGCTTATAGAAGAATGCCAGCTAATAAGAAATGCATAATAGAATTAGAAAATCATCATTTTGTCACTCCTAATATAATCATTGACTCAGACAATTGAAAGAAAGGTTGTGGAGGAACTGGCTATTTACATGGTCTCAAAGTATCACCCTACAGATAACAAAGGCAAAGATTTACCATTACAATAAAGCATTCTGGTGGTCACCATCTTATCCAAACTTGATCAAACTTAGTATCACCCATAGAGGTACAATCTCTGCCTCCTGAGGTGAAGTATTCTTGCCAGAAAATGTTTTTTCTTTTTTCCTTTTGAAGCAGGGCCTTGCTCTGTTGCCCAGGCTAGAGTGCAGTGGAGTGATGATGGCTCACTGCAACCTCACCTCAAATTCCTGGGCTCAGGCAATCCTCCCACCACCTCAGCCTCCTGAGTAGCTAGGACTACAGGCCCATGCCACCACACCTAGTTAGTTATTAATTTCTTTTTTTGAGACATGGTCTCACTCTGTTGCCCAGGCTGGAGTGCAGTGGTGTGATCATGGCTCACTGCAGCCTCAATCTCCTGGGCTCATTCAGACCACCTGCCTCAGCCTCCTGGGTAGCTGAGACTACAGGTATGTGCCACCATGCCCAGCTAATTTTTATATTTTTTGTAGAGACAAGAGTCTCGCCATGTTTCCCAGGCTGGTCTTGAACTCCTGGACTCAAGCAGTCTACTCACCTCAGCCTCCCACAGTGCTGGGATTACAGGCATGAGTCACTGTACCTGGCCTCATTTTTGAATTTTTTTGTAGAGACAGGGTCTCACTTCATTGCCCAGACTGGTCTCAAACTCCTGGACTCAAGCAATCCTCCTGCCTCAGCCTCCCAAATTGCTGGGATACAGGTGTGAGCCACTGTGTCCAACCTCGTTTTTAAATTTTTTTGTAGAGACAGGTCTCACTGTGTCCAGCCTCGAACTCTTGGACTTAAGCAATCTCCCATCTCAGCCTCCCAGAGTGCTGGGATTATAGGTGTGAACCCTCTCACCTGGCCCAGAAAATGGTTAAGCTGAATTTAATCATGAGGAAACAGACAAATCAAAATGTGGGACATTCTGCAAAACAATTGGACTGGACTTAACTGAGGCAGGAGGCTGTTTTAGATTAAAAGAGGTTCGTCCAGGCACAGTGGCTCATGTCTATAATGCCAGTAGTTAGGGAGGCCAAGGCAGGAGGATCATTTGAGGCCAGGAGTTTGGGACCAGCCTGGGCAACATAGTGAGAACCTATCTCTACAAAACAATTAGGAAAAGAAAAAACGGTTAAAAAGCCGTAATAGCCAAATGCAGCACGTGAGCCCGTTTGAATTCTGTATTGAGAGGAAAGCTTTATAAAAGACAGTTTGGGGAGAGTTGAGCAGATTTTAATATAGATTGTGTATTAAGTGAAATTACAGATTTATTAAAAAGTTTCTTTGAAGTGAAAATGGTATTGTGGTAAGGTAGGAGAATGTCATTGTTCTTAGATGCATGCTTAAGTATTTAGTGAAGAAGTATTGTGATGTCTGCAGCTTACTTTCAAATGGTTCGGCAAATTGTTTTTTATTGAGACAAGGTCTTGCTCTGTCATCCAGGCTGAGTGAGGTGGTGTGATCGTAGCTCACTGCAACCTCGAACTTCTGGTCTCAAGCAGTCCTCCCATCTCAGCCTCCTGAGTACCTAGGCGCGTGCTACCATGGCCAGCTATTTTTTGTTGTTGTTGTTAGAGACGAAGTCTCTTGATGTAGCTCAGGCTGGTCTTGAACTCCAGGCTGCAAGCAATCCTTCTGCCTCAGCCTCCCAAAACACTGGGATTGCAGGCATGAACCACCTTGTCCAGCCCAAAATACGTATTTATATACAGAGAGAAAAAATGCAAAATATTAACAACTGGTGAGTCTAGATTATAGGAATGAATATTGATTGTATTATTGTTTTGAACTTTTCTTAGGTTTTAAATATTTCAAAGTAAAAAGTTTGGGCCGGGCGTGGTGGCTCACGCCTGTAATCCCAGCCCTTTGGGAGGCCAAGTTGGGCAGATCACAAGGTCAAGAGATCGAGACCATCCTGGCCAACATGGTGAAACCCTGTCTCTACTAAAAATATAAAAATTAGCCAGGCATGGTGGTGTGTGCCTGTAATCCCAGCTACTCAGGAGGCTGAGGCAGGAGAATCTCTTGAACCGGGGAGGCGGAGGTTGCAGAGAGCCGAAATTGCGTCACTGCACTCCAGCCCGGTGACAGAGCAAGACTCTGTCTCACAAAAAAAAAAAGTTTTGGAGGGCTGGAGGACTACTTGAACCCAGGAGTTAGAGGATGCAGAGAACTGTGGTCATACCACTGCACTCCAGCCTGGGTGATGCAACACAGTGAGACCCTGTCTCTAAAAAATAATAATAATTAATTAAAAGTTTATTAGTCTTACCTGCAGCAGGGTGTCAGCCCCCCCTTCTTTTTTTGAGACAGGGCCTTGCTCTGCTGCCTAGGCTGGAGTGCAGTGGCACAATCACAGCTCACTCCAGCCTCAACCTCGAAGGCTCAATTGATCCCCCTACCTCAGCTTCCTAAGTAGCTGGGACCACAGGTGGGTGCTACCAAGCCCAGCTAATTTTTTGTTGAGTTGGGGTTTCACCATATGGCCCATGCTGGTGTCGAACTCCTGGACTCAAGTTGCCCACCTGCCTCAACCTCCCAAAGTGCTGAGATTGCAGGCATGAGCCACAGTGCCTGGCCAACAGTCCCTTTTTTGAGGCAGTTAAGTTCAGAGGGTCAGTGAGAAGTGCATGACTTATAGATGTGCAGTTTTAATACGTTGTGTTATCTGTCCACCTGTAAACTGAAAAATAACTGGAAGATTCGTGAGATGTTTAGAACTTTTTGGTTGTTATTGGAGTTTGGCTTCTTCACAGAAATAAGCTAAGAACAATATTTCTTCAAGGAGATTCATTTTATTATGAATCATTGTGCAAAGAACATAAACTAAATTGTAAGCTCTTCTAGGGCAACACCCAAATATCCTACTAATTTTGAATTCTGTACTCTAGTTCAAAGTGATTATAAAGGAATGACTTTTTATAAAATGTATCATAGCTCATATATGCAAAGGAGTTTTATCCTTTCAGTTAAGCCCTTGTCTTATCAGAGTTGCATCTCTTAAAACATTTTTGGAAGTTCTCTCTTAAAATTTTGTTTCATGTGAGTGAGAAGCAGGTGTCAGCATCAAAAAGGTATTAGGTCCACTTCACTCTATTCCACCTGGTTAGACCACACTCACGATGGCCAGTTATGGGACTGTAAACAAAATGATATTGACTAGCTTAGAACAAGTTCAGAAGAACTTGCCCTGAATGATGAAGGGACTTGAAACTAAGTCATAGTCAAAGAAGAGTTGACAGAACTGAGGCTACAATCTGGAGACCAGAGGATTCCTAGGGGCATGATCACTGCCTTCAGGTTTCTGAATGGCCATCTTACTTGCATAGTCTGACCTTGGGGGAACAGACCTAGGATGAAGGAGTGGAAGTCTCAGAGAAAACAGAGAATTTGGCTCAAGATCAGTAAGAATTTTTTATCAGCTGGTACTATCAAAGTTGGGTGGGTTGTCCCAGGATTCATGAACTCCCTGTCACAAGAGCTGTTCATTGAGTGGCCATATGGCCTCTTGGAGGAGAAGTCATAGGGAATAGACAGACATTGGATGGGTGGTTAGAGTAAGATAGTTCACTATTGAGACCCCTTCCAAGCCTCGGCATGTTAATTATCCCAGTAATCTGAACCTTTCTCTTTAATCCTGAAATCTTAGGTGGAAAATCTTTCCTGTGCTTCTTATAAGGCAGCAATGTAATTTGACTGAGTCAAGACTCAGTCTGAGGGACTTCATGACTGAGGAACATGTTATAAAGGGACATCAGTTTCTGTATTCCGCCACTAAATGGCCTCAAGTTGATGGACTTCTTGTGACTCCTTTTTGCAGTTTTCAGAGCCCTTCCTTTTATTTTTGAGACAGGGTCTCCTCTGTCACCCAGGCTGGAGTGCAGTGGTGCAATCACAGCTCATTGCAGCCTTGACATATGTCCCAGGCTCAAGTGATTGTCCAACTTCAGCCTCCAGAGTAGCTGGGACTACAGGCACACACCAGCACACCCTGTTAATTTTTTTTTTTTTTTTGTAGAGACAGGGTCTCCCTCTGTTGCCCAAGCTGGTCTTGAACTCCTGGGCTCAAGCAGTCCTCTGGCCTTGGCCTCAAAGTGTTGTGTGAGCCACTGCACCTGGCCCCTTTCTTTTAATTGGGCTGTCTGTTCTCACACCTTAATGCCACTTGTTGCAGTGGTGCACCCGTCTTGAATCTTGTCTACCTTTTCTCTTGATGCTGCCTTTTGGCAGTGAGCTGGAAGTTCCAGATATCCAGAATTGGGTCTTACTGAGTTAGGGCTCAGAATGGGCTCTGATTGATTCGACTTCTTGGGCCTTTTGATGTCTACTGTAGCTGCAGATGTGCCTCTTTTGCTTATTTCCCTCTTGGTTCTAAGTGGTAGTGAGTGGAGGACTGTGGATAAGTGACCCCCCAAAAGTAAGATATTGTCACATAATCTCTTGAGACAGTTAACTCATTATCTGCAGTTTCTTCCATTCCACAATAGCGTACTTAATTTTAAAGCTGTATTACATTGGGAATATACTCATGGATAATTTTTATAAGAAAAAGATTTAACTGTATTTACAGAAGGTGACATTTCAAAAGGCCTGGGAGTACTCTGTCAAGACCGCACGCTTGCCAATCCAGGAATACATGGTCAGAAACCAGAATGGGAAAAACTATCATTCAGAGATCCTGGCCATCAATCAAGGTACTTCTTACACGGCCCCCATCCAGCGTGTGTGAGTTCTGGTGCTGCTGCTTTGCACTGTGTTTAAGTGGCCTTTGAGTCAGTCTCTTGTGACTAACTAATGTGCTTGGACTTTATTGCATGCACTTCGTGACACATATTCTGGCCACCAAGAGGCATTCTTTGTTTTATTCCTTGTCACCAACTATGTTAAAGATAGTTGAAATTGTCCCCTTGGCCAGGCGCAGTGGCTCACGCCTTTAATCCTAGCACTTTGGGAGGCTGAGGTGGGCGGATCACCTGAGGTTAGGAGTTTGAAACCAGCCTGGCCAACATGGTGAAATCCCATCTCTACTAAAATACAAAAATTAGGCATGGTGGCGCGTGCCTGTAATCCCAGCTACTCCGGAGGCTGAGGCATGAGAACCGCTTGAACCTGGGAGGTGGAGGTTACAGTGAGCCGAGATCACACCACTGCACTCCAGCCTGGGTGACAGAGTGATACTCTGTCTCAAAAACAAAAACAAAAAAAGCTGGGTGCGGTGGCTGATGCCTGTAATTCCAGCACTTTGGGAGGCTGAGGCAGGTGGATCACCTGAGGTTGGGAGGTCGAGACCAGCCTGACCAACGTGGAGAAACCCCGTCTCTACTAAAAATACAAAATTAGCCAGGTGTAATGGCACATGCCTGTAATCTCAGCTACTTGGGAGGCTGAGGCAGAAGTGCTTGAACTTGGGAGGCAGAGGTTGTGGTGAGCTGAGATCGTGCCATTGCACTCTAGCCTGAGCAACAAGAGCACAACTCCGCCTCAAAAAGAGAGAGAGAGAGAGAGAGAGAGAGAGAGAGAGAGAGAGAGGGAAGTGGGGGGTGGGGGGAGAGACAGTAAGAAGGAGGAGGAGGACGAGGAGGAGGAGAAGGAGACGAAGAAAAGAAATTGTCCCCTTGACCTAGAATGCCCTGCTTTTAACCTCTCACTGACCACTGAATTCCTGTTTGATCTTCAGGGTTCAGTTCAGGAACATCTTGGCTTCCTTCCCCATCCCAGGCCATGGCAGGGCCCTTCTGTGTTCCCATTTTACTGTGTTCCTTTCTGTTACTCCCTACAGGCCTGTATCTTTCAGAGTAGGTTGAGGTCCTTGAGAGTAAGCAGAGCTTGTGTCCTTGCCTCTCTCCCCGCAGGACCTTAGTACCACATATGGTGCAGAATAGGTTCAATGAAATATTACAGAACATCCTTTTCATTTCATTTACTCATTCTTTTTTTCCTCTGTGTGGTCACTGTGTTTTCTGTTTACTCTCTAACAGTGTTTGATATCCTGTCGACTTACTTAGAGACTCGCAACTGGCCTGAAGCATTGAAGAAAGGAGTTACTTCAGGAAAAGGCTATATTCTTCGGAACTCAGTGGAATGATGGGCCTAAGATTGCAGGTGCGTGGCCAGGTGTGGTGGCTCACGCCTTAATCCCAACACTTTGGTAGACCGAGGCGGGCAGATCACCTGAGGTCAGGAGTTCAAGACCAGCACGGCCAACATGGTGAAACCTGTCCCTACTGGAAATACAAAAATTAGCCAGGTGTGATGGCATGCACCTGTAGTCCCAGCTACTTGGGAGGCTGAGGTGGGAGAATCACTTGAACTCGGGAGGTGGAGGTTGCAGTGAGCCGAGATTTCGCCACTGCATTCCAGCCTGGGTGACAAGAGTGACACAGCAAGACTCAATCTCAAAAAAAAAAAAAAAAAAAAATTGCAGCTGCAAGAGTGAGGTGCTGGAGTTAACCTTGACCAAAGAGCAGGGCAGAGGGTGTCAGTGGCACATAATTGCCTTTGCATGACATATTCTCAGAGCTTCACAGTAAGCTAATGTCCGGGACCACACTGAATGCTTTTTAATTTCCCATAGTGCCTGGCTCACAGGAAGTGCCCAGATAAGTAATAAAAAGTTAATGTGGTGGGCGCAGTGGCTCATGCCTGTAATCCCAGCACTTTGGGAGGCTGAGGCGGGCAGATCACAAGGTCAGGAGTTCCCGACCAGCCTGGCCAATATGGTGAAACCACCCTGTCTCTACTAAAAATGCAAAAATTAGCTAGGCGCGGTGGCGCGTGCCTGTAGTCTTAGCTACTCAGGAGGCTGAGGCAGGACAATCACTTGAACCTGTGAGGCGGAAGTTGCAGTGAGCTGAGATCGTGCCACTGCACTCCAGCCTGGGCAACAGAGCAAGACTGTCTCAAGAAAAAAAAGAAATTTATGTAACAAGGAATTAGCCCCAAAACCACATGGCTTTGGATGTGCTAATTGAACTGTTGTATATCTATTTGTGAGAGACCTCTTGAAATTGTTTAAATGGTTATATCAAGAGTTTAATATTCACTAAACTGGCATCATAAAATTGGATGACTTTCTCCAGCCTTGTCTGATCATGCTTATCGTCTCCCAGCTCTGTAATAAGCTTTGCAGGATCCAGCCTGTTCTGACCTATCCCTACTGAGTCCCCATAGCATTTTGTTCCCTCCTATGGCTCTTACCCTGTGGAGTATGCACATGGAGGACTTCTCTTCCTAATGGCAGGATCCTAACAGGACAGATCTGTGTACCTATCTTTCTATCCTCTCTGAGCCCGGTACCAACTAGATTCTTCATATGTATTTGTAACAGATTAAATTGTAAAGCAAACACAGTATTGATAAAAGTCTGTCTTGAAAACGGCTAGAAAGTGTTACATTTTGACACATGAGCATGTTAGATAACCTGCTTATTACACAAATCTCATGTTCCTTATGTCCCAGTTGGACATATTTGCTTCAGTTACTCTGACAGTTTGGGTTAGTTAACTTGCTAGTTAAGCAGCTAGCAAATTCAGGAAATGTATTCAACAACTCAAAAGAACCAAAAGATTACTTCTCTGCTCTGTCCCCTCCCCTTCACAATTTAATTCCTAAGGAACTGTGATCACCTAATAAATTACACCAGTATCTTTCTATTATTTAAAAACCGGCCAGATAGTTCATCATAAAAGATACGCGACCAACCTAAGTACCCATCAGCCAATGAATGGATAAAATGTGGTGTATATATATATCCTATGGAATATTACTCAGCTATAAAAAAGAACCAAGTGTCTTTTGCAGCAACTTGGATAGTATTAGAAGCTATTCTTAGTGAAGTAACTCAAGAATGGAAAACCAAATACCAAATGTTCTCACTTGTAAGTGGGAGCTAAGCTACAGGTAAGCACACAGAGTGGTATAAGACACTGGAGACCCAGAAGGGGGAAGGGGAAGGATAAAAAAACGACATATTGGGTACAATATATAGTACTCAGGTGACTGGTACACCTCAGACTTCACCACTATACAATTCATCCACGTAACCCAAAACCACTTGTAGCCCTAAAATCTATTGAAGTAAAAAAACCGCCCAGTCCTCAGAAAACATCATTAGGAACACATAAAGCTCCTTGGTCTTTATCAACATATAAACAATGAGTTCTATAATCTCTTTCATCCAAAAAGGACTTTCTATGGATAGGCTTCAGCGGATCTATATCTCACATATTCTCAAAGAGGTCTAGAAACCAAGAATCACTGATGTGGATCGCCTGGCAGTCTTTTTACCTTTAAAGGTTTTGGTTAATATACTAAATAGCATAGAAGAGTTTTCTGTGCTGAGCTCCTAGGAAATGATTTTAGCAAAATAAGACTTGGCCAGATTTGGATTCAGAAATCCTCATTATTTACATAATAATAAACTATATCAAAATATATCAAATATACTACATCAAAAATATCCTATAACATGAAATATGTGACTGAATTTTTAATGGAAGTTGTGAAATGTATCATGCTATTTGAAGTAGACAAAAGTATATTACAAAGTAGCATATAAGCTATAATATAATTTCAATTTGATGAACATACAGAGAATGTAGGCCAAGTTAAATTCTGTACCTCCGTTTCAATTATGAGGATAAGTGTCTTCTGCAGTTAGTAAGAATAAAGGAGTTAATCCATGCAAAACACAATACTTGGTAAATGGAAAACACACAGTATTTCATTGTTATATACTCACCCCCTGAATAATGGGACTACAGGTGACGTTTTGCTGCTTTATACTTTTCATGTAGTCTGCACTTCCTCTGGTGAACCTGGCTTACTATTATAATCAGAAAATTATTTTACTGTTGACTTCCAGTTAATTATGGAAGCTGTAGCAATACTAAGGGAGTTAACTCCAAATATACCATAATACTGTTTTTTAGTAAACTTTATTGTACAGAAACAGAAAATATGATTTTGCAATGATTTTCTCTCTAAAGCGTGGGTGAAAACCAGTAACTTACTTATAAAAATATTTTAGGACTCTGATAATATACATTCACACCTTATCTTCTGAGTATTTAAATGGGGAGAGGTTCACGTGAAGAAAGTATTCCCCAGGAAACCCATAGTTTTTTGCATCAACTGACCTGTAAAAAAGTCCACCTATATCAACTTTCTGCCAATCTGGAGAAGATCTGTTTTCTTTGATCTGACGTCATGTGTTCACAAGCTTCTAAAATGTTTGCCAAAATTAAAGTCTGCTGGATGGTTTTTGCCTTAACCCATATTCTTCCATTCATTCCAAATACTATCTCCAGTGGATAGAGTTTTCCCACTTCCTGTATGATTTCACAGTCTGGAGCTAATAGCCTGGTGGGAAGAGAAAAGGAAATGAAATTTAATAAAGCGGCGAAGGTGTCCAGAGTCTCCTTTAGAATGTGATTCCTTTTCTGAGTTCTCCGTAGTTGTTCAACAAGAACAAGGCACATGATGACATTTGCTGCCTCCTTCCAAGAAACTTTATAATGTTCAAAGGTATATTAGAGATCACAGAGGTGAGCTATCCCTTACGAAGAAGTCAAACTCCCTAGGTTACCAACTTTGCAAAAAATGTAAAAGTCATTCCACTAGATTGTTAGAGCACTTTAATTCTAGACTGAGAATCATAACTTTTTTTGTTACCTACAGTGCTAAAAGACACTTTAAACTTACTTTCCTGACCATATTATTCTCTTGCATTAAATACAGTACTTGGAGAGGAACATTGGCTCTTTCAAACCATAAGGGTGGTGCTTGGTTAATAACATGTTTCTTGGTTAATAACATGCTTCTCTGATGTCCAAACTTAATTCTCCAGATCTTTAGGATACGGAGCAAGGAGAGGCATACAAGATAGCTCTGAACTTCACGGGCTCTAGGAGTAAAGCCCCTGAATATGGCACAGCTTTGGGTGGGTAAATTTGTAAACACCAAAAAAAGAATCTGCCTCAGTGGGAACTGTTAAACTTACCAGGACCAAGTGTCAGAAGCCTTCTGTGAATGGCTACATAACCTTGAACATCACGATCTAAGCTGCGTGTGACCCCCATAATTAGAAAAATTTGATAATTCTGTACAACTGCAGACTGCATCTGTATTCAAGTGACTCAGAACAGGGGAAAGGCCAGTTTTCACATTTGGGCTGAGTCAACTAAGGAACAGGCCTGGGAGGGAAGACATGAATACAGAGTAAGAGCTTAAAGCATGAAGTATTAGCCCACCAGAAACTACACAGCCAAACACATCTGAATTTGATACGTTTCCAAGAAGATAGGATTAAATTCATGAGTTTCCAAATGTGTTAAAATGGATATTGATTTTTAACTTTGAGGAGAAATTTAAATGTTACAAATAATCTGAATCCTGAAGATTAACCAACTTTCCAAGAATGTGTAATTATAAAAGAAGGCAGGCAAGGCAGCAGACATCAGGACTTACTTTCTAATTAAGCCCAGAGTCACTTTAAAAAGCAGACCATCCTGTCCAATGACACCCATTCCATTGGCTCGTCCACAGCTGTCAATACAGACCATCTCTGGTTCCATGTCTTTATTAGCAACCACAAATTGGCCATAGATGAGATCTCCAACCTACAATGATATTAAAAACCAGTTCATTTCCTCTCAGCAAACTACTCTACAGGTGCTGCTATTGGTTCTTTCTCACAGGCATCAATGCCAGCCACCTACAGTTCTGTGGCTAAGGGACTGACTGTACTACAGGATTCCCACAGTCACTTTGAAGTTGAGTCTTGGGGAAAAAAAGGAACACATGTATCATTCCCTTTCACAAACCAGGAAATCACAGACAAGGAGCCCATCTCAAGGCCAGAGAACACCTCTAGGATTGCACTATCCAATATGGTAGGTAGCCAATTGTTTAAACTTATATTTAAATTAATTAAAATTAGATATTTAAAATCAATTTCCTGAGTTGCATTAGCCACATTTCAAGTGCTCAACAGCTAGTGGCTACCATACTAATCAGTGCAGATACAAAACAGCATCACTGTAGAAAGTTATGTTAGGTGGCACTACCCTAGAGAATTACAATTTACAGAGAGGAACTCCGGCATGCAAATTATTCAAAGCAAAACAAAACAATAATTCACTGACACTTCTCCCTGCAAGATTTACTTAAAAACCTCATAGAGCTAAACTTTAAAGGGATGAAACTGAGGAAATGGAGAGTGAACTCAATTCTGTTCACTCAAAACATATTAAGTACCCACTGTTTGTTGGTGACTATGTAAACTAGAGAGGAACAAAACATTCTCTGCTTTTCAGAAGCATTTGGTCTTGGAGGGCAGTGGGGAGGTACATATAAACAAACCTCAGTCGAGGCTAAATCCAGTAAGTGCTAGAGCAAAAATATGAGAAAAGTCACAACTGGGGATGGCTTTACAAAGGCGGTCGTGTTTAGCCTAGGTCTCAAAGGATGAGAATGTGTTCCACAGGCTGCGAAGGGATAGTGCAATCAAGACAGAGGGAACAGCATGTGTAAAGGAATAAGGGCAGGAAATTGAGTCTAATGGCGTTTGGTGTGATTAGAGTATGGCTGTATGAAGGATATAATTAGGGATGAGGAAAGACACCTGGAGTGTAATGCCAAGGAATTCTGTGGATTTTGGAGAATCTTGTTTTTCCTTTTCGAGAAAGTAACTGTGTTAGGATGTCAGCTCTCAAAACCCTGGATGGTGAGGTAAAAGCGTGGAGGCAAGGATTAATGAAGAAGTGACTGAGACCAGTCAAGAGGGAGCTAAAGCCTGAACTTGCAAAGTGGAGATAAAGGGATAGACATGCCAAAAATCAGAGACAGAATCAAATAAGATTAAGCAAATAAATTTGCATGAGAAGTAAATGTGAAGAGGCAAAGACATCACTAGATTTCGGGCTGGATAGACAAGAAGCGTGTGGCTATGCTACCTGAAAAGCCCAACCTGAAAACCCAAGGTAACAGTATTACTCCTCTATCAGCTTCTAGGACCTACAGCCAGGATGGATGGATAGCTGATAATGTCAATTTGCACCACCTGTCACTCCTCTAAGCCTACAGCAGACATCCTTGTCCCGAGGATATGGACATAACAAATAATGGTGATGACAGATACAACCTTTCAACTCAGTAGAAATGAAACATCCCAAGAACAAATGTAGCCAATGTAAAATAAATTGTAAATGTTAAAAAAAAAAAAAATTATGTGGCTCTGATCCTGCAGCATCTGAAGAAACTCTTGGAGCCTGGGGCAATTATATACATGCTCAAAGATCTAGGTCATACTTCGGAGACAATTCAGGTAGCCTTCTGGATATCTGAGTGTTCTAGGGAAGGGATGTTTCTTACTTTGAAGCCAAAGGCTCCCATAATTACCTGCACATTTGGTCTGTTTCTTTTAGTTGCACCTTCAAATGACAAGTAAGACAAAGAAGCTGGCTCACTCCCTCCAACATCAACTTTGAATATATCTCCAGATTTAGCTGTCACTATGCCAATCACATGGTCTCCTTTCACTGGAACATACTACAAAAGGAAATAGAATGAGAAAACAGCCATAAATGAGAAGATACCATTGGAAGATACCTTCAGCACGTCCTTCGTGGTTACTTTATTGTCATTAAAGAGAAAGAAATCTGATCATATGCCACTTTCGGTAAAAGAAAATCACATCATAAAGTGTCAGGTGTGCAGCTTCTGGTAGTCTGTTAATTGAGTCCAAACCCCATTATCTCTTCAGCACCCCAACCAGTAAGTTCCTAGCTTTGTGGCATAAGTTCAGTGGCAAAGGAATCCTTACAACCAAGGAAGCCCATTCCATAGTTAGACAATTTTTTTCTGTATGAAAGTTCTTACCTGTTCTAGGAGAAATTAACTCCCTATGACATCCACTCATTGAGCCTGGTCTTGCCCTCTGAGACTTGAATGGGCAAGCCTGCTGCTCCCTGACGTTTGGAGTTTTGAAGACTTTATAATCATGACTCACGGTCTCCAAACGTTTTTCTCTCCTGGTCGCCCTTCTCAGGCTATGTTCCTATTGTTCACGGTCCCTCTAAAGGACATGCAGAAGTGGGCACAAGACTACGGTGGCTCTAGGTTTGCCTGAACAAGAGGGCCTCAGGATCTCATCCCTTCTTCTTTTGGGAGGTCTTCTCAAACCAGGGCTATCACTCTCACGGCCGCACCACCCCTCCGCAGTCCCAGCTCACCCGCTTCTGCTGAGAGTCCACCCAGTAAACACCGCCGCCGCTGCCACTGCCGGGCTCCTTGTGACGGAGGCGGCCGCACTTGGTGACCAGCAGGCGGTCCCCACAGCGCCGCAAGCCCGGGCCGCATACAACGCGCACCCGCGAGCGCGCTCCAGCATTCAGGCTCAACGGTCGCTCCCCAGCACCGCCAGGGCCTTCCGCGTCCTCCTGTTCCGGCAGGAGCAGCTCCTCACCCGGCAGCACCACCTGACCTAGTACTGTGCGTGCAGCGCGCGCCCTGCTGCCCGCGAGATATTCAGCCGCAACAGACACAGGTTCGGCCATCGCGTGCGCCACCAAACACCGTTTCCGGTACTCTCCTTCCGCTTCCGCTCTGCTTCCAACACCCGCCCTTGAGGACTTTCCGTTTCCGGCAGTAGCGGTCCGTTAAGATTTGGACAAGTTTATGAAGCTTAATGGCTGTCAGCTCACGGGTTCTTGTCCAAGGTGGCTGTGATTGTGTCTGTAGCCGACCACCTGTCTTACAGCCTGGCCGCGGGTCGGTATGAGAACTGCGCAGCTTGATCCATCAAGAAGCCTCCACTTTCAGTGTCTCGGGTCCCGTGTTTTGTGACCGGTCGCATCGTGGGGATACGAGATGCTCCCACTTAGAGTTTCCTGGGATCTCTGGAAGCTGAGCAGAGGGGCTTTGAAAACTGGACGCTGGGGCCGGGTGCAGTGGCTCACGCCTGTAATCCCAGCAGTTTGGGAGGCCAAGGCGGGTGGATCATTTGAGGTCAGGAGTTCAAGACCAGCCTGGCCACCATGGTGAAACCCTGTCTCTACTAAAAATACAAAAATTAGTCGGGCGTGATGGCATGCACCTGTAATCCCAGCTACTCGGGAGGCTGAGGCAGGAGATCACTTGAACCTAGGAGGCGGAGGTTGCAGTGAGCCGAGATGGCGCCACTGCACTCCAGTATGGACGACAGAGCGAGACTCTGTTAAACAAACAAACAAACAAACAAACAAACAAAAAAAAAGGAAATTGGACGCTAGGTGGGCTTCTGGACCCTTCTTTCCGACTCTGCCCTCAGAAGAGTGGCTCACCTTTTAACAGGGAAAGTATATTTTTTCAAAATAAATAAAACCTTCTTGGTTGTTAGAGATCTAGTCACATTTAGAAAACACAGACAAAAATAAAATAAGGAAATAAATGATGTTTTATTCTTACCCGTTTTTCTCCCTTGCTACGTGGTAGTTCTGATTCTTTAGAGCCCAAGGTGTGGCATGAAATAGGTAATGCCTGATGAATGAACGAATGTATTCCTTTGGTGTGTATTTCTCCCTAGACTTTTTCCTCCTGCAAATATACATATTTCACATGCTTGCGATAGTCCTGCATGGCCTGGAATATAAGTAACTCAAATTTCCCTGGAGCACACTTAGTTGCCCAGGTGAGAAGCAGTTGAATTCCAAATCCACAGAGCTTCCAATCATCTGACTTTTGAGGTTCTTATTTGAAATCACCGTTTTCTCTGTCAACTGGAACCTTCAATTAGTGCTTGATCAGATTCTCCAGCAGTGGTAGAGTTCCCAGGGTCTGGGAGGCCATGACTGACTGATGGCCTTTAACTGTCCTCCCTTTCTGCTGCTCACCTCTTTGAGGCACTTGCTTCCAATGTTATATATATAAAAAATATATGAAATATATAACATATAAATATATATAATATATAAATATATTTCTTTAGACAGAGTCTTGCTCTGTCACCCAGGCTGGACTGCAGTGGCACCATCTCAGCTGACTGCAACCTCTGCCTCCCAGGTTCAAGCGATTCTCCTACCTCAGGCTCCCGAGTAGCTAGGATTACAGGAGTGCACCACCACACCTGGCTAATTTTTGTATTTTTAGTAGAGACAGCGCTTCACCATGCTGGCCAGGCTGGTCTTGAACGCCTGACCTCAAGTGATCGGCCCACTTTGGCCTCCCAAAGTACTGGGATTACAGGCATGAGCAACCATGCCCAGCCAAATTTTTAGATTTTTCAGGATGATTAAGACAGATCATTTTTAACACACCCTCCAAATTTGGCAAACTATTTTCCCCTGGGTATAATAAAAGGCGAACAATATATATAAACAATATAAGCTATTTTATATAGCTATATAATAGCTATATAAATATTTTTATAGCTATATAATATTTTATATATAATGTAAAATATTATATAAAATATATATTATATAAAATATAATATTTTATATTTATAAATATAAACTATTTTCCCCTGGGTATAATAAAAGGCCAACAATATAATAAAAGGTGGAGCTCCCACCTCCAGGTTAGTTTCCCTGGCAAAAGTGGAAGCTCCTGTGGCAGGGACAGTGTAAATTGTGCCCGCTTCCCCACTCCAGAAGTATTCGGTGACCACGCCTGCCTCAATCTTGGCAGGCCCAAGGCCACGGCTCAAGGGCGCTCAAGGACCTCACATTCAGGTCAGGCAAACAGGCAGGTCGGGAAATGTTCTCTGGACCGTCCTTCATACACCCCATGTCGGTAGTGAAGTCTCTGGAAGAAACTTGGCCCAGATCTGGCGGCGGAGCCCTATGAGGCCCACTACCCTGAGGGGACCGCACGTGGCGAGCGGTGTAGCTCTCTCGCAGGTCAACACCTGAAACAGGGAGGCCGGGAGGAGAGTCTTCTCAGGACCCGAAGGCGGTGGCTGGGCGGGGCTCTACTCCTGAACACCGCCTACCCTGACACGCCCAGAGCGGGTGGGGCCGCCTGCAGCATCCCCGCCACGTTACGCGCAGCCAAGTAGGTGCTTCGCCACCTCGCGGTCTTGCGCCCTGGAGAGAGTGAGCACCCGGACCTGGGCGACGGGAGCCCTAGGGCGCGAACGAGTGTCTGGAACCCGGTTTCAAGCCGTCGAGGGCGCGCGAGTCGGTCCTAGGGTCCCATGCGCGTTTCGCGTTTTCGAGCAGCGCGTACTTCCTCTCTCGGTTATAAAAGTGGGAAAAGTGCAACAACTGTGGAATGCGGAGGAGGCCGGAGCCCGGTGCAGGCGGCGTGCGCGATTTGCCCTCTGCCGGCCCGTGTGTTTCCTTGCAGATCGCGAGGTAGATTATGCCAGTTCTCTGTCAGGCTGACGGGTTTCCAGCCAAAGCACTGCTCACCTTTCCAGTGCCTCTGGCCTACGTCTCCCCATTCAGAGTGTAACCAGGCTCCTTGAGATTTAAGTACTCTGGCATTTTTCTCTGGCATTTTTAGTAACTGAGGTATTGAAAATTCCGTTTGGTGTTTTTTTGTTGTTGTTGTTTGTTTTTGTTTTTTTTTTCTGTTTTGCTTTGTTTTTTGAGGCCAAGTCTCGCTCTGCCGCCCAGAATGGAGTGCAGTGGTATGATCTCGGCTTACTGCAATCTCCACCTTCCAAGTTCAAGTGATTCTCTTGGCTCAACCTCCCAAGTAGCTAGGATTACAGGCATGCACCACCACGACTGGCTAATTTTTGTATTTTTAGTAGAGTCGGGGTTTCACCATGTTGGCCAGACTGGTCTCCAACTCCTGACCTCAAAATGATCTGCGGGCCTCGGCCTCCCAAAGTGCTGGAAATCCAGACGTGAGCCACCGCACCCGGCCATAGTGAAAATTCTGATCAGGCCCTTGCTTGCATGCACATAGTAAGTGCTCGCGTTTTGCCCAATATCTCTTGTTCCCACGATATAATTATAAACTGCTGATGTCCTGTTTCTTTGTCTAGCAGGAGAGATAACTTTCAGGATCATGAAAATATTTTGCAGAAGGAATGAATGCCATTAAGGACTTTTCGACCAGCTGCTGGCACCTATAAGTCTGGTTGCTCAAAGTTTTATCTGAGACTGTAGAGGCACAGACTTTTCCCCTATCTTCCTGGCAACTCTCCCTCCTTTACACCCTACCCCATAAAAACGCCTGCTGTCATCTCTTTGTTAAGCTACAGTTGAGAGATCTTTCTCTTCTGCCTTCTTGCTTTGGCCCAATTGAACAATCCTTTCTCTATCTCCAAGCACCTGTGTCTTAGTGTTTGGCTTCAGCTTTGCATCAGGTACATGAGCCTGAATTTGGGGTTACATAACATTAGTATGACACTTGGGGAAATTGCCAAATTGACCTTTGGAAAGGTTGGACCAGAATGTAGCTTTCTGGACCCCTCCCAGAACTTCCTCTTTATAACTAATCTTTGTTAGTTTAGAAGTTGGAAAGGTGGCATCTCATGGTTGCTTTTCTTTACAGACTAGTGAGGTTGGGCATGTGTTCCTTTTAACCAACAACACTAGTTGAGCATTTGCTTTCAGCCAGGAATTGAGCTGGGGAGGCGGCTGAGTCCTGGTCCCTGCCCTTGGGGGAGTTCACTGTCTCCACATGAAGATAGCAAGTGTTAAGGTGGATGCAACAACCTGAATAGAGTGTCAGCCCTGAGGGTACAGAGGATGAAATAGTTATCTCTACAAGGAAGGAAGGCAGGGGTCAGGATAGGTGTTACAAAGGAAGTGATAATTTGAGTGAAATTTTTTTTTAGTTTACTAGTTTCTAAAATTATAAATGAACTACATGCTAATTTACATACTGAAATTAACCATAAAAGTCCATGAAAGTATTGTTAACATCTTTACTCAAATACAGGATTTAATCTAAAAACATAAATGCCCACAGTTATCACTGCACAAATGAGAGACTACTTGCTACAGATGTTTTTACACAAGGATCATAACTTCTCAAACAGGATTTATTGTAAAAAGTAAAAGAACACTTTTGTTTTTTTTTGAGATGGAGTCTTGGTCTGTTGCTCAGGCTGGAGTGCAGTGATGCGATCTTGGCTCACAGAAAACCTCCACCTCCCGGGTTCAAGCAATTCTCCTGCCTCAGCCTCCCAAGTAGTTGGGACTACAGGCATGCACCACCACACCTGGCTAAATTTTTGTATTTTTAGTAGAGATGGGGTTTTGCCGCATTGGTCAGCATGGTCTTGAACTCCTGACCTCAGGTGATCTGCCCACCTCGGCCTCCGAAAGTGCTGGGATTACAGGCGTGAGCTGCCACTCCCAGCCCAGAACACACTTTTTCTTACCAACTACAGTTTTAAATGTGTTAGCAATTCCATAAAATATAGTTTCCTCACCATCATTCCCCAAATCTGAACTACATTCTGTTGGTTAGATTCCTATGTGGAATAACATTCAAGTTTGGTCTTGGTGTATCACAATACAGGACTGATTTTAAATACTCAAAATTACTTGGTTTTCTGGTTTCCAATAGCTTTGACATTTATCTGCATTTCTCAAGTAAGGAAACATCTTTCTAGTTCATGTTTATTTTCATTTTGTAGTGTGTGTGTGCCTGTGTCATGGCACCCTTTGTTAGAGAAGAGCCCCAACCTCCTAGAGAATAGCAAGAAATAGCAAGACTCCAAAGGAGATGACTAAGCAAGAAAGCAGGTTCACCTGCCACAACTCCATTGGTAACAATGTAGATGAAATTTGGTGGATCAGATGAAGAAATTTATTATTCAATACAGCATACAGTGGAAGTATCAGCATGGTATAGCACTGGTTGGCCTGTCCTCAAGTCCTATGGAGTAAATGCAATGGGCCCAGACAGTGGTTGCACATGTAGCAATTTGCACCACAACTGAGGGATCCAGGGCCAAGGGCCTAGCATCTTTTGTAGCAAGTGGCAAACAAACCAGCCTCCTTCCCTGAGGGAGTGAGCTGTTGCATGGTAGTTATGCTGTGGTCATCTTAACCTACTTAAATGCCAATGTGACTAGCTAGAAATGGTTCAGTATTAGAGGAAAGTTAGGCCTTGTGTTTGGTATACTTAGCAAGCACATGCAGAGATGCTCAAGGCCACAGCAGACTGCCTTTCCCAATAGAAGTCAAGGCCTGTCATCATCTGATTCTAGCTTATCTCTGCAGTGTCATCTCATGCAATTTTTTTTAATGCTCTAAGTTTTTTTTTTTTTTTTTTTTTTTTTTTATCATTTTGGACTATTCACCAAGGCCACTTTAGCTGTTGTATTCTTCTAGCTACTGATTCTCTCCTCTTATCTCCTGCCACACAGTAAAATTCCTGAGCACAGACAGTAACTCCTCAATAAATATAAGGCTGAAAGGGCCTGAAATTGTGACAACTACATAAGAAAACTGTGTGTCATGATGTTATTAAGGGACTATATTCATTGAATGCCTTCTATATACAAGGACCAGGCATAGATGGATCCATGGAAAAGCTTGATATATCTTTATCAGTCAAAGTCTCATCAGGAGACAAACCATGCTCATTTGAATAGAGACAGTTTAATATATGAGGAATTATTAGCTATAACAGGGTATTGGAATAAAGAAGCACTGGCTAATAAGAACTAGAGAGCTTTAAAGAGTATGGCAATAGCAGATATAAGGAACAGCTGCTACTCTAATGCTGTGATAGAGTTCCCAAGGAGGAGCCTCTCGCCTCCAGCCAGGGCTGATTGAGACCCTTTTGAAGAGAGTACGGCTATGGCTCATTAAATGGCAAGAAGTCATTGGGAATCTGCCAGTGGAACTTCCCATAAATCCACCCTCTAGAATTTTCTGGCACTTTTAGGTTGCTGAGGAAACGTATTCATGGGGAGGAGTCTCCTGGAAGCCTCTGCTATAAAACTGCCCAATAGGGTGCTAAGGAATATTGCTGGCTGGCAAGTGTTTGTGGCCACCAATCAAAGCAGGAACAGATGCTGGAGAAGGTGCTGTGCTGCAGAAGTGTGCCAGTGAGCACAATGAGACCAGGAAGCAAAACCCATTCCTCCTGAAATGGCTCTTCAGGGCCTTCTACCTATAAAGCATATCATCACAAAAGAGAATAAAGGAAAAAAAAATGTAAGGCTCAGATCCATTTTCTCAGAGCAGGCAGTGAAGGATGAATTTGGACCTGAGAGACAATACATGGATAACTGGCACAAGATCTCATGAGGTTGTGTATTAGTCCATTTTCATGCTGTTGATAAAGACATATCCAAGACTGGGAAGAAAAAGAGGTTTAATGGGCTTACAGTTCCACATGGCAGGGGAGGCCTCACAATCATGGTGGAAGGCAAGGAAGAGCAAGTCACATCTTATGGTGGCAGGCAAAGAGAGCTTGTGCAGGGAGACTCCTGTTTTTAAAACCATCCGATCTTGTGAGACTTATTCAGCGTTCTGAGAACAGCACAGGAAAGATCTACCCCATAATTCAATCACCTCCTACCAGGTTCCTCCCATGACAGACGGGAATTGTGGGAGTTAAAATTCAAGATGAGATTTATGTGGGGTCACAACCAAACCAGATCAGGTGGTAATATCAAACTCATCAGTAATAGCAATAAGGTAGAGTCTGCCCATTCCCAGATGGCTTCGCTGGTGAATTATACCGAACATTTAAATAAGAATCAATACCAGTTATCACAAACTCTTACAAAAAACAGAAGAGGGGGGAACATATCCCAATTCACTTGATGAGGCCAGTATTACCCTGATATCAAAACTAAAGACATCATAGGAAAAGGAAACTACAGATCAATATCCTTTATGAATACAGACACAGAAATCTTCAATAAAACACTAGCAAACTGAATCCAGCAACATATAGAAAGGACTGTATACTGTGACCAAGTAGAATTAATCCCAAGTATGCAAGGTCTT
This sequence comes from Macaca nemestrina, assembly GCF_043159975.1. Lineage (NCBI taxonomy): Eukaryota > Metazoa > Chordata > Mammalia > Primates > Cercopithecidae > Macaca > Macaca nemestrina. The sequence continues at coordinate 67,169,021 of NC_092138.1, forward strand.
TTAACATCTGAAATCAATTAATGTATTATGGCATCTCAAAGGATGCAGAAAAAGCATTTGAGAAAGTCTAACACCCTGTCATGATTTAAAAACAAAAACAAAACCAAACCTCAATAACTAGGATTAGAAAGGAACCTCCTCCATTCGATAAAAGACGTCTATGAAAAACCCACAGATGACACTTAATAGTGAAAGACTGAAAGCTTTGCACTTAAGATCGGGAATAAGACAAGGAAGTCTGCTCTTGCCATTTCCATTCAACATTATACTGGGGGTTCTGTCCAGGGTAATTTGGTAAGTAAAAGCAATAAAGATATCTAGATAGGAAAAGAAAAATTAAAACCATCTATATTTGCACGTGATGTGATCTGGTATATAGAAAATCCTAAGACACCCACCCCTCCAACCCCCCCCACACGCAAACATTGGAACTAACACTAACAAGTTCAGCAAGCTTGCAGGATATACAAAAATTAATTATATTTCTGTACCCTTGAAATGAACAACCCCAAAATAAAACTTTAAAAATAATTCCACTATATAGCATCAAAGAAAAGAAAATATTTGGGAATTAATTCAACAAAAGAAATGTCAAACTTTTTTTTTTTTTTTTTTAGTTTTGTAGAGATGGAGGTCTCACTATGTTGCTCAGCCTGATTTTGAACTTTTGGGCTCAAGCAATCCTCACATTCAGCCTCCCAAAGTGTTGGGATTACAGGCGTGAGCCATTGTGCCTGGTCAGAAACTTAAACTCTGAAAACTACAAAGTATTGTTAAAAGAAATTAACAAAGATCTAAATAATTGAAAAGGCACCCCACCCCATTTTCATGGTTCAGATGATTTCATATTATTAATGGGAGGTCATGGCAGGATGACTGTTTGAGCCCAGGAGTTCCTGACCACCCTAGGCAACAAAGTGAGACTACATCTCCACAAAAAATAATAATTTTAAAAAATATTGCTAAGATAGCACTATTCCCAAAATTGAAATACAGATTCAATCCAATTTTTCTCAGAATTCCAACTGCCTTCCTTGCAAAAAATGACAAATTGCTCCTAAAGTTTGTATGGAAATTCAAGAGACTCAGAATAGCCAAAACAATCTTGAAGAAGAACAAAGTTCTTCTTTTGTCAGAACAAAAGAACTTACATTTCTGATTGCAAAACTTGCTACAAGGCTACAGTAATCAAGACAATGTTGTATAGGTGTAAGGATAGACACAGATTAATGAAATGGAATTGAGATACAGAAATAACCCATCATCTTCAGCTAAAAGTTGAGAGATGGGAAAAAATATTTTTAAAAAACCCTTCATGCTTATGATTAGCTGATTTTTGAGAGAGGTGCCAAGACAATTCAATGGGGAAAGAACAATGTTTTCAATAAATGGTGTAGGCACAACTGGATATACACATGCAAAAGAATGAAGTTGGACCCCTATCTTAAACTATATACAAACATTAAATGATTGAAAGGCCTAAATCTCAGAACTAAAATTATAAAACTCTTAGAAGAAAATACAGAGGCAAATCTTTGTGACCTTGGATTTGACAGTGGCTTCTTAGATGTTATACCACCAAAATCACATTCAGGAAAAAATAGAAAAATCTGACTTTATCAAAATTAGAACAGATAACTCACTATTCAGGAGAAAAGATTTTAAAATTATATGTCTGATAAGGGACATGTATCTAGAATATATAAAGAACTTTACAACTCAATAATAAAAAGATAGATGACCCAATTTAAAGGTGGGCCAAGGATCCAAATAGACATTTATTCAAAGAAGATATATGAACAACCAATAAGCATATGCAAAGATACTCAGTCTCATTAGTCATCTGGGAAATTCAAATTAAATTACAATGAGATATCACTTCACCTCCACTAGGATGGCTACAATAAAAAAGACAGATTATAACCAGTATTGTTGTGGATATAGAAATTTCAGAACACTCATCTTGCTGGTAGAATTGTAAAATGGTACAGCCACTTTGAAAACTGAAAAACAGTTTTGCAGCTTCTTAAACATAAAGTTTGCATTATTTATACTTCTGGCTATTAATCATTATGCTATGAACATTCATGTCTAAATTTTTGTGTAAACATAAGCTTTCAGTTTTCTTGGGTATATCCTAGAAGTGGAATTGTCTGCCTACCTTTCTTTCTTTTTCCCTTCCCTTCCCTTCCCATAGCTCACTTCCTAATAGCCAAAAGTATAAATAATGCAAACATAAAGTTACCATATAACATGGCAATTCCAGCCAGGGGCCTGGTGGCTCATGCCTGTAATCCCAGCACTGTAGAAGGCTGGGCAGGATGATCACTTGAGCCCAGGAGTTTGAGACCAACCTGAGTAACAGAGACCCCATCTCTGAAAAGAGAAGGGAAGAGAGGGGAAGGGAGGGGAAGGGAGGGGAAGAGAGGGGAGGGGAGGGCAGAAGGGAGGTGGGAGGGGAGGGGAGCGGAGGGGAGGGGGGCGGAGGGGAGGGAGAAAGAAAGAAAGGCAGGCAGACAATTCCACTTCTAGGATATACCCAAGAAAACTGAAAGCTTATGTTTCCACAAAACCTTAGACATGAATGTTCATAGCATAATGATTAATAGCCAAAAGTATAAATAATGCAAATGTCCAGCAACTGATAAGTGAATAAACAAAGCATGGTATATCATACAACAGAATATTATTTAAACCTAAAAGGAACTAAATGCTAATATGTACTACAATGTAAAATTGATCTAAAAATATGCTAAGTAAAAGGCCACATATTGTATTATTCCATTTATATGAAATGCCTTCAAACCATAGAGACACAAAGTTGCTATTTAGTTGCCAGAGGCTGGAGAGACGGGGCAATGGGAGTTATTGTTTCATGGGTACAGAGTTTCAGTTTGGGAAGACGAAACGTTCTGGATATGGATGGTGGTGATGGATGCACAACAATGTGAATGTACCTAATATCACTGAACTGTATACCTTAAAATGATTAAAATGGTAAATTTTATGTTTATATATATTTTACCATAATAAAGAATTATTTTCACAGAAAAAGGGGAGAGAGAGAGAAAGAGATGAATTGAATGTGGCAAAATCCTAATAATGGAATCTGGATGATGGGCATATAGTTACGTTTTTAATACTCTTCTCTCTAATTTTGTTTGAAAATTTTTCATAACTAAAAACATAATATGGAGACAGTTAAAATAGATACCTTCTTGATGACAATTCAGCCTGATGGGGCAAATGTATGGAAAAACTTGTTGCAAAGTAAACAACAAACACAGCTTCGACCATGCCTTTCTCCTGCCTGAACGCCCTCCAAGAGCATCATATCACCTACAGGGAAAAAACTAAGACTCTGTGACCCTCTCCTCTGCTCACCTTGCACCTCATTCTGTTTCTCCCTGACTTCCATTTCTTGAGCAACACCAAATCCCTTGTAAATTTACCAAACATGCCCTGATCTGTGCCATTCTTCATGCCTTGTATGCACCCTGCTTAACAATCCAGTCTCCCTCCCTCTGCTTAACCTCTCCTTAAAAACTGGCTTGATCACCAGCTCCTCCAAGGAGTATCTTCTGACCCTCTGTTGAACTGTCCCTCATCTGTGTTTCCATAGCTCACTGTCCATAATTTATCATAGCATCAAACACACCAGATTGAAACAACCAAATTTGTGCAAATGCACATACACACTCAGATCCCGAGAACCTAGAAACCAGTATATCAAAGGCATTCTGTGAACTCTGTGAAGGAGTTTCTGTACCAGGAAAAGCTCCACTAACTTAAACTTGCTAGGTGTTTCTCCAGCTTTATGAACATTTAATGTCACATATCCCTGCAGAGACCACTTAAAAGTTTACTTTTGCTCTAGGCTGAAAACAGTATACTTGAGGAAAAACAGTAACATGACTTACACCTTTGAAAATATCCACTTTTAGTTTTCACCTAAATAGTGCAGGTAATTTTGAGTCTACAAGGCTTCTGAAAAACAGCAGTGGATGCCAGGTGCTTGGGGGTGGGGAATGGGGGTGGAAACGGGACTTCATGCCTAAGGATACGAAGTTTCAGTCTGAGAAGACGAGAAAATTCCTACCCATTGCCACCCTCCAGTTCCCATCCGAAAAGACAACTACCTTCATCTACAGCAATTTTATCCGATTTTTTTTTTTTTTTTTTTGAGACGGAGTCTCGCTGTGTCGCCCAGGCTGGAGTGCAGTGGCCGGATCTGAGCTCACTGCAAGCTCCGCCTCCCGGGTTCACGCCATTCTCCTGCCTTAGCCTCCGGAGTAGCTGGGACTACAGGCGCCGCCACCTCGCCCGGCTAGTTTTTTTTTGTATTTTTTTAGTAGAGACGAGGTTTCATCGGGTTAGCCAGGATGGTCTCCATCTCCTGACCTCGTGATCCGCCCGTCTTGGCCTCCCAAAGTGCTGGGATTACAGGCTTGAGCCACCGCGCCCAGCCTTATCTGATATTTTACCTCAGTGTTTAAATATAATACACTGATACTGCTTGATTTCTTAATTTTAAGAGAATGTGTTGACTTCCTGACAAGGTAGATGTGGTTTTGGCTCTTCCTATTTCCACACTCTTCATCCTTCCCTTTCTACGCTTTGCTAACACATGGCATAGTTACAGCATAATTTCTGGTTAAATCAGAAGCCATTTTTTACAATATTACCAGTGCAAATATTGTTATCTGCCTTGACAGATTGTACATTTTACACAATCCTTTATTGTTCATGGAGTTGGTGATTGCCTTATTTCAGTTCGTTGCTTGTTATTCTATATACTTTGTTAATTTTTTCTACTACTCTGGCATCGGAGTCTTTTGCCTCACCTTAATAGATTCCAAACTTCCATTTCCATTTTTCCTCTGGAGACTTCCCACTCTGTGCTCCTCCCACTTTGGGGGCGCTGCTCTTCAGGCCTGCTGCACAGCTGTCTTTTTGTTAATTGTGGTAAAATATGCCTAACAACATTTATCTTAACCATTTTTACTTGTACATTCAGTACATACATAGTGTTAAGTACATTCATACTGTTGTGCAACCATCACCACCATCCATCTCCAGAACTCTTCTCATCTTGCAAAACTGAAATTCTGTACCCATGAAACAATAATTCCCCATCCCCACCTCACCCTAGTTCCCGGCATCCACCATTCTTCTTTCTGTCTCTGTGAATTTGACAACTCTAGGTACTGCATAGAAGTGGAACCATGCAGTATATATGTCCTTTTGTGACTGACTGATTTCACGTGGCATAATGTTCTCAAGGTTCATACATGTTGCAGCATGTGTCATATTTCCCTCCCTTTTTGTACACCTGTCTTTTGTACCTTCCTGCACTGCTCTCCTTCTTAGATCCACTTAGATCACTTTTATTCCACTTTCTTGCTTTGCCTGTCCATTTTGGTAGAGGTCCATAACCTCAAGTATCTTCTTAAATAAAGAGAATATGAGGCCAGGCACAGTGGCTCACGCCTGTAAAACAGAGTGACTCTGTCTTTTCTCAAAGATCTACTCATGGCCACACAAGGCATCTCCTTGCTGTGTTAGGTATATCATCCTATGTCCTATTTCTTGTGGCATCATTGAGCCTACAGCAGGCCTCATTTTGAACTTCCACATGTGGCATTTTTTGAAAAATCTGTAGCTGTGGCAATACTGAGCTTGCATTTCCTCATAGTAGCCAAGTTATGGCTGCCCCCAGTAAAGGGAGATTTAGAGACAATGCTTGCAAAGTTCCTACCAATAAGCCTGGTGAAGCACTTACTCAACAAATAGAAGTTGTTCTTTTTTATGGGATTACAGTTATTCAAAGGTTCAGAATTTAAAAGTGTTCAGAAGAAAAGGGGAGCTAGAGCTGATATTTGTAGATTGGCTTGAATTTTTTTTTTTTTAATACTATTGAGTTGCCATCCTTGGCAAGGAGCTTGTATGTACAGTGATCGCTGTAGATCCAAGCCAGTCTACAAATATGTGTATAGCACCTGGTTATGAGCATGGAACCTGGACCTAGGTTGCCTGGATTTGACTACTGGCTTTATCACTCTCAGGCTGACTTTTTTGTGTCTGTGTTTTCTCATCTCTAAATGAGGATAATAATCGTACCAACATATCTTGAGTTTTGAGTTAATATATATGAACCAGCTTAGCATAGTATTAGGCACATACTAAACATTATATGAATGTTTGCTTATTATTTTTCAATAAGTTAATATGATAGGATCTCTTTACTCAGCATAATATTAGGCACATACTAAACATTATATGAATGTTTGCTTTTTATTTTTCAATAAGCTTATATGATAGGATCACTTACTCCTTGAGTACATTGTTTTCTTTGGGCTACAGAAGGCTCCCTGGTTGAAAGGACACATTTGTTTTCCTGGTTGTCATTCCGATTCTTTTTTTTTTTGAAATGGGGTCTCACTCTGTTGCTCAGGCTGAAGTGCAGTGGGGTGATCATAGCTCGTTTAACCTTGAACTCCTGGGCTCAAGGGATCCTCCTGGCTCAGCCTTACGAGCAACTAGGACTACAAGCATGCATCACCACAATGGAATGATTTTGTTATTTTTCATAGACAGACAGAGTTTCATGATGTTGCCCAGGCTGGTCTCAAACTCCTTGCCCTCAAAGGATCTTCCTGCCGCTTGAGCTTGGGAGGTTGAGGCTGCAGTGAGCCACGACTGTATTACTACACTCTACAATGGTCAACAGAGTGAGACCCTGGGAAAAAAAAAAAGATCCTCCTACCTTGGCCTCCCAAAGCACTGAGATTACAGGTGTGAGCTACTGTGCCTGGCCCTTGATTCTTCTTGTCAGTGCATGAGTCCTGGTTCAGGTATTGTGAAATCAAGTGATCATCCCACAGGAAACTGAAACTGAAACTGAGCCATCATTCTGGTACCTCAAGGACTCTGCAGGAAGACCCTAGGGGACTCTGCCAAGAACAAGTCTAGCCTGTTCTGAGTCTGTCTCTTTTTATGTATCTGTATCTCCTCCTGCCATCAACTTTCTTCCTCACCCTCTACCCCGAGTCTGTTCTCTCTCATGGCTGCTGCTTTCTCATGATTTCTCTTATTCCTTTGGTTTGCTCAGGACTCCAGTGGCCTCACTCTGCCTTATGACTTTTCAGTCCCAACCATCATGGCCAACTGCCTCACTTCTGATTTCCCAATTCAAATTCCCAAAAGCATGAGTCTGTATCGGCAAAGACTTTTGGTCTGGCAGCCTCCTGGACCAGTGGCTAATCTATAGACTGGTTACTCAAATAGTTGTCCTACTCTGGCTAGTAGGCAAGGAAAGCTAGGTAACAGCTACAAAATTCGACAGCCTAGGCCTTCTAGGATGGGTTCAGTAGGACACACGTGCTGGCATACATATGAAGAGAGTGAACGCCAGGCAAGTAGGCTGCTACAGTAGATAGGACCCATCCAGGGGTTTTCCAGAGAAGTGGAAGCAATAGGAGATATACATACAAGAGAACATTTAGTATGGGAATTGGTTCATATCGTTGTAGCAGAGTCCCATGACCTTCGGTCTGCAAGCTGGAGAACCAGGAAATCTGGTGGTGTAATTCAGTCCGAGTCTGAAGGTGTGAGAATCAGAGGAGCTAATGGTATAAAACTCCCAGTCCAAGACTGAAGGCCCGAAAACTGACGATGAGTCCCCAAGTCCAAAGCCAGGAGCACCAAGAGTTCTGATGTCTAAGGGCAGAAGATGGATATGTCCCAACTTAAGAAGAGAAAGTAAAATCACCCTTCTTCTGCCTTTTTGTTCCTTTTCAGTCTCTAATGAATAGGATGGTGCCTGTCCACATCGGTGAGGGCAGATCTTCTATTGATTCAAATGCTAATCTGTCCTGGAAATGCCCTCACAGGCACACACAGAAATAATGTTTTTCCAAGCTATCTGGGCATCACTTAGCCCAGTAAAGTTGATCCATAAAAGTAACCATCACCTATTTGCCATCTTTCATTTAAGCCCAGATACACAGACTGGCTATCTCAGCCATTCCTTGGGTAGCACATCCAAACCTGTTTCCTCTGAGTCTCTCTGTCTTGTGACAAATAGGTTTTGGAAGAAGTTGCCTGTGGTCACCCTGAACTTGTGCCTTTAAGAGTTGGGCACACTGGCCAGGTGCAGTGGCTCATGCCTGTAATCCTAGCACTTGGGGAGGCTGAGGCGGGTGGATCACGAGGTCAGGAGTTCAAGACCAGCCAGGCCAAGATGGTGAAACCTCGTCTCTACTAAAAGTACAAAAAAAAAAAAAAAAAAATTAGCTGGGTGTGGTGGCCGGCGCCTGTAATCCCAGCTACTCGGGAGGCTGAGGCAGAGAACTGCCTGAACCCAGGAGACGGAGGTTGCAGTGAAGCCAGATCAGCCACTGCACTCCAGCCTGGGCGACACAGCAAGATTCCATCTCAAAAAAAAAAAAAAAAAAAGAATGGCATGCCACCTATTCTGTGTGGCCTGCACATAATGCACTAATTCTTAATCCCTCCCTGATCCCAGTGTAAAGTGGAGACACCAGTACATATTCAGCCTCACAGGACTGACTGGTCAGGTCACTCATTTCCAGGCTCACGGCCACCACTCACTGACAACTACAGACCGACTCTCTGCCACCCAGTTCAGGTGCCCAGATGCTAACGCCCCATATAGCCCAGCCCCCGGCATCCTCAGTCGCTCACACAGGAAACCGCTCGCTCCCTACCTCCGTTCCCGGGGCTGCGGCGCCCCAAGCCCGGCGGTGTCTCAGCTTTCCCGGTCCCCGGCAGACGGTGGCCGGGGGGTGGGGGGGCGGCGCGGGTTTCCAGCCGGTGACGTTAGGCCGCTGCACGCCGGAAGTGGCAGCTGAACGGGGGCACTGAGGTGTCGGCCGGCGGGGCAGTGGCCCGGAGTGGGGGGCGGGGGCGTTGGTCATGTTTCCCTTCGGGCCTCATAGCCCTGGAGGGGACGGATCGGCCGGAGCCGGGGCTGAGGAGCCGGCGCCCCACGAGGGGCAGGCAGCAGCCACTAGGCCGCCCTCGCCGCTACATCCCGGGGCTGATGCGACCCATCCCCCTCCACCCGCCCGGAGCCCTCGCCGCCCCGGCGCCCCATCGCTGTCCCCGGCCCCGCGCTCCGGAGAGCTCGGGCTGCCCGGAGCTCCTGATTCCTCGGCTGCCTCCGCCCAGGGAGAGCCGTCACCGCCCTCCCCTCCGCGCCGGCGGCCCGGGCCAGACTGCAAGGCCGAGAGCCGGGGCCGACACGGCCTCTGCGCGGGCCTGGGCGGCCCTGGCGCCAGGCTGTTCGGGTGGCTGAAAGAGCGCAGCCTGGGCCGCGGGCTGTTCGTGGACCCGGCGCGGGACAATTTTCGCACCATGACTAGCCTCTACGGTTCCATCCACCCCGCGGACTCGGTGTACCTCAGCACCCGCACCCACGGCGCCGTCTTCAACCTGGAGTACTCGCCCGACGGGTAAGCGCGGCCCCTCGGAGGGCGGGCGCCCGCCTCCGCCCGGCTCAGCTGCCAGCGGACGGCAGTCCTGGGCTCGCTCCCCCGGCCCGGGCCGAGGTTAGCAAGGCCGTTTGGAGCCACTGGCCTTCGTGCCTCCTGGCACTTTCTGAAGCGCATTCTCGCCCCTTGGAACCCCCAGCCCAGCTTTTTGAGGCAGGAAGGCGGGGCCCCACTTGCTCGCCTTCAGGACGTGGGCTCCGTGAAGGAGAAATGCCCGAAGCCACACAGCGGACCTGTCAGAGCCAACCCACAACTAGGGCATTCTGGGACACAGTAGGTGCTCAGTACATACATTTTGAATAAATGTCCACGTTCTCCCCATCCTAGGCTCGCGTTTTCCCACCTAAACCTCTGTCGGGGTAGGAAGGCTGTAGATTCCTTGCACTCTGTACCTGAACTTGCCATGATGGGACAAGTGCGTCGTTTGCTCAAGGAAGATACAGTACTAAGACACTGTAGAGACGTGGCTCTCATGATTTGGGTCATTTGTGAAGTCTCCAGGCTAGACTACAGCCTTTTTCTTGGCTGATTAAATATTTATTGTATGGCTTTGGTTTAACAGGAAGTTTCCAAAATCGTATCTATTTAAAACTTTCTTGTCAGTACACAAGTCCGCCATCAAAAGAAAAAATTTGCACAGTTCCACCATGAGGTGACATAGTTAATGTAATTCTTATCCCATCAAAGCCTCTCGGTTGCTGGTTGTTTACCCAGGTGTTCATTCATTCATTCTCTCATTCGGCGTGTATTTGTTGAGCACTTGCTGTGTTCCAAATGCGGGAGTAACCGTGCTGAGCAAAACCAGCTAATGGCACTGTTTTCATTGAGCCTGGGACTTAATGGTTCAACTAGATAGTAGACAGCCTTACTAAATAATGCATAAAATATATTTGTTAATTGAGATAAAGTCTTGAAGGAACCTGTTAAGGACTCTGTGTTCACGGATTCCCTGAGGAAGTGACACCTAAATCAAAATCAAAAAAATGAGTAGGAAATAAATTAGTCAAGATAGGGTTGGTAAAGGGATACAGTATTTCAAATGGAGATGATTGGTATGTCAAAGGTCGTAGAAGGGCAGCATGTCATGTTACAGAAGGTTAAAAGAATAGGTTTACAAAGCAAAAAAAGTTTACTGAAGAAAGACCTAAAGTTGCTAAGGAAGGAGCAAAGGAATAGAAGCAGGAATTACTGTGCACAAGTAGACTCTCTTCCATTTCAGTGATGCAAGTGCTTCCTAATCACATGTGGTGCTGGGATCTCGGGGGTCTCAACAGCAATTGGTTGGAGCATGTAGTAGTGGATGCACACCTGAATAAGGTGGAAAACTGGTGAGAGGAGAAACTATTTTGCTGAAACTTATTCATGGAACCTCGCAGCCTCCTTCCTTCAGCCAAGCCCTATTCCTAAAGTTTCCCTCAAAACACTAACAGTCTGTTCTCAAATATTGAATTTCTCTCTTCATATCCCGGCCCCTTTCCTCCCAGCCTCCTACCGATACTTTCAGGAATTCAGAGGTAGCTATTTCTACTTTTTGGATGTGGGATTTTAGGTGGGAGTATAATGAGAAGAACAGATTTTAGAGCTGTAAGAATAAGGGATATATTGCTTAAAGTTTTTGTTTGAATCTAGAATGCATTTTCTCATAACAGTTTTGTAAAAGTTGGTTAGGAACTCTTGCACTTAATTCAATAATTTTAAATTACACAATTAACATATATGCTCATTGTGTAAAACCTAGACAATAAATGAGCAAAAAATACCCTAAACATCGCTTATGATCCCAGAGATTAAATGGATATTTAAGGAAATTTTTACTTTGTGTATGTTTATTTTAATATAAACATGGAATCAGTGTTTTGTAGCTTGCTTTTTTCCTTACAGTATATTGTGAACTGCTTATGTTAATAAATATATTCCTACAACATTATTTAACATTTTTCATTAGTTTAAATAAAACCTCTTTGAACAAATATTTTGTATTTATATCTTTAGGATAAATCCCTAGAATGAGTTATTGTTATGAAGATTTTTATACCTATTGTTAAATTGCCCTCTGCAAAGATCATACTAATTCTCATTACTATATTCTGATTCCTACATTCTAGACACATATGGAAGTGCCTGTCTCCTCATACCCTTGGCAACACTGCATACTGCCGTTCTTTTTCATCTTTATCAGGGTGATGAGTGGAAATACTTCAGTGTTTTAATTTTTCAGTCTTCTTACTTCATCTAGTATGCCCTACATTTGTGCAGGACTGAAAGTAATTTTACAGATAGATGACATATCTGTGTTAAAGGAGATAATTTATCATATCCTTCAGTTAAATAAGAGTTAAATCAGCTTACCGGGTAGCTTAACCACTGTTACCTACAAGGACTTCTCAATACAGAGAAGGAGGGGGTGACACAGAATGTAAAAATTAAAATTATGAATTTAATAGAGACCAGAATATAAGGAATTTGGCAATAAAAAAGATAAAAGGACTAGAAGGTATTTTCTAAAGAATTCAAAAAATGTTTTAAGTGATAGAAACATTGTCAAAATAAGTGTATCACCTTCTAAAATGACATTTTGAAAAAGTAAAATTGATAATGTTAATAAATTATAGTATGTCAGACCCTGTCAAGCTGTCCTCCATGAGAACACATTAGGCACAGCTGTAGAGATAATTCACATATTGGAAAATAGAAGCAAAGAAACTAACTAGAATACAGACCTGGAAAACACAGACATTGAAAATATGAAAAGATTTAGTAACATAGAGCATAGAGAGAAAAAGCGTACCATATAGTTAGCCAGAGTTCCTAAAGAAAATAGTCCCACTTTCTTCAGGAACTCTGGCAAACTATATGGTACGCTTATACCATATAAGCGTATCATATGGTATAAGGGAGACTATTTGAAGACATAATAGCTGAGAACTTTCCAGAATTGAAGAACGGCACCAAGCCATGATTTAAGAAGCCCAACAAACCCAAGCAAGAATTCTTTCTAGACCTATTGTAGTGAAACTGTGGGACAATAAATATAAAATCTTAAAAGATAGAGAAAAAAGGGGCAGGGTGCGGTGGCTCACACCTGTAATCCCAGCACTTTGGGAGGCCAAGGTGGGCGGATCACCTGAGGTCAGGAGTTCGAGACCAGCCTGACCAACATGGAGAAACCCTGTCTCTACTAAAAATACAAAACTAGCTGGGCATGGTGGTGCATGCCTGTAATCCCAGCTACTCAGGAGGCTGAGGCAGGAGCATCGCTTGAACCTGGGAGGTGGAGGTTGCGGTGAGCCGAGATCGCGCCACTGCACTCCAGCCTGGGAAACAAGAGCAAAACTCCGTCTAGAAAAAAAAAAGAGAGAAAAAGTCCTCAAAGGAGTAACTATGAGAGTGATAGCCAATTAGTCATCAACCATAATAGAAATCTAGAGACAGTGGTAATTATTTTCAATATGCCAGGAAAAAAACCTCAGTCTAGATTTATACCCAGCAAACACAGGTTCTTTGTCCTTGCCAAGAACAAAGATGAAATAAATACATATTCAGACAAGCAAAGCTGAGTAAGTTTGCCAGCAGACCTTCAATAAAGGAATTCTAAGTTCAGAGAGAAGGAAATTGTTTTCAAACGGAAGGTCTGAGAAGCTAGCAGGAATGAAGAACAAAAAGTGTTAAATATGTATGCACATGTTAATCTGATAATGTCTTTTGGGATTAACAGAGATGGAACAAAAATAGAAGACAATAATAGCATATAAATTATGAAGTGAGGCCGGGTGTGGTGGCTTATGCCTGTAATCCCAGTACTTTGGGAGGCCGAGGTGGGCGATCACTTGAGGTCAGGAGTGTGAGACCAGCCTGGCCAACCTGGTGAAACCCTGTCTCTACTAAAAACACAAAAAAATTAGCCAGGCGTGGTGGCATGCGCCTGTAAACTCAGCTACTTGGGAGGCTGAGGCAGGAGAATTGCTTGAACCTGGGAGGCAGAGGTTGCAGTGAGTGGAGATCACATCACCGCACGCCAGCCTGGGTGACAGAGCGAGACTCTGTCTCAAAGTAAAATAAAAATAAAGGATGAGGTGATATTCTAAGTTTTTATGTTTTTGGGGGGATAATTATATATGTTAACTTTAGGCTTTAATAGGTATTTAAAATTTTCAAGGAACCAAAAGACAAGAAAGATTATAATTTCCAGACTAGTACAAGAAAAAGTACGGAATGAGAAAAAAAATTCCAAAGGAAGGCAAGAAAGGAAAATAAAAAAAGACAAGGTATAATAAATAAAAAGCACAAAGAATAGCTGAAAATAAATCCAAACATTACTAGTTACAATAACTATAAGGTACTAAATATTCCAATAAAAGACAAAGAGTAGCTTGGTGCAGTGGCTCATGCCTATAATCCCAGCATTTTGGGAGGCCAAGGCAGATTGCTTGAGCCCAGGAGTTTGAGACCAGCCTGGGCAACATAGGGAGACCCTGTCTGTACAAAAAGTACAAAAATTAGCTGGTTGTGGTGACGTGCCCCTTTGTCCCAGCTACTCAGGTGGCTGAGGCAGGAGGATCATTTGAGCTCGGAAGGTAGAGGCTGCAGTGAGCCAGGATTGTGCCTCTGCACTCCAGCCTGGGCAACAGAGACCCTGTCTTGCAAAAAATAAAATAAATAAATAAATAAATAAATAAAAGAACAGTACCTCTTAAAATCTTACTCTTAATGGCATTTATAGACTACATTCAGGCCTGCTATTCAGCTGATACTGGTTCAGCTGTAACGGTTGTTAAAATATTGATATATCCATAGTGGTCGAATAGTTACTGCCCCAAGCCTGTTAAGTGTCATCTTAATGCTTCATTGCCTTCCTTGGGACTTCCTTTAGTAACCAATTATATAGCAACTAAAGAGTTAAGAACTGGGACAGCAAGAGGCTGTCAACAAACATCTTACTGGAGAACTACAGGGCAGCACCTATTCTAATTATTACTGACCCATGCCTGGCACCCTCCAACACACACAAAAAAATCCATAGGCCCAGTGACCATCTGGCTTTCCTAAGAGTAGGGTTGCCTACTTTTCTCATGTTACTCTCACATGGCCCCTTTGGGAACTGCAGCCTTGGGAGATCCAGAAAGAAGAGAGCAGTCAAATGAGAGTAATAGTATTGTACTACGGCAGTTATCATCAAAATATATTAATTCTCTTGGCACGGTATACACTCCCATGGCAGGATAGAATCTACAGCAGATGATCGAGGCCTATGGGGATGGTTTATGGATGAATAACTTCTGGGATGCACATCCTTAGTTTAATCATTCTTGTTTAATTTCCCTATTATTTAGATAGGATAAGTGTGCCAACACCCAATGAATACCTGCCTACAGTAGGCATTAATGACACTCACGTTATAAATGAAAATGACTACCAAAGTGCATCTTTTTCTCTCTACCAGACAAATTTAGTTGGGGGAATTAAGAAGCAGAAAGTTTATTAAATGAAGGTTCTATACCCTGGTGTATGCTCTTAACTGCCATGTTACATTACCTCTCACCTGGACTGAGGGATTAGGTTTAATATAATTAAGTATATCAATAAATTATTTTTGTGACTTAGTTATTAATACATTTAAACAAATATTGAATACATGAAACTAACAGCAAGCATTTGAAGGGCTAAAAACATTTTTAAATATACTTATTGTTACTTCAGCAAAAGCCAAAAAGAGGATTCAGCTCCCATAAATAATTCTGTTGATGTTAAGAGTGATTTCTTTTTTTTAGGCCAGGTGTGGCCGCTCACGCCTGTAATCCTAGCACTTTGGGAGGTTGAAGGTGGAGGACTGCTTTAGCTCGAGTTCGAGACCAGCTGGGGCAACATAGGGAGACCTTGTCTCTACAAAAAATTTTTAAAAAGAGTGATTTTTTAAAATGTTATCATGACTACAAGTTACTTAATGACTATAAATTTAACGTGGATATTCTTAGAAGGGCTTTATCTAGTTTCCTATGTCAATATGGTTCAGACAAGGGTATCTGTGTCAAATAAAAGATTATGCCTACAATTTGAAAAATTAATAAATGATTGAAAATTACTAGAATTATTTAATGAACAATTTGAGCTACAATGGTTATCACTTGGTGAGCATTTTAATAATCTATATAGGTTAATTTATTTAGAAAATGTTTTTAAATTTTATTCATGTTAATTTATATTACCATCGAATTTTCTTTTTTTTTTTTTGAGACAGAGTTTCACTCTTGTCGTCCAGGCTGGAGTACAATGGTGCAATCTTGGCTCCCTGCAACCTCCAGCTCTCGGGTTCAAGCAATTCTCCTGCCTCAGCCTCCCAAGTAGCCGGGATTACAGGCATGCACCACCACGCTTGGCTAATTTTGTATTTTTAGTAGAGATGGGGTTTCACCATGTTGGTCAGGCCGGTCTTGAACTCCTGACCTCAGGTGACCCACCCGCCTCAGCCTCCCAAAGAGCTGGGATTATAAGTGTGAACCACTGTGCCTGGCCTGAATTTTTAACCTTTTTGAATATCACACTTCACTGTACATAACAGCTGCTTCATCCTTATTTTTTTCAAACACAAAAGGAACATTTATAAAATTTTCACATATGAGACCACAAGTTTCAAAAGATTAGTATCATACTGAATACAGTTTCTCACTACAATGTGATCACTAGAAGTAAATAAAAAGATAACTAGCTGGCATGGTGGTTCATACCAGTGTTACCAGCACTTTGGGAGGCTGGGGCAGGTGGATCACTTGAGCCCGCGAGTTCAAGACCATCCCTACAAAAAATACAAAAATTAGCCATTTGTGGTGGCTCATGCCTATAGTCTCAGCTACTTGGGAGGCTGAGGTGGGAGGATAACTTGAACCCCGGAAGCAGAGGTTGCAGTGAGCCAAAATCATGCCACTGTACTCCAGCCTGGGTGACAGAATGAGATCCTGTCTCAAGAAAAATATTATATATATTATATAAAGCATATAATATATTATATAAAAATATATTTAATATAATATATATTATATAAAAATATAATATATAATATATATTTAAAAATATAATATATATTATATAAAAATATATTATAATATATTTTTGTTAGTCAAGAGACAAGTATAATTAAAAAGATAACCAGAGGCCTGGCACAGTGGCTCCCACTTGTAATCCCAGCACTTTGGAAGACTGAGGTGGGAGGATCTGCCAGGAGTTCAAGACCAGGCTGGGCAAGGAAGAGAGACTGTCTCTACAAAAGTTTAAAAATTAGCCTGGTGTGGTGGCATGTGCTTGTAGTCCTAGCTACCCAGGAAGCTGAGGCAGGACTGCTCAAGCTTGGGAGTCTGAGGTTGCCACTGCATTCCAGCCTGGGTGACAAATTGAGACTCTGTCTCAAAAAAAACCAAAAAAACACACACAAAAAAACTAGAAAAGTGTCATACATTTTCAAAAAATTTGATAAATTCATGGGTCAAAGGGGAAATTATAATGGAAACTAGAAATGTTCAGAACGAAATGATAATGAAATCATATGTCTCAAAACTTGTGGGATACAAGCAAAGCTGTACTTAGTAGGAAAATTATAGTCTTTAATAAACTGAAAGGAAGATAAGAAAAATTAATGAGCTAAGAGTATTCATCTCAAGAAAGAGAATAGCAAAGTTATCTGCAAATAATAGGAAAATCAATCTAAAGAGAGCAGAAGGAAATACAGTAAAAAAAAAAAATAGAAATTAGTGAAATTTTAAAAACCAATAGAAATACTGAATAGGGACAAAGTTTTGTCTTTGAAAACACTTATAAAAATGAAAAACATTCATGATACTGAGAAAATGCACAGACAATATTCAGAATAAAAAGGGGGACATAGATCGCCACTGTGACTCACACCTGTAATCCTAGCACTTTGGGAGGCCGTGGCAGGTGGATCACCTTAGGTCAGGAGTTCCAGACCAGCCTGGCTACAATGGCGAAGCCCTGACTCTACTAAAAATACAAAAATTAGTCAGGCGTGGTGGTGGGCGCCTATAATCCCAGCTACTCGGGAGGCTGAGGCAGCAGAATCGCTTGAATCCAGGAGGCGGAGGTTGCAGTGAGCCGAGATTGCCCCACTTCACTTCCAGCTTGGGCGACAAGAGCGAAACTGTCTCAAAAAAAAAAAAAAAAAAAGGGTAGTGGGGGGCGGGGCGGCCAGGCACGTTGGCTCATGCCTGTAATCCCAGCACTTTGGGAGGCCGAGGCGGCTGGATCACCTGAAGTCAGGAGTTTGAGACCAGCCTGGCCAACATGGTGAAACTCCGTCTCTACTAAAAATACAAAAAAATTAGCTGGGCGTGGTGGCAAACGTCTGTAATCCCAGCCACTCGGGAGGCTGAGGCAGGAGAACTGCTTGAACCCGGGAGGCGGAGGTTGCAGTGAGCCGAGATTGCAACACTATACTCCAGACTGGGCAACAAGAGCAAAACTCCGTCTTAAAAAAACAAAAAGTTGGGGGGACAATTTTATATGCAAGAGGTAGATGGTTTGGACCAAACTTCCAACTGAGAATAATCAGAAAAGCTAGAGGAAATATTAAATATTTAATGTAAGATATAGAAAGCTTATGTTTGAGGGGATTAGAGCATTATCAGGGCAATGAAGATATTGCAGGGTCAAGTTCTACAAAATAGGAAAGCCAGTGATGTGAGCCCAGCATTTGAGCTCACTTTTCTGAGAGGCATCTGTCAATCTCAAAAGCAGCAGCAGCAGCAATGAGGCTGAATGGTATTTCTTTTTTCTTTTTCTTTTTTCTTTCTTTCTTTTTTTTTTTTTGAGACGGAGTTTCAGTCTTGTTGCCCAGGCTGGAGGGCAGTGGCGCGATCTCGGCTCATGGCAACCTCCACCTTCCGGGTTCAAGAGATTCTCCTGCCTCAGCCTCCGGATTAGCTGGGATTACAGGCGCCCGCCACCACGCCCGGCTGATTTTTTTTTTTTTTTTTTTTTTTTTTTTTTTTTTGAGACGGAGTCTCGCTGTGTCTCCCAGGCTGGAGTGCAGTGGCCTGATCTCGGCTCACTGCAAGCTCCGCCTCCGGGGTTCACGCCATTCTCCCGCCTCAGCCTCCCAAGTAGCTGAGACTACAGGCGCCCGCCACCACGCCCGGCTAGTTTTTTGTATTTTTAGTAGAGACGGGGTTTCACCATGTTAGCCAGGATAGTCTCGATCTCCTGACCTTGTGATCCACCCGCCTCGGCCTCCCAAAGTGCTGGGATTACAGGCTTGAGCCACCACGCCCGGCTGATTTTTGTATTTTTAGTAGAGACGGGCTTTCTCCATGTTGGTCAGGCTGGTCTCGACCTCCCGACCTCAGGTGATCCGCCCGCCTCGGCCTCCCAAAGTGCTGGGATTATAGGCGTGAGCCACTGCGCCTGGCCTCTGAATGGTATTTCAAATGGATTTATGGGTGGGATAGATGAGATTACAAGAATCGCAATTTAGGTTTGGCATTGAAACTCCTCTCCCCCCACCCAATATACCCTAGGAGTAAAGGTGAATCAAGACTAAAGGTCAGCTTTGAATCATCTCATTCCCTAGGTAGATTAAGAAGACCTCAGATTGCCGGCACCTGTACTCTAGCTTACTTGCCACAATTAAATAGGAATCTTCTATGCAAGAAGAAAATATGCAGCTGAGTGCCCTGTCTTACACCTTTAATCCGAGTTCTTTGGGAGGCTGAGGAGGGAAGATTGATTGAGGCCAGGAGTTGAAGACCAGTCTAAGCAACACAGCCAGAGATCCCATCTCTGCAAAAAATTTAAAAATTAGCTGGGCAATATGGTGTGCGCCGGCCATCCTAGCTACTCTGGAGGCAGAGGTGGGAGGATTGTTTAAGCCCAGGTGTTTGAGGTTACAGTGAGCTATAATCACACCACTATACTTCAGCCTGGGTGACAGAGCAAGACCCTGTCTCTAAAGAAATTTTAAAAAAAGATAATATATCATTCAGTGCTTTAAATTATCCCTGTAATTTTTGTATACAGTGACGAGCACTCATACAAGGAGATTCGTTGTCTGAAAAGCCAAGAAAATCAGCAAACAATAGAAATAGACCCACAGGAGATCTGACATTAAAACTATTTAATATGTTCAAAAAAAGTACAAAAATTAGCTGGTTGTGGTGACGTGCCCCTTTGTCCCAGCTACTCAGGTGGGACAATTATTAGATGGAGAAATTTAGCAGAGAACTAGAAGCTATAAAAAGAAAACCCTAGAACTAAAAAGTACAGTAACTGATAAAAACTCTGGATGATTTAACAGCAAACTGGACACAGCTGAAGGATTTGTGAACTTGAGAATAGATGAGAAAAAAATATACAGAATAAAGCTTAGATTTACCAAAATGGGACACAGACTGAGACATGTCGTAAAATACAGGGAAAAGATCTTATAAATATAAATGGAGTTTAGAAAGATATTAAAGAGAATGGAGATAAATCAATATTTGAACAGATAATGGATAAGTTTTAAAAATTAACAAAACACACTGTAGATTAAAGAAGGGCTATATATCTCAAGCAAGAGAAAGACAAAAAAAGTAGGCCAGGCATGGTGGTGCACCCCTGTAATCCCAGCACTTGCGGAGGCTGAGGTGGTTGGATCTCTTGAGCTTGGGAGTTTGAGACCAGCCCGGCCAACATAGGAAAACCCTGACTCTACAAAAAAATACAAACAAAAAAATTAGCCGGGTGTGGTGGCATGCGCCTGTGGTTCCAGCTACTCAGGAGGCTGAAGAAGGAGGATCATTTGAATCTGGGAGGTTGAGGCTGCAGTGAGCTGGGATTGCACCACTTCTTTGCAGCGCCACCACACTCCAAACCTTCTGAAACAACTGCTTCAAAAACAAAAAAACCTTCCAACTGCTTTAAAAACAAAAACAAAAATCCCTCCCAACTGCTTCGAAAACAAAAAAAAAAAAAAAAAAAGAAAGAAAGATAAAGCTACACTTAGCTACAAGCGTAAAGCTGTTAAAACCAAAATAATACATATACATGCACAAAGACAATCTTAAAAGCAGCTAGAGGAAAGAGATGGATTACTTTCAAAGGAGGCTCAAAAAGACAGTTAATTTCACTGCAGAACAATGGAAGTCAAGAGACAAAGATATTTCCAGACAAATATTGAGATAATTTGCCACTATCAGGTCTACACAGAAACAGATAACAAAATTATTCTTTAGGAGGAAGGAAAAAGGTGGAAGACCAGAGGTACAGGAAATAATGAAAAGAACAAAAAGTAAATATGCTTGTAAATCAAAATGAATGTTAACTTTTTTTTTCTTTTTTTTAGACAGAGTCTTTCTCTGTCATCCAAGCTGGAGTGCAGTGGCATGAACACTGCTCACTGCAGCCTTGACTTCCCGGGCTCAAGTAATCCTCTTGCGTCTGCCATTTGTGTAGCTGGGACCACAGGCACACGGCCGCATGCCTGGTTAATTTTTTTATTTTTTGTAGAGACAAGGGGTCTCAGTTTGTTGTCCAGGCTGGGAATGGTATAAAACAATGAGAACTTTTAGTAGAGTATTAAATTTATATATAATTATACCTAAAAAATTAAATATTAGGAAGGGTTAAAGGAAGGTGAACTGAGCTAAGGTTCTTGCATCATCCAGGAAGTAATAATTTTGTACTTCACTTTAAAAAGTTGATGCATGACGTTAGCTCTTTAGATATTCGCTAAAAGAATAGTAAAAGAATATATTTAACATACTACATAGTGTATGGGGAGATATCAATAGCAAATATATATTCTTAGAGATGGGATATTGCACTGTTGCCCAGGCTGGAGTTCATTGGTGCTGTCACAGCTCACGGCAACCTCCAACTCCTGGGCTCAAGCAATCCTCCCGCCGTCTCCTGGGTAGCTAGGACTGCAGCCATAAGCCACTATGCCTGGCCATTTTATTTTTTTATAGAGATAGGGTCTCCATGTGTTGTGCAGGCTGATCTCCAACTCATGACCACAAGCTATCCTCCTGCCTTGGACTCCTAAAACACTAGGATTACAGGTATGGGCCAATGTGCCTGGCCAAAAAAATGTTTAAAGCAACTGAAAAGGGACATAGAACAGACAGGACAAATGGAAAGTAAATTGTAAGGTGACAGATTTCAACTCAAAGATTGCTAGTAGTTACATTAAATGTAATTTGAGACAATGATTGTCAGATCAGATTTTTGAAAACTGCTTACAAAAGACATAACTGAAATGTAAGGATACACAAAGTTTTAAAGTAAAACGATGTCAAGGCATACCATTGCTAGCATTAACTAAATGAAAGTTGGTGTGCTGTGTTAATATCAGACAGCACAGAAAGCAAATTCATACAATTTCCAAGCATTGAGATTGAGCAATTTGTTTTTCAGTGAAAATTCAGGAAATAAATAACTAGAAAATCTCTTTATTTTTGGAAATGCTCTTTTAAATAACTTGTGAGTCAAAGAAGAAATCACAGTATAAATTATAAAATAGTTGAAACTGAATGACGAAAACACTATCAAAATTTATGCAATTGCAGCTAAAGCCATGTATAGAGGAAAATCTTAGATCCCTAAATGCAGATATTAGAAAAGAAGAAAGGCTGAAAGTCAATAAGCTAAGTAAGCATCCATCTCAAGAACGCTGAAACAGAACAACAGATTATACCCAAAGAAGGTAAAAAGAAGGAATAGAGATCAGAGTGCAATTGAACCACTTTGAAACTGTTTGTCACTATCTTTTTTTCTTTTTTCTTTTTCTTTTTTTTTTTTTTTTTTTGAGACAGAGGCTCACTCTGTCACCCAGGCTGAAGTGCAATGGCACGATCTTGGGTTACTGTAACCTCCGCCTCCCAGGTTCAAGCGATTCTCCTGCCTCAGCCTCCCAAGTAGCTGGACTTACAGGTGTGTGCCACCACACCAGCTTTTTTTTTTTTTTTTTTTTTTTTTGTATTTTTAGTAGATATGGGGTTTCACCATGTTGGCCAGCCTGGTCTCAAACTCCTGACCTTGTGATCCGCCTGCCTCGGCCTCCCAAAGTGTTGGGGTTACAGGCGTGAGCCACCGTGCCCAGCCTTCAGTTTTTTTTTTTTTTAAGAGACAGGGTCTTGCAGTGTTGCCAGGCTGGTCTCAAACTCCTGGGCTCAAGTGATCCTCCTGCCTCAGCCACCCAAAGTGCTGGAATTATAGGTGAGAGCCCCTGTGTCTGGCCATTAAAGTTTAAAAATAGAAACAAGATATTGTGAACAACCTCATGCCAATAAAATTCTAAAGTTCAATGAAATAGGCTAATTCCTAGAAAAGTAGAAATTACCAAAACTGACATTAGTAAAAGATTAGAAAGCCCAAGTAGTACTGTAACCAATAATACTGCATCAGTAGTTAGGTCTATATGGCTTTACAGACTAGTACCACCAAATTTACAAGAAATAAATAATCCCAATTTACGTAAACTATTCCAGTGTATAAAATAACAAGGGCCAGTCTTAACTCATTCTGTGATGTTAGCATACACGTTATACCAAAATCTGACATGAATAGCACAAGAAAGCAAAATTACCATACAATTTCACTGAAGAATAAAGATAGAAAAATCATAAACAAAGTATTAGTCAACTGAATCTAGCAATGAGGTAAAAATAAAAGACTGATTTGAAATTAGAAAGTAAAGTAATGTAAACAACTACATTAATATATGAAAGGAAAAATATAGGAATATCTCAATAAATGCTGAAAAATCTCTTATACAGTTTGACATATATTCATGAAAAGAAAGCTTAGCAAAATTGAAACAGACCTTTCCTTAATCTAATAGTAGGAATCTGCCCAAAAACCCTACAGCAAACATTGTACTTAATGATGAAATATTGTATTCTTAAAGATCACGAAAAAGATGAATGCCTGCTATTAACATTTCTATTCAACATTGTTCTGAAAGTCCTAGTCAGTATAACAAGGAAAAAGAGAAGGAAACAGGTTTTTAAAAAGAACAGGCTGGGCATGGTGGCTTATGCCTGTAATCGCAGCACTTTGGGAGGCCGAGGCGGGTGGATCACCTGAGGTCAGCAGTTCGAGACCAGCCTGGCCAACATGGTGAAACCTGTCTCTACTAATAATACAAAAATTAGCTGGGCATCGTGGCACACGCCTGTAGTCCCAGCTACTCAGGAGGCTGTGGCAGGAGAATCACTTGAACCTGGGAGGCAGAGGTTGCAGTGCGCTGAGATCACGCCACTGCACTCCAGCCTGGGCAACAAGCGTGGAACGCCGTCTCCAAACAAACAAACAAACAAACAAAACGAAGAACAAAGCAATTATTTTTAGATGGTATTATCAATCAAAACCCCCAAATAATAGAATAGTATGACTGATGGATAAATAATCAGTATTAAAAAATCAGTTACATTTCTGTATACCAGCAATAAGCAAAGTCAAAAAAAATTTTTTTTTGAGACAGGGTCTTGGTCAGCCAGGCAGGGGTGCAGTGGCATGATCATAGCTCACTACATCCTCAACCTCCCTGACTCAGCTGATCCTCCCACCTCAGCCACCCAAATAGCTGGGACTACAGGTGTGCACCACCATGCCTGGCTAATTTTTAAATTTTTTGTAGAGACGAGGTCTCACTGTGTTGCACAGGCTGGTCTCAAACTCCTGAGCTCAAGTAATCTTTCCTCCTTGGTCTCCCAAAATTCTGGGATAACAAGAATAAGCCACTGTGTCCAGCATCAGCAAAAAGTTTAAAAGAACATTTATTCAAATATATTTTTAAAAAATCAAGTTCCCAGAAATAAGTTCAACAGAAGGTAGGCATGGGCTATATGGAGGAAACTATACAATTTTATTGAGAGAATTACAGAAGATTTAAATAAATGGAGATATATTAAGTTCATGGATTGGAAGATTCCATATTGTCAAGATAGCAGTTACATTACAACTTTTTGGACCAGGCGCGGTGGCTCACGCCTGTAATCCCAGCACTTTGGGAGGCCGAGGTGGGTGGATCACCTGAGGTAAGGAGTTCGAGACCAGCCTGGCTAACATGGTGAAACCCCATTTCTACTAAAAATACAAAAAATTAGCTGGGCATGGTGGCACACGCCTGTAATCCCAGCTACTTGGGAGGCTGAGGCAGGAGAATGGCTTGAACCCAGGAGGCAGAGGCTGCAGTGAGCTGAGATCATGCCACTGCACTGCAGCTTGGGCAACAAGAGCAAAACTCCGTCTCAAAAAAAAACAACACAACTTTTTGGTATTAATAGATTTAATATAATCTCAATTAACATCTGCACCTGGTGTGTGTGTCTCTGTGTGTATGTGTGTGTGTGTGTATGTATACATAAATTGATACATTGATTCTAAGCGTATAAGGATGGTCAAAGGTCCAAGATTTGCTCAGATACTCTAAGAAAATCTTTAATGTGTGGGAAAATGTGCATACTGCTGTATAAGGTAAATCAAACTTGTATCATATAAATTCTACCCAAGTAATCTATAAAGTCAGTGCATTTCAATAAAATTTCAACAAAACATTTTAGCAGAACTTGACATGGTATATATAAAATTTACTTGAAGAGAAAGCATAGCATTAGCCAAGAAAAAGTGTTTGTAAAGCAAATGAGGGAGTCTTGCTTTGCCACATAACAAATATACCATAAACCTTGTAGAAATTAAGATAGTGTGGTGTTGCATAGAATACCAATATGGAGTCCAAGAACAAAACTTGTATGTAGTAAAGATGGCATTACAAACCAATGTAAATAAGATCAGCCTTGATATTGGGACAAATTGTATACCAGCAATAAACAAAGCAGTATGTATCTTTTAAACAAAAACATATCTTTTAAAAGATACATATCATACCATGTACAAAAATATACTATAGTTTGATTCAAGCAAAACAATAACTAACAATTTTATAGATCCCTTTTATACAATGTTCAAGATTAAGAATCTCCCAGAGGTTGGCTTTGTGTGGTGGCTCACGTCTATAATCCCAGCACTTTGGAAGGCTGAGGCAGGAGGATCACTTGAGGTTTGAGACCAGCCAGGGCAACATGGTGAAACCCTGTCTCCATTAAAAATACAAAAATTAGTTGGGTATGGTGGCGGTGCTTGTAATCCCAGTTACTCAGGAGGCTGAGGTAGGAGAATCGCTTGAACCAGGGAGGCAGAGGTTGCAGTGAACTGATATCGTGCCACTGCACTTCAGCCTGGGTGACAGAGCAAGACTTCGTCTCAGAAAAAAAGAATCTCCCAGAGTCTGGGACTGGTGGCTCACGCCTGTAATCCCAGAGTTTTGGAGGCTGATGTGGGAGGATCACTAGAGGCCAGGAATTTGAGACCAGCCTGAGCAACGGTAGTGCGATCCCATCTCCACCAAAAAAAAAAAAAAAGTCTCCCAGAATCATTGATTCACTACTATGCACAAAAGGGAAAAATTTCATTTCAGGGTTCTTCTGACTTACAAAAAGAAATAGCTATTTATATGTCTTCAAAAATTACAAATATTAATTTGAATATTTTTACTCCCAATGACTAGCATAAAAAATTTCAGATATTATTAAACTTTGAAGTTCAAATGTCTTAAAAAAGGGTTTATGCAGACAAGTCCATGATTACTAAATAGAGAAAAGATTTCAACGTTTTTGTTTTTTTGAGACAGAGTCTTACTCTGTCACTTAGGCTGGAGCGCAGTAGCATGATCTTGGCTCACTGCAACCTCCACCTCCTGGGTTCAAGTGATTCTCCTGCCTCAGCCTCCCAAGTAGCTGGGACTACAGGCGCCCACCACCACGCCCGACTAACTTTTTTTGAATTTTTAGTAGCGACAGGGTTTCACTGTGTTGGCCAGGCTGGTCTCGAACTCTTGACCTTGTGATCCACCCACCTCGGCCTCCCAAAGTGCTGGGATTACAGGCGTGAGCCACTGCACCCAGCCAAGATTTCAGTTTAACAGTTGTTTTTTAATCTCCCACTTTACCTAAAAAGTTTGTTCCTAATAGAAAAGTTTTTGGCTATTTAAAATTCTATCTTATGTACATTCATCTTAGTTGTATAAAATACTCAGGATTTCATTTGCTAGAAATGAAATGAATCTGAAAGAGCAGCACCCACAAAACACTAATACTTAATCAAAATAAATAAAATACAATAGACTTTCACAAATCAAAATGAGGTTTATACAAGTTTTATAAAAATATAACTTTGCAGTGGGGAAGGCCTGAAACAAGAGACAAACCTAAAAAACCATGAATGAAAAGACCGATAAATTTCACTATGTTTAACTGGTCTGATAGGTTATATGCCAACTATTTTCCAGTGCATTTTATTGATAGTGATGAAGAAATATATAATTTGGTTGTATATGATTTTTCCCCTAAGTTGTCTCATCAATGCACATTTTTTGGCAACCACCTTTTTTATTTAAAAATATGTTTTTGAGTTCTTTCATATTCATATAAAGCCACCCCTTTCTTTTTAACTTCTCTACAGTATTTCAAAGTATTGTGTACCATGGCTTGTATAATCAGTCATTCCCTCTGTCATGTACATTGAAGATACTTGAAATTTCTCCTTTTTACAATGAAGCATATCTTTATATGTCTCTTGGTATTTGTAAGTGATTAGTTCTCTAGATTAAATTACCAGAAAAAATTGCTGAGTCAAAACATATGCCCATTTTAAATTCTGATACTTTAGAGGTGCTGTCCAAACATAAGCTGTACCAGATTACACTCCACCATAATGTATGAGAGTACCATTTCCTACTACTATTGCCAACCACAGACAGTATCAATCTTTTAAACATTTGCTAACATGGGCAAAAAAAAAAAAAGTCATTTACCTATAGCTTGTGTCGTTATAAATGAGTGAACATCAATAACCAGTGAATGCTAGAAAACTAAACAAGATAAATGTGTCATTTACTTTCAGGTCAGTGCTGACAGTTGCTTGTGAACAAACTGAAGTTCTGCTTTTTGACCCTATATCTTCAAAGCACATAAAAACACTTTCTGAAGCTCATGAAGACTGTGTAAATAATATCAGGTTAGTATTATAGTGAAAAAGTGAACTTTATCAGTGTGGCCCAAAATGTTCTGTTCTGGAAGTTAGTGAAGATGTGATGCCTTACCCAGCAGTGTTAGATGATCCACATTGTGAACTGTGAATC
The DNA here is from genome assembly GCF_043159975.1 of Macaca nemestrina. Classification (NCBI taxonomy): domain Eukaryota; kingdom Metazoa; phylum Chordata; class Mammalia; order Primates; family Cercopithecidae; genus Macaca; species Macaca nemestrina. The sequence goes on from NC_092138.1 coordinate 67,196,720, forward strand.
TAATCCCTTGTAAAACTAATCCTTTAATTACAAAACTTACTCTTAGCTATGTTGGTTTGGAATGTTTCTGAAATACATTTTTAACTTCTATATAATTTTACCTTTTCATATATTAGGGTCATCATTATGAACCTCAGCCATGTATTATGCTAGTCCTGTAATGCCTTTGTGCTAATCATCTTTGCAGAATGATGGCAGTCCCATTGCTTAGCACCTCTCACTTCCAACCCTCCACCCTCCAAATACAGACTGTTAAGAGGAAAAAGTACATGCATAGACAATTTCTTTGTAGCATCATTGGAAGCTCCTTAATTTTTAATAATGTGGGAAGTGAATTATAATTGAGTAGTTTGGTGATTAGTATTCAGTTATTAAAATGATGGTCATAGAGACTACATAGCAACACAGACAAATGCTTGGCATGACACAGTTTAAAATTGTTATACAAATTATACAAATAGGAGATGATACAGGAGAAAAAGATTAAAAGGAAATATTTTAAAATTCTAACAGTATTAGAACGGATGGAATATGAGTAATTTTCTATTTTTTCTATGTAATGAGATATTACTTTTATAATTATTACTTTTAATTTTCTCAAAAAAGAAATATGGAAATTACTAGCCAAAGTAACATACTGGGTGTTGTGATGTAACTCCTATGCTCCAAACACATAGAACAATAAGTTAAATAGCACAAAAAATATAGCCAGATTCTGAACAACATAAACATCTTTGTGGGCCAGAAATGAAACACGGACACCAAGTTTTAAATAGGGCTGAAACCACAGCTGGCTTTCGGTCTAGCACTGAAATCTAGTAGTTTTGCTCCTGTCAGGTAAAAGGATTAAAAAGTGCTTAACTGTTTCATGCGAGGCAGGAACCAGAGCCAGAATCACTACATGAAGCCCGGGTTTGGTTAAAATATACGTCTTATTTATGAGAGGCTGAAAAGAGAAAAAAGCTATTCACTACCAGAGACTATAGGTTTCAGCTGATAAAGACACAGCCTCATCAATAGCTACCGAATGAAGCCACTTGCTGAATCAGTAACTGAATGTGTATGTATGATATTTCCAATATCATTATTAAACTGGAGCCCCGAAATGTCATTATAAGGCCTAGTTGTGGACTGGGGGCCCAGATGGCCAAGTGGGAGAAACTCTGAAACCATTAAATAGGAGGAGAGAGAAATTAAAAACCTTTTCTACTCAAAAGAAACCTATGACTCAAATTCTAAAATTTATAAAGACATATAATGTTAACATCATAAAATCAACCACCAAAAACATTAATTTCTCTGGATGAAATTAATTTTATGGAGCAGTTCAACAAAGACTTTATTTTTAAAAATAAATTATGTTATGTATTTATTTTTGACTAGGTAATAGATGCATGTAGTACAAAATTCAAAGGTACAAAAAGGGTAAACAGTGAAAAGTAAGTCTATCTCCACCTCTTTCACCTAGCCACCCAGTTTCCCTCCCCAGAGGCAACCACTGTTACCCATTTCTTGCTGTCTTTTCTAGATAATTGTTGCATATACAAACATATATATACACACACACACATTCACACATATGTACATTTTTATATAAATTTATATATGCTATTTACACATGCTATTATTTACCTTGCCTTTTTCACTTAATAACATGTTTAGAGATCATTTGATATTAATACCCATGGGACTACCTTATTATTTTTAACAGCTGCATGGTATTCCAATGATTGGGAGAAACTTTTAAGCCTTTTTAGGATGCTCAGAGAAATAAATTAAGAGATACTTTCCAATTAAAGAGAGCTTAAAGACTGAAACAAATAAAAGAGATTGAACAAGAAAAAGTCAATGTAGTAAAGAACTAGCTAGAACTCTTAGAAATTAAAAATGTCAGGCTGCCCAGAAATAAACCCAAATATTTACAGCCAACTGATCTTCGACAAAGCAAACAAAAACATAAAGTGGGGAAAGGACACCCTTTTCAACAAATGGTGCTGGGATAACTGGCTAGCCACAAGTAGGAGAATGTAACTGGATTCTCATCTCTCACTTTATACAAAAATCAACTCAAGATGGATTAAGGACTTAAACCTAAGACCTGAAACTATAAAAATTATAGAAGATAACATTGAAAAACCCCTTCTAGACATTGGCTTAGGCAAGGATTTCATGACCAAAACCCCAAAAGCAATTGCAATAAAAATAAAGATAAATAACTGGGACCTAATTAAACTAAAGAGCTTTTGCATGGCGAAAGGAACAGTTGGCAAAGTAAACAGACAAGGGTGGGAGAAAATCTTCACAATCTATACATCTGACAAAGGACTAATATCCAGAATCTACAACAAACTCAAATGAGTAAGAAAAAAAACAATCCCATCAAAAAGTGGGCCAAGGAAATGAATAGACAATTCTTAGAAGAAGAATTCTTCATATGGCCAACAAACATAGGAAAAAATGTTCAACATCACTAATGATCAGGAATATGCAAATCAAAACCACAATGCGATACCACCTTACTCCTGTGAGAATGGCCATAATCAAAGAATCAAAAAACAGTAGATGTTGGTGGGGATGCAGTGATCAGGGAACACTTCTACAATGCTGGTGGGAATGTAAACTAGTACAGCCACTATGGAAAACAGTGGGGAGATTCCTTAAAGAACTAAAAGTAGAACTACCATTTGATCCAGCAATTTCACTCCTGGGTATCTACCCAGAGGAAAAGAAGTCATTATTTGAAAAAGTTCCTTATACACACATGTTTATAGCAGCACAAGTCACAATAGCAAAATCATGGAACCAACCCAAATGCCTGTTAATCAATGAGTGGATAAAGAAACTGTGGTATATATATACACGTTGGAATACTACTCAGCCATAAAAAGGAATGAGTTAACAGCATTTGCAATGACCTGGATGAGACTGGAGACTATTATTTTAAGTGAAGTAACTCAGAAATGGAAAACCAAACATCACAGGTTTCCACTGATAAGTGGAACCTAAGCTATGAGGACATAAAGGCATAAGAATGATACAATAGACTTTGGGGACTTGAGGGGAAGAGTGGGGGGTTGGGCAAGTGATAAAAGACAACAAATATGGCGCAGTGTATACTGCTTGGGTGATGGTTGCACCAGGGTCTCACAGATCCCCACTAAAGAACTTACTCATGGGGGGGCGGAGCAAGATGGCCAAATAGGAACAGCTCCAGTCTCCAGCTCCCAGCGCGAGCGACACAGAAGACAGGTGATTTCTGCATTTTCAACTGAGGTACTGGGATCATCTCACTAGGGAGTGCCGGACAATCGGTGCTGGTCAGCTGTTGCAGCCCGACCAGCGAGAGGTGAAGCAGGGTGAGGCATCGCCTCACCTGGGAAGCACAAGGGAGAAGGGAATCCCTTTTCCTAGCCAGGGGAACTCAGACACACAACACCTGGAAAATTGGGTAACTCCCACCCCAATACTGCGCTTTAAGCAAACAGGCACACCAGGAGATTATATCCCACACCTGGCCAGGAGGGTCCCACGCCCATGGAGCCTTCCTCATTGCTAGCACAGCAGTCTGTGATCTAACTGCAAGGCAGCAGCGAGGCTGGGGGAGGGGTGCCCACCATTGCTGAGGCTTAAGTAGGTAAACAAAGCCCTGGGAAGATCGAACTGGGTGGAGCTCACAGCAGCTCAAGGAGGCCTGCCAGTCTCTGTAGACTCCACCTCTGGGGACAGGGCACAGCTAAACAACAACAACAACAACAAAAAGCAGCAGAAACCTCTGCAGATGCAAACGACTCTGTCTGACAGCTTTGAAGAGAGCAGCGGATCTCCCAACACTGAGGTTGAGATCTGAGAACGGACAGACTGCCTGCTCAAGTGGGTCCCTGACCCCTGAGTAGCCTAACTGGGAGACATCCTCCACTAGGGGCAGACCGACACCCCACACCTCACACAGTGGAGTACACCCCTGAGAGGAAGCTTCCAAAGCAAGAATCAGACAGGTACACTCGCTGTTCAGCAGTATTCTATCTCCTGCAGCCTCTGCTGCTGACACCCAGGCAAACAGGGTCTGGAGTGGACCTCAAGCAATCTCCAACAGACCTACAGCTGAGGGTCCTGACTGTTAGAAGGAAAACTAACAAACAGGAAGGACACCCACACCAAAACCCCATCAGTACGTCACCATCATCAAAGACCAGTGGCAGATAAAACCACAAAGATGGGGAAAAAGTAGGGCAGAAAAGCTGGAAATTCAAAAAATAAGAGCTCTTCTCCCCCTCCAAAGGAACGCAGCTCATCGCCAGCAACGAATCAAAGCTGGATGGAGAATGACTTTGACGAGATGAGAGAAGAAGGCTTCAGTCCATCAAACTTCTCAGAGCTAAAGGAGGAATTACGTACCCAGTGCAGAGAAACTAAAAATCTTGAAAAAAGAGTGGAAGAATTGATAACCAGAATAATTAATGCAGAGAAGGCCATAAACGAACTGACAGAGATGAAAACCATGACACAAGAAATACGTGACAAATACACAAGCTTCAGTAACCAACTCGATCAACTGGAAGAAAGAGTATCAGCGATTGAGGATCAAATGAATGAAATGAAGCGAGAAGAGAAATCTAAAGAAAAAAGAAAAAGAAATGAACAAAGCCTGCAAGAAGTATGGGATTATGTAAAAAGGCCAAATCTACGTCTGATTGGGGTGCCTGAAAGTGAGGGGGAAAATGGAACCAAGTTGGAAAACACTCTTCAGGATATCATCCAGGAGAACTTCCCCAACCTACATTCAAATTCAGGAAATACAGAGAACGCCACAAAGATACTCCTCAAGAAGAGCAACTCCAAGACACATAATTGCCAGATTCACCAAAGTTGAAATGAAGGAAAAAATCTCAAGGGCAGCCAGAGAGAAAGGTCGGGTTACCCACAAAGGAAAGCCCATCAGACTAACAGCAGATCTCTTGGCAGAAACTCTCCAAGCCAGAAGAGAGTGGGGGCCAATATTCAACATTCTTAAAGAAAAGAATTTTAAACCCAGAATTTCATATCCAGCCAAACTAAGTTTCATAAGTGAAGGAGAAATAAAATCCTTTACAGATAAGCAAATGTTTAGAGATTTTGTCACCACCAGGCCTGCCTTACAAGAGACCCTGAAGGAAGCACTAAACATGGAAAGGAACAACCAGTACCAGCCATTGCAAAAACATGCCAAAATGTAAAGACCATCGAGGCTAGGAAGAAACTGCATCAACTAATGAGCAAAATAACCAGTTAATATTATAATGGCAGGATCAAGTTCACACATAACAATATTAACCTTAAATGTAAATGGACTAAATGCTCCAATTAAAAGACACAGACAGGCAAACTGGATAAAGAGTCAAACCCATCAGTCTGCTGTATTCAGGAGATCCATCTCACATGCAGAGACATACATAGGCTCAAAATAAAGGGATGGAGGAAGATCTACCAAGCAAATGGAGAAAAAAGAAAGCAGGGGTTGCAATCCTAGTCTCTGATAAAACAGACTTTAAACCATCAAAGATCAGAAGAGACAAAGAAGGCCATTACATAATGGTAAAGGGATCAATTCAACAGGAAGAGCTAACTATCCTAAATATATATGCACCCAATACAGGAGCATCCAGATTCATAAAGCAAGTCCTTAGAGACTTACAAAGAGACTTAGACTCCCATACAATAATAATGGGAGACTTCAACACCCCACTGTCAACATTAGACAGATCAACGAGACAGAAAGTTAACAAGGATATCCAGGAATTGAACTCATCTCTGCAGCAAGCAGACCTAATAGACATCTACAGAACTCTCCACCCCAAATCAAGAGAATATACATTCTTCTCAGCACCACATCACACTTATTCCAAAATTGACCACATAATTGGAAGTAAAGCACTCCTCAGCAAATGTACAAGAACAGAAATTATAACAAACTGTCTCTCAGACCACAGTGCAATCAAACTAGAACTCAGGACTAAGAAACTCAATCAAAACCGCTCAACTACATGGAAACTGAATAACCTGCTCCTGAATGACTACTGGGTACATAACGAAATGAAGGCAGAAATAAAGATGTTCTTTGAAACCAGTGAGAACAAAGATACAACATACCAGAATCTCTGGGACACATTTAAAGCAGTGTGTAGAGGGAAATTTATAGCACTAAATGCCCACAAGAGAAAGCTGGAAAGATCTAAAATTGACACTCTAACATCACAATTAAAAGAACTAGAGAAGCAAGAGCAAACACATTCAAAAGCTAGCAGAAGGCAAGAAATAACTAAGATCAGAGCAGAACTGAAGGAGATAGAGACACAAAAAACCCTCCAAAAAAATCAATGAATCCAGGAGTTGGTTTTTTGAAAAGATCAAAATTGATAGACCGCTAGCAAGACTAATAAGAAAAGAGAGAAGAATCAAATAGACACAATAAAAAATGATAAAGGGGATATCACCACCGACCTCACAGAAATACAAACTACCATCAGAGAATACTATAAACACCTCTACGCAAATAAACTAGAAAATCTAGAAGAAATGGATAATTTCCTGGACACTTACACTCTCCCAAGACTAAACCAGGAAGAAGCTGAATCCCTGAATAGACCAATAGCAGGCTCTGAAATTGAGGCAATAATTAATAGCCTACCAACCAAAAAAAGTCCAGGACCAGATGGATTCACAGCTGAATTCTACCAGAGGTACAAGGAGGAGCTGGTACCATTCCTTCTGAAACTATTCCAATCAATAGAAAAAGAGGGAATCCTCCCTAACTCGTTTTATGAGGCCAACATCATCCTGATACCAAAGCCTGGCAGAGACACAACAAAAAAAGAGAATTTTAGACCAATATCCCTGATGAACATCGATGCAAAAATCCTCAATAAAATACTGGCAAACCGGATCCAGCAGCACATCAAAAAGCTTATCCACCATGATCATGTGGGCTTCACCCCTGGGATGCAAGGCTGGTTCAACATACGCAAATCAATAAACATAATCCAGCATATAAACAGAACCAAAGACAAAAACCACATGATTATCTCAATAGATGCAGAAAAGCCTTCATGCTACAAACGCTCAATAAATTTGGTATTAATGGAACGTATCTCAAAATAATAAGAGCTATTTATGACAAACCCACAGCCAATATCATACTGAATGGGCAAAAACTGGAAAAATTCCCTTTGAAAACTGGCACAAGACAGGGATGCCCTCTCTCACCACTCCTATTCAACATAGTGTTGGAAGTTCTGGCTAGGGCAATCAGGCAAGAGAAAGAAATCAAGGGTATTCAGTTAGGAAAAGAAGAAGTCAAATTGTCCCTGTTTGCAGATGACATGATTGTATATTTAGAAAATCCCATTGTCTCAGCCCAAAATCTCCTTAAGCTGATAAGAAACTTCAGCAAAGTCTCAGGATACAAAATTAATGTGCAAAAATCACAAGCATTCTTATACACCAGTAACAGACAAACAGAGAGCCAAATCAGGAATGAACTTCCATTCACAATTACTTCAAAGAGAATAAAATACCTAGGAATCCAACTTACAAGGGATGTAAAGGACCTCTTCAAGGAGAACTACAAACCACTGCTCAGTGAAATAAAAGAGGACACAAATAAATGGAAGAACATACCATGCTCATGGATAGGAAGAATCAATATCGTGAAAATGGCCATACTGCCCAAGGTAATTTACAGATTCAATGCCATCCCCATCAAGCTACCAATGAGTTTCTTCACAGAATTGGAAAAAACTGCTTTAAAGTTCATATGGAACCAAAAAAGAGCCCACATCTCCAAGACAATCCTAAGTCAAAAGAACAAAGCTGGAGGCATCACGCTACCTGACTTCAAACTATACTACAAGGCTACAGTAACCAAAACAGCATGGTACTGGTACCAAAACAGAGATATAGACCAATGGAACAGAACAGAGCCCTCAGAAATAATACCACACATCTACAGCCATCTGATCTTTGATAAACCTCAGAAAAACAAGAAATGGGGAAAGGATTCCCTATTTAATAAATGGTGCTGGGAAAATTGGCTAGCCATAAGTAGAAAGCTGAAACTGGATCCTTTCCTTACTCCTTATACGAAAATTAATTCAAGATGGATTAGAGACTTAAATGTTACACCTAATACCATAAAAACCCTAGAAGAAAACATAGGTAATACCATTCAGGATATAGGCATGGGCAAAGACTTCATGTCTAAAACACCAAAAGCAATGGCAACAAAAGCCAAAATTGACAAATGGGATCTCATTAAACTAAAGAGCTTCTGCACAGCAAAAGAAACTACCATCAGAGTGAACAGGCAACCTACAGAATGGGAGAAAATTTTTGCAATCTACTCATCAGACAAAGGACTAATATCCAGAACCTACAAAGAACTCAAACAAATTTGCAAGAAAAAAACAAACAACCCCATCAAAAAGTGGGCAAAGGATATGAACAGACATTTCTCAAAAGAAGACATTCATACAGCCAACAGACACATGAAAAAATGCTCATCATCACTGGCCATCAGAGAAATGCAAATCAAAACTACAATGAGATACTATCTCACACCAGTTAGAATGGCGATCATTAAAAAGTCAGGAAACAACAGGTGCTGGAGAGGATGTGGAGAAATAGGAACACTTTTACACTGTTGGTGGGATTGTAAACTAGTTCAACCATTGTGGAAGACAGTGTGGCGATTCCTCAAGGATCTAGAACTAGAAGAACCATATGACCCAGCCATCCCATTACTGGGTATATACCCAAAGGATTATACATCATGCTGCTATAAAGACACATGCACACGTATGTTTCTTGCGGCACTATTCACAATAGCAAAGACTTGGAATCAACCCAAATGTCCATCAGTGACAGACTGGATTAAGAAAATGTGGCACATATACACCATGGAATACTATGCAGCCATAAAAAAGGATGAGTTTGTGTCCTTTGTAGGGACATGGATGCAGCTGGAAACCATCATTCTCAGCAAACTATCACAAGAACAGAAAACCAAACACCGCATGTTCTCACTCATAGGTGGGAACTGAACAATGAGATCACTTGGACTCAGGAAGGGGAACATCACACACTGGGGCCTATCACGGGGATGGGGGGGGGGGAGGGATTGCACTGGGAGTTATACCTGATGTAAATGACGAGTTGATGGGTGCTGACGAGTTGATGGGTGCAGCACGCCAACATGGCACAAGTATACATATGTAACAAACCTGCACGTTATGCACATGTACCCTAGAACTTAAAGTATAATAATTAAAAAAAAAAAAAAAAAGAACTTACTCATGTAACGAAACACCACCTGTATTCCAATAACTTATGGAAAAATAAAATTAAAAAAAAATTAAAAATTCAAGCTGGGCTTGGTGTCTTGCACCTGTAATCTCAGCAGCTTGAGAGACTGAGGCAGGAGGATCACTTAAGCCCAGGAGTTCAAGGCTGCAGTGAGCTATGATTGCACCACTGCTCTCAGCCTAGGTGAGACAGAGCAAGACTCTTATCTTTATAAAAAGAAAGAAAAAGAAATTATGTAGCTGGTATATAAAAAACTCAATAGATGGGATGAACTTTACCTTTTACACCACTGATAAATTAATTAATGAGTTAGAATATAGGACTAAAAATTCACACAGAACACATAAAAAAAGTTAGAATATGAAAAAGTAGTTGAAAGACAGGATTAATTGAGAGATTACAGTGTATATAGAGTTATAGAAAAATATTGGTAGAAAACTAATTTTTGAAGATAACAATGGCTGAGAATTTTTAGCACTGAAGGGCCTGAGACATCAAATCAAAAGCGAACTTTATAGTGTAAGCAGTTTAAATAAACATAAATCCAATCTAGACAGGTTGTGGTGAAACTCTAGAATACCAAAAATTAAGAGAAAATCTTAGAAGCCACCAAAGTTAGAAGCCAGATTACCCACAGAAGTAAAATAGTTACAGAAACAGGTTTCTCATTAGCAATAGTTGATATCAGGAGGAAATGGAGTAATATTAATATCTTCAGTATGAAGGCAAAATAATGTTCAATACCATGTTATGTCCAGGGAAACTGTTAATCCAGACTAAAGAATTTTTATTAGGTAAAATGTTAACTGTTATTAACATAAAGAAAAGAATTTATGAGGTTTTTTTTTGGGGGGGGTACATGTAAAACAAAATAAAAACTAAAACTCTAGATTAGCACTATCCAATAAAAATGTAATGCTAGTCACATATGTAATTTTTAATTTTATGGTAGTCACATTAGAAAAGAAAAAAGAGGTGAAATTAATTTTTAATAATTTATTTAACCCAGTATGTCCAAAATACTATCATTTCAACATGTAATCAATATAAAAATTATTGAGCTATTTTACTTTCATTTTTTTCATGCTAAGTCTTCAAAATCCAAAATCCAGTTTGTATTTTATACTTACAGCACATCTTTCTTTCTTTTTTTTTTTTTTTTTTTTTTTGAGACAGAGTCTTGCTATATTGCCCAGGCTAGAGTGCAGTGGCATGATCTCGGCTCACTGCAACCTCTGTCTCCTGCACTGAAGCAATTCTCATGTCTCAGCCTCCCGGGTAGCTGGGATTACAGGCATGTGCCACCACACTCAGCTGATTTTTGTATTTTTAGTAGAGAGGGGGTTTCACCACGTTGGCCAGGCTGGTCTCGAATTCCTGACCTCAAATGATACACTTGCCTCAGCCTCCCGAGTAGCTGGGATTACAGGCATGTGCCACCACACTCAGCTAATTTTCATATTTTTAGTAGAGATGGGGTTTTTCCATGTTGACCAGGCTGGTGTTGAACTCATGACCTCAAACGATCCACCTGCCTCAGCCTCCCAAAGTGCTGGGATTATAGGCGTCAGGCACCGCACCCAGTCATTAGAGCACATCTTAATTCAGACTGCTTGCCTATCAAGGACTCAAAAGCAGATGCAGGTAATGGCTACATTACCAAATTGGACAGTGTGGTTCTAGACAGTAACTACAAATAGGTTGTATGCATAGGAGAGTTTTGTTAAGTGGAAAGGTATAATATGTTAAGGCCCTCTTCATGTTCGAGAGGAAGATAAAAATAGTAAGTAATTCAGACTCTTCTAGAAAACTGTATAATTAAATATATGCGATGAAAAAACTGAAAAGATTTAACTAAAATAATGGAAATACAAACCATTATCGCTCTCAAAGCTGCAGAAGGGCAAAAGAGAATACTGGAAACTTAAATCAGTTCAGTAAAAGACAGGAGAGTTTAAAAAAGTAAAAAAAAATTAACTAAAGAAAAGGGATGATAAATAGAATACAGAAAAAGAGAAGTAGAAAAAGTTTCAAATATATGAGTAATTCAAAGTAATATAAATAGATTAATTTTCTTTATTGAGTCAACAATTTGAATAAAAAACTAAATGATTTATCTGTTGATCTGTCAATAGATGTTTAGCAATACCAAAAATAAAACCACTGAGAAATGGGAAAAGAAAACAGAGAAATTGTCAATATCAGACAGATGAAAGACCAAGGCCTTTAATAAAGATAAAATGAAACAGTACACATTAATAAAAGGAAAAGTCTACCAAGAAGATAAAATAATTATGAACTTGAATGCATCTTAAATATAGCCTTAAAATACACAAAGCAAAAATATAATTATAAAGAATTAGAAGTCTACAATTATAGTGAGATATTTTAATACAGTTCTGTCCAAAACTGATAAATCAAGCAGATAAAAATTAGACAGTAGAAGATTTAAAAATATCCTGAACAAATGGCTGTTATTAAAAAGTCAAAAAAAAAAAAAAAAACCAAAAACACACACACACAGATGTTGGCGAGCTTATGGAGAAAAAGGAACACTTATACACCATTGGTGAGAGTGTAAATTAGTTCAACCATTGTGGAAAATAGTGTGTTGGTTCCTCAAAGACCTAAAAACAACTACCATTCGACCCAGCAGTCCCATTACTGGGTATATACCCAAAGGAATAAAGACACATGCATGCATATGTTCATTGCAGCACTATTCATAATAGCAAAGACATGGAATCCACCTAAATGCCCATCAATGGCAAACTGAATAAAGAAAATGTGGTACATATACACCATGGAATACTAAGCAGCTGTAAAAAAGAATGAGATCATGTCCTTTGCAGGAACATGGGTAAAGCTGGAGGCCATTATCTTTAGCAAACTAATGCAGGAACAGAAAACCAAATACTGCATGTTCTTACTTAGAAGTAGGAGATAGATGATGAGAAAACATGGACACATAGAGGGGAACAACAGACACTGGGGCCTTCCAGAGAGTGGAGGGTGGGAGGAGGGAGAGGATCAGGTAAAATAACTAGAGTACTATATGCTTAATACCTGAGTGACAAAATAATCTGTACAGCAAACCTCTATGACGCAAGTTTAGCTATATAACAAACCTACACATGTACCCCTGAACTTAAAAATTTTAAAAAGTGGCTGGGCACAGTGGCTCATGCCTATAATCCTAGCACTTTGGGAGGCAGAGGCAGGTGGATCACCTGAAGTCAGGAGTTTGAGACCAGCCTGGCCAACATAGTGAAACCCCATGTCTACAAAAATACAAAAAAAAAAAAAAAAAAAAGAAGCCGGACTTGGTGGTGAGTGCCTGTAGTCCCAGCTACCCGGAGGCTGAGGCAGGAAAATCGCTGGAACCCAGAAGGTGGCGGCTATAGTGAGCTGAGATCGTGTCACTGCACACCAGCCTGAGTGACAGAGCAAGACTTCGTCTTAAAAAAAAGAGAAAGAAAAAAGTTTTAAAAAGTGGAATATTTCTTAAAAAAAAAAAAAAGGCAATATGAACAGAGTTAATGCATAGCTGAACAAATGAGAAAAGGTATTTCAATGTTAAAAGCTGACAAGAGACTAATACCCAGAATATACAAGGGATTCCTGCAAATAAAAGTCAGGAGGGCAACCCCAGTAGAAAAATGGGCAAAGGATATGGACGAACAATTGATAAAAAGGAAACCCCTACAGCTATTATGCATGTAAAGAGAAGCTTAAAGTTATTAGTAATCACACAAATGAGAATTAGAACAAAATGCCACTTTACATCTACTGGACTGCAAAAATTTAAAAGCTGGATAAGCCAAATGTTGGCATGGATGGGTTCTGTATCATGATGGCTGATGGGGTGTGGATGCTATCGCCTTTCTGGAAGGATCTGGGGCTACTAATGCTATGACCCAGCAGTTATGCTACTGAATATACAGTCCAGAGACACTCTCACAGGATCCACAAGAGCCCACAGGTTTGAGGTTGTTTGGTGTGGTGTATGTATGTGGGAGAGCACTGGAGCCAGCTGAGTGTCCACCATCAATGAGAGAATGCACAGGTGAAATGTGGCACATGATGCCAGGCAACGGGAACCCAGATTAGATATGCCTGTGCCACATGTATGAGATTTCAGAACCTAGTAGTTTTTTAGAGAGAAGAAATAGTAAGAAGCAGAATATGTAATACACTATCATTATCATTTATGCAAATAAAACATACACCCAAATACCACAATACCTTTTCTTTTTGTAGAGACAGGGTCTTGCTATGTTGCCCAGGCTGGCCTGACACTGCTGACCTCAAGTGATCCTCCCACCTCAGCCTCCCTAAGTGCTGGAATTACAGGCATGAGCCACTGTGCCTGGCCCTCCTCTGAATATCTAACCACAATCCAGCACTCATGCATGTGTGGGACCCAAATTCACACTACTGTATAGTTCAAAATCTCCAGCCAACAATTTTCAATTGGATTCAGGTTGGAAGTGCTGTCATGTACCTGTAAAAGCAAATGTAAGTCTGCCAGGTGCAGTAGCACACACCTGTAGTCCCAGATACTTGGGAGGCCAAGGCTCAGCCCAGGAGTTCATGGCCAGCCTGAGCAAAATAGCAAGGCCCCCTCTCAGAAAAAAAGAAAAAAAAAAAAAGGAAACCAAACAAATTCAAATCTTCTCTGGAGGCAAAAAGTCAGTATCATAAAGAAGTTGATTCTCCCCAAATTATTCTATAAATTCAGTGTAGTTTTAGTTAAAATACCAACAGAGTTTTTCATAAAATTTGATTTTAGCCGGGCATGGTGGCTCACGCCTGTAATCCCAGCACTTTGGGAGGCCGAGGCGGGCGGATCACGAGGTCAGGAGATCGAGACCATCCTGGCTAACACGGTGAAACCCCATCTGTATTAAAAATACAAAAAAATTAGTCGGGCGTGGTGGCGCCTGTGGTCCCAGCTACTCCGGAGGCTGAGGCAGGAGAATGGCGTGAACCCAGGAGGCGGAGCTTGCAGTGAGCCGAGATCGCGCCACTGCACTCCAGCCTGGGCGACAGAGCGAGACTCCGTCTCAAAAAAAAAAAAAAAAAAAAATTGATTTAAAAACTTATATAGAACAGCAAGAGCCAGGCATGGTGGTGCATGCCTATAGTATGTAGTCTTAAAACAGGAGTAGATTAAGTGATAGTGGAGTATCCCAGAAACAGACCTATGTATCTATAAAAATGTTGTATATGATAGCAGGGGCATTATGAATCAGTGTGGGGGGGAAATGGAAAAGAGAGGTTTGGCTATATATATGAAAAAATAGAATAAAATTAGATCTCTACTTCACACCATAAGTGAAAATAACTTCCAGTTATATTAAAGATCTAATTATAAAACCAAACCTTTAAAGTTTTAGGAGAAAGTATAGATTATACTTGTGATCTAAGTGTAAGAAAAGATGTTTTTTAGATACAAAAAGCATAAATCATTAAGGATTGATCAGTTCAACTGCATAAAAATTTTAAACTTCATTGTAACCAAATGCATCATAACAATGTGAGAAGATAGGCTATAATTGGTGGGAGAAGGTACTTTCAATGTACATAACCAGAAAAGTATTAGTATATAAGATAATAATATTTATTATATTTTAGCAAAAGCGGCAGAGAATCACGTAAGATAAACTACAATGAACAGGCCGGGCACGGTGGTTCACGCCTGTAATCCCAGCACTTTGGGAGGCCAAGGTGGGCGGTTCACCTGAGGTTGGGAGTTCGAGATCAGCCTGACCAACATGGAGAAACCCCGTCTCTACTAAAAATACAAAAATTAGCCAGGCATGGTGGCGCATGCCTGTAGTCCCAGCTACTCAGGAGGCTGAGACAGGAGAATTGCTTGAACCCGGGAGGCGGAGGTTACAGTGAGCCGAGGCAGCGCCATTGCACTGCACCCTAGGCAACAAGAGCAAAACTCCATCTCAAAAAAAACAAAAAGTAAAAAACTATAATGAACAATAACTACAGAAAGATGTTCAAGCTTATTTATTATGGATGTGCAAATAAAAATAACAATAAATACCAAGAATTGGCAGAAAAATACTTGGTATTTCTCTTGGCAGCAAAATGTTGAGAAATAGGCACTCTTAGATATTACTGATGAAGTATAAATTTGTAACATTATTTTGAAGGGCAGTTTAGCCATATATGGTAAAGTTGAAGATTAATGTTTTTTTAAATAATTAATGCAGGCTGGGCATGGTGGCTCATACCTATAATCCAAGCATTTTGGGAGGCTGAGGTGGGAGAATCACTGGAGGGCAGGAGTTCAAGACCAGCCTGGGCAACATAGTGAGACTCCGTCTCTACAAAAAATTTTAAAATAGCCAGGTGTGGTTGCATGTGCCTATAGTCCCAACTACTTGGAAAGCTTAGGAGGATTGCTTCAGCCCAGGAGTTCGAGGTTTTAGGGAGCCATGATTGCACCACTGCATTCCAGTCTGGGTGACAGAGCAAGACCCTGTCTCTTAAAAAAAGAATAAAGAAGAAGAAGAAAGAAATTAATGCAAATGTGGACATGGAGGTATATAAAGAAGATTCATTATAGCATTGTTTGTGATAGAAGTTGGAAACAACTGGAATGTCTATCAAGAGGAAA
Organism: Macaca nemestrina; assembly: GCF_043159975.1. Lineage (NCBI taxonomy): Eukaryota > Metazoa > Chordata > Mammalia > Primates > Cercopithecidae > Macaca > Macaca nemestrina. The sequence continues at coordinate 67,212,693 of NC_092138.1, forward strand.
TTAATAGATAAATTCTGGTGTATTTATACAATGAAATACTATACATCAGTTAAGATAAATGAACTAAAAGCATCAGCATCTGCTACACATCTCAGAAATTTAAAGTTGAAGTAGAAAAGAAAAAAATGTAGAATGAGCTTTATAGTGTGATACCATTTACATAAAATTTGAAAACATTACAAACATAAGCTTGGTGAGGGCATGTATTTGTTCTGTGCTCTATTCCAGCATCTAGAATTGTGCCTAGCATATGGTGGGTGCTTATTCAACATTTACAGAGAAAAAACTGAATGCAAAACAATACTATAAAGTGTTTGTGGTTATATACATATGAATTCATGGTATTAAAAATTTATATAGAATAACAACAAATTTTGGATAGTGGTTCCCCCTGGGGAGGAAGAGAAGGGAAGGGATTGGGGAGGGATACACAAGGCACTTCAACTGTGTTTGTAATGTTCAAAAATATGTGAAAGATAAAATGTTAAAATTGATAAAGCTGAGTGGTATCCCAGATGTTTGTTACATTTTTCATAGTTTTCTCTATGTTGCTAATATTTTATAATTTAAAAATTTCTTAGAAAGATAAGACTTGTGCAAAGTTGTTTGCCTTTACTCAAAATGACCTTTGACTAATCCGCTATTAGAATGTATTCTTTATCAATGTTAGCCTTCATTTGCTGCTGCCAGTGTGCCTGCCATAGCAACTCATACCTACAAATTTGAATCTGCTTCTTCTGATCTGTTGATTAGAGAAATCGATTTTGAAGCTCGTTTAGAAGTATACATAACTTAAGAGTTTTGGCTGGGTGCAGTGGCTCACGCCTATAATCCCAGCATTTTGGGAGGTCGAGGTGGGCAGATTGCCTGAGGTCAGCAGTTCCAGACCAGCCTGGCTAACATGGTGAAACCCGGTCTCTACTAAAAATACAAAAATTAGCCGGGCGTGGTGGCACATGCCTGTAGTCCCAGCTACTCTCGAGGCAGGAGACTTGCTTGAACCCAGGAGGCAGATGTTGCAGTGAGCCGAGATTGCAACACTGCACTCCAGCCTGGGCAATAGAGCCAGACTCTGTCTCAGGAAAAAAAAAAAAAAAAAAGAGTTTTGAGTGAGAATCTGAAGAGTCTTTGGTGCATGAGCTTAAGTGTGCATTATTTGTTTATTTATTTATTTATTTATTTATTTTTGAGACGGAGTCTGGCTCAGTCACTCAGGCTGGAGTGCAGTGGCGCGATCTCGGCTCACTGCAATCTCCACCTCCCGGGTTCATGCCATTCTCCTGCGTCAGCCTCCGGAGTAGCTGGGACTACAAGTGCCCACCACCACACCCGGCTAATTTTTTGTATTTTTAGTAGAGACGGGGTTTCACCATGTTAGCCAGGATGGTCTCGATCTCCTGACCTCGTGATCCGCCCTCCTTGGCCTTCCAAAGTGCTGGGATTACAGGCGTGAGCCACCGTGCCCGGCCTGCATTATTTATTAATAATACTAACTTCTATTGTTTGAATGCTTTCTATGTGCCAAACCTTCTGTGAAGCACTTTTTATATATTACTTAATCCTTACAGTATCCCTCTGTGAGACACATATTGTAGCTATTTAAGGAATAAAGAAACTATAACTCAAATAAAGAGATTTGCCCAAGTTCTTAGATATAGTAAGTGGTAGAGCTGGAATTCATACTCAGTTCCATTAGATCACCTCACTGTATTGTTCAGAGATATGGGCATGCATTTTCTGGTTTGGTTCTAGTCATTTTGTACATACTTGGTAATATCTTCTAGTTCATTTCTTAGTTTTGTAGTTTGCTTATTATCTTGTAAAATAAAAAAATAACATTGATAGTTATGGAGAATATTTTCTGTTCATATTTTGGGAAAGTAGTGGGAAAAGTCTGTAATTTAAATACTTACACCATTATACAGGCTTACTTCTCATTCCTGAGGGATCTGTATGTGGATTCAGAGCTCATTTAATAATCATTAGCCTGGTCTGGTGGTGGGCGCCTGTAATCCCAGCTACTCAGGAGCCTGATGCAGATAATTGCTTGAACCCGGGAGGCGGAGGTTGCAGTGACTCGAGATCATGCCACTGCACTCCAGCCTGGGCGACAGAGCGAGACTCCATCTCAAAAAAAAGATATAGGTCCCCCCCACATTATGAAGTTGCAGGGAGAAGCCCCGAGGTTATCATAAGAATATTTATTTAGTGATATTACATTTAAAAAAATTAGTACCCATTTAGCTGGGCATGGTGGCGGGCACCTGTAATCTCAGCTACTGGGGAGGCTGAGGCAGGAGAATCACTTGAACCCGGGAGGTGGAGATTGCAGTGAGCCGAGATCGCGCCATTGCACTCCAGCTTGGGCAACAAGAGCAAAACTCCATATGAAAAAAAATAATAATAATTAGTACCCATTTAGGCTGGGCACGGTAGCTCACGTCTGCAATCCCAGCACTTTGGGACGCCAAGGTGGGCAGATCACCTAAAGTCAGGAGTTCGAGACCATCCTGGCCAACATGTTGAAAGCCCATCTCTACTAAAAATACAAAAATTAGCAGGGCATGGTGGCAGACACCTGTAATCCCAGCTACTCGGGAGGCTGAGGCAGGAGAATCGCTTGAACCCAGGAGGTAGAGGCTGCAGTGAGCCGAGATCACGCCATTGCACGCCAGCCTGGGTAACAAGAGCGAGACTCCGTCTCAAAAAAAAAAAAAAAAAAAAAAAATTAATACCCATTTAAATATATCCCAGGATCTATTTCTCCCTCCCACTGTCTTTGTTGGTTTGCTGCTTATTGTTAAATGTCAAACTATATCATGCAAATGTAGTGCTGCATCAGTGGGAACATGAAATTTCTTATCTTACAAAGGATATAGAATTTTGCAAAACCCTGAAAAGTATGTTAGAGAACTGGTCAAGTAATATAAAATCACTGGCAGATAATGATATCATAGAGTTAGAGTAGTGATCAATTAGATAAAAGAAAATGACATCAATTATGACATGATAGAGACCTCAAAGCATTATGTGAATATCTCACAGGACTAAGGAAAAAGGCTCTTGGCAAAATTGATGAGGCCCTTGAATGTTTATATAGAAATGACTCTCTGTTTTGGGTTTTGTTTTGTTTTGTTTTGTTTTGAGACAGGGTCTTGCTCTGTTACCCAGGCTAGGCTGGTGTGCAGTGGCACGATCATGGCTCAGTGCAACTTCCGCCTCCGGGGCTCAAGCAGTTCTCCTGCCTCAGCCTCTCAATAGCTGGGACTACAGGCTTGGCTAATCTTTTGTAGAGACAGGGTTTCTCTATGCTGCCAGGGCTGGTCTTGAACTCCTGACCTCAAGCAATCCACCTGGCTCACCCTCCCAGTGTTGGGACTACAGGCGTGAGCTGAAATGACCCTCTTTTTGATTATACTACAAATTCAAATATGAAGTAAAGATGTCATATTTTGCTATCATAATTTCATTGGGGAGATTATGTAAAAAATGCCAAACATTTAATTTATTCTTGTTCTGAGAATTTGCATATGCAGATGCTCTTCAACTTCTGATGGGATTATCTCCCAATAAACCCATTGTAAGTTGAAAATATTGGAAGTCAAAATGCATTTAATACCCAGATAAACATCATAAAGTCAAAAACTTGTTAGTTGAACAATTATAAGTCGGGGATCATCTGTAGTTAAATAAACAGGAAAATGTTTATTTTCATGAGTTTTTGTTTAATTTTTTTTAAGATATAGACTCAACAACACTTTCATTTATACAATGAAATGTTGGTACGTGTTTTAATATAATTCACTTTCAGTTTCTTTTATCCTTTACCATATCCTCTGACAATGAAGACCTTGAATTTGTCCAGATATCATCTTACCCATAGCTGTTACAGTCATGTATGTTGGGGTTTGATGGGGACATTTGGAGTTCTGTGATTCAGAGACATAGATTTCAGTGTGTTTGAAGGGTTGTCTCCTATTTATTGGGGTCTGTGGAGTTATAAATATTTTACAATTATTAACTTATTAAGCTAGACTAAGTTTTATTTTGAGAGGACGAGGCCCACATATCCAAGGATTTGTCTAACGCTACATTCTCTGCATCTGTTGATTTTGGGATAAAAATTGTTCTAGGTGCTTTAATTTATCTCCTAGTGTACATTCTTAATATTCTACATTTTTTTTTCTCTTTATCAGTGATTTTCCAATACCAAAGTTTTTTTTTGTTTGCTTTGCTGCCCAGGCTGGAGTGCAGTGGCACCATCTCGGCTCACTGCAGCCTCCGCCCCGCCAGCTCAAGCGATTCTCCTGCGTCAGCCTCCCGAGTAGCTGATATTACAGGCATGCATCATCACACCTGGCTAGCTTTTGTATTTTTAGTAGAGACGGGTTACATCATGTTGCCCAGTCTAGTCTCAAACTCGAGCTCAGGAGATCCACTCTTGTTGGCCTCCCAAAGTGCTGGAATTACAGGCGTGAGCCACTGTGCCCAGCCATCTTTTTTTAAATTTATATTTTACTAAACAGCAACTTCCAATATCAAAGTTTTTAACAAGTAATATTTTGAGGTGAAAATGAGCCAATTAAAGTCAAAGTATTAAATTTCTCATTAAACTTATTCATTTCAAAATTATTTGCTTTTATTCCAACTTTATATTTTTCTATACTTTTGGTATTAAAATATCCTTTCATGCAACAATTATCGTTTTTTAAATGACCTTATTAACAAAAATTAAAAAGCTAATCCCCCTTTTTATTTTTTATGAAAGTCCAACAGTCTGGAAATCTAGCCAGTTCAGAGACCTTTCTGAAACTCTCATTCTAATAATCTCTCTTCCTTAAGACTCTCAGACCACTGTGGCCTGCAGCAATATAACCCCATTGGGGTTTTAAATCCATCAGTGCATTAAGTATTTTCTGTAGACTGAATAAAATATCTTTGTTATTTTTTAAAAACTTTTCAAAAGTATGAATATGCTCAATTTATTTTAAAACTTTAACTTTCCAGTAGTCTTTTAGAAAATATTTTTTGCATGTATTTTTCTCAATCATGTAATTTTTTTTTTTTTTTTTTTGAGACAGGGTTTCACTCATGTCGCCCAGGCTGGAGTGCAGTGGTGCTATCTCGACTCACTGCAACCTCTGCCTCCCTGGCTCAAGCGATTCTCTTGCCTCAGCCTCCTGAGCAGATGGGACTATAGGCACGTGCCACCACACCTGGCTAATTTTTGTATTTTTCGTAGAGACGAGTTCTCACCATGTTGCTCAGGCTGGTCTCAAAACTCTTGAATTCAAGTGATCAGCTGGCCTCGGCCTCCCAAAGTGCTGGGATTATGGGTGTGAGCCACTGTGCCCAGTCTCAGTCACGTAATTTCTGTCAAGTATGGAAGTCATTTAACTAGTTTTACTTTAGAAAGCATCATCAGGGCTGGGCACAGTGGCTCACACCTGTAATCCTAGCACTTTGGGAGGTCGAAGGGGCAGATCAGTTGAGGTCAAGAGTTCAAAACCAGCTTGGCCAACATGTTGAAACCCTGTCTCTACTAAAAATGTAAAGAAAATTAGCAGGAACCGGGCGTGGTGGCTCACTCCTGTAATCCCAGCACTTCGGGAGGCTGAGGCAGGCAGATCATTTGATGCCAGGAGTTTGAGACCAGCCTGGCCAAAATGGTGAAACCCCGTCTCTACTGAAAATACAAAAATTAGCTGGGCGTGATGGCGGGTGCCTGTAATCTTAGCTACTCGGGAGGCTGAAGCAGAAGAATGGCATGAACCCGGAAGGTGGAGGTTGCAGTGAGCCCAGATCGCGCCACCGCACTCCAGCCTGGGAGACAAGAGTGAGACTCCGCCCCCCAAAAAAAGATTACCTGGGTGTGGTGGCGGGTGCCTGTAATCTCAGCTACTCAGGAGGCTCAAGCAGGAGAATCGCTTGAACCCAGGAGCCGGAGGTTGCAGTGAGCTGAGATCACGCCATTGCACTCCAGCCTGGGCAACAGCAGCTAAACTCAGTCTCAAAACAACAACAACAACAACAACAACACATTATCAGTAAAGGTAAACCTATAAGGGAAAAATGGACTTGACAATATAAGAATTAAAATTTTGATTAGCTGGGCATGGTGGCGTGTGCCCATAGTCCCAGCTACTCAGGAGACTGAGACAAGGAGGGTTGCTTGAGCCTGGGAGGTCAAGGCTGCGGTGAGCCATAATCATCACTGCACTCCAGCCTGGGCAACAGAGCAAGACCTTGTCTCAAGAAAAAAAAATTAAAATTTTGATATGGTAAGAAAATATAAACCATATAAAAGAAATATGTAGGCTGGGCGCGGTGGCTCACGCCTGTAATCCCAGCACTTTGGGAGGCTGAGGCGGGCGGATCACAAGGTCAGGAGATCGAGACCACAATGAAACCCCGTCTCTACTAAAAATACAAAAAATTAGCCGGGCGCGGTGGCGGGCGCCTGTAGTCCCACCTACTCAGGAGGCTGAGGCAGGAGAATGGCGTGAACCCGGGAGGTGGAGCTTGCAGTGAGCCGAGATCGCGCCACTGCACTCCAACCTGGGGGACAGAGGGAGACTCCGTCTCAAAAAAAAAAAAAAAAAAAAAAAAAAGAAATATGTGGAAAATATATACAATGCATAGTATTTGAAAAACTGATATATTATCTTTAAAGATTTTTTTTACAACACAGTAATTAATACTGCAGTTGTAAAATCAGCAAGGAACATGAACAGCAAAGAAATATATCTTTCTAATAAATGTGAAAAAGTTTCAACTTTACTAAAAATAAAAGTTTCAACTTAAAACAAGTGATATTTTTTCCTAGCACTTAGGAGAAAGTTTTTTTAAAGACCTATGTGGCAAGGATTTGGGAAAATGGACACTCTCCTAACTGCTGATGGATCTCTATATTGGTATGTTTTTCTGGAGGACAATTTGGCTATATTAAAAAAAACTTACATTAAAAAAAATCCCATTTTACTTAGCAATATGTTTTTCTGGGAATATACTTAGAGAAATAAATAGGGATGTGATTAATATTTGGCTGTAAGTATGCTCATCTTAGTGTTTTTTAGTAGTAAAAAATTGTAAGCAATCCAAACACCCAAAAATTGCATATTCATTTTAAAAAGAAGCCGGGCACGGTGGCTCATGCCTGTAATCCCAGCACTTTGCGAGGCTGAGGCAGGCAGATCACCTGAGGTCAGGCAGATCACCTGAGGTCAGGAATTCGTGACCAGCCTGGCCAACCTGACGAAACCCGTCTCTACTAAAAATACAAAAATTAGCGGGGCGTCGTGGCAGGTTCCTGTAATCCCAGCTACTCTGGAAGCTGAGGCATGAGAATCACTTGAATCCAGGAGGTAGAGGTTGCAGTGAGCACCTGGGGGATAGAGCGTGACTCTGTCTCCAAAAAAAAAAAATTTTTTTTAAAGAAAAAAGATTTCGGTTTCTTCATACAGTGAACACTATTCAGCCATTAAAAATGATTTTGTCAATAAATCTTTAATAACATGGCAATATGTTTTTGAGATAATATTAGGTTTAAAACATAGAAATTAAGCTAAACATCAATAAAGTGGTTATTTTTGGTGATGGATTTTTTTTCATTAAAAATATTTTCTTTTCTTTTTTTTTTTTTTTTTTTTTTTTTTTTTTTTTTTGAGACGGAGTCTCACGCTGTTGCCCAGGCTGAAGTGCAGTGGCGCGATCTCGGCTCACTGCAAGCTCTGCCTCCCGGGTTCCCGCCATTCTCCTGCCTCAGCCTCCTGAGTAGCTGGGACTACAGGCGCCCGCCACCGCGCCCGGCTAATTTTTTGTATTTTTAGTAGAGACGGGGTTTCACTGTGGTCTCGATCTCCTGACCTTGTGATCCGCCCGCCTCGGCCTCCCAAAGTGCTGGGATTACAGGCTTGAGCCACCGCGCCCGGCCCAAAAATATTTTCAATAGAAATGTTTTTTGTTATTGTTATTTTTAAAATAAGAGATGGGGTTTCGTCATGTTGCCCAGGCTGGTCTCAAACTCCTGAGCTCAAGCGATCCATCCATCTTGGCCTTCCAAAGTGGAATTATAGGCATGAGCAACCACGCCTGGCCAAGAAATGTATTTTTATAATTAAAAAATAGTTACTGGGAATCACCATAGAATAAATCCATAATGTAATCCCTAGTCATCTCTACTTTCCCATACACAGCATTCCTAACACCGCTTCTCAGAGGGCACCATCCGCTCACATGCCTGTGTACCTTTGCTTACCCCCGGCCACTTAGGTAGTTCCTGCTCGTCTTTTATTCAGTTCAAATGATAACATCATGAAGTCCTTCCCAACCACCCTCTTTGCTTATTCCACACAATTATTTTGTGTAATTATGTAGTTACATTGTCTTTTCTGCTAGGCAGTGAACTCCTCTTTTGTTTATTTTATAAGTATTTGTTGAGTGCGTATGTGTCTGGCACCATGTGTATTGTATACTGCAGATCTAACCATGACCCGAGGCAGACAGGTTCCTTCTGCCTTCAAGGAGTTTATAGTAAAGTTGTTCCTTACAGTATAATTTTTTTTTTTTTTTTTTTTGAGACGGAGTCTCGCTGTGTCTCCCAGGCTGGAGTGCAGTGGCGGGATCTCGGCTCACTGCAAGCTCCGCCTCCCGGATTCACGCCATTCTCCCGCCTCAGCCTCCGAGTAGCTGGGACTACAGGCGCCCGCTACCACACCCGGCTAGTTTTTTCTATTTTTAGTAGAGACGGGGTTTCACCATGTTAGCCAGGATGATCTCGATCTCCTGACCTCGTGATCCACCCGCCTCGGTCTCCCAAAGTGCTGGGATTACAGGCTTGAGCCACCGCGCCCGGCCTTTTTTTTTTTTTTTGAGACGGAGTCTCGCCCTGTTGCCCAGGCAGGAGTGCAGTGGTGCCATCTGGGCTCACTGCAAGCTCTGCCTCCTGGGTTCACGCCATTCTCCTGCCTCAGCCTTCCAGTGGCTGGGATTACAGGTGCTCACCACGACGCCCGGCTAATTTTTTGTAGTTTTAGTAGAGACGGGGTTTCACCAACAGTATAATATTAAGTATTATGATAGAAGCTCCCAGAATGCTTTGGGAGCTCAGAGAATTGGTAGGTCTACCAGGCTGGTTAAACAGGAAAGGCTTCCTGGAGGGGATAACAGCTGAATACAGTTATATGCCACATAACAACGTTTCAGTGAGTGACATCATATACAACAGTGGTTCCAGAAGATTATAATGGAGCTGAAAAATTCCTATTGCCTAATACTTACTGTGTTATACTTTTTATTATTATTTTAGAATGTACTCCTACTTAAAAAAAAAAAAGTAAACTGTAAAACAGCCTTAGGGAGGTTCTTCAGGAGGTACTCCAGAAGAAGCCATTGTTATCAGGAGATGACAGCTCTGTTCCTGTTATTGCCCAGTGGGACAAGATGTGGAGGTGGAAGACAGTGATACTGATGATTTTTACCCTGTGTAGGACTAGGCTAATGTGTGTCTTTGTTTTTAACAAAAAAGTTTAAAAAGTAAACATTTTAATAGAAAAAAGTTTATAAAATAAGGATATAAAGAAAGAACATAGTTTTGTACAGTTGTACAATGTGTTTGTGTTTAAGCTGTTATTACAAAAGAGTCAAAAGTTTAAAAAATTAAAAATTCATTAAGTAAAAAAAGTTATAGTAATCTAAGGTTAATTTATTACTGAAGAAAAAGTTTTAAATTAATTTAGTGTAGCCTAAGTGTACAGTGTTTATAATGTCTACAGTAATGGACAGCAATGCCCTAGGCCTTCACACTGACTCACCCCTCACTCACTGACCCACCCAGAGCAACTCCTGCTCCTGCAAGCTCCATTCATGGTAAGTGCCCTATACAGGTGTAACATTTTAAATCTTTTATACAGTACTTTTACTGTATTTTTTTCTATCTTTCAATATACAAATACTTACAATTGTGTTACAGTTGCCTACAGTATTTAGTACGGTAACATGCTGTGCACATTTGTAGCCTATGAGTGATAGGCTACATACCATATATACCATATAACCTCAGTGCGTACCATCTAGGTTTGTGTAAGTTCATTGTATGATGTTCACACAACAACAAAATCACCTAAGGACACATTTCTCAGAATGTATTCCATCATTAAGCGACACATGATGGTATTAAAAAGAAAGCAAGAATTAGCCACATCCAGGGGCAGGAGGAAGGTTGTTTCAGGTAGCAGAAACAACCTGTGTAAACGCCTGGTATTTGAAAACCATGATCAATTTTAGGAAAGTCGTTATGGTATTTGTGGATATTGAGGTTGATTTCTGACAATTATATGTAAATTTATCTTGGAAGAAGCACCAGAATTCATTTCTTTGGTAAGAGATTAGGGTAACAGCATGTATTACAGAAGGCATCCTAATGTTGAACAAAAATTCAAGTGTGAATAGTAGTTTATTTTTTAAGCATTTGTATTAAATATATTCTCACTAAGGATTGAGAAGTTAGTGTAAAATAATAAAAAGTCTGAATTATATAGTATTTTAAGTCTTATTTTGTAATCTTGACTGGTCCTAATAAAATGTTGCTAAAAGATTATGTGGGAAATACCTTTGAGTTAAAAGATTTTTAAAAATGGCAATTTTTACATCAATTTTTGTGTGTAAATGTGTTTTAAATAGAAAAAGATGTTACTTATAGCAGAGCAAATATTTCTCATGATTTTGATTATGTGTAATGTGTCCCTCTCGGCAATCAAGTCTTCAAAACTTTCTCTATCTCCTATTAAATTCTCTCTCATCATTTTTGTTTCCTATAGAGATTCTGAAGTTCTTTTTTTCCCTTCTGTCACTGTTTTCCAAACACTTACCCCTATTTCCAATTTCAAATAAAAATCAGTAATTTAAAGCAAATGGATCCAATTGCAATGTGACTGCCATTAAATCATAGTATCCTGGCTCTGTGATTATGCAAAGTATACTTTTTATAGTATATCAGAGTCATTGGGTTTATATAGTGAGTGTGTAGTCCTTTTTTTCTTTCTTTCTTGACTAGGTAATATAGTGACTGTTTCTGAAATCAATTTTCCTTTAAAAAGAGACTAAATGAACCAGGGTTTTGTTTTTCTGCTTTTATAGATTTCTTGATAACCGGCTGTTTGCTACCTGCTCTGATGACACTACAATAGCACTATGGGATCTGAGAAAATTGAACACCAAAGTATGCACTTTACATGGTCACACTAGCTGGGTGAAGAACATCGAATATGATACTAATACAAGACTCTTAGTAACATCAGGATTTGATGGAAATGTCATTATTTGGGACACTAACAGGTTTGTGAATAGGAGACCATGTTAGGATTATGAACAAAAACATTTTTTTAAAGATGATGAACAAATTCAGTGTTCTGTCCTAGCCTCAAGAAAGAAACTGGCTTTAGGAAAAACAACCAAAAAGTGATGATATCGTTAATTGTACTTACTCATATATTGCAACTGAAAATTTTAGGAGAAAATGATACAGGAAGGAGACCAAGTAGTATAGTTAGTGATGAAAACTGTCTTATAAAAAGAGTTTCCTGAATTTAAGGAAAAATATTTTTGTTATTTCTCCTGCGAAACTAAACTGTTTCTCACTTTTTCTTCCTTCAATTCTACATATATTTATTTTGCAATTTTTGTTCTTTTGTTTTCATGCATTAAAAGAGTAGTTCTCATTTGGAGTGGTACTGATCTCAAAGGGAGTGTTTAGAAATAAAGCGTGGGGCAGTTTTGGTTGTCACTACGGGGAAAGACAGCTATCTACTAGCATTTAGTCGGCAAGGACCAGAGTTTCTAAACATCCTGCAGTACACAGGTCAGTGTGCAGAGTGGACTAGTTGTCCCACCTAAAATGCCAGTTATGCCTCTGTTGTGAAACATTCCAACAAAATGTCTCCTTTTAAAGAAATTGATACTTACAGAGTTGAAGTTTGAAAAATAATTGAAACATGCCTGTTTTGCTAGCCATGGTGAAATGATAATACAGTAAACACACCATGATCATTTCTATGTGTATTTGTTTTTGTTGTTGTTCTGAGACAGGGTCTCGCATTGTCACCCAGGCTGTAGTGCAGTGGTGCAGTCACAGCTCACTGCAGCCTGGATCTCCTAGGCTTAAGTGATCCTCCTGCCTCAGACTCCTGAGTAGCTTGGACTATAGGCATGTGCCACCGTGCCCACCTAATTTTTTAATTTTTGTAGAGACGGGGTCTCCCTATGCTGCCCAGGCTGGTCTTGAACTCCTGGGCTCTAGTGATCCTCCTGCCTCAGCTCCCAAAGTACAAGGATTACAGGCATGAGCCACTGTGTGTGGCCATCATGTTTGGAATATTCTTTTTAGAGGTCATATGTAAAAAGAGAGGGGCTATTCTTAGAGACTTGTAGCTACCCATACTTTTGAGTGGAAGACAAAACTATTGGTTATCTTTAGACAAAGACAAGCATACCTACTAAATGAATTTGTTTACTAAAATTTAGAAATAAAATTTGAATAGAAATATAAATGATAACTTCCAAATTAGTAGAGGGTAAAAAACTAATAAAACATGATGAATCCCATAGAAGCAGAGAAGGGAAGGAAAAAAGAGAATTATTTAAAAGAAAAGATAAGTTAAGAAGCACAAAACTGTCATATACTGCAACTAAAAATGTTGGAGAAAATTATACAGGAAGGAGACCAAGTTGTATAGTTCATGATGAAAACTGGCTTATAAAATAAATTTCCTTAATTTCAGGAAAAATATTTTTTGTTATTTCACAAAGCATAAAACTGGTAGGCAGATAACCTAAGCTTCAATCCAAATATTAATAATTGTGATAAACGTATATGGACTAAACTGTCCAGTTAAAAATAGACAGTGTTAGATTAGATTAAAAATAAAACAGAGCTGTATTTTCTTTGTAAGGGACATAGTTAAAACATACAAACCCAGAAAAGTTGAAAGTAAAAGGATGAGAAAAAACAGAATTACACATCAAAGACAAAACAGTTGTAGCTACATTAATAGCAGACAAAATAAAGTTTAAGGCAAAAAGCATTATTGATAAAAAGGTACTATAACAAAAGATTAATTTCACTAAAATATAAAAGCTTATATGCACCTAAAAACATAGCATAAAAATATAAAAAGCAAAAGTGGAGAGAATTACAAGAAAGAAGTGAGAAATCTCCATCTCAGTGGAAAATATTAACAGCATTCTCTCATTTACTAATAGATAAGATAGACAAAAATGGGCCGGGTGTGGTGGCTCACGCCTGTAATCCCAGCACTTTGGGAGGCTGAGGTGGGCAGATGACGTGAGGTCAGGAGACCAGCCTGGCCAACATGGTGAAACTCTGTCTCTACTAAGAATACAAAATTTAGGCCAGGTGTGGTGGCTCACACCTGTAATCCCAGCACTTCGGAAGGCCAAGGTGGGTGGATCACCTGAGGTCAGGAGTTCGAGACCAGCCTGGCCAGCATGGCAAAACCCCATCTCTACTAAACATACAAAAAAAGCCAGGCGTGGTGGCTGGCGCCTGTAATCCCAGCTACTTGGGAGGCTGAGGCAGGAGAATCACTTGAACCCAAGAGGTGGAGGTTGCAGTGAGCTGAGATTGCACCACTGTACTCCAGCCTGGGCCACAGAATGAGACTCCGTCTCAAAACAATAACAACAACAACAACAACAAAAAAAAAAACCACAAAAATTAGCAGGGCCTAGTGGCACACGCCTGTAATCCCAGCTACTTGGGAGACTGAGGCAGGAGAATCGCTTGAACCTGGGAGGCAGAGGTTGCAGTGAGGCAGCCTGGGTGACAGAGTGAGATTCCGTCTAAACAGCAACAACAACAAACAAAGAAAAATGGATAAGGCTGTGGAAGATTTAAATATTATTAATAAGCTTGATGTATTACACATATTTAGAATTCCGCTCCCAACAACTAGTAAAAATATCCTCTGAAGCACACTTAGAACAGGTACAAAAATTGAGCATGTACTGAACTACAAAGTAGGTTTCAGCTGGTACCAAAGAACTATTATTATACAAACCATTTTCCCTGTTCTTAGTATCATTTAGTTATTAATTAAAAAGTCTCATGTTTAGAGACTTATAAACTCGCTTTTAAATAATTTATGAATCAAAGAAGAAATCATACTGAAGATAGGTTGAAAACTGATGAACTAAGCATCTTCCTCAAAAAACTGGAAAAAAGTAAAAGGATAAACCCAATGAAAGTAGATGTATGGAAATGATAAGTGTAAAAGCACAAAACTGATGATATTAAAAATGAAAATATAATAGAGGATTTTTTAAAGCCTGCTCTTTTAAAAAAGCTAATTGAATAGGCAATTCTCTGGCAAGATTCATCAAGAAAAAAAAGACAAAAATAACTAATATCAGCAACAAAAAAGGAGACAACAGTATAGAATAAGACGATAGATGAGCTTTATTCCCTATATACTTGAAAACTTTGATGAAATAGGCAGTTTACTAAAAAATACACCTTAGCAAAACTGGCAAAGGAAGAAATAGAAAACCTGAAATACACCTATTACTAGGACTAATATTTAGCCAATATGTACTGGTTCAGCTGAAGCACTGTGAAAAGATTGAACTTCTTCCATACTAATTCGTAAATAGGCAGTGCCCTGAGTTACCCTCTGACACCCTCTGACTACCCAGGCCCCTCTTCTAGAAATACCTCCCTCAAAACCTTCCCATGATTCAGTAGCAAAAGCCCCCGTTACACAATATGGCGATTCCAGGACCCTGTTCCAGCACAGCCATCTGCATCTATTCTGACTGGCAAGTGTTTGTGCAGTGCTTGTTATTTAAATATTCTGAATATCACCTCTGCCACAGCCATTAAAGAAATGGAAAAAATGAATTAAAACCTACCTACAGTACTAATAAAAGAGCAGTTCTGTACATTTTACAGGTGACTTCTACCAAATACTGCAAATAAGAGAACATTCTAATTTTATTAAACTGATCAGATTATTGAAAAAGGGAATTCTTACATCATGTATAAAACTAGTATGACCATGATACTTGAACTTAACAAAGATAATATTTTAAAAAAAGAAAGGCAAATCTGCATTATGAATGTAAATACAAATATTCTAAATGCAAGGAAATTGAACCCTACATTATAGAAAATATCATGACCAAGTCGGGCTTACTCAAGGAATGAAAAGATGGTTTATCAATAGAAACTGTATTAATATAATTATCCCCATTAACAGATAAAATGGGTAAATTTGTATGATTGTTTCAAATGAGGAATAAAATTCAACATTCAGTCATAATTAAAAACAAGAGAGGAGACATCATAACCAACCTTACAAAAATTAAAAGGATTAATAAGGAGTACTATGAGCAACTTTATAGCAACAAATTCGGCAACATAGATGAACAGGTAGACACCTAGGTAGTCACAAATTACTGAAACTGACTTAAGATAAATAGAAAATCTATAGACTTATAGACCTACAGCAAGTAAAGAAATCAAATTGGTAATTTTTTTTTATTTTTTTAAGATGGAATCATTGCAACCTCTGCTTCCCGGGTTCAAGTGATCCTCCTGCCTCAGCCTCCTAAGTAGCTGGGATTACAGGCATCCGCCACCACCCCGGCTAACTTTTGTATTTTTACAAAAGTTAGAGACAGGGTTTCACCATGTTGGTCAGGCTGGTCTCAAACTCCTGACCTCAGTGATCTGCCCGCCTTGGCCTCCCAAAGTGCTGAGACTACAGGTGTGAGCCACTGTGACTGGCCTGAATTGGTAATTTAAAAATACTCCCACAGTGAAAAGCCCAGAATCAAATGGCTTCACTGATTAATTCTACCAAATATTTACATAGTAAATAATAACAATCCTTCACAAACTCTTCCAGAATATAGAGGAGACAGGATACTTTCCAACTCATTCTTTGAGTCTAGTATTATTCTGATACTAAAACCAGACAGATACCATACGAATAGAAACTACAGGGCTGGGTGTCGTGGCTTATGCTTGTAATCCTAGCATTTTGAGAGACCAAGGCAGGCTGATCACTTGAGGTCAGGAGTTCAAGACCAGCCTGGCCAACATGGTGAAACCCCATCTCTACTAAAAATACAAAAATTAGCCGGGCGTGGTGGTGCATGCCTGTAATCCCAGCTACTCGGGAGGCTGAGGCAGGAGAATCCCGTGAACCCAGAAGGTGGAAGTTGCAGTGAGCCAAGATCACACCATTGCACTCCAGCCTGGGGGACAAGAGCGAAACTCCGTCTCAAAAAAAAAAAAAAAAAGGAATAGAAGCCACAAATATTCCTTAAAAAAAAAAAAAACTCATGGAAAATCCTCAACAAAATATTAGCAAATCTAACAATATATATAAACATTTTTATGTCATCACCAAGTGGAATTTATCCCAGGAATACAGGGTTGGTTTAACTCCCAAAATCAGTTAATGTAATACATCATACTAATCAAGTTCAAAACCCATATGATCATCAAGACAGAAAAGCACTTGACAAAATCTCCTTGTGATAAAACTAGGCATAAAAGGGAATGTATTCAACAGCTAAGAATCTTGCTTAACATTGAAAGACTGAATGCATTCCCCCTAAGATTGGAAGCAAGGCTCTCACCACTTTTATTTGAAATTATACTGGAGGTACAACATTGCACTGGAAGTGCAATCAGGTGAAAAAAAAAAAAAAAGAAGAAAAGGCATTCATATTGAAAAGGAAGAAGTAAAACTGTCTTCATATGCAGGAGGTATGTTTCTGTATATAGAAAATAGTAAGGAATCTACCAAGAAATCCACTAGACCTAATAAACAAGTTTAGTAAATTCACAGGATATACAATCAATTGTATTTCTACTTATAAGCAATGAACAATCCAAAATTGAATGAAGAAAATAATTTCATTCGCAATAGCATCAAAAAGGGTAAAATACATAGGAATAAATTTAACAAAAGAGGTATGAGATTTGCACACTGAAAACTATAAAACATTGCTGAAGGGAATATAAGAAGTTGTAAATAAATGGGGAGATAGTCCATGTTCGTGGATTGGAAGACTCCATATTATTAATTAATAACAAGTATTGGCAAGAATGTGGGGAAACTGGAACCCTCATTGCTGAAACCCACATTGCTGGTGGGAATGTAAAATAGAATAGCCACTTTAGAAAACAATTTGGCAGTTTCATAAAATGTTAAACATGGAGTTACCATATGATCCACCAATTCCACTCCTAGATATCTACTCAAGAGAAATGAACATATATGGCCACACAAAGACTTATACATGAATGTTTATAGTAGCACTCATAATAAGCAAAAAATGGAACCAATCCAAATATCCAGCAAGTGGTAAATAGATAAACAAAATGTGGTATATGTATGCAACAGAATACTATTTGGCAATGAAAACAAAGAATTGATACATGCTACGACATGGATGAACCTCAAAAAAGTATGCTGGGTGAAAAAAGCCAATTTGCAAAAGACTACTTACTGTACGATTCTATTTATATGAAATATCCAGAACAGGTAAATCTATAGAGATAGAAAGTTGATTAGTGGTTGCCCAGAGCTAGAGTGGGAACATGATTGCTAATGGGCAGGAGGAATCTCTTAAGGTGATGAAAATGTTCTGAAACTGGATTGTGTTGATGATTGCACATCCCTGTAAATTTACTAAAAAATTACTTAATTGTGGCCTGGCATGGTGGCTTACGCCTGTAATCCCAGCACTTTGGGAGGCCGAGATGGGTGGATCACCTGAGGTCAAGAGTTTGAGACCGGCCTGGCCAACATGGTGAAACCCCGTCTCTACTAAAAATACAAAAATTAGCAGGGCATGGTGGTGGGCGCCTGTAATCCCAGCTACTCGGAAGGCTAAGGCAGGAGAATTGCTTGATCTGGAAGGCAGAGGTTCCAGTGAGCCAAGATTGCACCACTACACTCCAGCCTGGGCGACAGAGCGAGACTCCGTCTCAAAAATAAATAAATAAATAATAAATAAAAATAAATAAATAATTACTTAATTTATACCTAAAATGAGTGAGTTTTATGGCATGTAAGTTATACCTCAATGAAACTCCTGAATCATTAATTAACTAGAGATAGAAGGAAATTTACCAAACGTATATACTAAAAAATTACAGCACATTTTAAAATGGTGAACCTTAAGAAGTTTTCTCCCTAAAATCTGGAAGAAGAACTTGCTCACTGTTACCACTACTGTTCATCAGTGTCATGGGGTGGGTGAAGTGGGGGAGGGTACTAGTTGGTGCAATAAAAGAAGGAAGAAAACAATTATATATGGATTAGAAAGAAGAAAACAATATTATTCACAGATGATATATCAGGGGTTGGCAAACTATTTCTGTAAAGGACCAGGTAGTACATATTTTAGGCTTTGTATGATACACAGTCTCTGAGCCATCATAGATGTACATAAATGAATACATGTGGCTGCGTTCATAAAAACTTTATAAAACCAGGCAGTGGTCAGGCACAGTGGTTCATGCCTATAATCTCATCACTTTGGGAGGCCAAGGTGGGAGGATTGTGTAAGCCCAGGAGTTTGAGACCAGCCTAGGCAACGTAGTGAGACCTCATCTCCAAAAAAATTTTAAAACATGGCCAGGTGCGGTGGCTCACGCCTGTAATCCCAGCACTTTGGGAGGCTGAGGCAGGCAGATCACAAGGTCAGGAGTTCAAGACCAGCCTGATCAACATAGTGAAACCCCCATCTCTACTAAAAATACAAAAAAAAATTAGCTGGGTATGGTGGCGGGTGCCTGTAATCCCAGCTACTCGGGAGGCTAAGGCAGAATTGCTTGAACCTGAGAGGCAGAGGTTGCAGTGAGCTGAGATCGCACCACTGCATTCCAGCCTGGGCAACAGTGCAAGACCCCGTCTCAACAACAACAAAAAACTTAAAACATTAGCCAGATGTGGCTGTGTGCACCTGTAGTCCCAGGTACTCAGGAGGGCGAGACAGGAGGACTCCTGAGCCCTGGAGTTCAATGTTGCAGTGAGCCATGATTGCACCACTGCACTCTAGCCTGGGCAACAGATGGACACCCTGTCTTTAAAACATAAAATAAATAAAACCAGTAAGTGGGCCAAATTTGGCCCATAGGCCAAAGTTTTCTAATCCTTGATCTATATAGAAAATCTTAGAAATTTCTCAGATAAATTACCAGAATTAGTAAGAATTAACAAAGGTCATTAGATATAAATTATGGAAGAGAGTAGGGAGGTTCCTCAAAAACTTAAAAATAGAACTGCCATATAAATCCAACAATCCTTCTACTAGGTATATATCCAAAGGAAATTAAATTACTATGTCGAAAAGATATCTGCATTCCCATGTTCACTGCAGCACTATTCATAGTAGCCAAGATATGGAGTTAACCTAAACGTCCATCAATGAATGAATGGATTTAAAATGTTGTAATATACACAGCAAAATGCTATTCAGCCTTAAAAAAGAAGGAAAAATTGTCATTTGCAACAACATGAATGAGCCTGGAGGACATTATATTAAGCAAAATAAGCCAGGCTCAGAAAGACAAATATCACTTACATGTAGAATATAAAAAAGTCAAAAACTCATAGAAGCAGATAGTAGAATGGTGGTTACCAGGGACTGGGACAGGTAGGTGAAGTACAGTGGAGGGAAATTTTGAAAATACAACATTTCAATTAGGAGGAATAAGTTCAAGAGATTTATATTGTACAATATCACGACCACTGTTAATGACAATTTACTGTTGTTATTATATATAATTGAAATTTGTTAAAAGTAGATTTTAAGTGTTATCATAAATGCTAAGTATGCGAGGAGATATATATATATATATATATATAAATTAGCTTGATTTAGCCATTCCACAATATATACATATTTCAAACATCATGTACACCATTAAAAAAATTTATTTTTTAGGCCTGGCACGGTGCCTCACACCTATAATTCCAGCATTTTGGGAGGCCAAGGCAGGTGCATCACTTGAGGTCAGGAGTTTGAGAGCAGCCTGGCCAACATGGTGAAACCCTGTCTGTACTAAAAATACAAAGATTAGCCGGGTGTGGTGCCGCACACCTGTAATCCCAGCTACTCGGGAGGCTAAGGCAGGAGCATTGCTTGAACCTGGGAAGAGGAGGCTGCAGTGAACCGAGATTGTGCCACTGCACTCCAGCCTGGGCAACAGGCTGGAATACAGTGGCACAATCATAGTTTACTACCACCTTGACCTCCTGGGCTCAAGCCATCCTCCTACCTCAGCCTCTCAAGTACCTGGGACCCCAGGTGTGCGATACTCTGCCTGGCTACTTTTACATTTTTTCATAGAGACAGCATCTCATTATGTTGCCCATGCTGGTCTGTAACTCCTGGCTCGAGTGATCCTCCCACCTTGGCCTCCCAAAGTGCTGGGATTACAGGCATGAGCCACTGCACCTAGCCAACAAGGAAATTTTAAAATAAAGGGCATAAACTGCCTGGGCACAGTGGCTCATGCCTGTAATCCCAGCACTTTGGGAAGCCGAGGCAGGTGGATCACTTGAGGTCAGGAGTTTGAGATCAGCCTGGCCAACATGGTAAAACCCCGTCTTTACTAAAAACACAAAAATTAGCTGGGCGTGGTGGCAGGTGCTTGTAATCCCAGTTACTTGGGAGGCTGAGGTGGGAGAATCGCTTGAACCTGGGAGGTGGAGGTTGCAGTGAGCCAAGATCATGCCACTGCATTGGGCGACAGAGTGAGACTCTGTCTCAAAAAAAAAAAAAGACACATATATATATGAGAAAAAGACATATATATATATATATATATATATATGAGAAAATAGATATTGAAAAGTTACCCAGAATATAACATATGGAAATGAAAAGATAGAAAATATAAAGGAGCAAGTTATAAGAAAAGGAGAGTCAAACCTGAATGTTTCATACATATATTTGGAGCTCCAAAAGAATAGAGAAAATCAGCGATAGACAATATTGGAATAATGCCTGAGAAACTTTCAGAATATATGAATAATATGAATCTTAAGACTTGGAAAGTCAAACAAATCCCAATAAAGATAAATAAAAAAAGATCCAAATTTACATATACTGGTGAAATTGCAGTGTATGTAAATTTCATATGTAATTTAGACATATGCAAATATGTCTAAAGACAGAGAGAAGATTAACCAGAGGGGGAAAAAAGATAAATTACTCAAAGTAACAGTCAGACTAATAGCAGACTCACAAATAGTAACAATGGAAGATAGAACTCTGTGGAAAATTATCCTAAATATTCAGAAAGCAACAACGACCTAAAATTATATGCTCAGCTAAACCTTTATTCAATAAGATGAGTTGAGCTGGGCATAGTGGCTCTCAAGTGGGAGGATCACTTGAGACCAGGAATTCAAGACTAGCCTGGGCAACATAGCAAGACCCCATCTCTTCAGAAAATTTAAAAATGAGTCAGGAGTGGTGGTGCACACCTGTAGTTCCAGCTACGTGGAAGGCTGAAGTGGGAAGATCCCTTGAGCCTGGGAATTTGAGGTTATAGTGAGCTATGATTGTGCCACTGCACCCCAGCCTGGGCAACAGAGGAAGACCCAGTCTCTTAAAAAAGAGTGAAATAAAGATTTTCAGAACAGGCCGGGCATGGTGCTCACGCCTGTAATCCCAGCACTTTGGGAGGCCAAGGCAGTGGATCACCAGAGGTCAGTAGTTTGAGACCACCCTGGCTAACATGGTGAAACCCTGTCTCTACTAAAAATATGAAAAATTAGCTGGATGTGGTGGCAGATGCCTGTAATCCCAGCTACTCGGGAGATTTATATTGTACAACATGACCACTGTTAATAACAATTTACTGTTATTATATATAATTGAAATTTGTTAAAAGTAGATTTTAAGTGTTATCATCATAAATGCTAGGTATGTGAGGATATATATATATATATATATATATATATATATATATAAAAATTAGCTTGATTTAGCCATTCCACAATATATATATATTTCAAACATCATGTACACCATTAAAAAAATTTATCTTTTTTTAAAGGCTGAGGCAGGAGAATCGCTTAAACCCGGGAGGCGGAGGTCGCAGTGAGCCAAGATTGTGCCATTGCACTTCAGCCTGGGCAACAAGAGTGAAACTCTGTCTCAAAAAAAATAAAATAAAATAAAAAAGATTTTCAGAACAATAAAAAATGAGAGAATTTACCTCAACAAAGTCTAACTTTAAAAAATTCTGGCCGGGTGCAGTGGTTCATGCCTGTAATCCCAGGCATGGGTGTGGTGGCATGTGCCTGTAATCCCAGCTACTTGGGAGGCTGAGGCAGGAGAATCACTTGAACCCAGCAGGCAGAGGTTGCAGTGAGCCGAGAGAGTACCATTGCACTCCAGCCTGAGCAACAAGAGCAAAACTCCATCTCAAAACAAAAAAAAAAAATTCTGAGGAATGCACTTCAGAAAGAAAGGATCAAAAAGGAATGTTGGAGATGAATGAAGGAATAATGAGCAAAAACATTATTAAGCATGTGTGTAAATCTAAAGATACATTGACTGTAAATTCTATTTTTTTAACAGCCTGAAGTTTTACAACTTTTTCTTCTGGTACTCATTTTCACTATATTTTCTCATAGAATTATATCCTGTTATATGCTCAGGCTGGTGTACAGTGGCGCAATCATAGCTCACTGCACCCTCCACATTCCAGGCTCAAACCATCCTCCCACCTCAGTCTCCAGCTAATTTTTAATATTTTGTAGAGACGGGGTCTTGCTATGTTGCCCAGGTTGGTCTTGAACTCCTGGGCTCCATCTGTCCTCCCGCCTCAGCCTCCCAAAGTGTTGGGATTACAGGCGTGAGTCACCACCCCCAGCCTACTGATCATTCTTATCGGTATCAAAAATATGCATGTAAACTGACATTAATTTTTAAAATTGTTTTCTGTGACCACAGGGCTATTAGTGTTACATTTCTTCTGGATTTAATGATCATTACAATATTATTAGCCTACAATTGATTAAAACAACATATATTATTTTAAATAATAATTATTAACATAAAATAAAATTTATTGGAAAGACATCTCATTTTTGAAGTTTCCTTTTTTTTTTTTTTTTTGAATAGAGATAGCGTCTATCTATCTGTCACCCAGGCTGGAGTGCAGTGGTGTGATCATAGCTCACTGCAGCCTCAAACTCCTAGGCTCAAGTGATCCTCCCACCTCAGCCTCCTGAGTAGTTGGAACTGTGAGTGCACACCACCACACTCAGCTAATTTATTTTAATTTTTTAAATTTTTGTAGAGATGGGGTCACCATCTTGCCCAGGATGGTCTTGAACTCCTAGGCTCAAGCAATCCTCCTGCCTTGGCCTCCCAAAGTGCTGGGGTTACAGGCATGAGCCACCATGCCTGGCCTCAAATATTTTTTAATTGACACATTGTAACTGTATGCATTTATAGGGTACAATTTGATGTCTTGATACATGTATGTTGTATAATGAGCAAATCAGTATTAGCATGCACTTATCATTCCTTTGCAGTAAGGACATGTAACAGTCACTCTTCTAGCTATTTTATAATATACTATATCTTACTACTAACCATCATCACCCTACTGTGAAATATAATACCCTAGAACTTATTCCTCCTAATTGTAACTTTGAGCCCACTGACCAAGCTCACGTCATCCTCCCTAAATTTTATTTTGAAGGGCAAAAATATGATTATTACTGAACCGTTATATTTATGATAACTCTAGATTTTGTTGGCTTGGTTTCTCCTGTAGGTATACAGAAGATGGGTGTCCACATAAGAAATTCTTTCACACACGTTTTCTTATGCGAATGAGGTTAACACCAGATTGTTCCAAAATGTTGATTTCAACGTCCTCTGGATATCTCTTAATTTTGCATGATCTTGACTTAACTAAGTCTTTAGAAGTAGGCAGCTATCCCATTTTAAGAGCAAGAAGAACTACTTCAAGTTCAGGTAAGCTTTTCTTTTTTAGTCAAAAAGATTTTTCTCAAGAATCTCAAACAGAGAGATAATATATGTTTCTTTTCTGAGAATGATAGCAGGAAAGGGGAAGACAAAAGGCATTCTTTAGAAAGCTCAGTGATGGGTTTTTATCCAAGCAAGTGTAATGATTTGTATGTATCTCTGACATATCATTCATATGTACCTCTGAATCACAAATGGACTAGGAGGAATAACTGCCAACCCTAACGTATTTTCTTTTAGCTTTATGCTAGCCACAGGATCTTTTCATCAGTAATTTTAAATCATCACTATCTCAAAAATTAGTGATGGCACAAGGTCTTAAGTCCTTCTGGAATCAAGCAGAGCTTTTATTAAGTTATGGTCAATACAGAGTTTTAGTTTTAAGTCTATCTGTGTCCTAGACTTATAGATGTCCAGACACAGATAGTTGGTGCCATCTTATCTCATTACTCTCTAAACACTCTCTTGCTAAAACTCTGTCTCTTCTCCCATTGCTGATTTTGTTAGACTTAAGTGAATTTAGGGTTCAGAAAAACTTAAGTATTGTATTTTATCAACATTATGTGATTTAAAAAAGACTATATTTCATCTACCTTTGGGAAAGAGGTGAGTGGTTTACATTATGAACAAATTTATATAATTTACGTTATAAACAAAATCCAGGGGAAAAAAGACGTAAGCATTTGGAACATAGAATGCTAATAAATTGCTATTAAAAGGCAGCTTCGAATGGTTGGGACCAGGTACAGGGGCTCACACCTGTAATCCCATGACTTTGGGAGGCCAAGGTGGGAGGATCGCTTGAGCCCAGGAGTTCAAGAGTAGCCTGGGCAACATAGGGAGACCTCATCTCTACAAATAACTTAAAAATTTAGCCAGGCGCAGTGGCTCACGCTTGTAATCCTAGCACTTTGGGAGACTGAGGTGGGCGGATCGCTTGAGCCTGGGAGTTTGTGACCAGCCTGCACAACATGGTGAAACCCTGTCTGTACGAAAAATACAAAAATTAGCCAGATATGCTAGCATGCATCTGTAGTCCCATCTACTGGGGAAGCTGGGGCAGGAGGATCACCTGAGCCTGGCAGGTTGAGGCAGCAGTGAGCCATGATTGCGCCCCACTGCACTCCAGCCTGGGCAACAGAGAGAGACCCTGTGTCCAAAAAAAAAAAAAAAAAAAAAAGAAAAGAAAAAAAAGAAAAAGAAAAGAAAATGAAAAAAAAAAAAAAGGAATCTTTCTCCATGTGCACAGGACCACTTCCGAAGATTCCTTTGGGAAAGTACAGACATCATTGTACTACAGTGCCTGGTGTAATTGCTAAAACTAGAAATTTAAGTTTTACCAACTTACTTGCAAACAAGGGATTTCATAAATATACGAGTATAATCCTTTTAGATTCAAATTTGCCTTTTAAGTTAAACATGATAAGCAACTCTAACTTAGTGAGAAATAGTGATTTTGAATGTCTAGTTGGCCTATTTCAACTCAAAAACCAACAAAGTTTTCAGTTTTCTAACGGTAATTCTGATAATAACATCACAGGATATTAGACTAGTAAGAATTCTTAACATAGGTGTGGGACCACTATCAAAATGTGATGATGAAATAGACATTGCTATTTGGAGTAATATATCAGACTCCACTACCTGATCCTCATTTTATTTTTTTCAATGTAAACTTTGTGTCACATTTCAGAGTATTCACATAAACTTGGCACAGTAGTGCATGCCTGTAGGCCCAGCTACTCAGGATGCTGAGCCTGAGGTGGCAGGATCACTTGAACCCAGGAATTAGGAGTCCAGCCTGGGCAACATAGCAAGATCCTTGTCTCAAAAAAAAAAAGACTATTCACATAATTTCAATAATGATAATGGAAGTTTTTGGTATACTTTAAAGAAGAATCTCTTCATGTTTCTGGTAATGGGCCTGATGTTTGGACCCTATTTTAACATAAAAACAATAGGCTTAAGAGCTTAGTTTTCATTTGCATTGAATTTTTGGGTTTCATTTTAGTACAGAAATGATGAGGATCCAAAGATGCTCCTATGATTATTTTGTTTTTCATTTTTATTTCACATAGTCAAGTCTTTGATATAAAAGATTCAGAAAGGGACTAGATCTTAGAACACTTCAAAGAGCTGTCTTGCCTTCCTCAGTCTTATAGGCCAGTTATATATGACCATTTTTTTAAAATGTTAAAACTATGGTTCGAGCAGAATAATTAAAAAGTGAAAAGCCACTACCAGAGTTATGCTAGGTTTATTGTCAGAATTTTTTATATTTTTAAGATTTGACCACTTCATCAAGTTCATCTGGTCCTAGAGTTTCTGGCTCACCTTGTCATCATAGTGATTCTAATTCTTCTGAGAAACACATGTCACGAGCCTCTCAAAGAGAAGGTAGGTTAAAAGTTGGATTTTATAATCTTGTAACAACAGATTCTGCCAATCTGATTAATTATTGATTGATTAAAATCAACTTTATGGTTTTGATCCATAAAAATAAAAGCAATGGAGATGAGGTGATTTAATCCCTCAGTCATCATCTTCAAAAAGCTAACCGAGAGTCTCTGGGGTTGAATATCTTGAGTTAAATCTTTTTTTTTTTTTTTTTTTTTTAGTAGAGACGGGGTTTCACCGTGTTCGCCAGGATGGTCTCGATCTCCTGACCTCGTGATCCGCCCGTCTCGGCCTCCCAAAGTGCTGGGATTACAGGCTTGAGCCACCGCGCCCGGCCTAGTTAAATCTTAATGGAATATGAGTTTTGGTTTTATTAGCTGGACTTAGTTTGGTCTAGTTTGGAGAGCAAGTAGTTCAGAAATGTAGATTTCAATCAAGATTGTTGTGAAAATTAAATGAGATTATGCATGTGAAAGTTCTGTATAAATATAAGGCATGAATTTTCAGGTAATTGTGAAAGTCACCTGGCTACCCTCAGACTTTTTGCTCTGCCATTTCTTTGTGCAATGCCTGACAGCTTCAAAGGGTTTGTAGGATAAAGATACCATCTGGCTCCACTCTGTATTTCCCAGTTTTTTCCTAGCCATTCTGGCAGAACTAGGTGCTGTGCCCTATACCTTCCACCCCCCAATTGAAATGGTTTCTACCTATACAAATTCCACATACTATTCCTCTTCATACTAATCCACATCTAAGCTCTTACATTATTTATTGTTTGTTCTTCTCTTCGTGAACTGAGTATTAACAGCCAGATATGGCTTTTTTTGTTTTTTGTCATTTTGAGTCACTTTTGGAAATAGAGATTTCTCTACCTTGGTATTTTGGGCAGAGACTGAATCTCAGGCTTCTAATTTGTGTTTTCACTGGGTAGCTTTGCCTGGAAGATGCTGGTTATCTTGCATGGCTACTTATGTCAGTAGAATGGTTTAAGAGCTCTTTCTAACCTAACCTATGGCCTATCCACTTGCCTCTGGATATTGAAGTCTGTGATATTTCACTTTAAGGTTAAAGGCTCCTCATCTTAAATGTAAAGATTTATGCCCAGAAGTATAACATTTTTCCTTTGATTTGTAACACAAACATCTTTTGCAGATTCTTCCTGTTCTCCTTCTCCTTGTGCTATGGGAAACAAGTCAAGGCTTCTAATAATCATTGAGAAAAATCTTTATTGATTGACTACACCATCCACAAGAAAAAGAAACTTAATTTAAGAAGAAAAGAATAGTTAACATGCTTGCTTGTTATTGACCAGTGGTAAACACACAAACACAAATATACAGCAGTTCTATGCCACAGAGAGTTGAGAATGAGGGAAGAGATGATATATGAGAAGGCTGGAAAGAAGAGGAAAATGAGAGGGTGGAAAGAGAGGGAAAACATGGGAGAAGGTGGGGCTTATAGGTGAAGTTGCTCTAAATGTTGGAAATCCTGCATCTTCAGATGTCAGAGTATGTTAACACCATCCTTTGGCAGATATAACAGCTGTATAGAGCAGAGGCTTTCAAATACATTTCAGCATTAGAACTCTATTTGTGACATGAAATCTGCTGTGGATTCTTAGAGATGTAGCACAAATAAAATCAAAGTAGCTCTGGTTCAAGAAAAATTAGGGAGGCTCTTGACCCTCCAGTCTTCCTCACCCCATCTCCACCTTAGCTCACACGTGGTTTCCCACTTTTGCCAGCTCCTGAGGAACCCCAAGGGGCACAGTTAGCAAACCACCTACTTAGAATGCATTTTTTGTCTGCTTTTATTATAGGTTTTCCAAATTAATTCTTAAGCGTTTTTCTCTAAAATTGTTAAAGTTCAATCACATGTGAAATAGTCATTTCAGTAGAGTTTTGTTATAGCAGTGTAATTGAGAGCTTCACAGGTTTCTGTTAATGATGTAGTAATCTAAAGGGAATCTTTAAAAAGAAGTTAACACATCTTCTTGACAAGCAATTCACAAAGGATCTGACAGAGGGAGCTCATTACCTTCAAAGTAACTCCTTCTGCAGTCAGAGAAGTGTTGAAATATTTCTCTTGCTATTAAGTTTCTAAGTTGCTTCCTTACAGTGTCTATGAAAGTGGTTTTTCATGCACCTGAAGGACATAACACACTCCCATTAGTAACAGTGCCTTACTCCAGCAGTCATTTTCACTGGGAGTTAGGCAGAAGGAAATGATGAGGCATAGTAGAATCACCAGGAAGATGTATGATTGGCAATGTCTCCCGTCCCTTGTTTTGACATGCCTTTATGTGAGGTGTCCTTCCTCACCTCCAAAATTTGTTTTGTTTATAGTGTTGTTGTTGCGGGGGCATAATTCCTGATCTTTTTATTTGCTTAAAGGCAATTCTCGTGGCTTCCAGGTATTTCCTTCTCTGGACCAGAAAGCACCAGGTCCAATAAGATGAGAATTGTTACCTTTTACCTTTCTAGAGTCCTTTCATGTCACATAACTTTGGTTCTTACTTAAATAAAGAGCTTTCTGAGATGTAAGAACCCCTAGTCAGCTTCTATGCCTTAGCCTTAGGTCGGCGATGATTACTGCTGTGGGAACTTGGATTCTTTCGTTCTATTTATACCATTTCCCCACACCTTCACCCTGCCAAAACTCACACACCATACACTGGGGAGTACCATGCTCTTTAACATATGGTAGCATAAGGGGCAGACTAAGGAATGATGGCATGGGAGGTGGCTGCCAGAAATAAAAGCTTTGATGAACTGCCTTAGTTTTTTGATAATACAAATTCCACATCCTCCTTTTCTTGTATCTCAGGAGTTTCACCACGAAACAGTCTTGAAGTCGTAACCCCTGAAGTTCTTGGTGAGAGTGACCACGGAAACTGCATCACATCCTTACAGCTGCACCCAAAAGGCTGGGCCACTCTTCTTCGGTGCTCAAGCAACAGTGATGATGAGGAGGTACAGGCAGCAGCACTCCACCTTCAACAGGGCTCATTGGACAAATTGCCATTGCCGTGTGTGCAGACCTTAGGCCGATCACTGACTGCAGTCTCTGCCTTCAAGGGCATACTGCTAGAGATCCTGCTTCTCGACTCTCCTTTTTCTGTCCTCTCTTGCTTCATATGGTATCATTATCCCTTCCAAACTCTTCTTATTCCTCTCCTGCTGGAGTTGAACAAGGTGGGACGTACTTTAAAGGCCAGCATCAGCTCAGATTTTGCCCAGCTTCTTAAATCTTGCCTCCTTCATCTCACCCCCCCGCAAAAAAAAAAAAAAAAAAAAAAAAACCCTTGTATAATAAACATAGGTCTGAAATGTTTCAGCTAAGCTGGCTAAATGTGAGATTTTACTAAGCCAATTGAGTATCATAATTTTCTTTTTTTAAAAACCAGGGGAAACTCTGGGAAAGGAAGGGACTATACTGATGACTAGGGGGAAAGGTGTTAAATGACTTTATGATTCTCATCACTCTGGAAAGCAAGAGTCTTCCAAGGATCTCACTGGTCCTAGAGGCCACAACTGAAAGGAGAGAAGAGAAGAGCCTTTGAATTGTGTAGGGGAAGAGGTAAGATACTCTAGGGCTTGGATGTACTCCAGGAATTTTTAAAATATCAACATTGTTGTTGCCCTTAGAAAAGAGAATGTATTACTACAGAAGTCACAGGCAGCCTCAGGGAACAAAAGGCTTTAAAGCATCATAACACAGAATAACCTTAGCTTATGAAGATAATAAAGTACGGGGCCTACAAGTTTTGTTAGTTGGGAGGGGGATAGCATTATTCTGAGTGATTTCTTGTAACAATTCTGTGGCTTTGGCAATCTGTTGAGCTTTTTAAAAATAAGGAATATCTGTAGAACTATTTGGGCTCTGTAACCTTGGTTTGTCTCCCTTCTCTCCCCCTAGTGTACTTGTGTCTATGAATTCCAAGAAGGAGCTCCAGTGCGACCTGTCTCACCTCGCTGTTCTCTACGACTGACTCATTACATTGAAGAAGCCAATGTAGGCAGGGGTTACATCAAAGAACTTTGCTTCAGCCCCGATGGGCGAATGATTTCTTCCCCACATGGCTATGGGATTCGTTTGTTGGGATTTGACAAACAGTGCAGTGAACTTGTTGACTGCTTGCCCAAAGAAGCCAGTCCCTTGCGGGTGATCCGTTCTCTGTACTCTCATAATGATGTGGTACTGACAACAAAGTTCTCTCCAACACATTGTCAGATTGCCTCAGGGTGCCTTAGTGGACGGGTTTCTTTGTATCAGCCAAAGTTTTAGGCACAACTTACATCAAATAAGGAACTCTTCTGGTGTTTGACTTAGGAATTACTTCAATTTAGATGAAGTATTTTCTTTTTAGAAGATCTTATAAGTTTGGGTCAAGATCCTGGTTCTTATGGGTCCATGAACACACTTGTGACCTTAGTACTTGGTCATCCAGCATCATACAGGCATCTCCAAGTTAGACTCTATGCAGCATCATCTTTTTCAGCATTCCTCTGCTCCTGCTGATCTGTGCCACTGAACTCCAGTTCTTCTGGTCATTTTGCATGGTAGCTCTTGTCAAGTTCCTTTCTTCCTCACTATTTCTCTCTTTTCCTCTCCCTGTCCCTCTCTTTCTTTGTGTTGATTTTGGTGTCAATTTTGTGGAATTTGGCAGGAGTTTTGATTGGAGTAGGAGAAACCCATGACATTAGAATTGAATAAAACCTAGAAACTGGATATTGGCATATTGGTTGTTGAAAAAGAAATTTCATCTTCACTTATGAGTATACTTGGTCTTTTAAAGTTGCTGTTATGTTTATCCATATTGAGCACAGATAATGGCATTATTCTTATAATTGTTAAGATAATCTTGCAACAAAATGTCTTTTAAGTTTCCTGTTAAAATTATAAAAAGATTTTCATGGCGAGAGGGATTTTATTGTGAAATTCTAGAAGCAAATATTACCACCTCTCTTTGTAATTTACTTTACTTGTATGAATTTAACATCTCTAGCATGTATCCTTACTTGATATTTTGTTCCTATCAACAGCATTAGAAAGGAAAGGAGACAGAATGGGCTTTAGTTATTTCTATTGCACAGAAAAGGATTTTTAAAATTAGATTAGTACAATATTTGGTCATAGAGTGATAAGAACAATGTGACTTAGATTTTCTGTATTTCATCTGCCAGATTATTTGAATCACACAGGATGATGTGTTAACAGTATTGGGGTGGAAGAGGAATTAAGAGTAGAGGTAGGGGTTTACTCATTTTTCTTCCCTGAGCCAGGTGTCACAAGCCAACTCTGTCACCATTAGTGAGGGGAGAGTTGCAGTCCTCTTCAAACTGTTACCATAAGTATGGTAGTCAGTGACTTGGATATCAAGACTAAGTGCTGATATGAAGACTTGCCTTGTGTTTTCTTATGAAATACATAAGTATAAAGCAGGACTCAAGCACAAGGCTGACTGTTCTTCTTTGAATAACAGCTTTCTTGCAGTCTCCTCCACATGGGTGGCACTGTGTTTAGAAGGGATTACCAAAGGCTGGAGCAATTTAAGCTATGCACTAGCCTTGCCCTCTTAGGTTGCATTCTCTCTAGGCCACTGGTTCTCAAACATTAGGGTGTATTGTACCCATTACAGAGCTTGTGAAAAATGCAGAAACCTGAGCCTGACCTTATGAGATTCTGATTCAGCCAGGGGGAAGACAGGAATTTGCGTTTTTCATAGGAACCTCAAGTAATCTTTATTCTGAGGGTCTCTGGATTGCAGGTTGAAAAACATAACCTTAATTAGCAGTAAATTCTTCTCTACCTGGCCAGGCACGGTGGCTTATGCCTGTAATCCCAGCACTTTGGGAAGCCGAGGCGGGTAGATCACGAGGTCAGGAGTTCGAGACCAGCCTGACCAACATGGTGACCCCATCTCTACTGAAAATACAAAAATTAGCCGGGCGTGGCGGCATACACCTATAATCCCAGCTACCGAGGAGGCTGAGGCAAGAGAATCGCTTGAACCTGGGAGGTGGAGGTTGCAGTGAGCCAAGATTGCGCCACTGCACTCCAGCCTGGGCAACAGAGTGAGACTCGTCTCAAAAAAAAAAAAAAAAAATTATTCTCTACCCATTTGGTGCTTAAGACAATTCCCAGAAACTGTTTTCATTATTTAATAAACAATAACAGTAAATGAAAGTAATTTTAGAGGTGGAAAATAACTTAGAATGGAATCATTTGCATTAATTGACAAATGAGAGAAGTGACGTGACTTGCCTAAGGTCATCCCACAAAGTTAGTGGCAGAGTTGGGACTTGAATTCCAGTCTTCTAATTCCTTGCTCAGGGCAATTTCTACTGTGTTATGCTGTCTGTTAGAAACAATGACTTATGGACATTTTGTCTTTAAGTTGTATTATTGTTAATACCCTTAAACTGGCCAATAGATTTTAAAAAGGCAGGCATGGGAGTAGAAGCTGAGACTTCTAGCCATAAGAAGAAAAGTATTTTAAATCTTACATAAATGTTTAAACAACCCAAAATACATGAATAAAAATGACATTTCTTTGTAGGACCTACCAACTAACTATTCACACACATTTATAGAGGTTAAAAGGATCTTGGCTCTAAAACAAATTTTTGAAATTAGATCATTTTACCATGGATGTTAACAAAACCGGAAATTTTTTATCATTGAGAAAGTTACCACAAAAGCACAGTAAATACATAGACTTGCCATACATTTTGTAAAAAACACATTTTTTAAAGAAAATAGGGATGGGCACGGTGGCTCACGTCTGTAATCCCAGCACTTTGGGAGGCCAAGGTGGGAGGATCGCTTGAGTCCAGGAGTTCCAGACCAGTCTGGGCAACATGGCAAAACCCCGTCTCTACCCAAAATACAAAAATTAGATGGGCATGTTGGTAAACGCCTATAGTCCCAGCTACTCAGGAGGCTGAGGTGGGAGGATGGTTTGAGCCTGGGAGGCGGAAGCTGCAGTGAGCCCAGATTGCACTATTGCACTCCACCGTGGGCCCAGACCCTGTCTCAAAAAATAAAAATAGGCTGGGCATGGTGGCTCATGCCTGTAATCCCAGCACTTTGGGAGGCTGGGGTGGGTGGATCACTTGAGGTCAGGAGTTTGAGAACAGCCTGGCCAACATGGTGAAACCCTGTCTCTACCAAAAATACAAAAATCATAGCCAAGCGTGGTGGCGGGCGCCTGTAATCCCAGCTACTCAGAAGGCTGAGGCAGGAGAATCGCATGAACCTGGGAGGCAGAGGTTGCAGTGAGCCGAGATGGCACCACTGCACTCTAGCCTGGTCAACAGAGCAAGACTCTGCCTCAAAAAAAAAAAAAAAAAATAGATAAAATAAAATTAGTTTTGGAGGTGAAAACACCCAAACTATGTTTTTTTTTTTTTTTTTTTTTTTTTTTTTTTTTTTTTTGAGACGGAGTCTCACGCTGTTGCCCAGGCTGGAGTGCAGTGGCGCGATCTCGGCTCACTGCAAGCTCCGCCTCCCGGGTTCCCGCCGTTCTCCTGCCTCAGCCTCCTGAGTAGCTGGGACTACAGGCGCCCGCCACCGCGCCCGGCTAATTTTTTGTATTTTTAGTAGAGACGGGGTTTCACTGTGGTCTCGATCTCCTGACCTTGTGATCCGCCCGCCTCGGCCTCCCAAAGTGCTGGGATTACAGGCTTGAGCCACCGCGCCCGGCCCAAACTATGTTATTATTTAAAAATAACCTACCAAGTACAGTGGTCATATTGATATTCAAAAGAAATTTCATAAATTGTATCAACTCTGGAAAGAGTTCCATATCAGATGCTAGACCAGCAAAGTTGCCCAACTCAAAATTCAGCCAATGATTCTTTAACTACTATAGAGAGTACCTGTCATGTGTCAAATAATGTACAGACTTCACTACTAACCCTCACAAAAACTTGCAGGGTAGGTGGAATGAGCCCCAGTTTACTTTGGAGGGAATAGTGGGTCAGAAAGATTAAATGACTTGCCTTAAGTCATGGAGTAGGCAGTGAGAGGCAGCACTGGGATTCAAACCCAGGTTTGTTTCTTTTTCCAAAGCCTGTGCTTACTGCTTTACCATTGTGCTCTTTAATTTGTAAAGTACGGTAAGCCTGCCTGTTATTTGTTTAGTATCTTCTGGAAGTATTTTTTTTTTTTTTAATTATAGAGCTAGCTTACCATTTGTATCATGTAAAAAAAAACTGTAAGATTAACAGTTTCCATGAGACTATCATAAACTCAGGGCACACATTCTGGCCATTCCTAACTAAAAAACTTCAAGCAGAATAAGCAGCTGTAAAATAGAAAAAAAAAAATGAAGGATAAATGGCCTTGTGAAAAAAACAGAGCCACACAGATGAGAATTAAAAATTAACAGCCAGCAAACTCAAAAGAACCTTTGTCCTCCCTGAGGTATGGGGACGATCAAAAAGTTATCAAGGAATATTAATCAAGGAATTAAACGGCATCAGGAATGCTATAGTATTGGAGGAAATTACTTAACATTTCAAAGCCCCATTTCACTTGAGTGTAAAATCTAATCTGATGTTTTTTACTCTGAATTTTATTCAGTTTTATTCATAATTTATAATTGGTAATGTAGTATAATTGTTAGTAAATGTAGTACAAATTGTGCTCCTGTTTTAAAAAGTTTTCTGCAGAACAGTGCATTTATGGCAATGCTATGTTTAATGAGTTAGGGACATCAAATATATAGTAGTTCCTTATTTTCAGTTGTGAAAATGAAATGGCTAAAGCAGAAGAGACATCTATTTTAGTCTTTTAAAAATGTGTGTGGGTGGTCTTTTTTCCTCAGAGGCCCAAAGCACATGTACATTTTGTTATTTCTCCTTGCTATATTCCTGAGACTATACTAAAAATTTTAAGAAAAGGAACAAGAAAAAGGTAATTCATGTGTTCCCCACTCCTGTGTCTAGAACCAAGATCACATTATATCATTGTTAAAATTGTGTTATCTAGAAAGTGCAATATAGGGAAAACACTCTGAGAATCTTTTAAAAGCCTAGTGTTTCCCTTATTTGTCAGAATATGTGGTACTGGCATCCATAAGTATCTGTTAAACTTGTATTTAGCAGGACAAATAGTGTGATACTTATACTGATGACAATCATCCCCATTTAATGACCAGCAGTCACTGAGTGCTGTGAAAATTCACTCAGTGATACCCCGTGTTGGTCTTGAAGGAAACCGTACATATTAATTTTTGGATAGCTAATGTATATCTCTTAAGTGCCAAAATTAAAAACTTGTAATTATTTTTGATGTGAGTATTTTAGGTATGTTAGTATACCTTCCTGCCTTCTTCTTAAACATCATGCTCAGTATAATTCACATTTTCATAATGAAAAGTTGAAGTTATATTCATAATGTATTATTATAAGTATCCAGCTCTGATGTATGTAAAACACTTCGTAAAATGTAAAGGGCTATAACAAATATGCTATAAAGTGATTCTCTCAGCCCTGAGGTATACAGAATCATTTGCCTCAGACTGCTGTTGGATTTAAAAATTTTTTAAATATCTGCTAAGTAATTTGCTATGTCTCCTCCCACACTATCAATATGCCTGCCTCTAACAGGCTCCCCACTTTCTTCTAATATGCTGTTATGAGCTTGGACTTGAGATAACTGTGCCTGTCCAGAGTGTCTACAGTAAGAGCTGGAAAAACTCTGGGGGGCACACGTCTTTGAGACAGCTCTTTTGGTTGCTTTCCACTTTTCTGAAAGGTTCCCAGTAACCTTCTAGATAATAGAAACTCCCAGTTAAAGCCCAGGCCACCAATTTTTTTTAGTTGCAACTAAGTAAGATATACTACAAACTAAGGATGCTGCTAGATTAAGGAATAAACAGCAATGTACCAAAGTACAGCAAAGCAACAACAAAGGCTCTGTATTTGCAGAGGGGTCTATCATGCTTTTAAGAAAAAAGAAGAAGAGTACAGGAAAAAAATTCAGATAGACAAAAGAGTATTTTGGATGCCATTAAACTTTTTCAATAACCATAAAAACATAGGCTTAAATTATCAAATATTGTTACAAAGACACAGTTTTATCTCATTATAGAATAAGATTATACTGAAATTTATATTCTAGAAATGATTCTAAATCATGTCCTAAGAATTTCTCCCAAATGTTAATGGAAATTACTATCAAAAGGAAAATCTCAAAGTTACCATTATGCTGCTCTCTTTAGTTGTAAATGAACTAGAGATAAAGATATGGGTTTTATCAAAAGCCCCAAGGAATATATCTCACATACACCTCCTATATGTATGTGTATATAAATGCCATTATAAATGAAAATGTCACCCAGAGATAATAAAATAATTTTTGAAGTTTAAATCTGGTCCAAAGTCTTTAAAATAGGTAGAATTTTCAGCTTTCTTAAGTTTCTCCCTCATTTAGATGTCATGGTTTTTACATTAAAGGGTGAATATTTGAATTTTCTTTTAAATTTCACTGCATCTTCAATTGCCCAACTGTGTTTTCTGATAAATTTTAGATTCACATTTTTAGGAAATTTGGAGTATTCTAGATAATATACTAGATAACCAGAGTTTTCTCAGTAGGTTCTGAGGTGTTTTAAGTTCCTATGCTAGACTGTAAGCTCCTTGAGGGCAGACTGTTTTATTTATTCTTGTATTCTCAGTGCCTGGTACAGGACTTGACACATAGTAGTTATTCAATAAATATTTGTTGAATTAATCAAATGAACCTTCACCATGTGTGGCTTCAAGCTCTCATGAAGCCAGCAGAATGCAGTGTGCAGATTATTCAGTAATAGATGAATCCATCATTTATTATTATAATTAACAGACTATATTCATCAGGGTAAGATTTGTTCTAACCATAAGCAACCAAACATTTCTCATTGACGTGGCAAACTGCAAGTTAAGACTCAGTTTTTCATTCCACAAACATTTGAATAGCTATTATATGCCTAGTTTAGTACTGGGAACTCAAGGGACAAAGATAACTATCGTCTTGTATTCCATAGCTGTCGCTGAAAGAGACTTCTGTTCAGGGCTGGCTTTAAAGGGGTTGCACATGTGCAGTTACATAGTGCCCCATACTTAGAAAGGTTCCATGTAGGCCGGGTGCAGTGGCTCACGCCTGTAATCCCAGCACTTTGGGAAGCCGAGGCAGGAAGATCGCTTGAGCCCGGGAGTTTGAGACCAGCCTGGGGAATATAATGAGACCCCATTTCTACAAAAAATGAACGCACAATTAGCCAGGCATGGTGGCATGCACCTATACTCCCAGCTACTTGGGAAACTGAGGTGGGAGGATCACCTGAGCCCAGGAAGTTGAGACTGCAGTAAGCTGAGAGCACATCACTGCGCTCCAGCCTGGGCAACAGAGTGAGACTGAGATTGTCTGGAAAAAAAAAAAAAAAAAAAAAAGTTGAAAGGCCTCATGCTTACTTTAATGGTCTGCTATAGCCATCTTGAAATTCTCAACTTTTTGAACAAAGGCACTGCATTTTTATTTTGTACTGTGCTCACAAGTTATGTAGCTGGTCCTACCTAGATGTAATCATTTTGACATGATGGGTACAAAATAATAAAAGAATTATAGTATCTTTCACTTACCTTCTAATAAAGATATTCACATTCATTGAGAATTAGCTATAAAATGTATAATTTAGTAAAATAACTTCTAAAATTAAAACCACCTTGCTCCCACAAATTTTTGGACAGATCAAATGTTCTTCATTTCAGAATTACAAAAGCTTTCTAAAACTATCATTTTTACCTTTTTAATTGAATTGTTTTGAGTCTTTCAAATGGATGAATGTAGAGTTATAGATGAGTTTATTTTATCTATATACATACCTACATAAAAATATAAGGTTTTAATTTAAAAAAACCTTTATATTATACATGCAGTGAATATGTGATATAAGTCTACCTCATAACATGCTTTTTAAAAAATAAATGCTACTTTGAAACATTTGACACACTTTGTGTGTGGCTAACCTGTTTAAAAGGTTGACGGCAAACTTGATTTAGTAATTGCTGGAGATTTTTTTGTTTGAACTCCCTATATGTGCATTTTTAGACCAAAATCAAGTACAAGGCTATGACAAAGGAAGTGGCTTGGTAATTCTTGTTAGTGATATCCCGGACTTTTTCAATCATGCACTCTCCATCAGAAAATATTTAAGATCCAAATTCTGATTATCTATAAATGATGGGTATACTATCGTACTGATCTGTTAAGTACATTTTAAAACATACACAGAGGAAAATTGAAAGTTTAAAAGGATATGGTTTTTAAAAATTAAAGTTCTAAATTTCTTCCTGTACTTCCAGGGATAAACTGTGCCTCAGCTGGTATACAGACATTTCATCTTGGGAAGGCTACTATCTAAAATGTAGAATTGGCATTTTACACTAAAAACACATTTACTAAGATTGCATTTTTCACATATGTTCACTAATGTTCTAGCCATTTACAAGTTTATTTGGTATGAATATGTTTTGTAGAGTTTTAAAAATTAGTTCTTTATTCAGTGAAAATTGTATTCTTATCAATAGGAAGCATCATTCTTAGATTTTTACTTTTGTCAAGCTGTTTACAGTGACTGAATCTTATATAAACTTAGAACATGCTATTTTTCACAGTGTTCCGGAGAATTTCATTTTCTTGTTGTATTACTTAACAGTGTGATTGATGGTTAATTTTGCCAGATTATTTTCATTCACCAGAATATTATAATCATATCTGGGACACTCTTTTTGGTAAATCATTGGAGATTAAAAAAAGAGTGAATCCCTTTGAACTCAAATTATTTTGTGAAATTAATCATTCAGATAAACTGATTTAACTAACTATAGCACTAATTATCACCATTTTGTTATCTTTATGACTGTCATATTTTGGGCTATTTAGAAATATATTTTTAATTGAAAGGGAAATAATTATTTGGCATGCATTAATAATAATGAATCAACAATATATATCTGTTTTCTATTGCAGCTGTAACAAATTACCAAACTCAGTTATTTAAAACAACAAAAATTTATGTTACAGTTCTGGAGGTCAGAAATGGATCTCACTGGGCTGAAATCAAGGTGTTGGTGGGGCTGTGTTTCCTCTGGGAGCTTAAGGGGAGAATTCATTTCCTTGCCTTTTCCAGCATCTAGAGTCCACCTGCATTCCTTGGTTCATTGCCCCTTCTTCCTTCAAAGCCAGCAGAAAA
Source organism: Macaca nemestrina (assembly GCF_043159975.1). NCBI lineage: Eukaryota > Metazoa > Chordata > Mammalia > Primates > Cercopithecidae > Macaca > Macaca nemestrina. Next base: position 67,252,387 of record NC_092138.1, read on the forward strand.
GCATATTATTTTTTTTAAAAAATTTACTTAATTTTTTTTATTCTTGTAGAGACAGGGTCTCACTATGTTGCCCAGACTGGGCACAAACTCCTGGGCTCAAGTGATCCTCCTGCCTCAGCCTCCCAAAGTGCTGGGATTATAGGTGTGAGCCACCGTGCCTAGCCAAACATAGCATATTCTGATCTCTTTCTCTGACACTGACATTTATTCTCTAGCCTCCCTCTTTCACTTTTTGTGATTACATTGGGCCCACTGCATAATGCAGGATAATCTCTCCATTTTAAGGCCAGCTGATTAGCAAACTTAATTCCATTTATAACCTTAACTAACACTTGCCCTTAACATTACATACAAGTTCTGAGTATTAAGGATATAGACATCTTTAGGGGCTATTGTTCTGTTTGCTTACTGTGTGCTAGTGTTGGGTACTAGCCTTAGTGCTTCACAGGCACTATTTAATCCTTAAGGCATTCTTATGAAGTGGGTACAGTTATTCCCATTTTACAGAGGAAGAAACTGAGGCTTAGTTTACCTAAAGTCATATACCTAGTAAGTTTCAGAGTCAGACTCCTACCTGGTTCTGTCTGACTTCATAGCCTAACTTCAGTTGCTATACAGCTTTGATAATTCAGTGAGAAAATGTTTCCTGCTTACAAACTATGTAGAACATTGTGAATACAGGTGTCATACTGTAAGAGAAATGTATTGCAGCTGTATTCTGTAATTAGGTAAAATTATTCTAATATCATTGTGAAAAAGTTGAAAAGCTGCTGCTTACATGTATAGGGCCAGTAACATTTTCAGAGTTGTCTTGTAACACATAAGTACATTTATTCCCCAGACCTTCATCTACTAGGGCTTAGCTGTTGTGGTTTATAGCTGTCATATGCTACTTTTAAAACAAATAATGCTGGACGCAGTGGCTCATGCCTGTAATCCTAGCACTTTAGGAGGCCAAGGCGGGCAGACTGCTTGGGCCCAGGAGTTTGAGAACAGCCTGGGCAACGTGGTGAAACCCCATCTCTACAAAAAATACAAAAAATTAGCTGGGCATGGTGGCACGAGCCTGTAGTTCCAGCTATTGGGGAAGGTTGGGGGAGGGGCGGGCAGTGAGGTGGGCGGATCACCTGAGCCCAAGAGGTTGAGGCAGCAGTGAGCCTTGATCATGCCACTGTACTCCAGCCTGGGTGACAGAGTGAGACCCTGTCTCTAACTAACTAAATAAAAGCTAGTAACTATTTAGGATATCAACTTGAAACAGGTATTTAAATCATGACAATGTACATTTATGGAACATTATGTACAGTTGGTTGCTGCATTGCAAAAACTACATACCAGGTGGAAAAAAACATCCACAATATTATTAAAGGACAAAGATAAGCAAGCTTAAAACTTAAGGTTTATGGCTTCCAGAGCCATAATCTTAGAAGTTTCTCTCTTGATCTGTGTGGCTTCAATCACATATTTTTTTTTCCCACAATAATGGGATAATTATAGGATTGCCTGGTTCCTGATGGGGTAAAGGTAGATGTATTAACAGAGATGTTATCAGTCATCAGTGGTGATCTGGTGTCTAGGATAAGGAAACTATGCATCATCTCTATTTGGCAGTGTGTCCCAGTGAGTATGCTGGGCAGAAATAGACTGCCATCTTAGGCCTTAGAATCAGGTTCTTATCCCTGACTCCCCCACCCTACAGGAGAACTCAAGACAACGGGCAGGCACTCTTGGGAGCTTTATCATTGTCCTCTCACCAAGTGTTAGAAGCATCTGCTGTAATACCGCATTAAATTAGCTCTGACTTTGTTCTAGTCAGGGAGTGTCATTCTCATTCTTTGGAGAGACTTCATGCTATCTCCTACCTCATGGCATTTCATCCCCTCTTGGGAAAGTCCAATTTTTGTACAACAACCACTGGGCCTGTCCACTGAGTTCTCCTCCAGGCTCCTCCCTTTTGGCAGAGAACAAAAAAAGTGGTCCTCAAATTTTATCGTGCATTAGAATCACCTGGAAAATGTGTTAAAATACAGATTGCTGGGTCCACATCCAGAGTTTCTGATTCTGTAGGTCTGGAGTGGGAACCCTAGTTTTGCATTTCTAATTAGTCCTCCACTGATGCTATAGATCTTAGGGACCACAATGTGAGAACCACTGATATAGAAAATGCAGTTAAGGTTTAGAGCTTCCATGGATGACAGATGCCATGGATCTCTGTGTAGATAACAGAAGTCCATTTAGAGAACCTCTTACCTTTTTGAGGCCAGTATAGAAGAACAACAGTATGTCCCTTCAGCTACATCATTGTCAGTACATTATCAGGTTTACACTTCTTGAACTGGAGCTAAGAGTTCCCTGATTAAAACATGATATTGGCCGGGTGCAGTGGCTCATGCCTGTAATCCTAGCACTTTGAGAGGCCAAGGCAGGCGGATCAACTGAGGTCAGGAGTTCGAGACCAGCCTGGTCAAAATGTTGAAACCCCATCTCTGCTAAAAGTACAAAAATTAGCCGGGTGTAGTGGCGCATGCCTGTAATCCCAGCTACTCAGAAGGCTGAGGCAGAATTGTTTGAACCTGAGGGGTGGAAGTTGCAGAGAGCCGAGATCGCGCCATTGCACTCCAGCCTGGGCAACAAGAGCGAAACTCCATCTCAGAAAAAAAAAACAAAACAAAAACATGATATTTACATTACTGGGCAGTTAACTAAGCTCAGATTTCTTACCTTCTCAGGAACAGACCTGGTACTGTGTAGTTTATCTTTTAACTCAAAATGAGAGAGCAGCTACAGAAATTAACACTCCCTGGTATGAACTGTAAATAGCTGCAACTGTTGCTAACAATAGCAATAAATCCAGAAAAGGAACAACTGAAACTTTAAGCAGGGCATACACAACTCAAAACACTTTTTAGCCTTAAAAAAAAGTTTTGTTTTGTTTTTTTAAGTAGTTGTTTCCAAGGAGCCGGGTGCAGTAGCTCACACCTATAATCCCAGTACTTTGGGAGGCTGAGGCAGGCAGATCACCTGAGGTCAGGAGTTCGAGACTAGCCTGGCCAACAGGGCAAAACCCTGTCTCTACTAAAAATACAAAAAATTAGCCGGGCGTGGTGGTACATGCCTGTAGTCCCAGCTACTCAGGAGGCTGAGGTAGGAGAATCACTTGAACCTGGGAGGTAGAGGTTGCAGTAAGCTGAGATCACGCCACTGCACTACAGCCTGGGCGACAGAGCAAGACCCTGTCTCAAAAAAAAATAGTTGTCTCCTTGCAAGCTGTTTAAATTATGAGTATTTTAGAATGCCTTGTTGACATTACTTGTTAAAGTCCTTCTCTATAAAAAAGTTAGTTTTTGTTGGGGTAAAATGAAGGATACAAGTTTAACTGTGATTTTTTTAAAAGTTAAAATACAGAGCATCAGATTTGTTCTGGACACATTGCATTTATTCTTAAGCAGTTATTACCTAAATGGTTTTTTTCTTGCGTACTTAATAAATGTATGTACTTAAAAGAAAGATTTCCTGGCATTTATTGAAAGTTGCAGTGTATTGCAGGAAAATCATAATTTTCCTGGTCAGCCTGGTCCCTGCTAGTCAGGAGGTGGGTAGACTTACCCTTATCGCTGGGCAGTCTTAGGAAAGATTTTTTTTTTTGGGGGACCTAGTCTCACTCTGTCACCTAGGCTGGAGTGCAGTGGCGCTATCTCGGCTCACCGCAAGCTCCGCCTCCCGGGTTCACGCCATTCTCCTGCCTCAGCCTCCTGAGTAGCTGGGACTACAGGCGCCCGCCACCTCGCCCAGCTAATTTTTTTGTATTTTTAGTAGAGGCGGGATTTCACCATGTTACCCAGGATGGTTTCACTCTCCTGACCTCACCAGCTGCCTCAGCCTCCCAAAGTGCTGGGATTACAGGCGGGAGCCACCACGCCCGGCAGGAAAGAATGTTTGAAAGATTAGCCTCTGTTTTAGCCACCAGCCCTGTCACAATCGGCGGCGGCGGCGGGGGGGGGGGGGGGGGGGGGGGAGGGGGATAGTCCAGACCTGAGTGGGAGGGAACTGCTGTATTATTATCATTAGTGGGGAAGACAAGTAAATTGCTAGGCCACAGGCTTATATTCCCTTCCTGCAAGTATTTCAGTGGTATCTTATAACTTCATAGCAATCTAAGAATAGCATACTAAAAGAGTTAAACTGAGTTTCTCAAGTATTCAGCAATAATGATAAATCCCCTAATGCTTTTTCACAACATTTTATTATGAAAATATCCAAATAGCAAAGTTAAAAGAATTTTACAGTGAACATTGTTTACCAAGGTTTTACCATTAATATTTTACTTATTTTATCCCTTAACTAACTAGATCCATCAGTCCATCTTAATTTTTTTTTTTTTTTTTTTTTGAGACGGAGTCTCTCTCTGTCACTCAGGCTGGAGTGCAGTGGTGCAATCTTGGCTCACTGCAACCTCTGTCTCCCAGGTTCAAGTGATTCTCCTGATTCAGCCTCCCAAGTAGCTGCGATTATAGGCACCCACCATCATGCCTGGCTAATTTTTGTATTTTTAGTAGAGATGGGGTTTCACCATGTTGACCAGCCTGGTTTCGAATTCCTGACCTCAGGTGATCCACCTGTCTCGGCCTCCAAGTGCTGGGATTTACAGGCACGAGCCACTGCGCTCAGCCTAATCCATCTTATTTTTTGATGCATTTTAGATTGCTGACACCTGTACTCATCCTTCTAAAAGTCCTCACATGCACATCATTGACTAGAGTTTAAAATTTTTTTGTTATAAAATTTACATACAATGAAGTACACAGATTAACTCTACATTACTTAAATTTATATAAATGTATACACCTGTGTGATCCAAACTCCTGTCAACATATAGACCACGAGCACCATCCCAGCAAGTTCTCTCCTGCCTCCTCCAGGTGAACTTCTGCCCCTATCCTCCCAGAGGGAACCACTGTTCTTTTTTTTTCCTGCTATAGATTTTCCTCTTCTAGAACTCCATATAAGTGAAATTATCCATTATGTATTCCTCTTGATGATTTCTAAAAGAAATTCTTAAGAAATTAAAAGTGTTTCTGAAACAAGGAGAATAATTGATAAAGAAAATATCAGAGATCAGATTCATTACTTCATTAAATACATTTATTATGAGAACCTCTAATCTGTGGATACAGAAATCTGAAAAACAGGAGATCACACTGTCCTGGGAGATACAGTACAAACATGCAGTTAGAGACAGGCAAGAAACAGTTATCACTTGGCACAGAAGGGACCTAATCCAGCCTGGGAGGTAATGGAGCAATCAAGGGATATTTAATTTTTACTTTGGAACTTGTCTGGGGCAGCCAATGCTCTTTATTTTCCATAATTTTAGAACCTCTTAACTAAAAATGATTTGTCCTGAAATGGCAGTTTTACAATACTGAGTAGGTGTAATACAAATTCGCTAAATAAATGAGGAAAAAACTGTAAAAGGCACAAATTGAAATTTGGGGATTCTGCTTTCCTCTAGTTTGAGTTGAAATAGACTCAAATAGGTGTGGTATTGCTCCCAGACACAAACAACATGCATTCCTGTTCTTTGATCACAAGTGGCAGAAGCTTTCAAGAGCTCTAGATAGCAACAGCAAAACTTTAATCTTCTTGGACTCCCCTTTAACTTTCTCAAGGTATATAAAACCTGTTGCTGGTTGGGCATGGTGGCTCAGGCCTATAATCCCAGCACTTTGGGAGGCTGAGGCGGGAGGATCACTTGAGGCCAGGAGTTTGAGACCAGCCTAGGCAACATAGCAAGACCCCATCTCTACCAAAAACCAAATCAACTGTATCTTCAAACTGAGGCCCTCATCTCCTAATTTTTTTTACTCTTTACTTCCATATTTTACACACAGATTACAAATGAAAGATCCTCAGTTTCCAACTGTACCCACTTTTTCCTACTCTTGGTCCATCTCAGAACTCATTGTTATTTAGTGAGGAGGGGAAGCCCGAGAAAAGCTGGAAATTTGTTTAGCCACTTTCCCCAGAAAACTGAGAGGGTTAAGAAAAATTCTGAAGCTTCTTTTGCCCAAGGAAGCGAGAAAGCTACTTACTATAAACCACCTATTATAGACATGATGACCCTTGAAAGAGAAATAGTTTTTCTTCATATTATCTGAAACAAATAGAGAGCTTCTCAGTGTAACTAAATGCATTTTTTAGTGTACATCAGAAGGAAGGAATTGCTTAATAAAGAGTACCTGAACTGAGTTTGTTTCTGTTGATGAAAGGCAGAGCAGCTATAGAGGCGAGCTGCCCTAATATAGTGTAAACAGTCACTGCCTTAAAGGTGCTTCTAACAGTAACAAAGCAGGGGCCCACGACAAACTATTCTAAACAATACTTTCTTCTTGCTTTTCCTAGTCCATTTCATTCAACTGAGTTCCACAATTCAGAAACAGTGACAGGAGGGATAAGAAAAATGGAGTGCCTGTACCTCTGAATCCTGACTCATGCACAAGTGTTTTAGCTCAAATTGGCTAGACATTTCTGAGTCAGGGATCGCTGGCAGTGTTTGGAAACTAAAGGAGAATAAAGAACAGTCTCATCAATCATGCAGCTTATGTTGTAGACTGAACTCATATATTTAAGCCCTAACTTCCAATGTGATAGTGTATGGAAGTGAGGCCTGTGGGTGGTAATTAGGGTTAAAGAGGTCATGAGAGAGGTGCCCCATGATGGGATCAGTAATCTTATAAAGATAACTAATTTATAGAACTTTCTCTCCGTTATGTGAGGAGATAGCAAGAAGACAGCCCTCTGCAAACCAGAGAGAGGGCCCTCACCAGGAACCAAATCTGCTGGCTCCTTATCTTGGACTTCCCAACCTCCAGAACTGTGAAAAATAAATGTTGTTTAAGCCAGTGGTCCCCAACCTTTTTGGCACCAGGGGCTGGTTTTATGGAAGACAGTATTTCCACAGATAGGTGGAGCGAGGCAATGGTTTTGGGATGAAACTGTTCCACCTCAGATCATCAGGCATTAGATTTTCATAAGGAGTACACAATCTAGATCTCTTGCTTGCAGTTCACAATAGGGTTTGCATTCCAATGAGAATCTAATGCTGCCACTGATCTGTCAGGAGGCAGAGCTCAGGCTGCTCGCTCACCCACTGCTCACCTCCTGCTGTGTGGCCTGGCTCTGAACAGATGTGTACCTGTCCATAGCCCAGGGGGTTGGGGAACCCTGATTTAAGTCATCCAGTCTATGGTACTTTGTTACAGAAGCCCAAGCTAAAACAATTCAGTACTTTGAGATGTATTGTAAAAAGTACCTTTTCCTTAGATGACCTCCATGACCCATTAACAAATGAAAGCTGACCTTCATTTGGTCATTTCATAGGATATTCCAGAATGCTGTGATACTGAATATCCATGTGTCCCATCATTCTTGATTTTTTTTTTTTTTTTTTTGAGACAAGGTCTTACTACATTGCCCAGGCTGGACTTGAACCCTCAAACTCCTGGGTTCAAGAGATCCTCCTGTCTTGGCCACCCAAAATGCTGAGATTGCAGGCGTGAGCCACTGTGCCCTGCCAGGACTAGCTTTTTAAAGAGGCAACAGAGCCAGGCACGGTGGCTCACACCTATAATCCCAGCACTTTGGGAGGGTGAGGTGGGTGGATCACTTGAGCTGAGAAGTTTGAGACCAGCCTAGGCAACATGGTGAAACCCTGTCTCTACAAAAAATTACAAAATTTAGCTGGGTGTGGTGGCACAAACCTGTGGTCCCAGGTACTGGCAAGAGATGGGAGGATCGCTTGACCCTAGGAGGCTGAGGCTGCAGTGGGCCAAGACTGCACCAATGCACTCCAGCCTAGGTGACAGTGAGAATCTGTGTCAATAAATAAATAAATAAAGCAACAGGTATCAAATATTCACAACAGAGATTTCTGCCTCTCAGCATGGGTGCAACTCTCATCCCACTCAGGATAACGGTGATGGCTGAGGTACTGAACATTGCTAAAAAACTGTGTGAAGGTAAAACAAAAGAGGTCTATGAATTGTTTGTTAAATAGGCCAGGAAAAGTCCTCCTGCAGTCTAAGGGCCAGATGACAGCAGGAAATGCAGTCAGAATCACCTGGAAGGAAAAGTTGCAACCTCAAATAAAATTACCAGTTGCATTTTTCTGTTGTTACAGGAAGCAGGTATTAAAACTGCTTTTACCAGAAAATGTGAGGAGACAGCTTTCATTGTGCCCCAGTGTGAAATAATTCCAACTGAATGGTTTGCGGAAGAATAGCAACTGGTTCTTTACTCAAAAGAAATCCTGGTGCCAAGAAAGGCTATGAGTTTTACCCACCTAAAATGGAGATGTTTTTCAAGGATGATACCAATCATGACCCACAGTGGTCTAGGGAACAGCTAACTGCAGCAAAATTTGGCTTTGCTGCACTTGGTATAAAACTGAAGTGGGTATCCTGAGTCATGCCACATAGGTTGTTTTGAAATACTGGAGACATCCTGGTTGCCCCCTAGAACTGTACACTGGTTGATATGAAGAATGAATTTGGTGTTGATGTGACCAGCAAAGAAATTGTTCTCACTGATGTTATTGATAATGATTCCTAGAGACAGTGACCATCAGGAGATCAAAGCCAATACAGAAAGACAGTCTTTTAATCATCCTTTTAAAAATGTTATTAAAAAAAAATAGAGACAGAGTCTTGCCATGTTGCCCAGGCTCAAGCAATCCTCCTGCCTTAGCCTCCCAAAGTGCTGAGATTACAGGCGTGAGCCACCACTTCTGGCCAAAAGATAAACAGTCGTATCAAGGCTTCAGTGTAACTCCTGAAGGGTTCCAAATGGTACAGAAAAACTTTGCATGGGTTGTAGAGATTACAGTTGCTTTTGAAATCAGAAAGTCAGTGCAGTGTTATAGTACTGATGGGTTCTACTTCTGACCTTAGTCACCATGAAAAAAATCAAGGCCTGTGGAAATTTTGGCATTCCATGTGGACTTCGAGTAACATCTGCACATAAAGGACGAGATGAAACTCTGAGGATTAAAGCTGAGTATGAAGGGGTGGCAGTCGTACTGTATTTGTGGCAGTGGCAGGCAGAAGCAATGGTTTGGGATCAGTGATGTTTGGGAACACTGCACATTCAGTTATCTGCTGTCCTCCCCTCACACCAGACTGAGGAGTTCAGGATATGTGGTTTCCTCTTCAACTACCCAGTGGTCTCGGCTGTTCAACCATACTTTCTCCAGAAGGATCAGCTCAGTTTGCTGCTCAGATCTTTGGATTAAACAATGACTTATTATGGGGCAAACTGCAAGCAAGCACTTTGAGCACATGGATTTCTTGGAAGAAAGGTGACCAGAAAATCACAGAAAGAACATCATTGCATTTTTTAGGGGGAAAACTACAAATTTCTAATTTAGCTGCAGAAAAATCAAGCAAGATGAAAAAATTTTAAATTAGAGAACACAAATAAAATGTACTAGTGAATACATGCTCCCCAAGATCCAAACAAAAACTATTCACGATGTAATTAAAACAGGTTAAGTGCTGTGAAAAATAGAAACATGGTGACATAGGAGGAGTCCGACAGGGGAACCTAACCGAGTCCTGAGAGTGTAAGCCAGCTTCCCCAAGGAAGTGACATTTCAAGCGAGATCTGAAGGACAGCAGTCTATAAACCAAGTAGAGAAAGGTAGTGCTGAGGGCAGAGGGCACCTACATGGGCAGAAGCTGGGAGCAAGATGAGTACAGCATGCCCCAAGTAATCAGGAAGTGCCAGTGGCTGGAGTGCAGAGACAGCAGTGCAGTTTTAGCTAGAGATGAGAGCAAGGGAGGCAAGGGCTGGATCATCCTGTCTCCTGTAGGCCACAGCAAGGTGTCTGGTCTTTATGACAGAGGAAAGGCACTTATTGAAGTGACATTTTAAAAAATTACTGACGGCCGGGCATGGTGGCTCATGCCTGTAATCCCAGCACTTTGGGAGGCCACGGCAGGTGGATCACTTGAGGTCAGGAGTGTGAGACCAGCCCGGCGCAAAACCCTGTCTCCTGAAAAAATAAAAATTTAGCCGGGTGTGGTGGCGGATGCCTGCAATCCCAGCTACTCAGGAGGCTGAGGCAGGAGAACTGCTTGAACACAGGAGGTGGAGGTTGCAGTGAGCCGAGATTTTGCCACTGCACTCCAGCCTGGGCGACAGAGACCATCTTTAAAAAAAAAAAAAAAAAAATTGACAATATGAAGAATAGATTGAAGGGAGGTAAGAACTGAGATAAATCCTATTTTACCTTCAATTTCTACTTTAAAATCAGATACAATCATTTGGAGAAAAAATTTCCTAGTTGGGAACGTCAGATAGATTTAAGGTAGCCAGGCGCGGTGGCTCATGCCTGTAATCCCAGCACTTTGGGAGGTCAAGGCAGGCAGATCACCTGAGGTCAGGAGTTCGAGACCAGCCTGACCAACATGGAGAAACCCAGTCTCTACTAAAAATATAAAATTAGCCAGGCGTGGTGGCGCATGCCTGAAATCCCAGCTACTCAGGAGGCTGAGGCAGGAGAATCGCTTGAACCCAGGGGTCGGAGGTTGCAGTGAGCCAAGATCACACCATTGCACTCCAGCCCGGTCAACAAGAGTGAAACCCCATCTCTAAATAAATAAGTAAATAAATAAATAAATAAAAAGATTTAAGATGGAAGCCAGTCTCTTGGGGATTGGGAGAGCTCTGTAGCTAAGCAGAGATCCCCCAGGGCCGTTCCTGGTCACACCTACTCCTCACTCTGGAGGTCTAGAACTCTACAGTGGCTGCTAGAACTCTATAGAGGCTGCTACAGGTGGGTTAACAGATTTCACCAGATGATATGATGATTAAACACCCTTTTTATCAAATCTAAATTTACAAGTTCAGGATATTGCACTTTCTCTTTATGATGGATTTCCATCCAAAACAGGACTTTTAGAAGCGACTGCTCCTTTACCTTGCTGTCCTTATCAGGCAATCCCAACGATCTCTAAAGCCAGGAAACAACCTAAAACTTAACAAGCAAATTCACAATGTGGCTAAAGCTTCACACTCTCCTAACCAGCTCTGAAAGCAAAAGTAGGTATTTAAAAAAACCAAACAAACAAACAAACAAAAAACTGAAAAGGACAAACATCCAGACTATTTAACTTGGGAGTAAACATTGTACTGAGAAGCTAAACCAAGAAAGTTTAAACTCAGTAGGGAAGTTTATTATATGAGGAAGACCGTTAAGAAATAAAATGTGTGGCCGGGTACGGTGGCTCACGCCTGTAATCCCAGACCTTTGGGAGGCCAAGGTGGGCGGACTGCTTGAGCCCAGGAGTTCAAGACCAGCCTGGGCAACATGGTGAAACCCCATCTCTACAAAAATTAGCTGGGTTTGGTGGCACGTGCCTGTAGTCCCAGCTACTCAGGATGCTGAGGCGGAAGGATCGCTTGAGCCCAGGAAGTCAAGGCTACAGTGAGCCATGATCGTGCAACTACACTCCAGCCTGGGCAACAGAAACCCTGTCAAAAAAAAAAAAAAAAAAAAGCTTTGCAGTTAAACTACCTGGAAAAAAACTTACATGAAACCCTCTTGACCAAATAAGATGGATAGACAAAGGAATGTTTTACCTGCCACATTCCCAGGTTAAGTTGCTAAAAGCCAAGGTAGTGTGCTGTTTTCTCAATAAAAAGACTAACAGGTTAATCTATTAATACCACAAAAAAGGAACGTACTAGTATTAAGGAACTACTCAACCATAAGAGAAGACCAAAAAGAGTGAAACAAACTTTGTTTGTTTAAAACAAAAACAAACTTTATTCCAAATTATAAAAAAAAAAATTGTTAACTCTGAAACATTTAACATATTTCATTTAAACTCATATGGTCATAAAACTCAAACTATCAAAAATAGCATTGTGCGCTTAACCACTTTCAGTAATGAACCTTCAAGAGGAAACATTTAGAGACTCCCACACAACACATATTTAATATTAAGCAAAGACAGCATTAAAAACTAAAACTCCTCAAATTTCAAGAGAATACCTGTTCGTTTTTGATATGCATTTGCACATGATAAAAGAAATATTTTAATTTAAAAGAAACCAAGTCTGAGTGCTTACCCTTTCTTCAAATGTAAACTCCTGCCCACCCTTCATTTTATGACTGCATACGCCTCACTCCACTTCATCTACACTGAAACAGTGTTAGTTCAACATGATTGGCTTCACTCGAAGCCCTCTAGATCCCATTTCATATATCCCATCGACCACCATTATTCCCTTACATGTTTGCACAGCCTTATACTGAGGATTACATTGTAACCAAGCTTGGGAATTTCAGGTATCCAAAGGTAATTATATACACACGATTCTGTTTTATTGCACAGTTCACAATATAGCCGGTGATTATACAGCCAACCATGTTAAGATGAATATCGACTATTTAGACAAAGACATCGATTTTGTCCCCAAGCACAAATGAAACAAGAAAGACACACATATTCGTCACCATATCAAGGTTGTGTTTACTCTGTGGTGCAGTCCTGAGGGCTCATACCACTCTCAGTGTGTTCAATACAGAATCCATAACATTTCTGGTGGCATCACACATGAAGTATAGAACACAAGACCATAAGTGTCCTGTACTCATGAGCCATTTGTGCCACATACGTAACAGAAAGGCCACTTTTAAAGCTTTTCAGATATTCAATCATGTTTGTCTTTTCAATTTTTTTTTTTTTTTTTTTGAGACAGAGTCTTGCTCTGTCGTCCAGGCTGGAGTGCAGTGGTGCAATCTCAGCTCACTGCAACCTCCACCTCCCAGGTTCAAGCGATTCTCCTGCCTCAGCCTCCCGAGTAGCTGGGATCACAGGCATGTGCCACCATACCCGGCTAATTTTTTGTATTTTTAGTAGAGATGGGGTTTCGCCGTGTTGACCAGGCTGTTCTCAAACTCCTGACCTCAAGTGATCCACCCGCCTTGGCCTCCCAAAGTGCTGGGATTACAGGCATGGGCCACCACGCCTGGCCTGCCTTTTCAAAGTTGTTACCACACTAGTTCACACTGAAGGTAAAAGCAATAGTTAGAATCTCTTATTACCAATACATTTTGACTTCAAGTTCAAAGCTGTTGGTTACAAGTTCTGCTAAATTTTTTGTCAAATTTAAGAAGCCTATAGGACAACACAAAACCATCCCTGGTAATGTATTTGCAGTTTGGTCTTCAAAAGCTGTAAAGAGTGACAAAGAAATTAAAAAAAAAAAAAAAAAAAAAAAACTGAGTTAAAACTATTAAAAATATTTATTAATAATTGTTTTTAAACGCCACTTATTTGAGACAGCAGAAACCAAAGCATTTTCCTTAGAATTCTCACTTTGCTTGTATTTCACAAAAGTGCTTTAGAACTCAGATTTCTACCACCTGTATGGAGTGTAAAGTCAAAAGGAAGCCCAACAAAACCAAAGGCCCAATGGTGTCTATTCCCAGGCTAACCCACCTGCCCTGGGCTGAGGAGCTGGACACACCTACTGACAGAGTCACACACATGAACGAGGGGGTCAGGCACCAAGGTGCCTTTATTTATTCATTTCTCAAACTCAATTCCCTTCAAATCCTGACTCTATTTAATAGGCCAAAGGACGCTACTCATATTTATTTGGTGCCAAATTATTATTTTTTTTAAATCCTTACATCTGCACCTTGAAAACAAACTGCAATATCCAGCACAACATTGTCAGACAGAGCTGCTGTAGAGCTATTTACCTTTATTACTGCCTGGCCAATGCTTAATACACTTCATCCTTTACAGCTGGAAGAAGGATGTTCACTGTATTTAACCAGCCATAGTGCATTTAGAGGTAAACAGCTTTTATGGACTATTTGCCCAGGAACTTTCAGTAAACTACCAAGTTGCGGCCCCGATTTTATTTTGGTCAGTATGTGCATATATTCACATGCAATTACCCAGAAAGAAGAAAAACTGGTTAACAAGAAACCTACCGTCATGTCAGAAGCTGGAAATCAATCTTTAGCTACATAATATTTACAGAAAGGGTTTTAAGATTCATAATCCACTTTTTCAGTCTGTCTCTTGTATTTCATTAGTCAATTGGAAGTGGCATATGAGTTTCATCTGGAAAAAATATTTTCACATTTTCTAATTCCTTTGACAAAGTTTTCGTCTGTTAAGGGATGAGAATGCTATTTGGCTATTACCTACTTTTAGAATTCAAACTAACCCTTCAAATGTCTTTATTTAGATTGTATGCTCTCAAATTATCTTACTGTTTTACTGACACAATGGTAAAACGGGGTTCCCAAAGTGTCAAAACCCTAATGGAGTCTCTATTTCCAAGAGTAAAATAAAAGACAGCAAACACTCGGGGGAGGGGGGGGGCGGTAGTTAAAACTATCCTGAGTCTTTTCCCCCCTCTGTAACATTTAGAAACTAGGGGGAAGTAAGTGGGATTCCATTAATAGACTTCCAAAACAAAATGTTATGGAAGCGTTTACTTTTTAAAAGGAGAGTTTTAAGAGAACAGGATGTTTGAATATGACCAACTCCTACTCAAGGGGAAAAATTACCACAGACCTTTGCTGAGATGGCACCAGTAACTGAAAGGAACCAAGCTAAACAGAATTTGATCTATACACAAAATGAAAACTTGTTAACAGGATGGAACACCTATAACAAAATTTAAGTCCCTCCATCTTTTGGCAATGAAATAAGTGAAATTATAAGGACATTTTGGAAGGGTTGAAGGTCACAGTCAGAATCAAACAGAAAACTTCCAAACCTAGAAAGCAAAACGGGAACTTTCATAGCTCCTTGATCTACCATATCTAAACAGAGACAGTACAATGACTATCCAACAGGTGCTTAGTTTCAAAAATAATACAAGCAATTTATCATGAAAAGGCTATACCTAATAAGCTGTTTGTCTTCTCTGTTCTGCCCCTTTGTCATATGCTTGAGCCTAATGAAGAAAGTCCTCTGCAGCTGCTCCTGAGGGCAGAGAAGCAAGCAATGGAGTAACAAAGGAAGCTTGAGGAGCCCCTGGCCCCTGAGGACCTTCTCTCTGGCCAGTCACAGCCACTTATGTTTCAATGCAGGAGACTTCAAGACCGGTTTGAGAAAAAGAATCCTATCTTGGGGATTAGGTTCCCTGTCAAAGGCCATCAGATGGACAGCTATTTTCCAGGCAATTAGCCTAAAGCTCTTAGGTAATGATAAAAAAAAAAAAAAAAAAAAACCCAAACAAAACAAAACAGAAAACAAAACAAAAAACTTTGTATTTTCCTACTGGAACCTTTTATTCTGTTTTGTTGATGCTGAAGGAAAATAGCTTTGCCCATAACTCACTGTGCCCTGGAGTCATGACACCAACTTGTATTCGGCCAATTAAGAAAGAGGTCAAACTGCATTCTTCTTAGAAGGTCTATTCAGTTGATAAATGGCACTTAACTGATGGTATTTTTCATATAACCTTTAACAAGAACTCATAAGTTGCATTGATTATGCCCCAAGAAATAAGGGACCGATGGTAATTCAGATGGGCACCTCTGAAAAGATTTATCAGTTTTCTGTCCCGTTCCAGCCAGATTTTTTGGAAAACCTTGGGGAAAGACTGAAATTCCCCACCAATCTGAGACTGTATGCGAGTTTTTACAACATTAATTGGAAAAAACAAGAATCCCAACATGGCACCCAATAGACCTCCACAGATAAAATCATTGACCAAATGAGCACTGTGAGTCGTCGCGGTAGGCAGATGCTCCTTAATGGGACCTCGAAGGCCAAAAAACAAGACATTGCTGAGTCCATTCCGGAAAAGAATGGGCACCAAGCCCCGATAATACTCTCCAATTCCATGACATTTCAGTGCCTTGAAAGCCTGATAAGTGTTGGTAAATTTGTCATGATGCTTGTGGTCTTGAAGCAATGTCTGAACTCT
Source organism: Macaca nemestrina (assembly GCF_043159975.1). Taxonomy (NCBI): domain Eukaryota; kingdom Metazoa; phylum Chordata; class Mammalia; order Primates; family Cercopithecidae; genus Macaca; species Macaca nemestrina. The sequence goes on from NC_092138.1 coordinate 67,268,353, forward strand.
TTCCAGTGGAGTGAAAATTGCTTCTGTGGTCCCTGCAAGCACTGCCGCCACGCCACAGGTTGCAAACTCTGGAGCACTGACATGCTTGTGGAGAAGGCAGGATAAATCTTCATAGAGACCAAACATAAGTGCAAGTGTAGTTGTCTTCTGCATCAATGGGGGAAGGATTCCACGATACAAATTTCGAAATCCATCCCTTCTCAACTGAAGTATTGCATCCCGTGTTTTGATGCCATACAGCTGTTGTCGAAAGAGGACCTTCTGAATGGGAAATGTGATAGCGACATTGTTGAAGGCTGCACAGCAGCCACACAAGTAATGCTTCATCTCACCAACATTTGTAATATGAGGTGATATATCTTGTTTTGAAGATGTTAGTATTGGTGGCCTCTTTTCATGAGCTTCTGAATCCATCATGTTGCTTAAGATCTTTCTTTTTCATGAAGGACTTTTTTTAACCTACAAATAATAAATGACAACGGGTAAACCCGTTTTATAGAGAGCTAAACACATGGGATTTCTCCCTAATCCATCCTCTAATATCTGGACACCACACTTTCCTTTTCAGACTAGATCAGGGATTCTTCAAGCGTTCTCAGAAGACCCCTGGAAGTCCCTGAGATCCTTTTGGGAGTCCAGGAGGTTTTCCTTTTTCAAACTACATATCTATGTGAGGCTCGATTTTTTGCATATACTTTAATCAAAACGACTTATCACAACAGACTGCAGTAAACAGTAAACTCCATCTGTCTTTTAAATTAGACATGCAAGAGGCTTAGAAAACTGTAAAATATTTTCTAATGACTGTAAAATCATTAGAAAAAAATGGGAGGCATGAGTGTTATTTTTCATGAAAATGTGTTAACATGTAATCATTACCTCAAATGATTAACATGTTTATCATTACCTCAAAATTCATATTTTAATTTTAAATTCCTAAAGACCCTGAATATCAGTCCACATAAACAAAGGCTGTTTGGGGCCCACAATAATTTTTAAGAGTATAAAGGAGTCCTAACAGCAATAATTTTCAGAGCCACTAGACTAGTTCGTAATTACTGACTACACTATATAACGGTATCTATCGTCCTGCTGAAATAGGCACACATTCCTCCCATGAGAAGTAAAACAGCAAGACATGCATTCATTCTATTAATATTTACACTTCTTTGGTACCTACTATGAGCTAGGTCCTCTGCTAAGTTGCTAGAGATTCAAAGATAAGGAACTCACAAACTAATAGAATGTGCCAACGTGGACAAGTACACCAATGTGACAGCTTCTATGATAACCAACCATTGCGGGAACACAGGTAAGGGACACTGAACATGCACCTTGGAAGGTGGAGGTGTGGGATGATGGGTGCAAGGAGGGCCTGCAGGTATGTACCATGCACTCTATTTTCATATATGAATTCTCAAAGCAACTCCATAAAGTATTTTTCCAGTTTTACAAATGAACAAAACCAGTATTCTCTTTTGTTCTGTTCAAGGCACAGCTAGTAACTGGTGGGGTCAGCATTCTGAAATGAAGTCTGACTGACTCCAGGGCTCATATCTCTGCTACCATATCACAGATGGCAATGACTTTGTGAGGCTGCCCTGAGATAAGAGGTAGCTATACTAGATACTGCTGAAAATGATAGGAACTAAGCCAAAGTTCCACCCCTATAAAACACCTCCTTCTGTAAAATGTACGATCTTTCCTTGCCAGTCTGCTAAATCTGATTCCTCCTCCCTGAAAAAATCCAGATCCAAATAGTTGGGTCATACCGAACAATTCCGACCTTCCAGTGCTGATCTTGGAGATCACCTTTATTTGGGGGATAACATGACAATTGTATTATATTTTAGATATAATAGAAATATATACAAACTTCTATATATTAGAAATATATATATGAGGCTAAATATTTTTTAACTGGATTTTAATTCCTTAACAGTAAGAGACTGGCCAGGCATGGTGGCTCATGCCTGTAATCCCAGCACTTTGGGAGGCTGGGGCGGGAGGATTGCTTGAATCATGAGCTTGAGATCAGCGTGGGCAACATAGAGAGATCCCATGCCTACAAAAAAGTTAAAAATTAGCTGGGCATGGTAGCACATGCCTGTAGCCCCAGCTATGTGGGATGCTGAGGTGGGAGGATCAGTTGAGCCAGGGAGGTCAAGGCTGCAGTGAGCCATGATTGCACCACTGCACTCTAGCCTGGGCAACAGAGCAAGACTCTTGTTTTTAAAAATAACAGTAATTTAAAAATTAAAAATAGTAGTCAGGCGCAGTGGCTCACACCTGTCATCCCAGCACTTTGGAAGACCAAGGCGGGAGGATTGCATGAGGCCACAAATCTGTGCCCAGCCTAGGCAACATGGTGAGACTCTGCCTCTACAAAAATCAAAATAAATTCGCAGGGCATGGTGGCGTGCACCTGCAGTCCCAGCTACTGGGAAGGTGGAGGCAGAAGGACCTCTTGAGCCCAGGAAGTTGAGGCTGCAGTGAGCTGTGTTCATGTCACTGTGTTCTAGCCTGGGTGAAAGAGTAATACCCTGCTAACAACAACAACAACAACAACAACAAAAAAAGAACATACGATCCAACAATCCTACTATCCTACTTCTGGGGATATAACCAAAATAATTGAAAGCGCAGCCTCAAAGACGTTGCACACCCACGTTCACAGAAGTACTATTCACAACAGCCACGAGGTGGAAGCAATCCAAACCATATTTAAGGGTTGCAATGGGAAATAATAAAAACAACAAAAAACTGTCTAGGTCTTTCACTTGGAACAAAAAATTGCCAAGTTCCTTATGTTTTTTTTCCTCCTCATACTACACACATGCTGTGGTGAACTGCTCAACATTCAGGACAAAAGATGTTAAGGAAAACCATGATCACTCTCAAAGTAAAAAGCACAGAGCTGAGGCACAGAAAGAATCAGAAAGCATTAGTTCCTAAGGGGCATGTATCTGCCGGAGCCACCGATGTGTAACGAATATGGAACACATACACAACCATAATTTTCCTTCTAAGACGGCAGATTAAGAAAACAATTCACACAACATGTACACAAAGATTCAGCCATAAGATAGTCACAGCCAGGCTTTTAACAGCAAATACTGAACACAAATGCTCAACAGTAAAGGACATAATGTGTAAGTGAAGATGTATCCACAGGATGAGACATATAGTTATTAAAAATAAAGAAGTGTTTAAGGTTCAGTGTAGGATTAATTTTGAATTTTTAGTGGTATTTAGATGGAAAGTAAAAATTAAATAGTTATGTCAGGTACCTATGTCAGGGGAGATAAAACATGCAAATAATTAGACAACAGGGAGATAAATGAAATCATGTAAGGTATCAAGGCCCCGTAGAGCAGGAGGTCATTCATCAGCTGTCTGGAGAGAATGACAGGCAGAACATGACCCCTGGGCTCGACTCTGAAAGCTGAATAAGTGTCACTATGCATGTAAAGGTGAAGCACATTTTAGCCAGTGGAGCAGCACAGGCTAAGGCATAGGTGTTGGGCTAAAGGAGCACCGGCACTGCATTCTTGGAGGTTACCTGAGTGTGCCTGCAGGGGCACAACGTAGGTGGAGAAGGATGGGTAGCTGATGAGGACAGAGAAGCAGGTTAGGACCCTCAGGAAAATCCCAAGACCCTCTGAACAATACTACATTATATATATATAATACTACATTATATATATATATAATTTTTTTTTTCTTTTTTTTGAGACAGTGTCTCACTTTGTTGCCCAGGCTGGAATGCAGTGGTGCAATCTTGGCTCACCTGCAACCTCAACCTCCTGGGGTCAAGCAATCCTCCCATCTCAGCCCTCTGACTACCTGGGACTACAGGCACGTGCCACTACACCTGGTTAATTTTTTTTTTTTGAGATGGAGTCTCACTCTGTCGCCCAGGCTGCAGTATAGTAGCACAGTCTTGGCTCAATGCAACCTCTGCCTCCTGGGTTCAAGCGATTTTACTGCCTCAGTCTCCTGAATAGCTGGGATTACAGGTGCACACCACCCATGCCCGGCTAGTTTTTGTATTTTCAGTAGAGACGGAGTTTTGCCGTGTTGGCCAGGCTGGTCTCGAACTCCTTACCTCAGGTGATTCGCCTGCCTTGGCCTCCCAAAGTGCTAGGATTACAGGTGTGGGCCACAGCGCCCGGCCCAATTTTTGTATTTTTTGTAGAGATGGGGTTTCACCATGTTGCCCAGGCTGGTCTCGAGCTTCTGGGCTTAAGTGATTCAACTGCCTCAGCCTCTCAAGGTGCTGGGATTATAGGCGTAAGTCACTGTGCCCGGCCAAAATATTTTGCTTTCTCTTGTGAAGCAGATGAAAGAAACTATTTTATTTAAGTATGTTACACTAAGATCTGTATGTCCTTTTCTAAGCATATAGACTATTATTAAGAAAATGTAGGTATCTGTACAATCTATGGCCTAATGCCTCTTTGGAGTTTGAGTTGCTTTGCTGTCATGTTTCTAAAGATGAACTCTTCTTAACTAAGAGCAAGTTAGGACTAATATCACTGCAGGCCCAAAGTCTACCCTAAGGAAGGTAATATGAGGAGTCAGGAAACTTCTCCCCACTCAAAGAAAGTCACTTGGTTGTATCCAGAGAGCTGGGCAGTGTCAGAGCTCAAACCTTTCACAGTCCCTCCCTGATCAGGAGAGCCATACCACCTCTAAGGTTCAAAATATTTTGTTCAGTTGAAGAAACCTGCTCTGAAAATTTGTTTCACTGCCATTTAAACAGAGAGAAATTACTTCCAATTTTGCCAGTTACTAGTGCGGTTAGATTATGAAGTCACCTGTATGCTCCATTGAGAGACGCCAGATTCCTTGGAGTTGGGCTGTTTGTAGATCCAGTAACAACAACAACAACAAAAATTTAAATAAAAATTCACAAAAGAAATGTGTATTACCTAAATGAATAGAGAAAAAAAGCTGGAAATCAATTAAACACACAGAAAGCCTCTCCTCCAGGCTCACTGGCCTACTCGGGTCTCATCTCACCTGAACTAATGCCAGGGACTCTGCAGCAATCAGCTGGACTCTGTTCACCTTCACCCACCCCTATTCCCTGCCCTCTTCCAACCTACTCATCATTTTCAAAAGAAACACACACACTACCAAGCGAAAAAAGTGAGGTGTGTAACAATGCATTTTGGAATCTAACATCAGCACAGAGATACCTCAGGGTTTAGAATGGTTGCACCGTACTCTGAAATGACTGCACTGCATACAATTTATTCTATCTCCTATTTATGGTTGCTTTTTTTTATTACTATTTTTTATGGTTTTATTTTGTATTATTAAGGTTTGGAAAAGTCTGTGGACAATTCAGCTTGCCAAGTGTGTGAGTGGGTTTATAAAAGCTGTATGTTTTTAATTCCAAGACCTTCCAGAAGTATCTAGAGGAAAGGTCTAATTAAACCTGCCCCCACCCACCTTTTCTTTTTTTAATTTTTTTTTTTTTTTTTTTTTTGAGGCAGAGTCTTGCTTTCCTGCCCAGGCTGGAATGCAGTGGCACGATCTCGGCTCACCGCAACCTCCATCTCCTGGGTTCAAGTGATTCTCTTGCCTCAGCCTCCCGAGTAGCTGGGATTACAGGCGCCTGCCACCATGCCTGGCTAATTTTTGTATTTTTAGTAAAGACAGGGTATCAACATGTTGGCCAGTCTGGTTTTGGAACTCCTGGCCTCAAGCGATCCATCCGCCTCGGCCTCCCAAAGTGCTGGGATTACAGGCATGAGCCACTGGCCTGGCCTTTTAAAAAATTTTTTATTTTAAGTTCAGAGGTACATGTGAAAGTTTGTTATGTAGATAAACTTGTGCCATGGGGTTTGTTGTACAGTTTATTTTGTCACCCAGGTATTAAGCCTAGTACCCATTAGTTATTTTTCCTGATCTTCTCCCTCCTCCCACCCTTCACCCTCCTATAGGCCCCAGTGTGCGTTGTTCCCCTCTATGTGTCCGTGAGTTCACATCATTTAGCTTCCACTTATAAGTGAGAACGTGTGGTATTTGGTTTTCTGTTCCTGAGTTAGTTTGCTAAGAATAATGGCTTCCAGCTCCATCCACGTTCCGGCAAAGGACACGATCTTGTTCTTTTTATGGCTGCATAGTATTCCATAGTGTATGTATACCACGTTTTCTTTATCCTTATACTACTGATGGGCATTTAGGTTGATTCCATGTCTTTGCTACTGTGAATAGTGCTGCAGTGAACATGGATGTGCATGTGTCCTTATAGTAGAACTATTCCTTTGGGTATTATTTTTTTCTATTTTGCCTTTAAACAACACAGCAATGGGCAACCTTGTACCTAAACCATGTGAATTCTTTTGCCATTAAAAACTTTTTTTTTTTTTTGAGACAATGTCTCATTCTGTTGCCCAGGCCAGGATGCAGTAGAACAATCATGGTTTACCATAACCTTGAACTCCTAGGTTCAAATGACCCTCCTGCCTCAGCCTCCTGAGTAGCTGGAACTACAGGCACACAGCACCACATTCCACCTTTTTTTTTTTTTTTTTTTTTTACTTTTTTTTTTTGTAGAGAAGAGGTCTTACGTTAGCCAGCCTGGTCTCCAACCTCTAGCCTCAAGTGATCCTCATGCCTCAGCTTCCCAAGGTGCTGGGATTACAAGGAGTGAGCCACCTTGCCTGCCATTTAAAATTCTGAATATGATTCAGCATCTTTCATTTCTACTGACCATTTCTTTACTCTATATTTTTCATATATGTTGCCCATTTTTCTGCTGGCGCTTTGGTTGTCTTACTGATTTGTAAAATACCTTTTGGATATGAAGAAAATGAATCTAGTTATATTAGTCAAATTATGGCAAATAATTTTTCCATGTCTATATCATTTTTATACACTAAAGTTCTTAATTTGGATATTAAATATCTCAACTTCTAGATTTCCTGTTCTCCTCAGAAGGTCTTCATTACTCCAAAACTATAAACAAGTAATCCAGGCTTCCTTCCACAACCTTTTTTTTTTTTTTTGAGAGAGTCTCACTCTATCATCTAGGATGCAGTGCAGTGGTATGATCTCGGCTCACTGCAACCTCTGCCTTTCTGGTTCAAGTGATTCTTCTGCCTCAGCCTCCCAAGTAGCTGGGATGATAGGTGTGTGCCACCATGCCCTGCTAATTTTTATATTTTTAGTAGAGACAAGGTTTTGCCACATTGGCCAGGCTGGTCTCAAACTCCTGGCCTCAAGTGACCTGCCAGCCTCAGCCTCCCAAAGTGCTCAGATTACAGGCCCTTCCATAATTTTTATGGTTTCATTTATCACATACACTGTAATCTCTCTGGCATATCAGTATAAGAAGTGAGGCAAAGACAAGAGACTGCCAACATCACTGATGAACTTTGTTTCCAGTAGTCGCAGCATAATCTAAATACCCATGGGCATTCGCGTTTATTTCTGCACTCCATTCTTTTCCACAAAGAGCCTAGTACTTCTTCTCTAGTCCTAACCTGTTTTAACCTATTGCAGCATCAGAATACAGTTCATCACCTAGTAGGGCTTCCCCTCCAAAGAGAATTATTACAGTTTTTCTGGTCCTCTCACTTTTCTCAGGTAAACTTCCGTGTACTCTTTCCCAAAATCCTGTTGGTGTTCTATGGCGGAAGATGTATCCACAAAATGATGCATATATAGTAAAAATAGGCCAGGTAGCCGGGCACAGTGGCTCATGCCTGTAATCCCAGTACTTTGGGAGGCCGAGGTGGGCGGATCACTTGAAGTCAGGAGTTCAAGACCAGTCTGGCCACTATAGGGAGATAAGTACAATCACAGAAGGTATCAAGGCCACGTACAGCAGGAGGTCATTGACTAGCTGTCTGGAGGGAATGACAGACACGACATGGCAAGTCTATTTTAATTTTAAATACTGATCATCTTTTCAAAATTGAATGTTAACTTTGCAAGAACTTGGTATCTTCCTATTTACTTACAACTTTTTGCAAACCTTAAAGCATTAAGATTTTCTTCACATAGATCTTTTTTTTTTTTTTTTTTTTTTTTTTTTCTTTTTGAGATGGGATTTCACTATGTTGCCCAGGTTCGTCTTCAACTTCTGGGCTCAAGCGATCCTGCTGCCTCAGTATCCCAAAGAGGGATTACTGACATGAGCCACTTTGCCCTGCCTGATTATTATTATTCATAGGCTATTTATTTCCATCAATTTTCTAATTAGTTTTTGTTTGCATAAGAAAAAAACTAACAATTCTTGGGTATTAAGGTTAGAACCAGCTAACTTACTGAATTCTTACTATGTCTCAGTTTTTTGGTGAATTTGTTTTAGTTTCCACAATGTAAAAGATCACTTGCAAAAAATTTTGCCTTCTCTTTTATGTGTAATTCTTTCTTCTTATTGGACAAATACTTCCTGAACAAAGTTAAATTATAATAAAGGATTATAATAAATTATAATCATTATAATCCCCAATTACATATATATATAATCATAGTTCTTATATTTTTCTTGACACTTGTGGGAACTCCCTAGGGATTATCATTAGTTGGCTTTTGGTTTTAAACAGGAAGTTCTTGTCATCTCAGTGTTCATAATCCAGGTCCTAGCAGTTTTCAAGTTTATACAGGGAAACAAATCATCAAGACACAAAAACGTTCACTGATCAGCTGAGTTATATAAGATTTATTTTCACTCAAGTATCCCTCCTCCCTGTTTATCATCCACCCCCGCCCATCTGTAGGACTGTACTGTAAACGTGAAGTGAAAGAGGCCTTCCTACTGCTATCACATAATTTCATCTCACAAATTATGCCAAAAACCCCAAGTCTTCAATCTATATTCATTCTAAGAATTAGGAGAGCTGCAATTATAACTTCAGCTTCTGCCCCTAACTATTAACTATGAAATTGTGCTTCCCATTAAAAATGGATTCCAGGCCAGACGCGGTAGTTTACACCTGTAATCCCAGCACTTTGGGAGGCCGAAGCAGGCAGATCACTTGAGGTCAGAAGTTCGAGACCAGCCTGGCCAACATGGAGAAACGCTATCTGTACTAAAAATACAAAATTTAGCCAGGCATCTGTAATCTCAGCTACTCAGGAGGCTGAGGCAAGAGAACTGCCTGAACCCAGGAGGCAAGGTGCAGTGAGCCAAGATTGCACCACTGCACTCCAGTCTGGGCAACACAGCGAGACTCCGTCTCAAAAATAAATAAATAAAAAAAATAAAAAAGGATTCCATTTTTCTAGTCAACTGATAAGTCAAACTGAGAGAATTTTCAAACGTGGGAAGGAAATATACATTTATTATTGTTGTACTGAAGTTCAATCACCTCCACACCTTCCCACCACCAATAACTCAAAAGTCTATCTTAAACTTTGGTCAAATGCTTTTAGGAAGCTCCTGAGATGATCATACAAACACTGGAGATAGAGCCAGTGCAATATTTAAGAGTACAGCCTCCGGAACCTACTAATTACCTGGGTTTAAATCCTAGCTCCACCACACACGTACTGTGTGACCTTTGACAAGTCACTCTATAGCTTACTCTCTTTATAAAACACGGCTGTTAACTACCTCATAGACTAGCTCAATTAACTGAGCTAATAACATGTAAAGTGCCCAGGAGAACAGTCTAGTGTACAGTAGGTACTCAACAAAGGCAAGCTAATTTATTAGTCTTTTCTGACTTATTCATTTGGTGTATTATGTTAGTGTATTTCTTGGTGATTACTCACCCTTGTAATATGTAGATAAATGCTACTTGGCTGTGGTGAAATATTCTTTTATCATACTGCTAACTTCCATTTGGTAATATTTTAAAATTTCATATTATTGTTCATAACAGATCATGTTGTCATTTTTTTTTTCTTCTTTTACAAGACAGGGTCTTCCTCTGTCACCCAGGCTGGGGTGCAGTGGTACAATCATGGCTCACTGCCGCCTCAAGCTCCCAGACTCAAGCAGTTCTCCCAGCTGGGACCACACACGTGCATCACCATGCCTGGCTAATTTTTCACTTTTTTGTAGAGACAGGGTCACTCTGTGTTGCCCAGGCTGGTCTGAAGCTCCTTGGCTCAAGCAATCCTTCTGTCTCAGCCTCCCAAGGTGTTGGGATTATGGGCATAAGCCTTAGCACTCAGATAAGTTTCCAGTTTTAATGCTATCTTCACATTAAGTGCCAGTATCAATGTTCCACTGGCTTTGTAAGAAGAGTATGTGATTCCCCGACCCCCCCATCATACTGTAGAACAATTTAAACCTTATCAAAATGATCTGTTCCTTGAAGTTTAAAAGAATTCACCTGTGACATCACCTGAGCCTGGAGTTTGGCAGGATGACAGCTTTGTGATAATGTTCCCAATTTCTTCCATTGTTATTGTTCTGTTAGGTTCTCTCTTCTCGAGTCAATTTTGATAACTGGATTTCCTTTAAAAAAAAAAATTCTGGTTTAATTCATATAGCCTTTTTTTTTTTGTAGAGACAGGGTCTCACTATGTTGTCCACAGTGGTCTCAAACTCTTGGGCTCAAGTGTTTCACCCGCCTTGGCCTCCCAAAGTGTTGGGATTACAGGCATGAGCCACTGCTCCCAGCCTATTTTTATTTTTAAAGACAGGGTCCTGGCCACATGTGGTGGCTCACACCCGTAATCCCACCACTTTGGGAGGCCGAGGCAGGTGGATCATGAATGAGGTCAGGAGATTGAGACCATCCTGGCTAACATGGTGAAACGACATCTCTACTAAAAATACAAAAAATTCGCCAGGCGTGGTGGCACGCACCTGTAGTCCCAGCTACCTGGGAGGCTGAGGCAGGAGAATCGCTTGAACCCCGGAGGTGGAGGTTGCAGGGAGCCAAGACTGCGCCACTGCACTCCAGCCTGGGCGACAGAGCGAGACTCCATCCAAAAAGAAAAAGAAAATAACAAGGTCTTGTTCTGTCACCCAGACTGGAGTACGGTGGTACGATCATGGCTCACTGCAGCCTGGACCCTCGGGGCCTCAGTCTCCTGAGTAGCCAGGACCACAGGCGCATGCCACCATGCTTGGCTAACTTTTAAAAATAATTTTTAGTAGAGAGGAGGTCTCGCTATGTTGCCTAGGCTGGTCTTGAACTCCTGGGCTCAAGTGATCCTCCTGCCTTGGCCTCCCAAAATGCTGAGATTTACAAGCCACTGCACCCATCCAACACTTGCTGTTTTAAAAAATTATTTCTAATCTGTGTACATATGTTCCCTTTTTTCTTGAGCAGAGTTATCAGTTTATCTAATTGATAACCTTCCCACTCCTAGCAAAGAAGCAGCTTGTGAATTACCAATTTTACTATTTCTCAGTTTTGTTTTGTTTTGTTTTCTTTTTTTTTTTTTTGAGACAGAGTTTTGCTCTGTCGCCTGAGCTGAAGTGCAGTGGCTACCTCACAGCTCTGTGTGCTCACTGCAGCCTTGACCTCCTGGGCTCAAGCAATCCTCCCTCCTCAGCCATCTGAGTACCTGGGACCACAGGCCCACACCACCAAGCCCAGCTAATTTTTGTACGTTCTGTGGAGACAGGGTTTCGCCACGTTGCCCAGGTTGGTCTCAAACTCCTTGGGCTCACGCCATCTGCTGGCCTTGGCCTCCCAAAGGGGACTATAGGCATCAGCCACTGTGCCCACCTAGTTTAAAAAAAATTTTTTTTTTTTTTTGAGACAGAGTCTCACTCTGTTGCCCAGGCTGGAGTGCAGTGGCGCAATCTCGGCTCACCGCAACCTCTGCCTCCCGGGTTCAAGCGATTCTCCAGTCTCAGCCCCTCAAGTAGCTAGGACTATGGGTGCACACCACCACGCGTCGGTAATTTTTCTATTTTGAGTAGAGACAGGGTTTCACTACACTGGTCAGGCTGGTCTCGAACCCCTGACCTCAGGTGATCCACCTGCCTCGGACTCCCAAAGTGCTGGGGTTACAGGTGTGAGCCACCGCACCCAGCAGTTTAAACATTTTTTAATTGCTTTTCCTCTTTATTTTTATTTATTTATTTATTTTTTTTGAGACGGAGTCTTGCTCTGTCACCCAGGCTGGAGTGCAGTGGCCGGATCTCAGCTCACTGCAAGCTCCGCCTCCCAGGTTCACGCCATTCTCCTGCCTCAGCCTCCCGAGTAGCTGGGACTACAGGCGCCCGCCACCGCGCCCGGCTAGTTTTTTTTTTTTTTTTTTTTTGTATTTTTAGTAGAGACGGGGTTTCACCGTGTTAGCCAGGATGGTCTCGATCTCCTGACCTCGTGATCCGCCCGCCTCGGCCTCCCAAAGTGCTGGGATTACAGGCTTAAGCCACCGCGCCCGGCCGCTTTTCCTCTTTATTATCTTTCTCCTACTTGGTCTGGGTTTATTTTCTTGTACTGTTTTTTTGTTTGTTTGTTTGTTGAGACTGAGTCTCATTATGTCACCCAGGCTGGAGTGCAGTGGCATGATCCTGATTCACTGCAACCTCTGCCTCCCGGGTTCAAGTGATTCTCCCGCCTCAGCCTCCCGAGTAGCTGGGATTACAGGCGTGCCACTGCACTTGGCTAATTTCTGTATTTTTAGTGGTGATGGGGTTTCACTATGTTGGCCAGACTGGTCTTGAACTCCTGAGCTCAAGTGATCCAAACTGCCTTGGCCTCCCAAAGTGCTGGGATTACAGGCGTGAGCCACCGTGCCCAGCTTTTTTTCTTGTAATTCTTAAGTGAGACAACTATTTCTATCCTTTGTTTCATAACTTGACTGTTTAAGGCTATGTACTTTCCTTTGAGCAAAACTTTTACTACTACTTAAGAGAGCTGGCATTTCGTCTTAACTCTACTTGCTTATAAGTGTCCCAAAATCTTCAGTTAGTCAGTTTAGTGCTGTTATTCACAGTAAAAGTAGGATTAAAAGGAAAACAAAAAGGTTCCAGAACATCATCTGTTCCCTCTCTCCTCTCCCTTTCTTAATATACGCAGTTTTGGGGCTTAATAGGATTAACTTCAAGATATGTTCTAGACACTGAAGTTTGTCCGGGTATTGAGTTTGATAATTACTAGTCTACTACATCCTTACTTTTTACTGTTTCAGCTGATAGGCATGAGTTAAAAACTCTTAGTAGTACACTTACAAGCTAAGATTAATCAATATTTGAAGTCCTAACACTTAGTCTAGAAATGCCTGATACCCATGTAATGCTTTGCACTTCTTCAGTTTCAGAATTAAACAATGTTAAATCAACAAGAATATTTAGATTAATGTACATGATTACATGATATTGTGACAATTTATGAATGTCAAAACCATTTTATTTTTACATACTGAGCACACGAAATATTTTACATTCTAAAGTCACCACCTACAAGCTGTTTACATACGCTCCTTGACAGGACAAGCCAAGTTATTTGTGTATATGAACAACAATAAAAATCTTGTCCATGTTCACTTTTACTGGAATGTTACTTGTATTACTTTCTGAAATTTTGCAAATAAAGGTTAGTTTATTTATGACTCTGAGAATGGGGACTGTTATTAAACAAGCGGAAAATTACAGCTAACAGAAGTTAACCATTTATTGACCACCATATCAAACTATTTTAAGAACATTACTGTACATTAAGATTCTCAGATTTAAAAAACAGGCCTAGATGGGGGAAAAAAAATGTTATGAAACCCTCTCGGACTTCACAGATTTAAAGCTTTTTCTCTAGTTTAATCCTACACACCAGGATAGTGTGAACAGGTTCTTAATTTAGCAATAGAAGGATAATGTGCACAGCATTATTTGGTAGTGCAGTTTAGAATTTTGCATGTTTACCTATACTGTGAACATAGTTAAATTTCTTTGCTAAATTGATCTTTATACTTTTATTCATTAATGTGGATAATTCTTTGCAATTTATTGCAAAATTTATTTACCATAACTTTACGCTTGTGTGCTACGTAAAACTATCTCATCATAAGGGAGCGGTTAATGAACTTGACTTTCAAGCAACTACAAGTGTCAAGCTCCTGTGACTAAGAAAACAGTGTAAACTCTAAAACCTTACTGTAATGTACAGCCTACATGGATCAGCATGATCCAGATATGATTCAAATACAAAGGTCTCTGCAAAAACTGGGGAGAGGGTGACTCCAATTCTCAAAGGATGTGAATTTCCACTAGTCAGCAGGTCTGAGTCAGCATTCAGAACAAGAACAGCCTGGGTCTAGCCCTAGTTATGACACTATCTTGCCAATACAAAGACAAAGCAATATCTGATTTTAAAATCCACTAATCTGAGTTTGCTTTCCTTTACCAAATGAGAGATCAGACAAATCAACTCCTAGCTTATTTTCCCCTGAGATACGCTAAGGGTGACCCCAGTTCCAAAGCGGTAACCTGTGCTCTGAACCACTATGGGACCTCAAGAGTCCAAGCATCTTTTGATCCTACGGAATCCTTTCAAAGCACAGGCAGAGGAGGCTCAAAATGGCAAGGTCACTACACATTTCAAGGGCTTCTGTTTCACAGATTACAAGTAGAGAGAAACAGAAGGTGGGAATTAAGATCAGCTAGGTAGAGCTGTGAGGTGCAAAACAAAGGTTATGCAGAAAGTTGAGGTGCTGACATACTCCATCTAGCTAAACTGAACACCAAATAATGGATGGAGACTAACACCACCACCACCATCGTCCCCGAAAATCCTTGTACAAGTGAGCTTCCTACAACGCGATGCAACATGGTGTCGCAGAACAAGCACTGCCAGGTTATGTAGCTGAACTTACCGTTCTCCAGGCGTCCATTTCCCCAACCTGTGAAAAGCGGGGAGGGGGATGGACAAGATCACTAAGTCCTCTTCCGTCTCTGACACTCCACAGCCAGGGGTCCCGAGGTGAGGCAGAAATCCCAGTCTCCCGGGAGGCAAGGGCCCTTGCGCGGTGCCAGCCCCGCTTTCCCCCGGGTGCAGGTAGCGCCTGGCTCCTCCCCACCCCTGCGGTTCCTGTGCACTAGGGAGGTGACTCCCCAGCCCCGGGCGCGCCCGAATGAAGGGACAACGCCTTCGCGGGAAAGGTCGCCCAGCAGCCGGACAAACACCCGGGGCAGGCGGGGGAGCCGGGAGCCGAGGAGGCTCAGAACTGATTCAGTGCGCGCCGCCTGGGTGGGGCCCGCAGGGGCCGAGCCAGCGCAGCTGGAGCGCGCAGAAGACGGGGATGGGCCCCCAGGGCGGCAGGCTACCCCAACGGGGCCTTCGGCGCATTTCCCCTCCCTCCAACCTCTTGCTACGGGAACCCGGTGCTTCCCCACGCCCGCCCCGCACTCACCCATCGCCACCCGCGTCCCGCAGGACCGATAGCGAGCCGGCGCCCGCGCAGGCGCAGACCGTGACCGACCCAGGGGCTGAGGCGCAGAACTACGCGCCAGGCGCCGTTGGGGTCACGTGAGGGAGACGCCGCCCCGCCTCCTCTCCCTCGGCCCGCGGCCCGCCAGATGTCGCCAGCCTGCTTTTCCTGGCCGCAGGCCGCCGCGGCGGGGCAGGTAGAGGGCCACGCCAGCACACCTGTCAGGTTGCGGGCTCTGCTAGCCTCGATGCTTCACCCTTAATGCCGTACGGTGGCCTCAGCGTGCCAGAAACAGCCAACGCGCGTTCTCTAGCGCGCTGCCTGCAGGGGGCGTCTGGGCATTGTCGGTTTTAGGGGCATTGTCGGTTTTAGGGGGCTAGCGCCTTCGCGGAAGACTCCAAAGTGCCCTCTGTGGAGCCTTGTTGGGTATCTTCAAACCTTCAGAGGGATCTTTTATCAGCGACCCATTCCGCAGTTCACAGAAGAACACACTTTGTGCGTGCTTTGGAACATACGAATCACTTTTAAACGTTTTAACTCTTTTTCCTTCGAAGCTCAGACCGCTTGCGGGGGGCTTGGAAGGAGCGCTGCCCGGGGAGTTAGAAGGCCTGGGTCAAAGTCATAGCCCTCATACTTCTTGAGAGTGACCTTGGACGAGTCGCTGGACCCTGAGCCCCAAATCCCCGTCTGAAAAGTAACCCGTGCTTTGTGTGCGTCCCCGGGCTGTTGTAGGAGACTCTGGAAATGAGGGTTCTGACTCTGAGTTGGAAACTGGAACCCACACAACAGATGGGAGGCGTTGAAGGAAACGGAAAGGTCGGTCTGAGGGGAGAGGCGTTTCAGGAGGCTTGTGGATGTGTGAAGTGTGTGCACTGTGCTTGGGGACAGCCCAAGCAGTAACCCCACCCCAGTGAAGCGTTCTTGGGGGGATCGGCTCCGGGTGGGCGACGTTCGCCGCGTGCCCCCTTCCCCCGAGAGCACTTTGTAGACACTGACTCCAAAAGCGGGTCTGGTCTTTGCCCAGCTCCGCTTTGGCTGCCGTACTTAGCTGCCTCTCGGGAAGCTGGAGACCAGGCTCCCCTATTCCAGCAAACGCTCCATTGAGGAACCTACTGCGTGCAAGGTCCTGGGGAGCTTAGCGTCTGATGAAGGCTACAAAAACAAAAGAGTGGAAATTCAGAAGCATGGGGGGCCTCCCCCCTCGAGGGAGATCCAGAGATGGCTTCACAGAGTAGACGTTTGAACTGGGCCTTGGAGGGTGGATGGGTGGAGTTTGGCCCAGTGGAGAAACTCATAGCAGCAGGAGATAAGACCGTAAGGGTCAGGTGGTGGGGCTGGATAGTGCGAATCTTGACTGTCAGACACAGGCACCTGCCATCTAATTAGTATGCAAGGGATAAATTTTGGACTCCACAGGATAAGGATAAGGCTATACAATGGCTTAGAACAATTAATCGGGCAACAGTTGGAAAGGGCCTTTGCCTCAAAATTATGTTTGCCCTGTCTTGTGTGAATGCCTATTCAGATGTATTATTCGAAAAATAAATAAACCAGGCAGGCATCCAGCGTGTTCATAAGCATAAATAATTAATTTCAGATTAGAATGGAGAGGTTATTCTCCTGTGGTAAAACCTGAACAAGAAGGAAAAGACTGAAACACACAATTGGGGCACACCAGACTCAGAAAATCCCGGGCTAACGGGAAAGCTCAGGTCTGGAGCTGAGCCAGTCTGTTTCTTTTATGCTGCAGTCACAGCACAGGCCTCTGCGCCTCCAGCTCTCTGTTCCTTGTCAGAAACCCCCAGGCCCTTCATTGGCTCTTCTTGGGCATATGAATGTTGGGGATGAAAACCCTCTATTTTTGGATTCCGGATCCATCTTTTTTTTTTTTTGAGACGGAGTCTTGCTCTGTCGCCCAGGCTGGAGTGCAGTGGCCGGATCTCAGCTCACTGCAAGCTCCGCCTCCCGGGTTCACGCCATTCTCCTGCCTCAGCCTCCCGAGTAGCTGGGACTACAGGCGCCCGCCAGCTCGCCCGGCTAGTTTTTTGTATTTTTTAGTAGAGACGGGGTTTCACCGTGTTAGCCAGGATGGTCTCGATCTCCTGACCTCGTGATCCGCCTGTCTCGGCCTCCCAAAGTGCTGGGATTACAGGCTTGAGCCACCGCGCCCGGCCCGGATCCATCTTAAAGTTAGTCCTTCATTTCTGTCCTTATCCACCCATTGCTGCATTCCATACCTCCAGCCACTAGGTCAGCTGCCAGATATCCTCTAACCCAGCTGTGATCATGTCATCCTCCAGCTTAAAAATCTCCAATGGTTCCCTCTTGCTTCCCCCAGTAAATCCAAACTCCTTAACTTGGTGCACGGGGCTGTCCTGTCCTGGCCCTTTTGCCAGTCTGTCTACCTCAACCCCAACTATATTCTGTGCCTTTGCCATATGCAGTCTCAGTGTTTTGCAAAACCTGTGTTCCTTAAGCCTGTTTCCCCCTTTCACCATTGATACGTGTTAGCCCTTCACCAAACAGCCCTTCAAGGTCCTTTTGCCGCCTTTCCCTCCTAGCAGCCTTCCCTGATCATCTCAGGCAAAATTGACTGTTCTTTCCCCTGCCTTCCCATGGCTCAAAGTTTGGGGCGCTTCTGATGTCCTGTCCTATGTTGTAGTCACTCATGAAAATATGATCTTTCCCACCTCCAGCTCATGAGGGCAGAGCTGTCTGGATTTTTCCTGGCTCTCCCACTCAGTGCTTGGCAAAAAGGGTGCCTAGGAGATGTTTGCTGAAATGAAATGCGGGTGGAGAGCAGAGCTGTTGGAAGGGAGGGCCTGGGTTCTTGGGGGAAGGGGCCATAGGAAGGTTGCTGGTGGATCTTTGCTTAATCACCCTCCACTCCTTCTCTCAAAATGCTTTCTAAAAAGTTGTCTGGTGCCCTCAGACTTCATGGGCTCTTCATGGTGCATGAAAACAGCCTTATGCAAGCTGTCAGTGGAGTCTCAGAAACTGAGTGGCTCTGCCCAGACAAGATCACCTGAGGTCATTCCCTAACAAGGGGTCATTGACCTTCCTTTCTCTTCAGCTCACATTTCCTAGGCCTCTGCAATCAGGCCCCTGCCTATCTCTGCCACTCCCCTTCACACCCCCAGTACCAAATGGCCAAGGGCCAGTCAGCCACTTCGTGTTCCCTTCCCTGAACTTGCTGCATTCTTTTCACGCCCCCCGCCCCATGCTTGCGTATTTTTTGTCCTCTGTGCCTAAAAGGTCTTGCTTGCTTCATGACAATGTCCTGCTCCTCCTGCATGGCTCAGTTCAGAGGCTTCTGGTCACTGCTGCCCCATCTGACCTCACTGCCTCCTGCTGCAGAGCCCCTCGGTGCTGTCAGCCCCACCCTCCCTGGCCCCCACCCCATGTCCTTGCGGTTTGTCCCCATGGCTGGTCTGTGAACACTAGGACCTTCTCCCTTTCTGCTTCACTCATGTCCAAACCTGCTCTGATCCAGCAACTCACGTGCATCTGTATTTATAACGTACAATGGAGACCCAGGGTTTACCCTGCAAGCCTGTGAGATGGTTTGTTCTCTTCAATTTATTCATTCATTTATTTTAATACTGGTGGGGACCCAGTGAATCAGTGATTCTTAGCCCTGCTTCACATTAGAATCATCTGGGAAGCTTTGACAACAAAACAACACCCCCCATCCCCGCCCCACTCCTCTGCCCCAGAGGTTCTGATTTAATTGGTTTGCAGTGGGACCTGAACCTTAGTATAAAAGCTTTCTGGGTTTGCTGAGGTTGAGAACAATAGCACTCAATACTTGCTTCCCTAATGTGCCTGAAGATAAGAATCTCTTGAATTTGGGCAAACTACCTATGGGCCCTATGCTTACAGCACCAGCATTGAGTCACCCAGAAGTTTGTTAGGAATGCAGAATTCTGTCCCCAGGAAACCAGGATTGGTATTTAACAAGTTCACCAGGTGTGCTGTGTGCACATTACAGATCGAAAAGCGTTGACCTAGATCCTAGGTCCTAGAAGTCTGGTTAAAAAATAGATCACCAGGCTGGGCATAGTGTCTCATGCCTGTAATCCCAGAACTTTGGGAGGCTGAGGCAGGAGGATCATTTGAGTTTGAGATCAGTGTGGGCAACACAGTGAGACCCTGTCTATAAACAATAACATAATTAGCCAGGCGTGGTGGCACACATCTGTAGTCCTAGCTACCTGGGAGGCTGAGGTGGGAGGATTGCTTAAGTCTGGAGGTTGAGGCTGCAGTGAGCTGTGATCATACCACTGCACTCCAGCCTGGGAGACAGACCCTGTCTCAAAAAAACCCAACACATATATATAATCATATATACACATAGATGATACATGTATCACACACACGATACATGCATCACACATGATACATGTATCACACACATATACATGTATCATATACACATGTGATACACGTATCATACACACAATATATACACATGATATATGATACATGATATACATGTATATATAATATAGACATATATAGATATATACATATGAGATATATATATATATAAAATCAGTTCCAAGACAGTCTAAATCAGAATCCCCAGGAGAGAGGCCAGTTGGCCTGTGCATATTTAACACTAGCCCCAGCTGATTCTTCTCAGGCAACTTCGGGAAATTATAGCTTTAAATTGACATCCTGACCCATAATAGTGACCTGTGGTTTGAAACACAGGGTCCTGCAGGGCTCAGGAATGTGTAAATGAATGAGCCTGCAGCCCAGAGGGGAACCAGTCCTAAGGAAAAATGATCAGCATTCTTGAGATCCGCACGTACCAAGTGCTATGAGTGTTAATAGGACAGGGAAGTTGTACCAGCTGCAATAAGGGAAGGCTACTTGGAAAAGGTGATCCGTAAAGGAAAACTAGGATTCAAACAAGGTAGGTTCCAGAAAACGCATGGGAGGAGAAAAAGTGTATAAGGAGGAAGACACCAGGTGGCTTTCTCCCTAACATCATTTCTGTACCCCAGCTTTTTCTCCCAGCACACCAACAGGCAAAGTTTATGCCCCCTGACAGATCTCAGAGCTCGGAAAGGTTGGTGACCTCTGGGTAAGATCAGGGACACCTTCCTTGTTGTCTGAGTGACACATACTTGTGAAATACAAACACATTTTTACCTACCAAGGGCCAAGTCAATGTAACAAGAAGCAGTTGCACAATACTGTGTGGGTTTCCCAAGCAGTCACACAATATGTCATTTCCTCTGATTTTCACATACTTTGTGTCCTCAAAGAAGTCCCATGACCTATCTGAGTTACGTGCCTAGTAAGAGATGAGGCTGGGACTCTGCCACTCCTATTGTTTCGGGGGATGGAGCTAGCCACAGATGCGCAGTGTGATGGTTGATGCTTTCCTCTTTCCTGGCACTTGTTCAAAGGCCCAGGTGGATGGTGAGCTGCAGGGTGGTGGGGAGCCTGGCCTTGACCCCAGGGGAGTATCTCCTGAGCTCCCTCATCATAAGACACCCCTGGGGAGTTTGTGAAAAATATCGGCTTCCAGGGCTGACCCAAGACCTCCTGAGTAAAAATCTCCAAGCAGAGGTCCTAGGAATTTGTATTTTTATAAGAACCTGTGTAAACCTTAGGTCAGGCAAGCTGGGAAACCCTGAACTCGATGTAGTATGCTGCAAGGTCAGAATACTTGGGTTTGCATCCTTGATCCACCACTTCCTAGTGATGTTACTGGGGAGCCCCCCACCAGCCTCAATATCTCCATCTACAGGAAGAGGGTCCTTCCTGGTGACCATGTTCCAAGACCCTGAGGGAGGTTCTCCATGACAGCACATCCAGTGTGATGGAAGCTCATTCTCCTTCAGGTATGGAGGAGCAGTGGTGTTCAAGGACTCAAAATGCCACCCTTGTCTCTTGTTCTTGGGGCAGAAGGGACCATGGAATTTCTCTCTAGATCCCATTCACCTCCAGGCGTGACCTCCCTCTGAGCCTCCACCACTAAATCCAACTTCTGTTTCCTAGCATCGCTTCACCTTTCTGAACCTCAGTTTCTTTGTACTTTTCTGATACTTTTGTTTACTTCTTTTATTTTTTATTTTTATTTTGTTTTATTTTTTTGAGACAGAGTCTCGCTCAATTGCCCAGGCTGGAGTGCAGTGGCAAAATCTCTGCCCACTGCAACCTCCACCTCCTGGGTTCAAGCACTTCTCCTGCCTGAGTCTCCCAGGTAGCTGGGACTACAGGCACCTGCAACCACGCCTGGCTAATTTTTGTATTTTTAGTAGGGGGGAGGGTTTCACCACATTGGCCAGGCTGGTCTCGAACTCCTGACCTCAAGTGATCCACCCGCCTCGGCCTCCCAAAATGCTGGGATTACAGATGTGAGCCACCATGCCCGGCCCGTTTATTTTGAGACAGGGCCTCCTGTGTTGCCCAGGCTGAAGTGCAGTGGCAAGATCTCAGTTCACTGCAGTCTCCACCTCATGGGCTCAAGTGATCTTCCCACCTTAGCCTCCCAAGAGGCTGGGACTACAGGTGTGCAGTATGACACCTGGCTAATTTTTGTATTTTTTTTGTAGAGATGGGTTTTCTCCATGTTGCCCAGGCTGGTCTTGAACTCCTGAACTCAAGTGCTCCTCCCTCCTTGGCCTCCTAAAGTACTTGGATTACAGACACGAGCCACCATACCAGGCCTGAACTTCAGTTTCTCATCTGCATAGCAGGGCTCCCATTGTGGGAGACCAATGCAAGCACAATGTGAGGCACACATAGAGTAAACCCGCCACAGATAGGATCTTTTATCACTGTTACTTCAGCTAACAAATACTTATTGAGCACCTACTGTATGCCAGAAACTGTCCTAGATCCCTGCTTGTGTGGAGTCTGCATTCTGGTTCCGTTCTAGTGCGTGGAGACAGGCAATAGATAATGAATACAATACCTGTTTAATATTTAAAGAATAAAGCTGCTGCACAGATTTAACATTTAAACAATAAAGACAATAGATTTAATATTGACATAATAAACGTAATTATTTAAATAGTAAACACAACAAATGCTTTTTTTTTTTTTTTTTTCTGTTGCTGAGGCTGGGGTGCAGTGGTGCCATGTCGGCTTACTGCAATCTCTGCCTCCCAGATTTAAGCAATTCTTCTGCCTCAGCCTCCCAAGTAGCTGGGATTACAGGTGCATGCCACCACGCCTGGCTATTTTTTTTTTTTTTTTGAGACGGAGTTTTGCTCTTATTGCCCGGGTTGGAGTGCACTGGCCCCATCTCGACTTACCACAACCTCCATCTCCCAGGTTCAAGCAATGCTCCTGCCTCAGCCTCCCAAGTAGCTGGGATTACAGGCATCTGCCACCATGCCTGGCTAATTTGTCTATTTTTAGTAGAAATGGGGTTTCGCCATGTTGGCCAGGCTGGTCTCAAACTCCTGACCTCATGTGATCCACCCGCCTCGGCCTCCCAAAGTGTTGGGATTACAGGTATGAGCCACCGCTCCTGGCCAACAGATGCTTATTATTTAGATAATAATTATAGTGTGTTAGAATTAATGTAAATAACAGAGAAAGATGGAATGTTAGAGGATGCTGAGTGAGGGGATGGAGAGAACTCTGTGAGCACTGCTCTGGGACGTCCAGCTGGAGAGGAAGAGGATCTTAAGAGCTGTGGTCCTAACTTCAGGAGATGTCCAGTGGGGCTGGAGCATTTTTTATTTATAAAATAGACTCCACTTCTCACCTCCCACAGGAAGCCTTTCTGGCGCCCTAGTCCCTCTTTGCTTTGAAATCCTGTGGCTACACTGGCCTCTGCCATCACACCTTGTTCTCATCCTAGCTGACCTCTGAAGGTTGACAACGCTAAGCCTTGCTAAGGGCAGTCATTCAACACTGTGTGTAATCTTTGCAGCAACCCCGTGAGGCTGCTGGTTTTGTGTCACTTTGCAGCAGAAGAAGTGGAAGCTTTTGCAGTTTACCCAGGTTGCACAGCTGGAAAGGGATAGAATTAGACTGGGTTCCCCCTGGGTGATGGCTGTTTCTCTGCTTACCCACGTCCTGGACCTGAGGAGGGCAGGGCTCCTTCTGAGCTTCTCTGGGTTTCCCCAGCCCCAGCTCCAGCCCCAGACCCTGGTTCTCTCACAGGGGCAGAGGGAGGGTCTACTGAATGGGAGGTAAGGGACTTGCCCCTGGGGTAACAGGACAACTGTTCCAGCTTGCTGGGACCATCCTGGTGTTAGCCCTCAGAGTCCTGTACCCTGAAAAGCTTCTCTTAGAGGGACAACTACTCACCCTACATGCAGAGCCCCGTCTCCTGTCCAACCCCATGGGTAGCCTGAACTCATGCTGTCCCTGATGAAGAAAAACTACTTACAGTGTGCCTCATGTTTTAGGCAAGGTCCAAGTTGCTAAAAGTCTTTTTTTTTTTTTTTTTTTTTTTTTTGAGACGGAGTCTCGGTCTGTCGCCCAGGCTGGAGTGCAGTGGCCGGATCTCAGCTCACTGCAAGCTCCGCCTCCCGGGTTCACGCCATTCTCCTGCCTCAGCCTCCCGAGTAGCTGGGACTACAGGTGCCCGCCGCCTCGCCCGGCTAGTTTTTTGTATTTTTTAGTAGAGACGGGGTTTCACTGGGTTAGCCAGGATGGTCTCGATCTCCTGACCTCGTGATCCGCCGGTCTCGGCCTCCCAAAGTGCTGGGATTACAGGCTTGAGCCACCGCGCCCGGCCGCTAAAAGTCTTTAAAGGTAAAAGAACGGCTTTTCTGTGGGGGCACTCCCAGACATAGCAGCAGAAGAGGAACTGATGCATCTCTGGAGGACGGGAAGTCTTGAACATGTTACCTAGCCTTTGACCTCATAATGCCCCATCTATGAATTTCTCCTTACAAAAACCCAGAAACAAAGATTTCTGAACAATTCCCTGCAGAGCTGGTTATACAAAAATTGGAATAAGTTAAATTAAGGTAGAGGCCGTGTGCGGTGGCTCACGCCTGTAATCCCAGCATTTTGGGAGGCCGAGGCAGGTGGATCATTTGAGGTCAGGAGTTCCAGACCAGCCTGGCCAACATGGTGAAATCCCATCTCTACTAAAAATACAAAAATTAGCTGGGCATGGTGGTGGGCGCCGGTAATCCCAGCTACTTGGGAAGCTGGGACAGGAGAATCACTTGAACCCAGGAGGCAGAGGTTGCAGTGAGCTGAGATCATGCCATTGCACTCCGGCCTGGGCAGTAAGAGTGAAACTTTCTTAAAAAAAAAAAAAAAAAAAAAATTAAGGTAGAAAATACCATACAGCTATAAAAAAAGATCATATTATAGGAGATTTAATAACAGAAAAAAAAAAGGGACATGATACTATGTTAAGCGGAAGATGGAGGCTATAGAACTATGTAAACATGGCTTGAGCCCGCTTTTATTTAAAATAATTATATACGTGCATAGAAAAAAAGACTGAGGCGATACTTCAGAACGTGAATGTACTGTTCTTTGAGTTTCGGGTAATTTTTATTTTCTTCTTTATATTTTCCTGAAATACAAATTTCCATTACTAATACTTTTTTTTTTTTTTTTTTTTTTGAGACAGAGTCTTGCTCTGTCACCCAGGCTGGAGTGCAGTGGCCTAATCTTGGCTCCTCTGCCTCCCGGGTTCAAGCGATTCTCCTACCTCAGGCTCCCAAGTAACTGGGACTACAGGTGCCTGTCACCACACCCAGCTGATTTTTGTACTTTTAGTAGAGATGGGGTTTTGCCATGTTGGCCAGGCTGGTCTTGAACTCCTGGCCTTAAGTGATCCGCCTGCCTCAGCCTCCCAAAGAGTTGGGATTACAGGTATGAGCCACCGTGCCCGGCCACAAGCACAAACTGTATTTTTTCTTTTTTTTGAGATGGAGTCTTGCTCTGTTGCCCAGGCTGGAGTGCAGTGGTGCAATCTTGGCTCACTGCAACCTCTGCCTCCTGGGGTCAAGCGATTCTCTGGCCTCAGCTTCCTGAGTAGCTGGGATTATGGGCACCAGCCACCATGGCCGGCTAATTTTTGTAATTTTAGTAGAGACAGGGTTTTGCCATGTTGGCCAGGCTGGTCTCGAACTCCTGACCTCAAGTGATCCGCCTGCCTTGGCCTCCCAAAGTGCTGGGATTACATGTGTGAACCACTGTGCCAGACCACAAAGTACATGTTAATTTTATAATTGGAAGTCAGTAACTTTGAAATAATATTGCATAAAATTGTTCTGTACTGAGCCTTTCTGATTTGGCCTGACCTCCCTTCCCAGTGGGCATGAATGGACGCGGCTTTAGAGTAGACTGTAGTGGGAAAAGCCCGGATCGGGAGTCAGAGGGAGCCTCCCAGCTCTTGCTGAAGTTGTTTCCTCTGCCTAGGATGTCCCTGCTTCCTGCAGGTGAGGAGGCCTTGCTCAGATGCCACTTCTACTGTCCCTTCTGCTGGAGCACCCATCATTCATCACTCTGCACTGCCTGCCATTTATCTGTTTACATGCCTGCTTCTTCCTTCTCTGGGCCTCAGTTTCTCCTTCTGTAACCGACACGGTGACTTGGAGGCGGCATTTCCACTCCCTGGGACTGGCTGCAATACTAAAGAAAACCACACGAGGGCACTAGAGCCACACTGGTGACTTCCTGCCATCCTGGTATGATCAGGCTTTGGAAACTGTCTCCCAAGCCAGAGATGACACCAGTCACTACAGGCCTGGGATGCTGCCACCCGGGGAGCCAATGAGGAAAGAAATGGCTCATTAACTCTGTCTGAGAAGAATCCCCCAGCCTTACCCTAGTCTTCCCAGAGCTGCACTGGCTGAGGTGACCCTTGGAGCTGGTCGCTCTCAAGCACCCCAAGGCATATGGAGAGGGACTTGCTGTGTGGCCTTGAGCGTGCCTCTGTCCCTGTCTAGGCCTCTATTTCTGGCCCACCCTGCTGGCTCTCTGTGCAGGGATGAAGGCATCTGACGGCCCACCGCTTCCTGCGGACTCTGATGAGGAAGGGGTTTCCTGTGCTCAGTCTCCTGCTCCTGGTCACCAGCTTGTCCCGTCTGTTTCATGCTCAACGTGTGTTAAATTGAACTGAAAGAGAAATACCCATCACCACCACCACCCACCACCACGCATAACGCAGTCTAGAGGTGACCTTTCCTCCCTCCCTTCAGGAAATTCCTGGTGGCTGAGCACTGGCACTGCCTGTGACCGCTTGGTCCTGACCAAGCTCATGAATGTTTTCTGTCACCAGGACCATGTGCCAGGGCTTTGCCCTCCCCGAGCACAGGTGTTCCCCAGGCATGTGTGTGTGCGTGCATATGTTGGGACATGGGGGTGTTGGTGTCAATGTTCTGAGGGAGTCTCACAGTCAGAGGTGTGGATTCGGGGACACTGGGATGTGTTGGGGAGGTGGGGGAGAGAGGGAGAAGAGGTGAACCAAAGCCCAAGAGTCCTGGGGAGTTGGGGAGGAAGGGGGGCAGCAGGGGAGACAGACAGTCACATTCTTGAAAAGGAGAAGGAAAGGAGGGAGGAGAGTGGCAGGTAAGTTCCTGTGGGGACGGCGGGGGCGGGGCGGGGAATCACTCCAGAGCAGGTCCCCAACATGCTGGGGAAGGCTGTGCCCCCTCAGGTGTAGGTGAGGAGGGGCTTGGGCGCAGACCTTCCCGGTGGACCTGGGCTGCCTAATGCTGTCATCATGGTGGCATCATGGCGATGGTGGCAGGCAAACAATGGCAGACTTTGTGCCAAGACTCATGTCCTGCCCTTCTCTCCTTAAGAATTCGACTCCTCTAGGAAACAGGTGGCCAGCATCTCCCCGTCTTTAGGGAGATCCTCCCTGCCCTGCCCTGTTCATTTGCCTCTGCGGGATGAGGCCTCTGGAGTCCCAGGAGTCTGGCCACCTCCCCTCAAGGCCGGCTGCGCCACATCAGGCTCTGATGCACTCACCCTGATGATTCTACCACCCTGTTACCTCTGCACAGACCATGCACCCCACCAGGCTCCCTGCTGAACTCCTACCATCTCCCAAGGCCCAGCTTTTCCCTGACTGCTGCAGACAGATTGAAGCCTCTCTCATCTGGGATCCCACAGCTCCTTGGGCTGTTTTTACACACTGGAAACTTCTTGAGAGCAGGGGCTGAGTCCCATTCACCCCTATATCCACTAGACCTGAGGACCAGTAGGTACTCAAGGAATGTCTGCTGAACAAATTCATTTATTTCCATTGAGCTCATCAGGCCTCTTTCTTCCTCATAATTAGGAAGCAGAAAGGTTGCTTTTACCTTTAACGATCCACCTTTGGAAGCTGATGGCAAGAGCTCAGCTAGATTCCTGGGGCACATGGCTGCATTAAAAACAAACAAACAAACAAAAATCATGCATGCCTAAGGAGGTGCATTTAAATGACATTGTGTGGCCAGGCAAACACCTGTAATCCCAGCACTTTGGGAGGCCAAGGTGGGAGGATCCCTTAAGCCCAGGAGTTTGAGACCAGTAGGCTGGTCAACATGGCACAACCCCACCTCTAATAAAAATGGAAATATTAGCTGGGCGTGGTGGTGCATGCCTGTAGTCTCAGCTATGTGGGAGGTTGAGGTAGGAGGATCACTAGAACCTGGAAGGCAGAAGTTGCAGTGAGTGGAGATTGTGCCACTGCATCCCAGCCTGGGAAACATAGCAAGACCCTATCTCAAAGAGAGAGAAAAAAAAAGACCAATGGTAAACAAGACACTTGTAGTATATTAAGAGCTTCACATTAAATATTCATCATTATACAGTGTGTCACATAGAATTGGAATGTTACAAGAGACTTCAGAAGTAGGTGGCTGGTTTGAGCCTCCTGGCGGGGACGCAAACAGCCCTAAGGAGGGAGGTGGAAAGGCTGAAGGGCACCTGTGTCCTGAGGGCGCCTGTGAACAGGTCCCTGTGGGGTTCTGGGAGGTGCGCCCACATCGAAGACTGTGGGCCCTGCACTCCCTCCGGACAGCTTGCCGAATTTGGTCTTTGCTGTTCACCAATTCCAGAAGGGTGGAGAGAGAGTTGGCTGGACAGCTGCCTGATTCAGCCAGGACCCTTCACAGGTGTCTGTGAGCCAACACCAAATGCCAGCCTGCTCTGCTGGCAGGGCTTCTACCTGCACTGTCCCGAGGGCTGCAACAGCAAATGGTGACCCTGGCTGCTGGTCCTTGCCAGGCCCTTGGTCAATGACATCACCACTTCTGAGAGAGCGTCTGGGGAGCTACTGGAACTTCATGTTCAAAATCTTACAAAGGGGGCCGCTGGTTCTGGAAATGGGCAGAGCGAGCCTGCGGGCTCCACCCTGTGGACTGGACGCCTTGTGGGAAGCTGCTTCAGGTTTCCCTCCTGCTCACACTCAGGCCACAGAGGCGCCCCGGCCCACAGCCGCCCTGTGAGGACAGGGCCTGCCTCCTGAGGCGTGGAGCCTTTGCACCCCTTTCCTGCGAAGGGCTGCGCTGTGAGCCTCTCTCAAGGAGAGCGTGTCAGCCTGGGCCATTCTTCTGACTTCAGGACAGGACTGGCAGGCAGTGGGGCCCTCTTCCCCTACAAAGCCTCCTTTCTTTCTGCGGGCGCCATCCTGTTTGGGGGACTGCCAGAAGGGCCCTTGACTCCTCAGCGCTCAAGGACAGAGCTACTCAAGTGGTCAGGCATTATGGTCAATAATAAAGCCAGCAAAGAAGGGAGATACAGAAACAGCCGCTAGTGCTGGAGGTTCTCAGACAAAATGCCGAGGGCGCGACGTTGTGTGGCAGGAGCTTTTCTTTTCTCTCAAAGAAATCCAGCTCAATTTTTTCCCCCATTAATTGGCAGCAGATGAAAAAAAAAAAAAAAAAAAAAAACCCAAAACAAAAACCAAACCAACGCCAGTAACCTGAATGTGAGTGTTTCTGAAAGGGAAAAGCTGTTTCAATTGTTAGATGTCCAAGAAAACATGAATACAGGCTGACAGAGGAAACGGTCACAATTAGAGGAAGAAGAGGGAGAGGTTCATAAAATTAAGGAAAAAAAATTCTTTTCAGCAGCTCCCATCCTGTAAGCTGGCTCCTCTGCTGGCCTCTGTCCCTGAGGGGCTCAGAAGGTTGGGCCTCCCAGGGAAACTTCAGGAAGATGAAGGCTGGGGACAGAGGGAGGGTCCCAGGAATACCCTAAGAGGCCAAGTCAGGGCCAGAGGGTACAGCTGCCAGCTTCCACTGAGAGCCTCCCAGAGCCTTTCCTGAGGAGCGATCTGCCCGGGAAGACTGTCCACAGAGAAGGACCATGAGGTGCGGCCCCACCCAGCAGCCTCAGGAAGTGGCCGGACCTGAACTTGCCAGGGTGAGAGGTCTCACCCTCCTGCCCTGCCGGAGGGTTGTCCCCCCACTTCCTCAGCCTCTCATGGACCTCCTCTGAGGACAAGCCTTGGGGTCCAGGCTCCTCTGTTTGGACAAGTGCCAACTCCTCACTAATCTTGTCATTTCCCACCTACCCTCCCACTCCCCAAAAGGAAAGCATGAATCCTTCCAGGGCATTCCCGCCATCCTCCCTCATTGAGGGATGCTCTAGGAAATGCCAAACACGCAAGGAAAGGATTGGCTTCTTTAGGAGACTAGACCCAGGCCACAGCCAGCATGGTCTCCATGAGGGCTGGGCCACATGGACTGCCAGACAGGACCCGGGAGGACGACCCAAGAGGCGGCTGGTCCCTAAAGACGGGTCGCCAAGGGCAGGGCTTTGCACAAACCGCTGAAGTCTGTGCAGCTACCTAAAGGGGCAGGGCTCTGTCCCAGCTCAACACGTGGCCTTGGCAAGTCCTCCTGTGTCTCTGCATCTCAACAGTGAGCTGGAATCACCTCCAAACAGTCTCTAAAGACATGAGCAGTGCTGATGTCGGAACCTGCTGATGACGTTCAAACTCAGCCCCTTGTGCTCTGCCCAGGTGGGCCAGGGATGACAGTCGTCAAACTTCCAGTTCGTTCAGACCAGCTGGTGCCTGGCGAAGGCTCTGGAACCGTGGTATCTCATTCAGGAGAGGGCTTCATGCTGCTGGCTGGGTGGAAAAAGGAGGAGAGCTGAGAAGCTCGTAGCCTCATCGGGGCTGCCTGGCCTGTGTGGGAGGACCCTGCTGCGGCCAGCAAGGGAGGGTGTGTGTGTGTTTGTGTGTGGAAGCAGTGTGGACCACTGAGGGCTCAATGTCCCTGGGGGGTCAGGATTCTGCCTCCTCCATGGGCAGAGTGACAGCAAGGCCATGCAGAACCAACAAAAGAGCACCGGCTGCAGAACCGCTCTGCCGCTAGTGAGCTGTGTGGCTTTGGGCAAATGACGTTCCTTCTCTGTCTCCCTTTCCCTACATGTTAAATACCTCCCAGGTGGCACTGACAGACAGTGGGGACAGAGCCCTTTGTAGCCAGCTGGGTGCTGTGTCCGGGGGTTGGGGGGGTGTCAACACAGACATCCCACTGCAGGAGGGAAAGACCGGTTGTTTGATCAACACTGGAGGCTCCTGACTGTCCACTGCTGAAGCCTGAACCCTGAGCTCTGGGTTGACTCCCAGAGTGCTACCGACTGCCTCAGCACAGTTGCCAGAGCAGATGGCTCTGGTGTCCAGAGCTGCTGAGGACTGGAGCTGAGGCCTCGGCCTCCCTCCCCTCCCTGGGGCCTGCCACAGCAGGAAGCCCAGAGGAGACACACCTTTCTCTGGGAGTGAAACCAGTAGACAAGCACTGACCCCTCAGAGACCCTCTGCAGTATATCAAAAAAGGATAAGGCTATATATTAAATGACTATTTTATTTACATACCCTATTCATAAATAATTGAGTCCTCTTTTTGACTGCACAACGATTCCTTGAAGATCGCCTAATGATTACACTGAGTGACTACAAGTAGATCAGCGGGCTTACCCATCTGTGTGTGACCACATTCTCACATCTGTACTCACACACACACTCACACAGACACACACACACACACACCAGCGGGGCGGAACGCCAGTGCCTCCGGGACTCTCAAAGCACCAGCATTTGGCTCCCAGCATCCGTTGGGGGCCCCTGTGGGAAAACTTTGCCCCATACACAGGTGTGAATTCGAGACAGCTGGAGAACAAAGAGATGTCAGCCAGGGAGCTCCCGCCCCGCCCTGCCCCCACCCCTCGGAGCTGGTCTGCCTTTGTTCATCCTGGAAGGCATCTCTTTGGATTTGCAAATATTTTAATTCACAGAAACTCAAGGAGAGGGTGGGGGTGGGGGCTGGGGTGGTGTGTTGGCCGCCCCTCTGTCTTTATCCAGGCCTTCTCCAGCCCCCGTAAGTGGCAACAGCATTCTAGAGACATGCAGTGGTGTGCTAGTACCATACACACAACACAAATGACACAGCCAGCAACAGTGGCCGGGCTGGTTGGTGGGGGGCCTCCGGCACCTCCAAGTCTCAGGCTCTGTCACAGAGCAGGGCAGGTCTGGTCCGCTCACAGGGTCCTCACAGCCACGGGATAGAGGAGGGACAAGTGCTCGGCCCCTTTGATGGGTAGCTTTCTGGTGGTGTAGTAGTGGATGACTTCCGGGACACTGTCGAATGGAGGGCTGTTCTGACCCAGAATGTATTTCTCTTTGGTTTTGGCCAGTTTCATGTGCATAAAACCCTGGTTGCTCCTGTGAACAAAACACAGAGGTTATCAGAACTACCCCTCTGACACTCAGGCTAAGGCCAAGGGACTCCTCAGCTGTCTGGGACAGAAGGGATCCCAGCCATGAAGTGGCTGGGAGTTGCACCTCTCCATGCCAGGGCCAAGGCCCAGGACCAGATGAAATGCAGCTGCACCCAAGTGCACCCCCAATTCCAGCATCTGACCCAGAACCAGCAGCACGGCTGGTTCTGCTGCCAGGCTACAGGAGAGCATTCCAACACTGAATGATTCTAGGGGCTTCTTCAGAAAAACAAAACAAAACTTAGTCCCTCTTTATACTACTAGTGCATATCCCTGTTTAAGCCTTGCCTGACAGGTGCAAAGTGTGTTCATATCCCCAGTGCCATGACAAGTGGGTAGGGCAAGGGTCATCACCCCCAGTTTCCAGAGGAGGAAATTGTGTGGCAGAGATGGCAAGTGATCTGTCCTTCCCTTTCAGTAGTAGAAAACTGTCACTGGGAAGGGGCCACCCAGCCAGGGACTACATTTCCCAGCCTCCCTTGCAGGCAGTTACCCATGTGACTTGGCTTAGCCACATTGACTTTCTGCAATGTGGGCAGAAAGTCTGTACTACCTGCCCTCTGCATCCTCCCCTTCTTCATAAACCCTGTCTCTCCCAAGGTCCAGCCTGTGTTGTCTCTGCTGGGTGGTCTTCCAGGCTCCCACAGGCAGAGCTCCTTCCTTCATCTGGTGGCACTGAGGACACGCATGCCTTCCTGAACTGCAGGTACTTAGCCACCATCCCAGCTCCTCTGAGCATGCCACGGAGCAGAGCCCAGTCTATGTCCACCATGCTTGGCTTCAGACTTGCCTGAGAGGAACCTCCTGAAGTCTGCTCAAGGAAAAGCAGTGGGGTGGGTTCCTCAGAGATCAGAGCAGAGCCTGTGTGCTCAAAGCCCTTGGAGCCCACCTGCATCTGCTCACACAGAGCCAAGGCCACGGTCCTCCCACCAGCATTTGCCTGGCCCCAGCAGACCTCTCCCAGCTCTTGCTGGGGCTGCAGCCACACTGGACCCCTCACCCCTCCACCAGCCTGCCTCGGTCCAGGCTGCCGTCTTCCTGCCTGCTCAGTTCCACACCTTTTATGATTCCACTATGATCCTGCCACCACACCTGTGGATGCTTTAGATTTTCCAAAGCACGGTCCACTTTATCGGGTGTCTGTCCCTTAGGTAGAAAGCTGGAGCTTCTGACAAATCACCTGCCCCCATCTCCACGGCCTCTAGAAGACTCCCCCAACCTGAGCTCCAAGCAGACTTGAAGGTTTGCAGCCTTTCCACTCCAGCTCCGCCCCGCGCCACTGTCGCTCCCACAAGGCCTCTCAGGGCTTGAACACATCTCTTCCAGTCAGGACTGGGCTTCCCAAGCTTACGAGTGCCCGCTCTATTGACACCTTAACTTGGGCTCCAGGACCATTTTCAAATGGGCAGAACAAATGCTTAATGAAGTGTGAGCACTAAGCAATATGTCTGCTTATAATAATGTATTGAGAGATGTCACCCTCAGCTTAACGGAAATCGTTGGGAGAGCAATTACATTTCAAGAGAGAATAATTCCTGTAGAGAACTGAAATTTAAATCAAGATTTTTTTAAGGCTGGCAATGTTCTAATTACAGAGCCTGTGGCAAGTTCTGCTCCTCAGTGAAGGGTCATTTCATTGGAGAATTGCCTAGACACGTCTGAGAAGCAGGCGGCGCACTTGCTTAGGCTGCAGAAAGGAAACGGCGTGTATATGACAAGAAGAATGTAAAACTCCATTCCAGTGAAGACTCACCTACCCGCCACGCCGAAGAGACCACAGATCTGTGCCAGCTTGGAAAGGGCTGTGATTGCTTAAATAACACACTGAAACTGCGTGGCTGAGAAAACAGCAGAAGAGTTAAAAAGCTGAGCTCTCAGAGCCACATGCCCAGCTTCGCCTGGAGAACGGGTGTGGGCGGGCGAGAGAGCAGGGCTGGTAAGAAGGGGCTGCAGGTGCCAGGGACACTCAGCAGGGAGGAGGGTGTGACCCTGGGCACATCATTCCCCTCTACGTGCATGCACTGAGTGGCCTTATGTTTTTGGGGTGCTGGACCAGCAGGCTTTGTGATTCTCACAGATCTATGCCTGGGGGACAGAGTGGAGGAGGTGTCAGGCAGACGGTCACGGCCGCTGGCGGGAAGAGTCTGCCAGTGTGCAGGTATGAAGCTGTAGGGGAGCGAGCCAGTTTCATTTTCAAAGTTAGGAGAGTAACTCACATGGATGAAAGTGACATTTCACACTAATTTGTTCTACAGCATCGGGCAAGGGATGTGGACAGTGACGGTGGCAATGGCTCTCACAGTCTGAAGCAGACGCTAAGCTCCTCTGTTCACAGGATAGGGGCTTAGAATGGCCAAGGTACGATGTCCTCTGTACCTTGGCTGCTGACAGATAGCGAGTTGGGGCAGCTGCAAGGCTGAGAAGAGTCTAGACGTCCCCTGGAAGTCCCTCCTGCCTGTCTGAGCCTGCTGTTTATCCCCCCCCAACACACTCCTATTTCGCTTGTGTAAGCACCCACAAGTTTACCACCTTGAGCCAGGTTGTGCCAATGGGGCAGGCTGGTCCCGAAGCTCAGAGACCAAGGCAGAGCTGGGACCAGCACTTGGGCTCCATGAACCCCTAGTCTGAGGCCTGACCATTCTCAGGCAGAGGGAGAAAGGCACGCTCACATGCTGACCCTCCCAGGCTCAAGCACTGCACCCCGTGGGTTCCCTAGCCCTCAGGCTGTCCTTGTGCCTTGCTGGGCTCTGTCCCTTCTCCCACTGCATCCACAGGGAGGCTGACTAGATGACCCCGGGGGGTGCTTCCAGCCCTTGGTCCTGGATTCCACATGTGCAAAACATAATCTGCTGCCTACCTGCTGAGGGCTTCCTGCAGGAAGGGGTCTGCAAGCAGCCTGACACACTCCCTCCACCGCTGCCCTCATCCCCAGTCCTGCTTTCGCTGGGGCATCGGCCAGGATTGCCTTCAGGGACAATCCTTCCTATAGGCCAGGCTCTATGTGTTTAAGCACCGAGGAGCAGACAGGGGAGGTGTCTGGCCCAAGATCACACAGTGATCATCAGTAGCCAATGTCCAGAGTCAGTGCTCCTGACCTCAGCACTCCCCAGACCTAAGAGAGGGCCTCATGTAACCCTCAGTGCTCCACGTGAAGCCAGGCAGGGGGGTGGGTGAGAGGCGTCAGACCCTGAGCAAACATCCCCTCCACGCTGATCTTCCGCTTCCACAGCGCCCATGGTGCAGGGCTGACAGCAGGTCAGAGACAGCAGAGGGGCTGGGAGTAAAAGACAATGTGTGGCACCCACGCAAGGGGCTGTGCCGAGGATTGGGAATGACATGTTCTGATTGGTGGAGCCCCCAGGACCGCCCCCCAGGGGTCTGAGGTCCCGAGACTATCTGCCAATCCTCGACCAATGCAAGGGTCAGGTGACGCCTTGTCCACACACAGCCAGGAGACATGCTGTGACAATACATTCTCATTGGTTAAGGGCCCCATGAGGGAGATGTCACCTAACAGTTGAAGATTTAAAAGCAGCTGCCAGGAGTGGCTTCGCTGACTCCCACCTTCACACAAAAGGAGAGGCGAGCATGAGCAAAGGAAGCATGAGCATTTCTGTGGAGAACAGAGGGGTATATCAGGCAAGGAGTATGCCCAGGGATGCGTGGCTGCTGCAGACAGCATGTATTCTGAGCTGCAAGCAGTCTGGGGGTCACCTCTCACTCCCCTGGGGTACTGTGGAGGAAACTGAGGCCAGACAGTATACTACCCTGGCCCAAGGTGCACAGCAAGGCAGGCTGCAGGTGAGCCCAAAGCCCTGGTCCTGCATCCTGAGCCAGGTAAGCCGGGCTCTGGGCCACACCTCCTCCCACCTTTCTTCAAGGCAGCGTGGACTTCCGCACTTCAGCACCATCGTGGTTCAGGGAGGACACTGCCCCCGGGGAGCTTCAACAGTCTGCTGTGCCTGCCAAGCTCCTGCATCAGCCCCGTCTCCTTTGACAGGACATCTTGCGAGGGCAAAGTCACAATGAGAGGTGTCTCTGGTGGGTGACCTGTCTAATGAGTCTTGTAAGGCTGGCAGAGGCCGGGGTGCTGGAGCTGTCACAGGCGTTCAGATGGCTCATTATCATCACAAAAAGCACCTCCTCATCATCAGGATTATCAAACGTGCCGGGCACGTAGGGCTAATAACAGGCCCCACCTCGCAGCGCAATCACGGGCTTTAATAAAACATTACTCAGCCTGCAGCTGCCGGCCGCTGAGCAGGGTACGAGGCCTCACCTCTCGCTTTTAGACCTAATTGCTTGATGCATATTTCATGAAGAATCCTGAGTAATAGTTATGTTAAACCGCTTCTTTTCATGATGAAATGACTTAAAAATACTTGCATATAATATTTATGCGGGAGAAGGATGGAAATTGGCCTTTGGGACTAACACGTGGGACCCAGTTACAGGACTCCAGACACAGAGGGGATTTCTGGTTTACCTTAGCTTGAAAGGTGTGTAGGGAGCTGCTGTCCTGACCCAGATGTCCTCAGAACATTAGCCCTCAGGTCAAAACCATCCAAGGCTCCCCATGGCCAAAACGGATGTAATGACATCCAGTACTTCAAGAGCCCCTACTGGGTACTGGGCTCTGAGCTGAGCTGTTGCCACATATTCTCTCATTTAAACTGCAGAGCAAAGCTGCTAAGTTGTTAGAATGATCACTATTTACAGATGGGGAAACTGAGGCTCAGGAAGGTTGTGTCTCATGGGACATGGTAGGGCTAGGATTTGAACCTATGTTTGCTGAACTCCAAAGCCTGGCATTCAGGGCCCAGAAGTTCCCACCACAGCCTCATCTTCCTCTGCTCAGCCACCCGCTGGCCTCTTTCTGCCCCAAGATCTGGCTTCCCCGCAGCTTGGTGAGAACTGGAGGCTGAGAATCCTGCAAGCCCACTGTGATGTTTCCCAGCCGGCTGAGCCGTAGCCCCCTCTGGCCTCTGGGCACACAGCCGAGGCACTGTGCCCGTCACCCATCCATCCATCCATCCATCCATCCATCCATCCATCCATCCATCCATCCGGGTCTGCCCAGAGCCGGGGCAGTGAGGCCCCATGCGTCCTCCCCTCCAGACATAAGCTCCTCAGGGCAGGCTGGTGGCTGGTCGACCTTGTCCCCGACTGCGGCCCAGCAAAGGGAGAAGCTGCACACTCTGAGGCTGGACACAGTGGATACTTTATCCAGCCAACAACAGTTCCAGGATGAGCCAGTGACAACTGGCAAAATGGGAAGGACTAGGGAGCTTCCGGAGGGTCATCCCTGCGAGGTGAGTACACAGGCACGTGCTTTTCATATCAGAAAGTCTCCCCCAGGGAGGCCACAGGGAAGAACGTGCCAGAGCCCTTTTCCCTTAGGATTTGGAAAAGACTTATTCCTGAGGCCACTCAGCCGCCCAGTGCCCCCTGCCCAGGCCTAAATAAAACATGAATGTGAGACAAGTTCCCTTGCAAAATCGTGGTCTTCTTGAAGGCGTAAGGTGAGCGCTGGCCCTGCCCCTCCCTACTCGGGCTCTAAGTGGCTGTGTCTTTTCTTCTTGTTGGGCTATTTTGGTATTTTTTTACCCACCACTCTTTCTTATGACTTTATTTTCTATTATCCCAAAGAATGTGGCACCATGCTGTTGGGCCATTTTAAACATTTAAATGTTACGCTGTGCAAAGATTCCTGGGCCAGGTCGGTGGAAGGGGAGGCAGAATGAGCTTGTGCATTTAAAGTGCACTCAACCATCAGCTGCCAGATAATTCCCAGGGGAGGGAGGTGTCGCAGGTCCCCTGGCCTTGGTGAGCAGGGCAACAAGTGCTCACACTCTGAGCCCTGGGAGCGCCGCCTCCATGCCTGGCATCGGGGAGGGCCCTTCCACCCCCACAGACATGTACTTGCTTCCGACGGGGTAGAAGCAAACGGGGAAGTTTGTGCCGAATCCAAGGGAGTCAGGCCCAGCTCTAATGCTAACCTGCTGTGATGTGGGTGACAGAACCAGCCTGGAGGGTGACCATAGCAAGCTACCTCCGTGGTCACCTACCAAGCCTGCAAAATCGGCAGTTCCCGCCATAACCCCACCCGAGGATGGCGATTCTGCCTCTCGAAAGCAGTGCCTTTATGACACAGCTTTTGCTCTCCTCCCGCCGCCTCTTTGACCTCCAGGGGAGTGTGACATTTTGCTAGGTCTATGCCTCTAAAGACACTCTCCCCCTCACCCCCGTGAGCAGGACACAGCCACTCCAGCAACATAGTGCTGGAAGATTCGAGAAGCACGGCATTACCCATCTTACCGCCTGGGGATGTGCTGCCAAGTGCTCTACGGACCTCCTCACAGCAACATCAAGAGATGGGCCTACAGACTGCAGGTGGGGAAACAGAGTCAGAGGGCTCAAGTGACTGACCTGGGAGTATGCAGCCACTGAGGCGAGAAGTGAGACTGAACACAAGTCCATTGAATCTTCACAGAGCCGGAGTGGGTGCCTGCCTGCCAGGCAGACGCATGACCCCGTTCTCCCTCAATGTGTGGCAGACAAAGAGGGGGTGGAAATCTCTCTGAAGAAAAATAGGCCACTATTTCAGTACAGCATTCAGCAAAGAGAGGCCCCTGCTATCTTAGCGGAAAGCCAAGAATCCCAGATGCGTGGAGAGCTGTAGCCTGGACCTGGGGTACCTCCCTTCAGACACCGCCCCAACACTGTGAGAGATGTGGCTTCACGGCAGCAAGTATTTCAACAGTCCACCTCTGTGGTCCAATTACCCAGAGCCCAGGCAGAGCCCAGGCAGAGCCCACTCACACAGGTCCTGGCCTGCCTCTGGCATGGCTGAGAAGACCTTAAATGCTCCCTTGGTCCATGACTGGACGAACGTGTGGCCTCCCAAGGAAGCTGGGAGGGCTGGCATTATAGGCAAGATACCCACTGCACAGATGAGAAGAACAAGGGCCTGAGGGAGAAGCAACTTGCCCAGTCACCGTGCAAGGCTATCAGGGCTTCCTGAGCCAGGGGACCAGGATGTGAGTGCATGTCACTGTGTGACTGGGTTCTCCAACTGTGTGAGGCGTGGGGCAGGGGGCATGGAGGCTCCTTCTAGCTGAGATGTTCTAAGAGTCAAGGGAGCTGGGATAAAGGAGCTTAGGAGGCCCACACGGCCAACACCTGCATCCCGCCCACAGTTTCCAAAGCAGCCTTCACAGTGACAAGCCAAAGACACACACGCCAAGTTATTGTGAACAAACGTCTCGATGTAAATGCTGCTGAGTGAAATGACGTGATTTACAACCAAATAATTAGACTTTCAATACACGCATCAGCAGCGATTAGCCTTCCCGAGACGCCCAGGCATTTCTCAAGCTCTAAGTTGGCGGCCCAGGGTGAAGGCCTTCAGTAAATCATGACAGAAAGCCATCTCTAGGCAGGAGACCTGGCAGATGCCTCTCCTGGCGAACATGTAGAGGCATAAGGCTCGTTTTAGCACACAAAGCAGTAGGTATGTCAAAATGAATCCATTTTGGTCAATTTTCTCAGGAGAAAACCAACACATCATCAGACAAGAGGTTTTTAAATGAGGGCTCAGGCTGAGGGAGTGAGCCTCCCATTACCAGGGGTGTG
The DNA here is from genome assembly GCF_043159975.1 of Macaca nemestrina. NCBI lineage: Eukaryota > Metazoa > Chordata > Mammalia > Primates > Cercopithecidae > Macaca > Macaca nemestrina. The sequence continues at coordinate 67,307,959 of NC_092138.1, forward strand.
TAAGTGGGAAGGCAATGACACTTGGTGCGGGGATCCCGCTGGATGCCTTTTGTAGTGCCCCCCTCAGGGTTCCCACCAGCCTCAGCCAAGTGCACATGGAAATTTCAAGGAGGGCTGGACGCAGAAGCGGAGGGGATGGTGAAATGCTGCCAAAGCTTCAGGAAGGGGAAACAGGGTCTAGGGCTCTTTTTCTTTCTCTTTTTTTTTAACCTTTAATTGAGGACTTTTCTAGGAACACGAAGGCCTATGTGTGTTGGAAATTATTTTTCTCCACTCTTCAGCCCTAAGCGTCCCCCAAAGGGGGAAGTTCAAACTCTGATACCACTGATATCACTGGTTGGGCAAGTCCCCTCTCCCTGGGACTCAACGTCTCCCTCTGGAAAAGCTGGAGGGGGTCCTTTCAGTGCCGAGTTCTCAAGCCAGTGATGGACATGCCAGGGTGGGTGGGAGCAGCCCAGCAGGAGGAACAACGCAGGGCAGAATGGCTCCCCTCATGGAGGGAGACAGGTGCGTGCGCTGGCCACAGTGGATCCTGGGCTTGGGGACAGCAAAATGACAAAAGCAGGCTTCTCATGCCTGTGCCAACAGGATGGACAGAATCCAGGCCAAGGGTGATCTCTTCCGACTGAGGACAAGGCTGTCTGAGCCCTTAGGCTCCTTAAAGCAGTGGCTCCTACTTGGGGCAATTTTGCACTCCCTCTTCCCTGGCGAATATTCAGCAATGTCTTGACACATGGGTGCTACTAGCATCTTGTAAGAGGAGGCCAGGGATGCTGCTAAATATCCTACAATGCACGGACAGCCCCCACGACAAAGAATAATGTACCCTAGCTTCCAACAGTGCCTAGGCTAAAGCCATACCACTCACTAGACGGCCAGTGCCTCAAATTCTTCATCCATAACATGGGAATAACCAGAGTCCACCCTCACGGCTGTGGTGAGGGGCAGATGAGAACCTCCACATGAAGTGTGAACGTCTGACGAATCCTGGCTCGCCTGGCCCCTTTATGTAAGGGTTTAAGACACAGAGCGGAATCTGCCAAACGGCTTGGTTCCAGAGGGCTCCAGGCTGTTTCCAAGGACAGGACCCCCCAGTCCCACCTGAGCAGCACATGGTGGGGGATGTACTGCATCTGAGGAGTCTCCAGAGCAGGACCATGCAGAGGCTGGGCCAAGGCAGCCTCAGGGGAAGCTTTTATAGGACAAGGGGGGCCAGCACCCTGGGATTGACTCAGGCAGGGCCGGGGAGGGGGGTAGGCCTTGGGGTGCTTGAGGATGGTGCTGGATGCAGCCCAGGCTCAGGGCCACCCAGATCTGTGTCTGAGTCCCTGCCCTGAGCTGTGCCTGGTCTGAGCTTCAGGTCCCTGATCTGGGAAGTAGAGCTTTCACTTTTCACCCATAAGGGTAGTCTGAGGTCTGGACAGTGGGGAAGCGAGGCTCTCCAGGTGCGGAGGTGCTACCGAGTGTGCAGGATGTCGTTGGAGCCTGGGTATAAATCTGCACTCTTTGGCAGGCCCCTCAGATAAGTATGACTTGAAACAGGGGGCTGGCACTAGATTCTAGCTTAATGCATTTTTAAATTTTTAAATGAAGAATAGTGCCTTTCAGAAAACACTGATGCCAATGCAGGACTCAGGGTCCTGGCGTGGGTCCTGTTCTCACCTGCTGGGCAGGAGCCACTGCACCAGTGGCTGCCTGTCTGGTGTGTCTGGTGCATCTGGCTGGCTCTGTGCTGTCTGGGCTGAGCACCGAGCTAGGCTCCCCGTCTGTCTGCTCTGTCATTCGTGGCTGCACTGGCAGCCCAGAAGCCATGGATGTGGCTGCAGGAGCATCTCCTCCAGTTGGGCAGCCCGCCTGGCTGGGGTGGGATACCTGGGTTCTGGCACAGATCTGTGGCTGGGTGACACGGGGCAAGGCATTTACTGCCCACAGATCGATTTCCTGAAACATCAAGTGTTCTTTCACCACACTCTCTAAGGCACATTGTTGCACACAGGATCCATATGAAAATAGAAAAGGAAGCTGAGCGTGGTGACTCACGCGCTCCTCCCAGCACTTTGGGAGGCCAAGGTGGGAGAATCTCTTGAGCCCTTGAGTTTGAGAGACCAGCCTGGGCAACATCGTGAGACTCCGTCTCTGTAGAAAATTTAAAAATTAGCTGGGCATGGTGGCGCACGCTTGTAGTCCCAGCTACTTGGGAGGCTGAGGTGGGAGGATTGCTTGAGCCTGGCAGGTTGAGGCTGTAGTGAGTTGTGTTCACGCCACTGCAGTCCAGCCTGGGTGACAAAGTGAGATCCTTTCAGAAAAGGAACTAAACAGGAAACTGGTCATAGATGGTCAGTGGCATTTATTAAGTGTCTACTGTGTGCATTGCTCTGTATGCAACATTTCTGAGGGAGACAAGACACCAACCAGATACTTTGAGATCATATGGTTCCCTGCCATCATTTTACAGATGACACTGAGGCTCAGAGAAGGGCAGAGGTTTACTCTCTTTCTACAATAAAGCCCCCTGCCCCATGCCTCTATTGTGGAGGATTCTCTGGCAAGACCAGCAGACTGAATCTGCAGTAATGGGGTACTGGGGGGGGAGATGAGGCAGGGGGAGGGGGCATGCAGGGAGGGGAAGGAAGCAGCAATGCCCCCCGCTCCTCATTTCTCATCCCAAGTCACCCCATGGACCCTGGCTCTTGCTAAAGCACGGTGCTCACCCTCACCAGTCTTCCTGGACCACCCTGGTGGGGGCCTCCTCACCAACTGACCAAGGGTGTTCACCAGCACAGCAATGAAGCGGACTCACTATCCACAAAGCACCTGATCCAACTTACAGTTTTATTTAAGAAAAAAAGTAAAGATGAGAAACTCAACAATCCTTATCAAAACCCCAATGTCATTCTTCACAGCAAAAGAAGAAAACAATCCTAAAATTCATGTGGAACCATAAAAGACCCTGAGTAACCAAACCAATGCTGAAGAAGAAAAAGTTAGAGGCATCGCACTTCCTGATTTGAAATTATATTACAAAGCTATAGTAATCAAAACAGTATGGTACTGGCATAAAAACAGACACAGAGACCAGTGCAACAGAACAGAGATCCCAGAAACAAATCCAAACACATATGGGTCAACTAATTTTTGATGAGGGTACCAAGAAGACACAATGGAGAAAAGATAATCCCTTCAATAAATGATGCTAATAAAATAGATTTCCATATGCAAAATAATGAAACTGGACCTATATCTTCTATTATATACAAAAATCAACTCAAAATGGATAAAAGACCTAAATACAAAAACAGAAACTATAAAACTCTCAGAGCTTAGGGGAAAAGCTCCTGGACACTGGCCTTGGCAATGATTTTTTTGGATATCATATCAAAAGCTCAAAATAAATACATGGGACTATATCCAAGCTCCTGCACAGTAAAAGAAACAATAAGATGAAACGGCAGCCTACAGATTGGGAAAAAATATTTGCAAACCATATATCTGATAAAGGGTTAACATCCAAAATTTATAAAGGACTCACACAACTCCATAGTGGAAAAACAAATAACCTGATTACAAAATGGGCAAAAGACCCAAACAGACATTTCTCCAAAGAAGACATTAAAAAAATGTCTGACAGGTATATGAAAAGGTGTTCAACATCAGCAATCATCAGGGACATGCAAGTCAAAACCACTATGAGGTATCACTTCATACCCAGTAGAATGGCTATCATCAGAAAGTCAAAAGATAACAAATGTTGGCTAGGATGCAGAAAAAAGGAAACTCTTATACACTGTTGGTGGGAATGTAGACTGGTACAGCCATTATGGAAAACAGTAAGGAGCTTTGTAAGGAAATTAGAAGTAGAACTACATTATGACCTAGTGATCCCTTTTCTGGGCATATACCCAAAGGAAATAAAATCACCATCTTGTAAAGACATCTGCACTCCATGTTCACTGCAGTGCCATTCACAGTAGTCAGCATATGAAAACAACTGAAGGTCTGTCAAGGGTGAATGGATAAAGAAACTGTGGTGTATGTATGATAGAATACTATTTGGTCCTAAAAAAGATCTTGTCATTCACCAGACAGGAACAGGCCTGGAGGACACTAGGGGCAGTGAAAAAAGCCAGATACAGAAAGAAAAATACTGTATATGGCCGGGTGTGGTGGCTCACATCTGTAATCCCAGCACTTTGGGAGGCCAAGGTGAAATAACCTGAGGTCAGGAGTTGGAGACCAGCCTGGCCAACACGGTGAAACCCTGTCTCTGCTAAAAATACAAAAATTAGCCAGGCATGGTGGTGGATGCCTGTAATCCCAGATACTCAGGAGGCTGAGGCTGGAGAATCGCTTGAACCCAGGAGGCAGAGGTGACAGTGAGCCGAGATCGCGCCACTGCACTCCAGCCTGGGCAACAAGAGCGAAGCTCCATCTCAAAAAAAAAAAAAAAAAAAAAAAAAAGAAAAATATTGTATGATCTATCTCATTTACACATGGAATCTAAAACAAATACAAATATGTAGAGATAGAGAAAAAAACAGTGGGTCCTTGGGGCAGGGTGGGGAGGAGATGGGGAGATGTAGGTCAGAGGGTACAAAGGAGCAGACAAGCAGGATGAACAAGTCTAGGGAGCTGATGCACAACAGGAGGACCACAGGTAATAAACAAATTGTACTTCATATGGGATTCATGCTAGATGAGTAGATGTTAGCTGCTCTAGTCACACACACACACACACAAAAAGTTAACTATGTAAGGTTGGGGATATGTTAATTTGCTTCACTATAGGAACCTTTTTTGTTTTGCTCTGTTGCCCAGGCTGGAGAGCAGTGGTGAAATCATAACTCACTCTGTAACCCCAAATGCCTGGGCTCATGCAATCCTCCTGCCTCAGCCACCCAAGTAGCTAGGACAACAGGGGTGTGCCACCATGCCTGGCTAATTTTTAAAACTTTTTATAGGAATGAGGTCTCACTATGCTGCCCAGGCTAGTCTTGAACTCCCAGGCTCAAGCAATTCTCCTGCCTTGGCCTCCCAAAGCGCTGGGATTATTGGCAGGAGATACTGCATCCAGCTTATAGTAACCTTCTTACTATCTATATGTATTCTATAACATCATGGTGTATATCTTCATTATACACAATAAACTTTATTTGAAAAGAAAAAAAAAATCCAGAGGGGCCTTTTAAAACTGCAAATTAAGACAGATCTGCTGCTCAAAGGCCACTGCCTCTAACCCAAGGGTGGTTTTTCTTCCCCAATTTCAAAGGCATCTGGTTGGCTGGGAACCACCCAGAAACCCTGCCAAGGACCTTTTGCAAATCATATGAATGACTGTGGTTCCTGGTGGAAAAACTCCCAATAGTTCTTGGGAATCCAGGCCTCAGTTTCTTCATCTGTGAAGTGGAGAATAGTATACAATGTTCCCTGAAGTCCACTGAAAGCTAAGTAAAGAGCTCAGAACTGGGTGCTGGGGTCCTGGCTTCTGCCTTCTCAGGCCTTGGTTCCCCCATCTACATGATGAAGAGACAACCTTTGAAGCTTGGCACATAGGAGATGCTCACACCACATGGGAAGGAAGGATATTAAACAAAAGGACTCGCCTTCATTACAAACACCCCAGAGCCCCAGCGCTGGAAGAGGAGTGGAGGTTCTTAAAAAATAGAGTTGATTCAAGTGTGTCCTAGAATGTCCACCAGTACCCAGAGACTTACTTGTTAAGCCTGTGGCCCCCTGGGTCTCTTTGCAACCAAAATCTGTTTTAAACCGCCCTCTAAGAAATTCTGATGCATATTCAAGTTTGAGAACCATCATTCTAGCTCCATCTGATGATGGAAACTCCTCTGTAATATCCACAATATTTACTGTCCAGCTTTGCTACTTACCACCACCACCAGAGAGCTCACTCCCCACCAAGACAACCCCTTCCAAACAGACAGCTTTGCCCATCGTTAAGTTCTTCCATGTCCTGAGCTGAAATGTGACTAACTACAGCTTGCTGAGGTCAGCCCAGCTCCGAGCTCTAGCTCCTGCAGGCCAAGTCCACTGCTTCTGCCCTGCGAAGGTCCCTCAGACAGGAAGACCTGGGCTGCTCTTTTCCAGCTGTCCCCCTGGGGCAGAATTTCCTGCTCTTTCCCATCCTGGTCGCTTCTGCTGCCCATTCCCCAGGCAGTCACCATCTGTCACACAGTGGGAGCTAGCAACTGAACAGGGTCCTGTGGGGTCTGTCCAGCTTGGCTATCAGCCCTGCTGGCTGGACACAACTCCGTCATTAACACGGACACTCCTGAGCTTTAGCTGAACTCCTTTTTGGGGTCTGCTGACCTCCTGAGTACCCCCCTCTTCCAGCCCCTCCAAAGTCCCAAGAGACAGGGTCTTATTGACATGAAAGTATCATCAGGTATAGCAACACTCGTCTCTTGACCACCCCAAAAGGGGCAGGGGCCGAGAGCTTTTCTGTGGTGGGAAGGGATGGGGGGGGTCTTGCTTTGTTGCCCAGGTTGGAGTGCAGTGGTACATTCATAGCTCACTGTAACCTCTAACTCCTGGGCTTAAGTGATCCTCCTGCCTCAGCCTCCTGAGTAGCTTAGGATTACAGGTGTGAGCCACCATGCCCAGCTAATTAACTTTAATTTTTTTTTTTAATAGAGACCGCATCTCACTATGTTGCCCAGGCTGGTCTTGAACTCCTAGGCTCAAGCAATCCTCCTGCCTTGGCCTCCCAAAGTGCTAGGATTACAGGCATGAGCCACTGTGTCCAGTTGGGCCCAAGAATTTTAAGAAGCAAAAGCCCACTGGCTTTGGCCACACTTGGAAGGTTTGGAAATGGAACTTTGAAAGGTCACTGTCAGTTCTTCGTCGTCTGGGTTCTGGGGGGCAAATCTTCTCATGTTGGACATTCATTCTGGCAGCTTCTTGACAATCTCTTTTCTCAAGGTGGAGAATTTTCTCAAAATTAAATCTCCGGTTCTTTGCTCCGTAATGAAATTGATTTCTGCCTTGACAGACAACAAAGCTTTCATTTTATTATTTGGCTTGGGTTTGACCACATTAATTATTGCTGTTTTCCCCCCCCAGCACGTCTGCAAGTAATTGAGTTCCACAAAGTTACTTACTCTAGGAACTGACTGCTTCCTGAAAGCACAGCTCCCACAGAAGTAAAACAGGCAACCCTAGCTTCTTCAGAGATGACTATTTTGGTTAGGGTTGGAACAATTCAGAGCAGGAAAATGCATTTTCCTAGCCTGAAAATCTGAACTCAACATGGGGTTATGCGAATATTTGGAGACTGTGAGTCTGAAATGTGGGTGTCCAGGTCACACCATCTCCTGCGTTTGCTGCCTCAGTCATCTTACCATTGATGTATCAGAATCCTACACTGCCTCGAGTTTCTAATCACTGTTACTGGCATCATTCTTCCTCCCTCTGAGAACACTCTGCGGACGCCTGTTCAAGTCAATTCCTAACACCAGCTATACCAGGAGCTAAGAAAAGCCTGCCCAGCACCGTGCAAATGCGTTTCTCCCTGCGAGGTTGTGTTCAGCCTCGGTGGGGCATACGCCTTTAGTGCCAGGAGGAAATGATGGGCACACAGCTTGTTCTCTGGCAGACTGGGAGGGCATGGGGGATTGTTGAAGGGATGGAGGGCTGGGATGTGGAGGGCTGGTGGAGCCACAGGTGAGCCCCTCATCTCTCTAAGCCTGTCTCCTTGAGCGTAAAGTGAGGTTGCTGTGGGGAGCCAGAGAGAGTTGACTAGGGCTTCAGGGTGTACAAAATCGTGGTCCTGCACCACGATTGCATTTATGCCTCACAACGATCCTGAGATGTAGGAACTATTACTCTCCCCATTGTACAGATGTAGAAATGGAGGCCACACAGCTACTAAGATGCAGAATGGAGATCTGAACCAGGGAGGGATTCTGGCTCCAGGTGGTCTACCTTCTGAGCCACAATACTCTATGCTCTTTCTCTACTGAGCCAGTTAAAGTACCCCCAAGTAACTGAGGCACAGAGAAGTCACAAAGAAAAGTTCAAGACAGAGCTGGAACCAGAAAACGGGTTTCCTAACTCCACAGCCAATGAACTTCCTGCTCTGCCTCATTAAAAAAAAAAAAAAAAAAAAAATCCTCTATTATAGGTCGGGCGACTTTAGGAAGCCAAGACAGGCAGATCAGCTGAGGTCAGGAGTTCAAGACCAGCCTGACCAACATGGTGAAACCCCATCTCTACTACTAAAAACAAAAAACAAAAATTAGCTGGGCATGGTGGTGCACACCTGTGATCCCAGCTGCTCTGGAGGCTGAGGCAGGAGAATTGCTTGAACTTGGGAGGCGGAGGTTGCAGTGAGCCAAGATCATGCCATTGCACTCCAGCCTGGGCGACAGAGCGGGGCTCTGTCTCAAAAAACAAAACAAAACACCATTATAAAAGAGATTCACTATGGAAAATCCAGAAAACACAAATACAAAATAAACCAAAAGAAGGTAAAAACCTGCCATTTCATCACCGCAGATAGTGGTTAATCACAATTCGGCATAGTGCCTTTCTATATTTTTCCCACATACATGCGTACAAGCATGTGACATACGGTCACCGACTGGGCTGAACTTTGTAAACTGATTTTATTACAATCATGGCTCATTTTGAATGTTGTGATTATTTTTCTCCTGAATACCATCTCTAAATGTTTCCTGAGTACCTATCCTGTGCCAGGCCCTCTGGGGTGTTGAGATCGAAAGACACATTCCCAAAGGAACCCTCAGCCAAGAAAGGTTCCTAGCAGATGACAAATCATTTCACACTACAACCCTGAGGGTAAAAATCAGATGTTAGACGGCAAATTTAGAAAGCAAGGTCCCAGGGTTTATGTACCTAGATTTCTTCCTGGGCGTTTTCTAGTAAAAACTGGAAAACCTGCTGGACAAATTCTAGAAGAGCTATAACCTTTTATGCACCTCAGTTTTAAACCTAGAAACAAAAACTGGGTGACATTTTACAAAAGAGAGAGAGGCTCTATCACTTCCAAGGGAAAACTGAACAGCCGGCCACCCTAGCCAAGCTGGGACCTTAGGGAGGAAGGACACTGCATAGGCCTTTCCTCTAATCTCCAACCTAAACGTCCTTGTACTTCGCTGTTGCTTCCCCATAACTTCCCCAGTTTTTTCTTCTCAAAAATCTTATCATCTGAAGTCCTCCTCAACTGGCCCCTCCTCCAGGAAGACTTCCAAGATGCCCCTAGTCAGGCTTACTTTCTTCCTCCCTCACTCTGTCCTCTGCCACACCTCTGTCCATCACAGTACTTCCCTACCGTCCTGTCTCCTTGTCTAGACTGTGAGCTTAGAGTCTGATGTGTCTTTGTCTCCTCAGCCAGCTGACAGCCCAGGGCACGGTAAGAGCTCAGTGGTGAAAACCCTGCTGCTGGCTTGTCTGTGAGCCCTGCCCTGAAAGCCTGTGCTTAAAACGTGGCAGGGTGATCGCCAAGCTGCCTGAGGCCATAAGCAGAATGTGGATTTTCCAAAGGAAATGGCAAAAATAAAATAAAATTAAAATTAAAAAATGGTTTTAATTAAAGCATTTGTAATAAGCTGGCTTTGCCAAACCCAATTGTTTCTGATATTCCTCTTGGGTGAAATAATCTTTAAAAAGATAAAGAGAGAAAAAAAAAGCAAAGCATTATTAAAAGTGGCAGAAAACACTTGTGCTGGAAGGAGGATGGAGGCTGCTCAGAGCGGAGCTTCCTAGAGAAGGGCAGGCGCAAGACACAGGCCCGTGGATGGAACGGCCTCTGCTCCAGCAGAGGGCAAGGGCGCGTGCGTGCCAGCGTGCCGCACACACAACAAAACCTCATTTTATAGCCCTAACATTTGAACTGCAGGAGCGAAGACGAGGGCTATAAAATTTGACATCTGATTTTATAAATCTGCCTCAAGTACTGACAATGTCTGTGGAGAAAATGAGAGAAGAAAATACAGTGCTTATGGGGCTCCAAAGAGTGATAACCCTGGTGTGGGAGCTGGGACATCTAGGGGCTCTACCAGCAGCCTTCCACAGGACCTCAGCAAGGTCCTCTTCCCTCCCTGTGCCTCAGTTGACCCCACCTGAATGCCAGGGTCTTGACCTGGATGATTCAACTCCCTTTGGGCTCTGACTGCCCAAAGGTCTAGGGAACAGTCAGGCCCTGCCTTAACACTGGGATTTTACCGTGTGAAGTTAGTGGCATCAAGCCCCACCAAATGCCTCTAGGTAAGGGCCAATCATGTTTCCCGCGGAGCCTTTGCATCACTTACTCAGCTATCAGTAAAATAAGCCCCTACAGCACAAAGGCTCTGCAAACAACCCCACCTGCATCTGTGCAGCCTCTCAGAGTTTACGAGAGCCTCCACTGCCATTGCAAATCTGGGCCTCAGGGCTGGAGGCTGAGACGGGAAGTGACTTACTGGTGACCTCCTGGCTGGTGGTAATGGTGGGATTCAGGCTATGATCCCTGGGCTCCTGGTCACAGCCTTTCTCTCCATGCAGCCACCCTTTCACTGATGGCAGATGTGACATCTGCAGCTGTCCTCGTGGCCTTGCCTGCAGCACCCTGTATGCCTTCTCCCAAGTCGCCAACCAACTCATTCCCAGATGGCTTTTGCAAAAATATTATTAAATAATTCAAATTAATAAGATGTTAGAAATGTGATTGGAAAGAAATGTTTTTCTCATTTGGAGAGACCACCCAGTGCCTCAGAAGGCAACTGTCCCGGGGCACGAGAGGTTTCCTGGAGATGGACGGGCAGTTGGAACGCTTCCCCGGTGGCGGAGCTGCACAGGCAGATTTATGTGGGCTGATATGAGACAATTAAAAACCGGCTGGAAATGTAATCGGGGCTGCTCAGATGCTGGAGAAGACCAAGGAGCTCCGGTAAAACAAAGGGCAATGCTGCATCCCTGGCTCAGAGGGGGAACCCCAGCCTGTTGACGGGCACGTCTGGCACTGCCAGGTTGGGGGGTGGTGCACTGGGCCGTGAACTGGCAGAGTGAGGCAGAATGAGTGCAGGCACCTCTTGCCTCTGGGTTTTAGGCGGCAGTGGGAAGGGGGAAGCTGAGCTGCGGGGAGTCTGTTTTCCTGGGTCTTTTCCAGGTCTACATTGCAGCCGGGAATGCCACCATCCACCCAGCTGCTCCGAAATCTGGATGTGGTCCTTGACTCCTCACTCCTTCTCCCTCTCATCAATTCTACCTTCGTACGCCTCTCCTTTCTACTCCCACTGCCCTAGTCCTTCACTCCTGATCTGTCACACACCCAGGGCCAGATAGGGCTCCCTAAACTTCTCTCTCGCCAGCTATGTAGGCCGCCTGCCACTGGCCCCTCTGAATTGGCCTTGGTCTCCTACTTTGCTACCAGATAGTCTCAGCATCATCAGCCTAGCACCTGGGTACAAACGGAGAACTTCTAAGCTTAGCTGGAGCAACTGGCTGAGAAGGGTCAAGAAAGAACAGTGGTCCAGGAGCTGGGCAGGGTCAGCCTCTGCCCCTCCCTGACAACATGGCCTTAAGTTTCTAAGCCCCTTTGAGCCTCTGTTTCCTCTTCTGTAAAGTAGGAGCAATGAGTTGTGCTTTCTTCACAGCTGCTTGAGGGCTGGACCCAGAGAAGAAACTAGACTCCTCCAGTTGGGTTATGGATGCTGACACTGTTTGCTTATAGCCAGATAGAACCAGCCCCTCTGGTTTCAGGTCTCTGGGCTTTCTCTATGTCACCACTGCCTGTGGAAAGGTGTCTGAGAAATGTTGGGCACGGGGCTCACGGTCACAGGTGCTGTCAGAAAATCCAGCTTAGGTTCAGAGACGGGGTTGGCCATTGGCTGGACTTCTCAGTGCCTGCCGGAGAGGAATGGGGGTGTTTCTACTCCGAGAGACCCCACAAGGTAGAAAGAGGCCTTGAGCTGTGTTGCAATCTCATCTCTTTAACGCATTAACTGTGACGTAATGTGAACAACAGTCTCTCTTTTTTTTTGGGGGGGGGATGGAGTCTCGCTCTGTCGCCCAGGCTGGAGTGCAGTGGCGCGATCTCAGCTCACTGCAAACTCCGCCTCCCAGGTTCATGCCACTCTCCTGCCTCAGCCTCCGGAGTAGCTGGGACTACAGGCGCCTGCCACCACGCCCGGCTAATTTTTTTGTATTTTTAGTAGACACAGGGTTTCACCGTGTTAGCCAGGATGGTCTCCATTTCCTGACCTTGTGATCTGCCTGCCTTGGCCTCCCAAAGTGCTGGGATTACAGGCGTGAGCCACTATGCCTGGCAAGTTTCTTTATCTGTAAAAATGATAGCAATGGTTGCTACTCTTCTCGAACATACTATCACAGTGTGAAAGCTGGCTATTCCCAAATATCAGGCCCTATGCTGGGCATGCTGACCCGTATCACCTCACTCACACGTTACAGCAGCCCAGAGCACATGGCGTGGCAGGATTTACACCTGCTGTGCTAGAGAGTAAACAGAGGGCTCAGACAATAGGCAGAACTCAAACTAGGGTCTGTCTGAACCCTTCAGAAAGAAGGGTGCAAATCATGGTGACTAGTCTGGGATCCTGTAACTTGTCAGAGGCAGAGCTAGGATTTGAACCCAGGTCTCCCAGGCATAAGCCCAGGGTTGGTCCTACACTCCCCATCCTCACTGCACCAGAATCACCAAAGCACCAGGCTTGGAGTCCAGGAGAGGCGCCAGTCTAATGTTGAGGGTGGCATCCTTGGCAATGTTTTACCACCAGCAGGGCACATGTTCTCAGTAATTTCTGAATAAAGGGAAATGTCATCTAATATTCCTCACAGTGTCCTCTCGACAGTGCACTCTCTTATCCTGCAAGGCATCTGCACATTCTAAAGTTCACTGTTCTCATTTAGTCCTTGCAAAGAGCGTTTGGGGAGTCTCTGTTTTGCCTACAGCAGCGGCTTCTAATTGTGGCATTTCCTTTAAACCTTTTAGAAGGAGAAAACACGAAGCACGCTAATTGAGCAGAAAGTTCATTTTTCCTCCATCAGCGCTGAAAGGACATGAAATCCTCCATGTGGTAAAAGCAAAGAGACACACCCCCTCTTCCCCCATCACCCCTGCTGCCCTGACTCAGGCTGGCTCAAATGCTGCTAGCAAATAGGGCCTGCTGGGAAAGCCAGAGGCAGGCAAGCTTCTTCCTGTCTCTGGGCCTCAGTATCTCTACCTGTTTAAGATATTGGACCAGAAAATCGAAAAAGTCTCTTTCTGTTCCCTAAACCCCAAGATTTCTGCCCAGGGTACTCCTGGAGCTGCTACCTTGACTGGCTGCTAACATGCTTCCCTATGAGATGAGGAGGCCAGACCGTAAGTTTGGAAGATGGGCAGGAGAGCTGGAGGCGCAGCAGCATGGTGATGCAAAAGGATCTTGCAAAAGGACCACCTGTTGAGTGGTCATCATCTCCAGCTCCTGATGAGCAACCAGGAGGTCAGAGAAGTTTACTCACTCATCCAAAGTCACACCAAAGGACAACATACAGAGTGCAAGAGAGGTGAGAGGTTCAAGAGAGGTTATCCAGGATGAGGGGCGCCTGGATTGGACTCCAGCTCTGCGAGATTCTCTAGCATGCTTTCCAGCTGTAGCCACATAAAATCTAGAACCCATCATCGTAAAGGAGAGTGGATGTGGGCAAAGATGGAGACTTCCAGGTTGAACCCAGACAATTTGCAATGCACTAGGCCACACCGAGCTCTTTCCCCAACAACCTGTGGCTTTCTGAGGTCTATAATAAAGATACTTGAGCTACCACTGATAGAGTACTCACTATATGCTGGGGCATATGCTAAGCACTTCACATATATTGTCTCTTCATTAATACACCTGTGAAACCCATTTTATTGATGAGAAAACCGAGGCTCAGAGATGTTCAGTCCCTTTGCCCAACACTACCCTGTTAGTATGTGGCAGAGCTGGGTTTCAAGAGCCTAAACCAAGATCCAGAGCCATTGTCTTCACCGCTGTGCAGAGCTCCCTCTGTTGGAGGAGCCGTGGGGCACATGACCAGGAGCTCAGGGCCCCTGCAACCACAGCTGAGCAGTGTGGGGGTCCCAGGGCAAGCAGTACTGCACCTGAGCTACACACACGCCTGCCTTCCCTGAAGTCTGCTCTTAAAAGGCTTCATCAGCAGGGGCCTGGCTGGGGAATACAGAGACCAACTAAGTCCAGGTATTCTGGAGCTGTGCAGGGAACTCAGTAATGGCCAGGGAGTTCCCACTGTGGCTTTGCAGGGACTGCCCTGGTGGTTCACACATGGGAGCAGGCAACCACCATGGAGCTAAGTGTCTGGAGTCTCAAATGTTAACCCAACAAGGGGATGCTTGGATGGCAGAAGGAAGTGGAGACTTGCTCCCTGCTGATAGATGAGCAGAGAGCAGGCTTTCCTTATATCCCCACTCCCACCGCCCCCTCAAACCTTTATTATTTCTTGCTCCTAGCTGTCAGCAGCAACAAACTAAGATTAATCACTTGCCTGCCTGGACCCAGACATGCCTACTGTTTGAAAACTCTCCCCTTCGCTATATTAATCAATGAAGGGACAGACAAGAGAAAAACAACCCTAACTGCCATGCGCCTCCCAGTGCCCCTCAGCTCTTCTTGGCCCTATTACACCCACCCAACCTCCTCTGGAGCTGCAGGAGGCATTTACTGGCTGAAGACTAAGTACCCAGCAGTCAACACAAACCCGGCTGCTCTAAGCCGGATACAAATAGATGTCATCAAGCAATCTGAAGGACAGGAGGCATGTTCTTGATAATGTCCTGCTCCTCCTCCCCTCCTCGGAGGAGATGGGACGTTCCTGCCATCCTTGGACTGAGAGGAAAGTGGTCTAGTCACGGAACCCTTAAACTGGAAGCAAGTTTATTAATCAGACCCCAGACCCTCATTTTTTCGATGCAGGTGGAGAAGACACTTGCCCAAGTCACCCAGTACAGCAGGGACAGCCTGGACTCACCCAGGGCTCTGTCCATTCTGCTGCTTCCATGGTGATTTCTGAAGGCTCTGGAAAAGCTGGGAGAAGCAGAGACTGGTATATACTGAGTACCATCTGTGTGTAGAGCTTACCTGCCAAGCCTTACTTCTTGCTGAGGCAAGCATCCCGTGATGCTCAGGAAGGTGCAGTACCTTGCCTAGCATCGGGCGCGGGCAAAGAGATGGAAGCGGGACTTGGATTCAGTTATCTGACTGCAGAGCCTGTGTTTTCCCTCTCCGTCTTGAAAAGGGCTGCCTCGGTCTCCTGGGAGGCCTGCTCACGTGCTGTTCACCTTCTGGACTCCTATAACAGGCCCCTCCCCAGCTCCCGGTCTGTGCCAGTTCACGTGGCATGTGTACGGACATGGCGGGGAACGGGGGGATCATTGAGGGGATGCGGAGGCAGAAGCTGTGTCCCTCCTCACCAGTACTCACGGGCCCCCTAGTTCACTCATGGTTCTAGAATACAGCCCTGACAATAGCATTGCATCCTGCTTCAAACCTTCAGGACTCCCTGCTGCCTCACAAGTGAAGCTCCAACCCCTCCACCTGGTGATCAGGGCTACACCTCACTTGGGCTCAGATGAATGTGTCATTTGTTGTTCTTATGCAAGCTCCGCACTGCCCTGTCTCTGGGCCCATTCTCTCTGCAGCCTGCCTTTTCTCCCCTGTCCATGGGTCCAAGACCTGCTCATCCTTCACATTCCCCTTCCTGGTTCCTTCCCTCTTTCATAGCCTGGAACCTCTCACAGAAAGAGTACTTTCTACTTCGGGCAGCCCTGAACACATTCTCTGTGGGTTATAGGCGTAAGTGTCTTCCCTTCCTCGTCAGGCTGTGAGCTCCTGCAGGGCTGCAGCTCATTCAATAACTGACACTGGACAGGGCAGAGCTCACGGGCTGGGTCGGGGAGGCTGTGAACAACCAAGTGCCACAGCATGATGGAAACAGGCCAGACCCCAGAGGCGCCTCCTTAGATCACGTTTGCAAGAGGCCAGGCAATCTGCCTTCAGGGATTAGAAAGCCAAAGGTCCCTCTGTGAGGACCGTATGCGGCCATTACCCCCACTGGCTTTGGGACTCTCACCACCTCAACCGGGCAGGGGCTGGGTCCTTGTTAAAGCTGCTGCCTGCAGAGGCCTCAGAGATGCCACTCAGTGCCCCTTTCCCATGGGTCACACAGGATCCCTGCTCCATGAGGGCAGAGCCTGCCCAGCAGAACTGGAGGCCACAGCACTCACCCTGCCTCCCTGCTGCCTGCCCCCGGCTACAAGCCCCCCAGTCTCTGAAGTCCTTCCTTCATCTTGTCCACATTCCTTTGCAAAAACTCACCAAAGTAGAACTCGGGATGACTCATTCGCAGGCCAAAGTGCCTGAAGAGCCTTTTAATGAGATTTTTTTCAAGGCTTTTCATCCCTTTCCTCCACTGCCAGCCTTTCCAGAGACAGGAAACTGTGTTAAGAGTTTGACATTTTCTTGCCAATTTCTCAGCTCAACCCTTTGCTCCCTGAGGATGGAGTGAGAGTACCCAGGGGCCAGTGGTGGGCGCCAGGTCAATGAGTTGGCGGGCAGCCAAGGGGGAGAGTTCTGCAGGCAGGAAGGGGTAAGGAAACTGTTCAAGAGTAATCAGGCAGAATCGTTGAAGACGATTCACAGGTGGGGGCCCCCTGCCATGGAGGGGGCTCCGAGATGGGATGAGGTGTGTGCCGGCACCACCGTGGGTTACTGCAAGTGCAGAAAGTTGGGGGGTGGGATGCAGACAGGTGGCAGCTTGGGCAGGTCCAGGGACCTGTCTGGTCACCACAGTGGGAAGCTGTCACCATCTCTGTGGTCAGTGGTCAGCTGCCAGCCAGGCAGCCTTACATCAATCCCGAATCCCTTCCGGGGGTCAGTTTCCCCACCCAGGAAGCAAAGGGATTGGAGTTAATGGGCCTCAAACACTTCCAGGTTTGACATTGGAAGACCTTTCGACTGGGTGTAAGGAATGCTGGGGAGGAGATGGGAGGACATGCATGGGAGCCCCATGGCCTCCACCCCAGTCTTGGCTCTGCTGTGGACCCTGGCAGGCATTCAGCTTCTCCCAGCCTAAGATGAGGAAGAATATGCCTCACAGCAGGACCCCGGTGAGTGCACCCTGCACATCAGTGGCCCTATCACTGAGAACTGCATCTCAACTCTTCTGGGAGCCCCTGAGACCCGCCAAGGCTCTCCTGCACCTCCACGTCTCTGCCTGGGCTGTCCCCTCTACCTGAGCTGCCCTGCTAGCCATCCCTGTCTGGGGAACACCTGGCTTCCCTTGAAGGCTCACGTGCAGGCTTCTCCCTGCAGCTTCTCCTGACTCTCTGTGGCAGGGACCGCCCACCCACACCGAGCTCTGGGCTCCCAAGATCCCCTGTGCAGACCTGTGTACAACATGACACAGGTTGGCCTGGCCAGGCTGAGCCCCTGGAGGCTGGGCCTGACTGTTCTCACCTCTGGACTCTCTCTGATGCCCAGCCCAGTGGCTGGTACAGAGGGTTCTGAAAAATACCTGCTGAGGGAAGGGTGGACGGGGTGTCCTCTGAGGCTGAACTCCCCCAGATGCTTTCTTCACCCTAGAACACCCTCAGGGCAGGACAAGCTCACATGAAAATGGCCAGAGGTGGATAACCAGCATAGCTGGAATTCCAATGTCAATTTGCACCAAGCTCCTGACAGTGTCAGGAATGCCATTCCCCACCCACCCCTGCCAGGCAGGCCATGAGTATCTGAGAGAACAGGCCCCTCACTTGGTGGCTGACAACGATGGTGCTTGCTCCAGGCAGCCAGGACATGCAGTACCAGGACAGCTCCCCTTGTGGTTGAGGTGATTCTTTCCAGGGCGTTGCTCCCCAGCCAGCAGTGGGACTGGTCATCGGGAGCTGGGGCTCCTCTGGGAAGCAAGTTCATCTCCCCTGAGTGGGTTACCTGGCTCGGCCATAGGAGGCCTAGCCCAGCCCACCTCCCCAGTTCTGGCATTCTTCAGGGGAAAGCTGGGCAGGTGAGAACACCCCTGGTCTTTGGAGGTGGTGATCTAATGCCTCTGGATCTGTATGCAAAACTAGACTCCCACCTCTAGCTCCTTTGGGTGCAGATCAGTCACCCAAATGACAGTTCCTGATAATCAGGTCCACGGGATGGGTGCAGGAAGGCAAACACAGAGTCTGATGGTAGAGGCTGCTGGGCTGCCTTCCCAGTCTCCCTCCACCTCCTCCCCTCACCTGGGAGGTGCAGGTGGTCCAGCCCACAGATGGGGACATGGGGAGAGTTAGAGAACCCCCGATGTCATTGGTGGAGGTGGCCTTAGAGCCCATCAAAGCCCAACTCCCCACTGGACAGATGTAGGGCAAGAAACTTACCCCAGGGTCACACAGGGAGCAGTAAGTGGCAGGACAGGACTCCTATCCAGAATTCTGGACAATGGGTCCTTCCTGTGGCTGTTAAAAATGGACTTCAATCAAACTGCAGGGCTGACCCCAGAAAACAGGGGCAGGGTAATGGGAATCACACTAGATAACACTGACACGGCGCTGGCTGGGCTGGGGACGCTGTCTGTCAGCAGCTCATTGCCATACCCAGTGCACAGATGGCCAAGGCCATAAGGCCAGTGAGTGCAGGAAGCCAGGCATGAGGCCCGTCCCCTGCCTTCCCCACCAAACGCACCGGGCCCTCGGGACTACATGCCTATGCTGTGAGGGTAGAATCAACGTGTCGTCAAGGGCAGTCCTACGTCTAGGGAATGGCACACCCCAGCGAGGAGGGGAAATGATGCTCCTGGCCCTCTGAGCCCCACCGTGAGCTGGCATCTGGGCCTGCTTTTATAACTGAGGGTGCACTGCATAGGGGATTGAGAATTCCGCAGGAGACAGCTGGTGCTATTACTTCTGCCACTGGGTCTAGGTTCCTTGTGTGCTCCCTGGTTGGGACCTCAGCCCTGGCACATCCTGGGTACTCAATAGGCTGCTGTTCCCTTGAAGGCAGGTCTGCACTGGAGTCACCACAGGGCCCCAGTGCCAGCCAGGCAGGCCCTCAGTTCAGGGTCTCAGCACTTCCCCACCTCTGCCTGGATGAACATGAAGCTGGAGCAGCTGACGGGGCTCTGGCCCTCCAGGATGAATGGACAGGCTTGGCATGGAGTGCTCTGTCCAGTCCTCCCTGCTCCTTTCGTGGAGTCCCCTCCAAGCCAGGCCCCCAGCCACGGGGATTCCAGGAGGAATGAGATTCACTGAGGAACTCAGAGACAGATGGGGAGGGAGACAGAGTAACAACTCCAAATGACCAGTGCCCCAGAGGGTCCCTGGAGCACTGAGGAAGCCCAGTATGCAGGGAAGGCTGGTGACACTGAGTCCTGTCGCTGATGCCACCTGCTTCCTTTACCTCTCACAGCCCAGAAGAGTGCCACTCACCTCGATGGCGCCATCAGCACGCCTGGTGACATGCACACCCCCCTGCCGCTGCCCTCTCCTGAGTCCAATTCCGCCCCCCTGGTTTTAGCCAGTCCTGCCTAGCCCCAGAGGCAGTTTAGCACATTGAACTTTCCTTGGCTGCCATAACCGATCCGATTCTTTCAGTCACCAGGTCTGATGGCAGACAATGAATTACGCAGGCACCAGCAGCCTGGAGAAGAGCAAAGTACCTCTCTCTTGTTTGTCTGGAGTGCCCTACCCACTGGCTAGAAGTTCCCTCTGCATCCTCTCTGTTTAGGCGGTGGTCCAGCCTTTGGTCTTCTTCCCCCAGTGATGACAGGCTCACTACCTCGAGGCCGCTTGGGTAGCTCTAATTCTTGATCTGCTCTGGCTGTTAGGAAGTTCTTCCTCTTGCAGAGCTGGAATCTGTCTATCCATCATCTGCCCAGAAGTCCCTAATCTGCTCATTGGTTCCCTCTGCCCTGACAGTCCTAGAGAGACGCATGGTCCCCACCCCGTGTCCACATGCTCTCTCTTCTCTAGGTGGACTCCCAAAGCCTGTGTGCCATGCCCTGCCCGCCTCTGCCCGTGCCTGCCGCCCTCCTGACTCTGCAGTTTGTCATTGTCCCTTTCAGGGCAAAGCCCAGAAAATGCGGGGGGAAGAGTCAGTCATCAGCAGAGAACACAGGCCAGTTTCACCTTCCTTGGTTTTACTGAATCCTCTGTCTACATGGCCGGCATGTGTGTGGGCTCTCCTGACAGCCGTGTCCCCGCAGGCCTGCTCTCCCTCCCATGGCCTCTAACAGTGGTAAGTGGGACAGAGAGGATGCCAGGCAGAGGGCTTCACTGCTTCTGGGGGGTCTGTGGGTCTGTGCTGGCTGAAGAGCCTGGGTTTACACCCCAATTATGTCACCAGCTCTCTATGTGTCCTTGGCAAATCTGTCCTTTCTCTGGGCCTCAGTTTTTCTGCAAAATGGGTTTAGACATTATTTTGGGTCCCATCCAGCAACAGCACCCAACTAAAACACCCTTTTCTTATTTCTGGACCTGCCCATCCTGACAGAAAAGCCTCACAGGTCAGAAAGATCTGAGAGTTTCCAAAGCTGCCACAGGCAGTAATACCAGCTCTTCCCGGCGCTCCTCCTAGACTTTGCGCGAACCCAAACTCAGGCCCACCCAAACTGCAAGCCAGAGCACTAGGAAAGGGTCATGCTCACAGCGGCAGAGAGTTACGGGCTGGTCACAAGTCTTGGCCCAGCCACTTGGGCCAGTCACACCCCCCTCCGTGAGCCTGTTTACTCATCTGCAAA